>NC_089510.1:6865299-7518081 GCF_036850995.1 Saccopteryx leptura | reverse complement strand
CCAAGCCCCAGGATATTTCTACATCCAACCTTCAATAATAAGTGAAGGCTACAAAAATAAATAAGCAATTAAAGAGAAGGAAGTAATTAGCTTTTATTAAGGAACATTGAAGTGATTCAACTCCATGGTTCCTAATCATCTTGGGGTGCGGCTTGCTCGCCTTATTTTTAGCGGCAGTAAAACCACCGTCTCTTCCCTCCTTGCTCTTGTCTCTGTGTTGGTAGGCCTAACTGGTATTGAAAGTATTTTCCAAGGTGGGGAACAGCAAAGCAGTCTGAGGTTTCCAGGGAATATAGGGGAAATCAGGTTTGTTTTTGTTTATATTTCCTTCCAAAAGGATGTATGATCGCAATAGTCAGTCTCCTCTAAACCCATGGCAGATTGAAAATATAGTCAATTGAAAATGCATGTAATAGACCTAATCTATCCACAGGTGGCTTCACGCGGAGGCAGCCCCTAGAGAGAGGGCTGTTTACCCCCCTGATCACGTGCCTACCAGGTGCTGCCGCTAGAACTTCACATTTTAAACCCAGCTAGGAAACATTGCTTTATATTAACTCTGGCTTTTAAAATCTGTTTCCTGCAGATGGAGTTCTTATTTCATGGCATTGCAAGCTCATTTTCAAAAAGAACTTTGCTTACAAATAAGTTCTTATCTGAGATAAAAAAAAAAAAAAAAAAAAAACGGCTGTCATAAATGTTAAGAAAGGAGCAAAGGTTACAGGAAAGGATGATATGGAGCCCTTAATGACCGTGCCAGGCCGGGGACAGGACCGAGTGGCGGTGACTAAGCGGGGCGGAACGTGTCACCTCCGGGCCCGGAGATCCCCTCTCATTGCAGAGGGCCCCCTGGGCAGAGCGCCCTGCTCTGGAACCTGGTGTGGCGGGGCCTCCCTTCTGTAGTCCTTAGGTCCTGAGGAGGGATGCTGCCCTAACTTTCAGGGAGGGTAGGACTTACAGGGACCCTGCCACCGAGGCAGAGAAGGGCGATGTGATGGCAGGCGCTCTAGGTTGGGGAAATCATTCTGACCATTATCCCCAAACAATCATCACTCACACCAGGACTTGAGTTCCAGGAAGGCTCAGAAAAGATGCAGCTGAGGCAGCTGGTGGGTCAGGCGTTCCGGGGGTGGAGAGAGTCCCGCATCAGCCGTGGAGGAGACCGCAGAGATGATCTAAGCAGGCGCGGCCAACAAAGCCACTCAGACTGCCCTGGGACTCGGTGGTGGGTCGAGTGGAGGGTTCTCCTAGAGGCGGGTCCCCGGGTTACCGAATTGGGCCTCAGAGTTTCTCTGTGAACCAGGTGGGGTAATGTGAATATCAAGGGTGACTACCATCCCCTCTTTGAGAACACACACGCACCCACACACCATTTCCATGAAGAGGCTCAGAATCGGAACCATCTCACCGAAGCTGGCGGAGGGGAGCAGGCATCAGTCAGGAAGGGTGGCAGAGAGAACACCGAGCGACAGCCCCTGCCGCTTCTCCTGGGACGTGGCCTGGCCTGCTCTCCCAGTCCACTGGTGAGGAAAGGTGCTCCTGGTCCGGAAGGGCCAGGTCACACCCAGGCCAGTAAGGCGAGTCCCCACCTGGGCAGGAAGGTATCGCTCTGCACAGTGGGACCCACTCTGCCCAGAGAGGACCAGCCTTCGTCCTCACCTACGCGCTGAGACCCGTCCTCTGGGGACAGGGCACAGGCGTTCGCAGAATCGTTGACCGTGACTGGGGGATGGGTGGACAGGCCACCGTCTCGTTCGATGCAGAACAGGGGGGCATGAGAAGAACGAGACTCTCGGAGGGGAGAAGGGCTGTGGAGGAACGAGCTTGAGGAAGAGACCTGGGGAGGAAGAAGCAGGCGAGAGAACAGGTGGACCCCTAGGACACGTGGCCTTCGGAGACGGTGAAAGAGCCGTAAGGAGGCTCGTGTTATACAAGACACAAACGCTCTCTCAGCCCGCAAGCGTTTTCACGGTTATTGATCTTGTGCTGAAATAACCTTTAGACGTTTACCTGCCCCTTTAATAAAGAACTTGGGTACAGAGGGGCGGGGCGTGGGGGAGAGCCTCGTACAGATGGGTGGGGGTTTGGATGGAGAACGGTCAGCTTGATTTCTGAAGTCAGCATGCTACCTAACAGTTGCTTATATTCAAGTTTTACCTTAAACGTCACCTAAATGTCCCATAATACAGAGGACAGTGTTTTTTTATTGCATTTTTTCTAGTAAATGTTTAAATATATATGTATTCTATAATTTTATTTTAAACTAAAGCAAATATTTATGATGCTTTATCATCTATAAGACACATATTCATATATCTTTTTTTTTTCTTTTTTGCATACAAGAGGGACAGAGAAAACAGGAAGGGAGAGAGGTGAGAAGCATCCATTCGTAGTTGTATCACTTTAGTTGTTCCTTGATTGCTTTCACATATGTGCCTTGACTGGGGGTCTTCAGCTGAGCCAGTGACCCCTTGCTCAAGCCAGTGACCATGGGATCACATCTGTGATCGACACTCCAGCCAGATAAGCCTGTGCTCAAGCCGGCGACCTTGGGATTTCGAACCTAAGTTTGTCGTCTGAGGGTTCTAAGCTGCTCAGTGTCATGGGCGGGACTCTAAGCTGATTGCAGACCCTAAAGTCAGAGTCCTTCCCTTAGACTTGGCTCTACTCATCATTAGTCATTTGCCCACATGTCTCATTTGCAGATATTTTTCTGAAATCATGGCCCGATCACTATCAGATGAATATACAGTGGTAATCCACGGCCTGCAATCTTTTCCACAAATTTTTATTTAATTACATCCATAAAAAATTATTCAGTGCCTAGTGACAGTGCCACAGGGCTCACTCTGTCTTGGGAAGGCAGGACAGTACAGCATTAAGACTCTAGAATCAGACTACCTGGACTGGGATCCCAGCCTATGATCTCCTAAAAACGTCACCCTGGGCAAGTTTCTACACCTCCGTTTCCCTGTCTGTCTAAGGAGTAACAGTATCTACCTCATAGGGTTGTGACGGTAATTAAGTGATATAATTCATAATAAGCACTTAGAACAGGGGTAGTCAACCTTTTTTATACCTACCGCCCACTTTTGTATCTCTGTTAATAGTAACATTTTCTAACCGCCCACTGGTTCCACAGTCATGGTGATTTATAAAGTAGGGAAGTAACTTTACTTTATAAAATCTGTAAAGCAGAGTTACAGCAAGTTAAAGCATATAATAATAATTACTTACCAAGTACTTTATGTTGGATTTTTGCTAACTTTGGCAGAATATATCTTTATAAAACAACTTACTATAATTAAATCTATCTTTTTATTTATACTTTGGTTGCTCCGCTACTGCCCACCATGAAAGCTGGAATGCCCACTAGTGGGCGGGAGGGACCAGGTTGACTACCACTGACTTAGAACAAGAATTGAGACTTATTAAGAACCAAACAAATCCTGGTTAATATCATTTGGAAGGACAGGGACTCGTGGAGACTATTATACTCAAATAGCTCCTGGGAACGCATAACTGACTCCCCCACCCCAGAGGCCAGGAGGCACGGACTAGGTATTAAACAGGAATCACTAGGAGGGCGGCAGTCACAGCAAACCGTCGGGGAGACCCACGGCAGGTGGAGGCTTCTAAAAGGCAGAACAGGCAGAATCACTTAGGTTTAAAAAAATGGAGACTAAAATTAGTATTTGATTTCATGCGTTGCTTAAAGCAGTGTTTTTCAACCTTTTTCATCCCATGGCACACATAGACTAATTACTAAAATTCTGTGGCACACCAAAAAATATATTTTTTGCCACTCTGATAAAAATAATAGGTATAATTTTTATTCGCTCACACCAAACAGTTTTTGTTGTCTTGACTATTGTCATTTTTTTTTAAATTTGAGGATCTAAGGAAAAAGAGGTCAGCATTCCTGACTACACAAGCACTTAGAACAATAACTGAACATTGCAATTCAGTATTGCACACCGAAAACCGCTGGCTTAAAGTGGCACACCCCCCGTGCCAACTTTCAGAAAGGGCGTGTCAGGGACGAAAGGGCTTCCGGACTGCCCACCTCCCCAGCCCAAAGACGCACCCGACTAGAAGAGCTAAGTGTCCCAGTCAGCTCTGTGTGGTGACACTACCCAGCCCCGGGAAGTCCAGGGTGGCGGTGTTACCCCTCTGAGGAGAGGTAACTTCGGGGTGCAGCCTGCTCACCCCTCCCCTTCTGACTCATCCTCTGACTTGTGTAAGTCGTGTAGCTCCTTAGAGACCCTGTTCTGTCTTCTCCCTTCCTCCTCTGTTTCCCTTCCGTATTTTTTTTTATCTAATGATGTTTTGTGAAAGATGACTAAGACCTGTTAAAGTCATTTTGCCAAAATACAAAATGTCCTGTGTAAAAACGCCCTGTGGTTCAATGATGACTCCTCCAGAAATAAAAAACCAAACCAACAGAACGTAACTACACGTGAACTAGTTTGCTCAGTCTCAGAATGGATGGTTTCAGACATGTTCATGCACTCGAGCCTCTGACCCTCCAGCTTGATACTGTTTCTCAGAGGAGTCAACTGTGACACGAAAGCCCTTTGCCAGGTAGAAATCCACGAGTCGAGAGTCCGGGAAAGACCTCCCAGACTTCACCTCTGGCCGGATTTGTGACCCGGAGGCACCCCCAGCTGGTTTTAGACTGAGACCCCCCGCTGCCTCCTGGGGTGGCACAGAAGGCTGTCCTCAGGGTGACAGAACAAGCCCTCTGACCACATGTCCATCACCTGGAGAAGCCCTCCAGCCTCGAGGGTGGTGACTGTCCTTCAAAACTTTTTACAAAGCAATTAAACTCATTAAAACAAACTGCAAACAAAAGATAACGCACAGTACGATTCCATTTGTATGAGTCTAAAAAAGACGTCACCTGTTGACAGTGACCCACATCAGTGGTCACCCAGGACTAGGAGCTTGGGGGGAGGGGGGCTGAAAAGGAGAAAAGGAAACTTCTAGAATGATGGAAAAGTCTTAATTGGACCAATATAGCACATGGTGTGTACCTTTGTTATAACTCATTGAACTATACACATAAAAGAAGTATGTAAGCATATTTTATTATCTACAAATTATACCTCAGTTAAATTGACTTGCAAAATTAAAATAATAAATCCCCCCAAAAAAATATAAGTCTATGGCACCAAATCATTAAAATCTATAGGAAATGAATAGGTTCTTAGCAAATATAAGTAACCGAAACGGGCCCAAGAAGAGATGGTAAAACAAAATAACTATATAATAGAAAAAATTATCAAAGAGCTACCAGGGACTACCTAGAAATTATTGAATATCTTGATCCTCAGTTTCTTAATTTGTAAAATGGAAATTAAGTGACACTTATCTCAGTGGTTTTCAACCACCGGTCCGCCAGAAACTTCGTGCTGGTCCACGAAAGAGTTGACCACCCTGATGGTGTCTGAAGATTCTAGAGTCTGTAAACATCGGGTCTCTAATCTTCAGAGGAGCAACGTAGCATTACTTAATTTAGTCAACAAATATTGAGCTTCCTCCTTTCAAGACTTTTCCCACAAACATTCCCAACCCCACAGAACGGGGCAGAGTCTTTCTGTGTTTTCTTTCCTAAACCTAATTTGGAGAGAAAAATGAAAAGACATCTACGCAGGAAGCAGGAGACTAAGCCCTCAGAAGGGAAAAACTTGACCAGGAGGGAAGGAGGAATCTGAAGAATGTCTTAAGTATTTCCAGCACAGGGCCCCTCTCCAAGCCCTGGAGCAGGGTGATTCAGCCACCGCTGTACGGAAGAGTGCAGAGGTTTGGGAAGTCAGGGCACCACACTGCAAAGCTGAGCTCTCTGTCTAAGACTAAGGGGCGGGTAGATGGAGCCCAGGGCTTTTCACCTGGAATCCCCCCCCCTAACTCCCAAGAGAATCTAGGGACCGAGGGTGGAACCCACTCTACTGGGAGGTCTGGGACTGAGTGTGTTCAGGGAAGGCAGCACCCTGCCAGGTGGGAGGTCTGAAGGAATGTGGTAGGTTGCTTCTCTGCTGGCCTCCTCCCTTCTCCATCCTGCAAGACTGTTTCTCTTGGCCTCTTCCAAGATCTTGGGAATGTCCTAGCTTCCTGGCAGTTGCCAGAGCCTCTTGCAGCGCTCACCTGGATGATATAGGATACCAAGGATCAGGTCTGTGAATAACCAGGTAGGAGCCAGTACCCGGCTGTTATCCCAGGAAGCATGAGTGAATTCCAACATAGCCATTATCGTATGTCCCCCACCGTTAAACATCTCTTTCCCCACACTCGCACAAAGAAAAGTGAGCATCAGAGAGTCAGGTCAGGCCCAGAGGGACGATTCCTAAAAATACGCCTTGGCATCATAAAAACACTTCAGTGACTCCCGTGGCTGAATTCTGTGGAATTTCTTTCAGCTAGAGGCGCATGTTCCAGGCAAGGTAACTTGACACTGAAATCAAACAGACCCATCCCCTGGGCTCTGCCGTTCTGTAACACTGTAGCCTCCGTTTTCTCATCTTTAAAACAGGAATGATTATATCACCCCCTTTGAGTGACTATTTTGAGAACAAAGGGAGACAGCCCAGGTCAAGTATAGGTGTACTGTCCTTGGCTCATAATAGAGCCTCCGTAAGTATGAGTCTTTCCCTGATCGCTGTCATTTCACACGCCTGTCCAACAGGAACAGGCAGGACAGCTCGCCCTATCCTGCTCATTTCCCCCCTTGTCCCTTAATAAAAGCCACAGGGAATTTCGGCAAGGTATGGTGTGTCCTAAAAGGGCCGGTTCAACTCGAACCCGGCTCACGAATTGTTTGTGGAGCCTAACTTCGGTACTGGGAGTCTAAGATGACGTCTGGTTACCCATGGCCCAAATCACCGCACAACGCAGTGTCACGAGACAGCGCCGCCTGTTCTCACGCAACGGCAGTAAGCGAGCAGCGGTCACCTGAAGGCTTCTCGGGGCGGCTGAGCGTCTCAGTCGGCTCCGTCCCCACTCACCTGTCACCTCAGTGCTCCTCGGCAGGAGCAGTCCGGCTTTCCTACCTGCTGGCTGACGGCCCCGGAGAAACAGAGCAGAATCCGCCAGTGATCATAAAGCCTGAGCCTAGACCAGCCTGCGGTGTCTTCTGCCATGTGCCCATGACAGAGCACCTACGAGGAGCCCAGATTCGAGAGGAAGAGGGATGGATTCCACCCAGCGACGGTGGACCAGCACGGATGGACACAGAGGAAAGGCGTTATTCGATGGTGGACATCTTTGGAAATAAACTACCACCAATGGATACGATAAATGAGTTCCCTGCGGACAGACACACACAATAGTAACTTGTCTGGTCTTTTCCTGAGCTGATAGGTTTTCACCCACGTATGTCATAAGAACCACTTAGCACATGCCTCAGACTTCTGAGTCCCTGCCACTGAAGATGATGCCACAGTAAAGGGCAGGTTCAGCCGGTGCATCGGCCATGACTTTGTCCTGTTGGCTAAGGTGGCTTCGTCACCTTGGAACTCATTTCACCCGCCAGGTCCATCCTCCTTGTGAGCGGGCCATTCCGCGACTCATGGTTCTGTCTTCAGAGGAAAATCCAAGGCTTCCAATCAGCCAGACCAACAGTCTTCCTTCCCTCCCTGAGCTGCTGCCTGTCCTTGTTTTCCTGACAACCATGACTCCCGATCAGTTCGAGTTCATTAATTTTTCCAACTAAAATACATCACCTGCTATAATATGTCCTTGTCCTTCAAAGCATTTACCTTAATTTGTAACTTTATTTATCTGGAGGGCTGATTATTCTATCTTTCGTACCAACCCGAAGCTCTACACCAGGGGCAGTCAACTTTTTATACCTACCGCCCACTTCTGTATCTCTGCTAGGAGTAAAATTTCTAACCGCCCACCGGTTCCACAGTCATGGTGATTTATAAAGTAGGGAAGTAATTTTACTTTATAAAATTTATAAAGCAGAGTGACAGCAAGTTAAAGCATATAATAAATTACTTACCAAGTACTTTATGTCGGATTTTCGCTAAGTTTGGCAGAATAAACCTTTATAAAATAACTTACTATAGTTAAATCTATCTTTTTATTTATACTTTGGTTGCTCCGCTACCGCCCACCATGAAAGCTGGAGCACCCCCTAGTGGGCGGTAGGGACCGGGTTGATGACCACTGCTCCACACAGTCAAGCACCCTTTCTACAGAATGAGGCCTCTGCCCTGTACATGGCAGGGGCTCCATAGTTTTCCTTCAATACACAAATCGCTGCTTCTTTCCAGAACCATGGAAGGCTGAAGGAAGGCCAGCCCCATTCCAATAAAAAGAAATTTTAGAAATTTATTTTCCAAAACATTGTGTTTGATTTTATGTCAGATCTTGGAAATCTTGACATCCAACTTAAGGAAAGTGAGATGATTGGATTCTGTGACTCAAACAGTACAATAGAGCAATCTTGAAGAACCATCCTCAGCAGCAGGTACGACCTCAGGCACGCACGCGCTAGAGAAACATTTCTAAGTTTCAACTCTGTAAAGCCAGGAGGCAAGGCCAGGGCCACCACTACAGCAGCCCGGCCCATGCAGGTTCGCATTGGATTCGGACAGTCAGTAAAGAAACAACGGAGCCAAAAACTGGTGGGCCATAGTCTGTAATCCTAGCTTGCACCCGGCGGGCAAGTAAAAACATACACTGGGCTCCAAAACCCACTCACATTCAGTGCTCACAAAGCCACTGACTTATCCGAGTTTCCTAGAATCAAAGGTTTCTAGCTCACCAGCCTTATTCTCCTCAGTTCCCCATCTCCTTCCTTCTCCCTGCATAAACTGCACACAAACTGGCATCTCACTCAGCACTTCGCCATCTTGGCTGCTTCTCCTGGCCACATGGCCTCTTTCCGCTGCTCTCTGCTCCCTCTGCTCTCTCATGCTAATCATCCCAGGAACCAAGAGCGCAAGCTCCCGCTCCGTCCCCATTTTATATTGTAGCTTCACAACCTCTAATCCAATATACAAAATAGGGAAGTCTCTAATACAAAGTCACTTCTCTGAGGCATGATTGGATTGTACCACCCCACATCAAAAAGGGTGGGAAAGGCTTAATCCCAAAACCAAGCCCCAGGCTAGAAGGATTCTCAACACACATTAATATCACCTGGGCAACAGCCTCTTTAACAAAGTGAGCATAATACATTTTATCTGCCCAACAAACTCTTACTTAACCTTCCGGACCCTCTCTCCGGGTTCCCGAATCTCACATTCCTTCCCAGCTGACTCACACCTGGGTGATCCCCCGCCTCTATCTGATGGATGTCATCGTTGCAGAGTGCCTGTGGTTTAAAGCTCCCTGACCTCCCTGGGCCTCCTGGACAGCATCTTCCAGAGCTCGCTCCTGCTTCACCCCCACACCCACACAAACCCCTGGAATCCTCGCTGCATTCCAACACCCTGACTCCCAGCGTACTTAGATACAGCCTCGTTCAGCTTTGAGACTCCCCGAACTGGAAAGACAGATGAGCAATTGGACTCCAGGAACCTTTTTATTCTGACTTTGGGTGATGGAAAATTTTAAAGGTAAAGAAAATGCTATAATAAACTTTGCCAGACTCATAACCCCACTTTAATTATTATCAGCTCAGGACTAGTGTTTTTCCACTCACACCCTCCCCCCCATTTCCCTTCTCCCCTGGATGGATTTCAGTATCTCTCTCCAAATGATAAGTACTTTAAAAAACACAACTGAAACACATTATCTTGATCTCACATGCTCTGGGCACTCAACTAGCAGTAACTGCCAAGTTTTAGTCTGAAAGATACTGACAATAAAGCTCCAAAGAGTCATTCCTCTTCCTCCACTGCCCGCCACACTCCACAAATAAAAACACGTAGGCACTCTTTAAAATATAGAAGCACACATTTTTGATGGCATCCTTGACTGTCCCATGTAAGCCAGAGCACTAACAGACTATTATTGGCTTTGCTTTTCTCATTGTTCTTCAGCCAGAGACCACCACCATCACCTGTGGTTGAACAAGTTTCGTTTCTTAAAGGATAGCAGGGAGAGGACCACTGTAAGGCCAGTAGCCATGGCCACCATCACAGCTGCCTGGCCAGTGCAGGTTCGCATTAGATTTGGACAGATGGTAATTGTAAAGCCGGTAGCCAGGTCCACTACTACAGCCTCCTGGCCCATGCAGGTTCTCATTGGATTCGGACAGTCGGCAAAGAAACAATGGAACCAAGAACTGGTGGGCCATCATCTTTAATCCTAGCTTGCACCCAGCGGGCAAGTAAAAAACACACACTGGGCTCCAAAACCCACTCACATTCAGTGCTCACAAAGCTACTGACTTTTCCGAGTTTTCTAGAATCAAAGGTTTCTAGCTCACCAGACTTACTCACCTCTGTTCCCCATCTCCTTCCTTCTCCCTGCACAAACTCTGCACAAACTGGCTTCTCCTTCAGCACTCCGCCATCTTGGCTGCTTCTCCTCTCCTCCACGTGGCCTTTCTCTGCTCTCCTCTCTAATGCTAATCTCAGGAACCAAGAGAGAGCAAGCTCCCAGTCTTCCCCCATTTTATAGTGTAGAAATCAAAACCTTTAATCCAATATACAAACAAGCAAGTCTCTGATACAAAGTCACTTATCTGAGGCATAATGGGATTCCTCATGAGAGTGCACCACCCCACATCATGCAATCAGTCAAGGGTGTGAAGAAAAGCTTAGTCTTAAAATTAAGCCTTAGTCTGTAACGACCCCCTGCTTACAGCCTGTCCCCCACACCTAATACAAAGTATAAGCGAGCAAACATATACCATATTTACAAACTTATTTGACCAACAACCACACTCTATGGAGAACCATGGAGCATCTCAGTAGAAGTGTCAGAAAGAAGCTAATAAAGGATTTGGGCTTTGGTCGGGTTCTTTGGAAGACCGTGGTGGCAATTTTGTGATTGGATACCTCCATAAGTCTCTTCTGTAGGGAGGACAGACTAGAGGGGAGGTTAAAGCTGTCGGTGAAAATATCACCGTCACCCATTCAGTGAGGGAGGGGAACTTTCAGTATTTTGTGCACACACAATAATCAACCAGTGAATGTATAAATAAGTGGAAGAGCAAATCGATGTCTCTCTCTTTGTCTCTCTCTCCCTTCCTCTCCCTAAAAATTAATCAATCAATAAAGGAAAAATAAGTACAAATGGTCAGTTATAGAAAGAGTCACTGGGATGTCGAGTACAGCAGAGGGAATAGAGTCAATGATATATTGTGGTAACAATGTTGGGTGTCAGGTGGGTACTAGACTGATAGGGCTCTCTAAATGTTTAATCACAATGCCATACACCTGAAACTAATATAATATTGTACATCAACTATAATTGAAAAAAAATGTTTTTTTAATTTTAATAAAAAGCTATCATTTTCCAGGGCCATTGATCACCTCAAATTGGAGCAATCCATAGGAAGGGACCCAGGGGCCAGAGATACGGTGAGGGGCCAGACGAAGGGGGGGGCCCGGCTCCAGACGCGGGCAGCCACAGCCCTCTCTGCGGGGTCTCAGCCTCGGGGGCCCCGTGCCTGGGCGGGGTCTCAGCCTGGGGGGGGGGGCCGTGCCTGGGCGGCGGTGCCGTTCCAGGCCTTCCCAACGCTGTGGGTGACCAATGACTGTGGGAGCCGGTTCTTCTCAGGTTCATACTGCAAGGAGGGGTGCTAGCTTCAGCAAGTAAACACACAGGACTCCTAGTTAAATTCAAAATCCGGATCAACAGCAAGTAATTTTTTAGCACTTGTATGTCCCAGATAGCACACAGGACTGACTTATACTAAAAAAAATGCTCATTTTTTATCTGAAATTAGAGTTTAATCAGCCACCCTATATTTTATCTGGCAACCCTAATGATAAGGCGGGTGTTCCCGTTATGCTGACTGTGAAGCCAGTAGCCGCGGCCACCATCACAGCCACCTGGCCTGTGCCAGTTCGTGTTGGATTGGACAGATGGTAATGAAACAATGGAGCCAAGAACTGGTGGGCCATCAGCTTTAATCCTAGCTCACACTCAGCGGGCAAGAAATACACACAGTGGGAAAACACTTCCCTTTCCATTCAGGGCTCCCAAAGCCACTGACTTATCCAAGTTTTCTAGAATCAAAGGTTTCTACCTCACCAGCCTTATTCACCTCTATTCCCCATCTCCTTCTCTCTGCACAAACTCTGCACAAACTGGTTTCTCCTTCAGCACTCCACCATCTTGGCTGCTTCTCCTCTCCTCCACGTGGCCTTTCTCTGCTCTCCTTTCTCTACTCTTTAATGCTAATCTCAGGAATCGAGAGAGAGCAAGCTCTCCGTCTGCCCTATTTTATAGTGTAGAAATCAAAACCTTTAATCCAATATACAAATAAACAAGTCTCTGATACAAAGTCACTTAGGGTGGGAAAGGCTTAGTCTTAAAACTAAGCCTTACTAGCAGGGGTCTCCAAACTTTTTACACAGGGGGCCAGTTCACTGTCCCTCAGACCATTGGAGGGCTGCCAAATACAGTGGTCCTCTCACTGACCACCAATGAAAGAGGTGCCCCTTCCAGAAGTGCAGTGGGGGCTGGATAAATGGCCTCAGCAGGCCGCATTGCAGCCCGCAGGCCGTAGTTTGGGGACGCCTGCCTCAGGGTATAACAACCCTGCCTGCTTACAGCCTGTCCCCCACACCCAATGCAAACTGTAAGCGAGCAAACCTAACAAACTTATTTGACCAACACTGGCTGTATAATAAAACTTAGTGGCTTAAAGCAACAATGATCATTTTTTTTTTTTTTTTTTTTTTTTTTTTGTATTTCTCTGAAGCTGGAAACAGGGAGAGACAGCCAGACAGACTCCCGCATGCGCCTGACCGGGATCCACCCTGCACGCCCACCAGGTGGCGATGCTCTGCCCACCAGGGGACGATGCTCTGCCCATCCCAGGCATCGCTCCGTCGCGACCAGAGCCACCCCAGCACCTGGGGCAGAGGCCAAGGAGCCACCCCCAGCCCCCAGGCCATCTCTGCTCCAATGGAGCCTTGGCTGCGGGAGGGGAAGAGAGAGACAGAGAGGAAGGAGAGGGGGAGGGATGGAGAAGCAGATGGGCTGCTTCTCCTGTGTGCCCTGGCCGGGAATCGAACCTGGGACTTCTGCACGCCAGGCCGACGCTCTACCACTGAGCAAACCGGCCAGGGCTAACAATGATCATTTTTTAAATATACCCCGTATTTTCTATGGGTCGGGAATTCAGACAGAGCACAGGGGGCAGCTTCTGCTGTATCTGTTTCACGACGTCAAGGGCCTCAGCCGGAAACTGGAAGGCAGAGGCCCAGAATCGTCCAAAGTCTTCCCCACGCATGAGTCTGGCTGTCGGTGCTGGTTGTCGGCACTGCACGTGGAACTGGCTGCAAGGTCCACAGACAGGTGGACTTCCGGACAACGTGGCCACTGGTTTCCGAGGACAGGAGTCTTCAGGGAGCGAACCAGGAAGAGGTCGGATTACCTTTTAACGCACTAGCTTCGGGGGTCACTTCCAACAGTTTCCAGGGAAAGGACAGAGACCTATCTTTGTCACATGGTGAGAAGAACATGTGGGACAGGATACACATTGGTGTTGTCCCCATAGGAAAATACAATTAGCCACAGCGTGTTATGTCATCCAGACATATCTGAATATTTCCTTCCAAGCACAGGCAAACCTTCAGATGTAACTTGGAATGAAGAATCTCTTTTTGTGCTCTTTTCATTAACATGCTATTAGAGAGTTAGAGTGTAAGTGTACATATTTACAACTGCAAGAGTAAAATGTAAAAACAGTTCATTATGATTGGGAAAGCTGTTTGTTTTATATACAAATGATCATTTAAGAACTAACTAGATCAAGAAGGAAATCCATTGAAAGTGTGTGAAATAATTCTAACTTTCGTAGAATGGATTGATGTACTAACTTCTATAACAATAAATAAAACAAGCCTTCAGGATATGGGGAAGGCAGGAGAGGGGATGGGGGCACGATGGGGGAGACTTGACTTGGGGTGAACACAGTATACAATATACAGATAGTGGTTATATAACTGCACACCTGAAACCTATATAATGTTATTAACCAATGTCATCCCAATAAACTCAATGAAAATATATTTAAAAATTGTAAAAGAGCCTGACCAGGTGGTGGCGCAGTGGATGGAGCGTCGGACTGGGATGCAGAGGACCGGGTTCAAGACCCCGAGGTCGCCAGCTTGAGTACGGGCTCATCTGGCTTGAGAAAAAGCCCACCAGCTTGAACCCAAGGTCGCTGGCTCCAGCAAGGGGTTACTTGGTCTGCTGAAGGCCTGTGGTCAAGGCACATATGAGAAAGCAATCAATGAACAACTAAGGTGTTGCAATGCGCAATGAAAAACTAATGATTGATGCTTCTCATCTTTCTCTGTTCCTATTTGTCTGTCCCTGTCTATCCCTCTCTCTGACTCACTCTCTGTCTCTGTAATAAATAAATAAATAAATAAATAAATAAATAAATAAATAAATAAATAAATAAATAAAAATTAAAAAAGAAATTGTAAAAGAATGTTAAAAAATGGAAAAAAAATGTCACAATTGTACTTCATTTTTGGCTAATTAAATTGCACTTAGGCCATGCATCTTTAAGGAAAAGCCCTGTGGGGAAATCCTTTGCATATTGGGAGGATGGCTTAAAATCATAAAGAAAACTTCAACCACTTCAAAATGTTATGTGTGGGAGAAACTCCAAAATCGTGCAACGACATCACTGATAAATCATCTTTGATCCAGGCAAGATAACACTATGATGTCATATCTTCTGAATAGATACAGAATAAAATATTCGCCTTAAAAAAAGAAAGAGATTTTACCATTTGCAACAACGTGGATGAACCTGGTGAAGGTTGGTAAGTGGAATTAAGCCAGATACAGAAAAAACAAACAAACAAAAAACATTGAGTACATAGGAACAGACAGCAGAACAGCGGTCCCCAGGGCTGGGGGCAGGAGAGGTATCGGTCAAGGGCTACAAAGTTGCTGTTATATAGGATGAAAATCCAGAGATCTACTGTACTGTCCTGATGACTACAGTTAAGAATATGGTATTATTCAAAATATGCCTGACCAGGCGGTGGCGCAGTGGATAGAGTCAGAGGACCCAAGGTTGCCAGCTAGAGCACGGGCTCATCTGGTTTGAGCAAGGCTCACCAGCTTAGACCCAAGGTCGTGCTGGCTTGAGCAAGGGGTCACTTGGTCACTGCTGAAGGCCCACGGTCAAGGCACATATGAGAGAGCAATCAATGAACAACTAAGGTGCCACAGTGAAGAATTGATGCTTCTCATCTCTCTCCCTTCCTGTCTGTTCCTCTCTCTGACTCTCTTTCTGTCTCTGTTGCGCGCGCGCACACACACACACACAAGGCACACACAAGGAATTCTGTATTATAGACTGAACACTTGCTACTGGAGTAAATTTCAGGTGCTCTCATAACAAAAATACATGATCATTGCATGAGGAGATAATATGTTCCTTAGCTTGATGGTATAATCATCTCACATGTATATGTATAACAAATCATCATGCTATACACCTTGAACAGATGCAAGTTTTACTTTAAAAAAAGAGATGCTATGAAGAGAAGTGGCAAGTATCCGATAAGAGTGAGGTACTCCAAGTATCTTGTTCGCTCCGACAGACTTCAGTGAAGGCGCAGGCATCTCTTCAGGAGTCAAGCGCACAGCAGAGGACTGGCTGCCCACAGCAGCCTCACAGTTGGCGGTGCATGCAGTCCCTGATCTGATGCTCGGTCAGACTGTTGAGATCCAGTTCTATTTCAAACTTCAAATAATAAAGCTGCAACGAAAATTTAAATTTTCTTAGGAAAAGTCTCAGGTCATTTCCAGTATCCCTCGTGTTCTTCTCTCTGAAAGCGGATACTTGACTTTGGCCTCAGTTTCGCGACAAATATTGATTTTTTCACACTGGTCTTTCGTCATTATGGTGAAAAGTAAGCACAGCCCCTAGAGCTACCGCTAATCAACAGAGCTGCAGTTTCTAATTCCAAGGGTCATGCACAAGCTCTGTTGTCCTTTGCCAGAGTGATTTGGAAAATTTTAATTTAGATTCTCATCACTCTCAACTTGGACTATTTTATATGATTTCTAACTTCTTTTGAGAGGTCTGGAAGTGCAGCCGTCTCAGCCTCACACTTGCTCGTGGCCGCGACAGGTGGCGGTGCTCACACTGGCTGAGGCGATGACTCCGCTGAGGGACCTCCCTTTGTAGTGTGACTCTGTGGGCTCCCTCACTTCCAGAAGTCTACCTGCCCGCTCCTCCAATCTGGGCAGGTCTGATGACTGGCTTCGATCAGTAGAATACAGCAAGATGAGACCTTGCCCGCACCCCGTCTTTCTCTTGAAACTCTGCCTTTGTTAATGAAACAAGTCTGAGTGCCAGCGGGAGCACGAGAGACCCATCTGCCGAAGAGTTTAGCTGTCCCAGCCCTGGCCACCCTAGACCAGCCTGCCCCAAGCCAACCTGCCAGCTGACCGGAGACCCACGCGAGGGCCCGACTAAGAGCAGAAGAACACAGGTTTAGGAACAACTGAAAGTACTCACTGCTTTCAAACACTGAGTTTTCAGGTGGTTTGTTACACAACCATCACTTACCGATACAAAGGAAATGGATCATCTCAAATCTTCACATTTGTCCAGCAAAACCAACATCTACTACGTAACATAAAGTCCCTTGCACGTATGTCTTTGGTGCCCTTGCACATGCGTAGGGCGGAGGAGGCGTGTGAAGGAGGAGGAGCTGAGAGAGCAGGAAACAGCCCTGAATGTTTGCAGCAGGCAGGTGGGGTCAGGTGTCAGCGTGGCCCGCTGTTTCTCCCGGCGTGGCAGCTGCGGGAGCCCTGGCTGGGGGTCAGGGGATGTTGACTGGAATTCAGGGTCTGCCCCTGGCTGGCTGTGTGAACTTTGGCAACGCTTTCAACCTCTCTGGCCTCCGTGCTAATTCATTTAATTAAAAAAAAAATGGCTGCCATCATCCCCGGCGAGCCAGCTCTGGGGCAGGACTAGTGAGATACTGGGAACACCCCTTGAAGATAAGATAGTCGTGTGTATATATATATATACACGCTTACACACGCCCAGGACGACGCCATGATGGGAGCTGAATCCTCAGCTGGTCACACCCTGGCTGGGTCTGAGCTATTCAAAATGTCTGGGGAAACTTCAGAAATTCAGTTAATTAAAAAACAAAAACAACAACAAAGAAAAAACATGCCTGACTGGTGGTGGTGCAGTGGATCAAGTGTCAACCAGGAACCCTGGGGTCACTGGTTTGAAACCCTAAGGTTGCTGGCTCTGAGCTGGGGCTTGTCAGCGTGGGGTCGCTGGTTTGTGCAGGAGGTTGGGGGGATCGTCCACACAGTCCCAAAGCTCGCCAGCTTGAGCCCAGACGGCACTGGCATGAAATGCCCAGGGTTGCTGGCTTGAGCCGGAGGTCACTAGCTCGGCCGCGGCCAAGGCACGTATGCGGAGCTGTCAATGCACAAACAAAGTGAAAGCCACTAGGAGTTGATGCTTCTTACCCTCCTTCCCTCCCTCTCTCTCTCTTTCACAAAAAAATAAATAAGTAAATCAGTATTCAGTCTACATAATGCCAAAGGCCTGGGCTTTATATAAAATAAATAAACAAGTAAGTTTTGTTTCAATTTAAAAGCAATGCATGACTTATTCTCGGCCTGGCCCACACACACAGCGACTGCAGCTATCAGGACACAGACACAGCTGTGGTCTTCTTAGCTGCCCGTGCTCACCTCCCCTGTTAGTGCTGCTGCCCCCTGAGGAGCTGGCGTTCTTTTTTTTTTTTTTCAACTTTATTTATTTATTCATTTTAAAAAGGAGAGAGAGAGAGAAGAAGAAGCAGAAAGCATCAACTCCCATATGTGCCTTGACCAGGCAAGCCCAGGGTTTTGAACCAGCAACCTCAGCATTTCCAGGTTGAAGCTTATCCACTGCGCCACCACGGGTCAGGCGGAGCTGGCGTTCTAACGGCCATGGACCTGCCCTCTCAGGGACCGTCGGGGGCTGCCACCTATCGTAGGGCGGGGCTCTTGGGCCTGGAGGTTGGATACAGGTAGTATGATTCCCCGGTGGCATGGGTGTCCTGGGCTCCTCTTTCTGCCAGAAGAAGGGTCGTAAGTCAGTGAAAGGGTCATTCTCTACTCCTCTGGGTAGAAATCACTACTGACCCTGACTGTCCAACAGGCAGATCTAGGCTTGGCTGGGACACCACACAATCAGTTTCTCCCCAATAGTGTATACCTGACATGCTGATAGATGTTCTTATTTTTAATAAGAAAAAGGAAGGGAAAACAAAACAGGAAAGGGGACTGGTATATGATCCACACCCACTAGACTGCAATGTCCCTGAGAACGGGGTCCTCCACCATCGAACCCCTCGCACCTAGACTAGCGCCTGATCATAGTATCCATGGAGCACGTGGGCCAGTGAATGGGCGTCCGCTCTGTGCCGTGTCCTTTGCCCTGTATAGACAGTTTTCTTATCTCACCTCTTAGATGTCGTGACTAAATCTCTGAGAAGGCAAGTGATCTCTCAAGGGTCACAATTATTAAGTGGGAGAGCCAGAACTTATGCTTGGGGACTAGCTTCATTGTAACCCAGTTGGGTTTCTCAGAAGGATCCAGGGCAGGCTGGCCTCCAAGTCGCACGCACACCCCGGTTAGTGTGTGTCTGAGAAGGTCGCTACGTTTGGGACGCAGCTAGGCATCCTCGCAACAACAAAGCGGACAATTCAGAGAATAGACCCCTTCAGCCAGGGCGCTTGGGGGGGATCCTTTTGGGTTGTTTTTGTTTTGTTTTTGCTGGCTCTGCAGGGGTTGGATGAACCAGGAGGCTTGGAGGCAGCTTTTGAAGGTACCAGGAGCTGAACTCACAAGAATGAAACCCTAAAGCTATCCCAGACAGAGGGGGGCCCCTGCAGAGCTCATGGTGGCCCCGAGACTGTGGCCCCTATAGGGACTCTCAGCCAGCATGGCCGTGTGAGGGAAGGAACGTGGCTAGTGTTCCCTATGAACCATACCTCTGCCCAAAAACATCATCGTCTAAACATTCAATGTGATGTCATTTTTCAGGTGTTTATTTTGTACCGTGAGGGAGAAAACACCGTGCTTATATCAGGTAGGTTAATTTCTCCCCCACCCTCTGTCCGCTGCCTAAGCCACACCACGAACCCCAACCTGCCAGTTACACTTAGACGCTTGAAGAGCTCTCAGTTCAACTGTGGACGGGTGATGAATATATATATTCTTAAATGTTAAGTTTAATTTTAAAGACGCATCAAAGTCACAGGAAGCCTGAAGCCGTGAGCACCCCAGCCTCAGAAGCTGTGGCAGACATTATCTGGATGCTTAATCCAGAAGGAGGTCAGAACTATGGGTTCCCAAAGTAGATGAGAACCCTATCTCGTCTTTTCCACAATCTAGTTTTATAGTCCTGGGGGCAGGGGGCAGCGTTAGCATCAGTATCGCCAATGTCAGCTCATATTTTATGGTGCCTCGATTAGTGAAGGCACCGTACTAGGGTTCAGTGAGGGCCTTGACCTTTCTAGAGACGAGGATTGGTTACTATCTTTAAGGAGTATCCCTCCTGCATTTCTGGGGCAGAGGGGAGGTGAAAGTTTTCAGTGTGGAGACACGTTTGGAAAACAGAGGGAGCCCTGGCAGTCCCGGGGAGGGAGCAAGCCGCAGTGTTGACTTCCAAAGTCCTTCCACTGATAACGGAGGGACTCCAGCTGCTCCCGGGCGGGGTGGGGGTGGGGTGGGGGTGGGGGAGCGCCTTGGGAAGAGCGGGCGCCGCGGGGAAGTCGGAGGAGAACCAGGCCCGAGAAAAGCCGGCGTCCAGCAGCAATGTCTCTGACTGAAGTCCCTGTGGCCAGACTGGGACGGGGACAAGCAGACCAGGAAAAAGGGTGGTGGTCCCGGGAGGAGCAGGGGGGGAAGCTGATCCCTGTCATAACTGAAGCGCCTCGATGGGTCCACGGGTGTTCCTTATAGAATCCTTTCCACTTGGCAGATAGTTTTTAACTTCCCTCATAAATATTCGGAGAAGGAAGGTGAGAACCGAGCCCCCTGGAGGAGAGGGTGAAGGAACGGGCACAGAGAGGGGGCTCGAGGCGTAAGGGCACAGCAGTGAGGGGCGGGCAGACTCAGGGGCGCTGAACCGCCAACCGGAGCACAGGGGAGGGACCCGTCTGACCTGGCGCCGATGTAGCTGGGTGAACACCGGGATGACGTGCAAGTTGAAGTGGACGTGTTGCTATAAAAGTCTTAGAAAGCTAAGAGGAAGATGCCGGGAGGAACTTGGGTCTCCATTTCATTTCCCCAAAGTAGGAGGAGAGATTGTAAGATGCAGGGGTGGGGGGAGGTCCAAGGAGAGAGGGTCTGGGAATGTGGGGAGGGGGTGGGATGCAATAGGGAGGACCCCGCTGAGGACTAGGGTCCCTCTGGTGCACCGAGCACAAGCGAGCTCACACTTAGGGGACCGCCCCCTTCGAGCATGCGCAGAACAGCAAGCCCGCACGATGACCGCTCTCTTCCCATCCCAGAACCTCCAGAGATCCCCAACTTGGCCGTGATTGACTATCTCCCAACGTGTTGGCTAGAGCACGTAGCCACTGTCTGCACATCCCACGGAGGGAGATCAGTGGGAAGTCAAAGAGAGGGGCATCTATGGGGCCCAAAATGAATACACCACTAAGTGCACACACCTCGCTGTGTGATCCTAGGGCCACACGTTCGTCCCACGACAGGACCTCCAACATCGCCTGTGAGCTCGTTAGAAATGCCAACTTCAGGCTCCAACCCAGACCTCCAAATCAGAATTTTCATTTCCACCGGATTGCAGATGTTTCATTTGCACGTTCAAGGTTGAGAAGCCCTGGTCTGTAACTTTGCCAGCAGCTTTGTTCTTCATGAAGGTAATCACAATAACGCTGAATCTCAATCAATCAGAAAATACTGGGCCTCTCTGCAAGGCGCCTCAGGCTGCCCCCGCGGACTAGAAAGACCACCGAAGACCTCCAGGAGGCGCTCTGTACCCTCCAGGTGAATCAGCACAGTGATTGCTGGGAAGATTGTTTTTTGCAACTGTAGTTCAGTCTCCGGTCTATAAAAGGGAAATAATTTACTTTAACTCTCTGTGATTTGGTGCTGGTCAATTAATTTCAAGCCAGTGATAATCACTTGGGCTTCTGGACTCCCCGTCACCAGCCGTGGGAGGGCCACCCACATCGGAGAGTGAACACCTATCTCGCCAGGGGTCTACACACCAAGTTCTGCCCTCTTTGGTTTTGATGTTTTCAATGGCCTACAATTTGGTCTCGCTCACGATGTTTGTTCTCTTTGCTTCGTCCTTTTTGCAATTTGAAATCAGTCCTTCAAGTCGGCACCAGTGTCTTTGGGCAGCGGGATGAGGTTGGCACCCCCATCTCCCTAAGCACAGCCTCTTCCTCTTACTAAGACAAGCAGTGGGTGGGCTGGGGTTCACCTTATGCCTTGACACCTTCTAGCTGCATTGTAAGACCAGGAGCCGCCATCATGGCCATTTACATGCAGGTTCGCATTAGATTCGGACAGACGTAATGAAACAATGGAGCCAAGAACTGGTGGGCATTTAGCTTTAATCCTAGCTTGCACCTGGCAGGCAAGTAAAAACACACACTGGGCTCCAAAACCCACTCATTCAATGCTCACAAAGCTACTGACTTATCCGAGTTTCCTAGAATCAAAGGTTTCTAGCTCACCAGACTTATTCACCTCTGTTCCCCATCTTCTTCTCTCCGCACAAACTGGCTTCTTCTTCAACACTCCGCCATCTTGGCTGCTTCCTCTGGCCTCCTCCACATGGCCTCTCTCTGCTTTCCTCTCTGCTCTCTCTTCTAATACTAATCTCAGGAACCGAGAGAGCAAGCTCCCGATCTGCCCCACTTTACATAGTGCAGAAATCAAAACCTTTATTCCATATACAAACAAGTAAATCTCTGATACAAAGTCACTTATTTGAGGCATGATGGGATTGCACCACCCCACAATCAAAAAGGGTGGGAAAGGCCTTAGTCCCAAAACCAAGCCCCAGGCTACAAGGATCCTGCAGCCCACAGCCTGCCCCCCAACCACACATTAATATAATTACGCCCATCCCAAGCATAAGGGCAACTAATATCATCACCCTGGGAGACGGGCTTCCATGTGGGCAGCGCCATCTTTAACAAAGTGAGCATAATCTATTTTACCTGCCCAACATGCATGGTCTTGGGCAAGCTCCTTACCCCTCTGAGCCTCAACCCTCCTCCCATATAGGAAAGAGAGTTCCTGTAGCCACTTCAGAGGGTCATCATCAAAATAAAATAATAATGAAAACCATTAAAATGATGCCTAGTAGGTGAATGAAGGCAGAAACTGCAGGCTGAAAGGAATATCACGAGGCTAGTTTTCCAAAAGGAAAAGTTATTTTAAAAGCGCCTGGGTGCAGGCGGGCTGAGACCAACAGTGTCAACCCTCCTCCCCCACAGCTGCAGGAGAGAGTGTTAGATACAGGGGATAGGGGAGGATTAGCATCTCTTGTTCCATGGCCTTGGTCACTGACTTGCTGAGTAGGAGGTGGGGCGGGGGGGGGGGGGGTCAGCTGCAGAAACGCCTCTCTGGAAGTTCTGATGTAGCACAGGCCTAATCAGCGTAGTCCCATCTGGCGTTGTCCTCGGTAAATCTTCAAGACAGCCAAGGTCAGGTATCTCCCAGGAACAGCGGGGCCCTGGTGCCTCTGGGCCTGTGGCTAGGTTTTTACAAACAGCTATTGTGATGTAAACTCCCCTAATTGTTAGGTCCCTCCCCAATGTAAGCTTTCCCTGACATTCCTGCAAAGGTAAACTTTTGCTACATTTCAAAGTGAAGGCCAGGAAGCCATTAAGGTGAGAGAATAGCAAGCAAATTAATTACAACCTCACAGTGAGAGGATGAGAATGTTCTGTTTCCAGCCCTGCCTCCTCCTTTGGGCCTGCATTGTTCTCAGGATGGCAGCTGGATTAGTCATTTTATCTAATCATTAACAAGCTTACAATAAATATTAACTATATAACAGACTTTTGTTCAGAGGATGCAGACCTCAGAGGAGCCGGTCTCTGTCCCACTTGAATTCCGGTTACCGTGTGTACCTTCCTGGCTTCCTCTCCTCCGTGCCTCAGATCATAGTTTGTTATTATGTGTTTTTGAAGACCATCTGATGAGCTAAAGGTAATCTAATGTAGGGGTTAAGGAGGCCTTTTCTTATTTTAGAACCAGGCAGTGCAGGGTTAAATCCCAGCCTTTGTTACTAATTGTGAGATTTGGGGTAACCTTACTTAACCCTTCTCTGCCTCAGTTTCCTCATCAGTAAAATGCAAGACTAAAACTAGAACACACTTCATACTGTTTGATACGAAAATTAACGTAAATGACTTGGCATTGAATAAATCCTATATGTGTTCCCTATTGTTTGTATTATGAATATCTAGTTTCCCCTTTCTTATAAGTTCTGTCCACTTAAGATGCTCCAGTGTGTAAAGCCAGTATCCAAAGCTACCGTCATCGCTGCCTGGCCCATGCAGTTTCACATTGGATTCGGACAGTCGGTAAAGAAACAATGGAGCAGAAAATGGTGGGCCATCATCTTTAATCCTGCTTGCACCCGGTAGGCAAGTAAAAAAACACACCTGGGCTCCAAAACCCACTCACATTCAGTGCTCACAAAGCTACTGACTTATCCGAGTTTCCTAGAATCAAAGGTTTCTAGCCTCACCGGACTTATTCACCTCTGTT
Organism: Saccopteryx leptura; assembly: GCF_036850995.1. Taxonomy (NCBI): domain Eukaryota; kingdom Metazoa; phylum Chordata; class Mammalia; order Chiroptera; family Emballonuridae; genus Saccopteryx; species Saccopteryx leptura. The sequence goes on along the minus strand of NC_089510.1, from coordinate 7,494,191 downwards.
CCCCATCTCCTTCCTTCTCTCTGGCACAAACTCTGCACAAACTGGTCTCTCACTCAGCACTCCACCATCTTGGCTGCCTCTCCTGGCCTCCTCCATGTGGCCTCTCCTCTGCTCTCTCCTCTAATGCTAATCTCAGGAACCGAGAGAGCAAGCTCCCGGTCATGTCCCACTTTATAGTGTAGAAATCCCAAACCTTTAATTCAATATACAAACAAGAAAGTCTCTGATACAAAGTCACTTATCTGAGGCATAATGGGATTCCTCATGAGAGTGCACCACCCCACATCAAAAAGGGTGGAAAAGGCTTAGTTCTAAAACCATACCCCAGGCTACAAGGATCCTGCCTGCCCACAGCCTGCCCCCAACACACATTAATATCACCTGGGCGACGGGCTTCCACGTGGGCAGCGCCATCTTTAACAAAGTAAGCATAATATATTTTATCTGCCCAACACAGTGCCTAGCCCAGTGCCCGATACATAATGACTCAACAAATATGCTAAAAGTACAAATGTATGAAAGTTAAAATTAATCCCCACAAGAGTTCATCAACATAATAAGTGTTGGAATCGATGGGAGTCAGAAAGACCAGAGTAACAGGCTTTATTGAAAGGAAGAAAGGAACCCTGCCGGGCACTTCTCCTGGGGGAGAAGAGCGCTGGTTACAGACTAGGGGCCAGTTATATAGTGTTTGGGAGAGCCTGAGGGGATACTGAGGCAAAAGTCCTGGTATGTCCGGAATGCTCCTCCTTGGGGGGCTTTGAGCATGTGAGTGTTGAATCAAAAGTCCTGGTGTGTCCGGAGCCCCTCCTTGGGGCGGGTTGTCAGCTTTTGGAATTCCTTTGTCTCAGGGGCGATAGTCCAGTAAGGGTGAGGTCTGACAGATAAGGGGAACATCAAGAGGGCAGTTGGAATTTACATATCTATCAATAAGGGTTTAAGCTAATTGCTTTTGCTTTTTTCAAATTTCACTTGTTCTGTTTTCATTTTTTGCCATTGTTTTCTAACATGTTGTTGGGCAGATAAAATGTATTATGCTCACTTTGTTAAAAATAGGCGCTGCCCACGTGAGGCCATTGCCCAGGTGATATTAATGTGTGTTGAGAATTGTTGTAGCCTGAGGCTTGGTTTTTGGGATTAAGCCTGTCCACCCTTTTTGGTGTGAGGTGGTACAATCCTATCATGCCTCAGAGAAGTGACTTTGTAGTAGAGACTTCCCTATTATGTATATTGGATTAAGGGTTTGGATTTCTACACTATAAAAGGGAGGCAGAACAGGACTCGGCTCTTGGTTCCTGAGGTTAGCATGAGAGAGCGGAGAGAGTAGAGCCAGCAGCTAAAGGAGGCCACGTGGAGGAGGCCAGGAGAAGCAGCCAAGATGGCGGAGTGCTCAGTGAGATGCCAGTTTGTACAGAGTTTGTATCTGGGATAAGGCAGGAGATGGGGAACTGAGGGAAATAAGGCTGGTGAGCTAGAAACCTTTGATTCTAGGAAACTCGGATAAATCAGTAGCTTTGTGAGCACTGAATGTGACTGGGTTTTGGAGCCCAGTGTGTATTTTTACTTGCCCGCCGGGTGCAAGCTAGATTAAAGACTATGGCCCACCAGTTTTTGGCTCCATGGTTTCTTTACCGACTGTCCGAATCCAATGCGAACCTGCATGTGAATGGCCACGATGGCGGCTCCTGGCCTTACACATGTTTATGACTTATTTAAAGCAAAAATGACTGGGGATATTTTTAAAAATTATGTATTTTCAAAAATACTTGGCCGTAAAAAAAAAAAATACTTGGGGAGGCCCTGGCCAGTTGCTCAGTGAATAGAACATCACCCCAGTGTACGGATGTCCTCATTCAATTCCCGGTCGGGGCACACAGGAGAAACGACCATCTGCTTCTCCTCTGCTCCCTCTCCCTGCTCTTTTTTTTTTTTTTTTTTTTCATTTTTCTGAAGCTGGAAACAGGGAGAGACAGTCAGACAGACTCCCGCATGCGCCCGACCGGGATCACCCGGCAAGCCCACCAGAGGCGGTGCTCTGCCCCCCAGGAGGGCAATGCTCTGCCCATCCTGGGCGTCGCCATATTGCGACCAGAGCCACTCTAGTGCCTGAGGCAGAGGCCACAGAGCCATGCCCAGCGCCCCGGGCCATCTTTGTTCCAATGGAGCCTTTGGCTGTGGGAGGGGAAGAGAGAGACAGAGAGGAAAGCACGGCGGAGGGGTGGAGAAGCAAATGGGCGCTTCTCCTATGTGCCCTGGCCAGGAATCGAACCCGGGTCCTCCCGCACGCGGAGAGGCCGTCGCTCTACCCCGGCTCTCCCGGCTCTTACAGCCAGTGGCTTGAATGGTTTGAGTGTTGCCTCCACCCACTGAGGATAGCTCAATTGATTCCAGCGTTGGCCTCAGACGGGAGTTACCAGTTGTGGTGCATGTGGGAGTCTGTCTATCTCTACTCCTCTCACTTAAAAAAAATAGTAAAATAATAATAATTGGGGGAATACCTGTGCAAAAGCATAGGACAAAAGAATAATATATAATTTCATAAAGCCAGATTTATAAATATAAAAAACAAATTGTTAAATTTCTCGGCCTTTTAAAACCATAACATGAATTTCTAAACTCAGTCTACTTTAGAATCCTTGAGTATATTTAATTTTTTTTTTCCTGAAGTTGGAAACAGGGAGGCAGTCAGACAGACTCCCGCATGCGCCTGACCAGGATCCACCTGGCATGCCCACCAGGGGGCAATGCTCTGCCCATCTGGGGCGTTGCTCTGTTGCAACCAGAGCCATTCTAGCGCCTGAGGCAGAGGCCACAGAGCCATCCTCAGCACCAGGGTCAACTTTGCTCCAATGGAGCCCCAACTGAGGGAGGGGAAGAGAGAGACAGAGAAGAAGGAGAGGGGGAGGGGTGGAGAGGCAGATTGGCGCTTCTCCTGTGTGCCCTGGCTGGGAATCGAACCCAGGACTCCTGCACACCAGGCCAACACTCTACCACTGAGCCAACCTGCCAGGGCCTAATTTTAAAAAGAGAATGAGGATGTAAAACTGAAGGGAATCTTAACCTTTGTAAAGCCAGTAGCTGTGGCCACTATCACAGCCGCCTGGCCCATGCAGGTTCTCATTAGATTCAGACAGTCAGTAATGAAACAATAGATCCAAGAACTGGTGGGCCATCATCTTTAATCCTAGCTTGCATCTGGTGGGCAAGTAAAAACACACACTGGGCTCCAAAATCCACTCATTCAGTGCTCACAAAGCTACTGACTTATCCGAGTTTTCCTAGAATCAAAGGTTTCTACCTCACCAGCCTTATTCACCTGTGTTCCTCATCTCCTTCTCTCTGCACAAACTCTGCACTAACTGTCTTCTGTTTCAGCACTCCGCCATCTTGGCTGCCTCTCCTTGCCTCCATGTGGCCTTTATCTGCTCTCCTCTCTAATGCTAATCTCAGGAATCAAGAGAGAGAGAGAGAGAGAGAGAGAGAGAGAGAGAGAGCGCTCCCGGTCTGCCCTACTTTATAGTGTTGAAACCAAAAGCTTTAATCCAATATACAAACAAATAAGTCTCTGATACAAAGTCACTTATCTGAGGCATAATGGGATTCCTCATGAGAGTGCACCACCCCACATCAAAAAGGGTGGGAAAGGCTTAGTCCCAAAACCAAGCCCCAGGCTACAAGGATCCTGCCTGCCCACAGCCCACCCCCAACACACATTAATACAATCACGCCCATCCCAAGCAAGAAGGGCAACCAATACCATCACCTGGGCGACAGGCTTCCACGTGGGCAGCGCCATCTTTAACAAAGTGAGCATAATATATTTTATCTGCCCAACACCCTTTACGACAGCATGGACGGACCTGGAGAGCATTATGCTAGGTGAAATAAACCAGTCAAAGAAAGACAAGTACCGTATGATTTCACTTATATGTGGAATCTAATGAACAAAATAAACTAGCAAACAAAATAGAAACTGATTCATAGCTACAGAGAATAGACTGACAGCTGTCAGAGTGGAGGAGGATTGCGTAGCTGGGTAACATAAATGAAGGAATTCAGCAAAAAAAAAAAAAATCTTAGACACAGACAATAGTATGGTGATTATAAGAGGGATAGGGGTGTGGGGGAGGGTAGAAGAGGGTGAAGGGGAGGTCAGTGGTGATGGAAGGAGACTTGACTTGGGGTGGGGAACACACAGCACAGTATACAGATGATGCTGATAGAATCGTACACCTGAGCCCTGGCCGGATAACTCCATTCGTTAGAGCAGGGGTCCCCAACCTTTTTTAGGCCACGGACCGGTTTAATGTCAGAAAATATTTTCATGGTCCGGCCTTTAGAATGGGACGGATAAATGTATCATGTGACCTAGACAAGCATCAAGAGTGAGTCTTAGACAGATATAACAGAGGGAATCTGGTCATTTTTTAAAAATAAAACATCGTTCAGACTTAAATATAAATCAAACAGAAATAATGTAAGTTATTTATTCTTTTTCTGCAGACCAGTACCAAATGGCCCACGGACCAGTACTGGTCCGCGGCCCAGGGTTTGGGGACCACTGAGTTAGAGCATTGTCCAGATATACAAAGGTTGCCGGTTCGATCCCCAGTCTAGGCACATACAGGGACAGATCAATGTTTCTGTCTCTCTCCCTCCCTTCCTCTCTCTCTAAAATCACTCAATAAATTATTTTTAAAAATAACTGTACACCTGAAACCTATATAATTTGGATTAACTAATGAGATCCCATCCCAATAAATTCAATAAAAATGACAATAAATAAATACAAGATAAACAAGGATAGGGAACCTCGCTTAGTCATGTTCTGCTTTATAGGGAGTGGGTGGGGGCTGAGTTTCTGTCAAAAGTTAACTTTTTACCTGTAACCACAGCAACATGAAAGAATGCTAAAACTAATCAATTTGGGGGCAGGTCTCTTGGGACATTTATCAGCCAGGACTCATACCTCTAAGAGATCACACTGTGCCCTTTTGTACTGAGGCCCATGTTAGAGATAGCCACATAGCACTATCTGAGTCACAAGGTAGGGCCAGCTAGCATTTGCTCATTCTGATTTTTAAAACAACTGGAGATACTGACTCTTGGGTGTTGTGTAAAGCCAGGAGGCAGGGACAGGGCCACTATCACAGCAGCCTGGCCCATGCAGGTTCGCATTGGATTCGGACAGTCGGTAAAGAAACAGAGGAGCCAAAAGCTGGTGGGCCATAGTCTTTAATCCTAGTTTGCACCCAGAGGGCAAGTAAAAATACACACTGGGCTCCAAAACCCAATCACATTCAGTGCTCACAAAGCTACTGATTTATCCGAGTTTCCTAGAATCAAAGGTTTCTAGCTCACCAGCCTTATTCTCCTCAGTTCCCCATCTCCTTCCTTCTCCCAGATACAAACTCTACACAAACTGGCATCTCACTCAGCACTCCGCCATCTTGGCTGCTTTTCCTGGCCTCCTCCACGTGGCCTCCTCCTGCTGCCGGCTCTACTCTCTCTGCTCTCTCATGCTAATCTCAGGAACCAAGAGCCAAGTCCCGTTTTGCCCCCATTTTATAGTGTAGCTTCACAACCTTTAATCCAATATACAAAGTAGGGAAGTCTCCAACCCAAAGTCACCTTCTGAGGCATGATTGGATTGTACCACCCCACATCAAAAAGGGTAGGAAAGGCTTAATCCCAAAACCAAGCCCCAGGCTACAAGGATTCCGCCTGCCTTTAGCCCACCCCAACACACATTAATATCACCTGGGCGACGGCTTCCTCGTGTTATCTTTAACAAAGTGAGCATAATACATTTTATCTGCCCAACAGTGTTGCCAGTACCTGCAAGGCCCCTGGAAAGCCAGTAGCCATGGCCTCCATCAGAGCCACCTGGCCTGTGCAGGTTCTCATTGGATTTGGACAGATGACAATGAAACAGTGGAGCCAAGAACTGGTGGGCCATCAGCTTTAATCCTAGCTTGCACCCGGTGGGCAAGAAATACACACAGTGGGAAAACACTTCCCTTTCCATTCAGGGTTCCCAAAGCTACTGACTTATCCAAGTTTCCTAGAATCAAAGGTTTCTAACCTCACCAACCTTATTCACCTCTGTTCCCATCTCCTTCTCTCTGCACAAACTCTGCACTAACTGGCTTCTCTCTCAGCACTCCGCCATCTTGGCTGCTTCTCCTGGCCTCCTCCACGTGGCCTTTCTCTGCTCTCCTCTCTAATGCTAATCTCAGGAACTGAGAGAGAGCAAGCTCCTGGTCTGTCCCACTTTATGGTATAGATTCAAAACATTTAATCCAATATACAAACAAGGAAGTCTCTGATACAAAGTCACTTATCTGAGGCATAATGAGATTCCTCATGAGAGTGCACCACCCCACATCAAAAAGGGTGGGAAAGGCTTAGTCTTAAAACTAAGCCCCAGGCTACAAGGATTCTGTCTGCCCACAGCCCACCCCAACACACATTAATATAAGCACGCCCATCCCAAGCAAGAAGGGCAACCAATACCATCACCTGGGCAGCGCCATCTTTAACAAAGTGAGCATAATATATTTTATCTGCCCAACAGACCCAAAGCCCACACCTGAACTTTGGCTGTGCCCACTCACATAAAACAGAGGGGGCTATCCTCATCATTTGGCCTGTGGTCGAGAAGAGCCCTTGCACATGCAGGCAGCCCTCCCTGAGTTGATGGCTGACTGAGTGCCCGTTCTGAATTATCCAGGAATCACATCGGGTAGTTAAGAGTGTAGTCTCTAGAACCAGACCCCTGGGTTCAAATCTTACCTTGACCGCAGCGGTGGGTTAAAGCTGCCAGAAATTTTGGACACTTTTCTCATGGAGAGATGGGGGCTCTGCTCCTCCCCTTGAATCTGAGATGACTCTGTGACAACTCTGACCCAAGGAATAAAAGAGTGACCCTGCCCCACATCCAGCTCAGGCCTTAGAGACTGGCAGCATCCACACCTTGTCCCTCCATGAGCCTTGAACCACCATGCCAAGTCCAGCTACGCTGCTGCAGAGACCTGCCGGAGAGGAGAGCCCTGGGACTGCGGGTGGGGAGGGAGGGGACCAGCTGAGCCCAGTCCTGCAGGGTTCTCGGCAACGCGGGGGAGGGAAGCCATGCTGGACTCTCCCAACTGGCCATGGGCTGGGCGGGAGCAAACCACCCAAGTCAGCGCGGGCTGGGTGGGGAGAACCACCCGGGGTATTTCCGCCCAAATTCCTGACCCACAAAATCATGGTATGTATCGAATGGTCGCTGTTCTAAATACAACGTGTTTAGGTGGTTTAGGACACAGCGATAGATAACCAAGACAACACTGACTAGTGGCTTTGCTTTCCTCGCTTCTGAAATAGGGACTGCACTTCCTGGCTTGCTCTGAGGGTTAAATGAGGTAGCCATTCCGAGCCTTTAGACTGGTGTTGGGGACACAGCAAGGACTCTGCCGACGCTGGCTCCTGTGGGGCTCCGGTGGCAACTCTGGTTCGGGTCTGAGAGTAGGCTGCCTGCAGTGGTGGGAGTCAGCCAGTTCGCACCGGTTTGGCAGAACCTGTACCTAATGCTTTGTTGAGTTCGGCAAACCGGTGGTTAACATGGCACCTGTCATCAGGGTTCTCTCTAAGGTGGGCGGCTGCCCAGCCGGCCCATGTGGAAATCACACACTGGCATTCCTCACTCTTTATTAACGTTCGTCTGCGCAACAGCGTGTTCTCAGCGCCCGTAGTCATGTTCATTCCGTCCACAGGTGAAAAATTTGCAAGTGAGGACGCAAATCAAGAAGCAATATGGAAATATCTTAAATAACAGTCTCATTGTTTTCTGCCAGGTATTAGTTATTTTCATTAATATCTTAAAACTCTTTCTTATCACATAATCTAGTTTTGTGTACCTCTTTTATTGTTCTTATTTAAGTATCAAAGGCATGAAATAATAAACTACCCTTCAGTATATCATTTTTTACGCACTTAAAACGGACATTAGGGCGGAGAACCGGACGTTAGATGATTTGAGTCCCACCACAGGCTCCGTGTTTTCCATCCTCCGGGCCATTGGATGCAGCCTCTCCCAGGAAAGTGGCCCTTCTGGAAGGCTCCTGTTCAGATGTCCCAGGCGTGCAGCGTTAACAGTGCTTTCAACCATCCAGCGTCAGGGTTCCACGCCCCACCCGCAGACAGCCACAGCCACAGGCCCGGATATTTCCCGCCCTTCCGGTCATGGAGGCTGGGCCGGCCCCACCCCACCCCACTCCCAGCTCAGTGCCCCCCCATCCAGCGCCCCACAATCTCCCCAAACCCTTCAACCTTCACCCGTACGACACATCCCGTGCCTCAAATGCCACCCACTCCCCTTCTCCGTGCCACCGCAGACCCTGTCACAAGCGCTTGAGAAGTGGGCCGGCTCCAGGTTTCCCAAAAGCCGCGGGGGGCCGGGTCCGCAGGGCGTTCCGCCGCGGGACCGCGCTGCGGGCCTTGCGGTCTGGGGGGGCTCTGGACGCGGTCGCTCTGAACTCTCCTTCAGCAAGGACAAGGCCGCCTGCGAAGCAGAAGCCCTAGAAGGTGATGCCATTCTGAAGTGTATTCCTGTGTTACCCGGATTTTCAGAAACATGTTTTGACTGTAAAATGTTTTTCTGATAAAAGGCTGACCGGGAGCAGGAAGCCCTGAGCTGGGTCCTGGAGAAGGGCTGGGGGGTAGCGGCGTGGGGGTGGGGGTGGGGGGACAGGAGAGGGAGTAGGAAGAGGAAGGGGGTCCACGTGAAGGCAGGAGGCAAGTCAGAGAGGGCTGGTATGCAGCTCTGCGGCCGTGGCAGCCCCTTGAGGGCTTTACCCAAGAGCAAATCTGCAAGATCAAATTTGCATTTTATAAAGATCACTACTTCTCCTGTCGGAGTCCTCATGGGGGAATCAAATCGGCAGCCTCTACGCTCCAGGACAATGCTCCAACCAACCGAGCTACCTGGCCAGCACCTAATTTTTATTGATTTTTTTTTTTTTAAGGGAGACAGAATGAGGAAGGGAGAGAGAGGGATGAGGGAAAAGAAGCATTTTTTCTTTCACTCAGTTGTGCAGTTTTTGGTTGCTTCCTGTGTGTGCCCTGACCGGGATTGAATCCGCAACCTTGTTGTTTCGGGACGATGCTCTTAATCAATTGAGCTGTCCAGCCAGGATCTAAATGCTTTTGATCTTGATGTTTTGACTGGACCTACAGTCAATAAAACATGTTGCATTATTATGTCATACCTATACATCGGTTATGAAAGTTTCATAATATGGCTCTTTCACTTGTTACATGCAATACCCATCGATGTTTTCTACTATTTTCTTCCTCCTTTCGGAAATCACTTTTATGAAACTGTCCCCTAATCTAGACAAGCGAAGATGGGGCTCTGAACTTTGTAACACCTGAACATGGCTATGTGGAAGCCCCCCATCTCCTCCTCCCTGATGTGCTGAGCGAGTAAAGGAGAGTGGCTTACTCTAAGACAAGCAGAAGGACCTATTCCTAGCTCTTCTGCTAAGAAGAAGTTAAATCATGACACATTTAACCTCTGTCATGATTTCTGTTGTCTCTTATCACAAGTAAGGTAATAATAGGACTGCTGAGGGCAGTCAGTCAGATTTGTGTTGCTCACTTGACGAGCTGGTGGATAGATACATTGTGGGTACTTTGAGCGCGCGCGCACACACACACACACACACACACACACACACACACCCTGACGGCATTGTGCTGCACTGAACTGGTGGTGTTTCACCCGTTGCAGGACAAGGAGGGTCAGCAGGCCAGGAAGCAGGAGTGAGCTTCCCCCCGCTATTTGAGCACGCTTCCGCTGGTGAGCAGAGACACCTGGAAAACACCTCCCCCTGTGCTCTCTGGGTCCAAGGATGAAGTGCCCACATCACAGGGGGCACCCCCGGGCCTCCTGCGGCTTACTCCAGCGCAGTCACACCGCCCAGAGGGTGCGGTCCCAGAAAACAGCCCCACGTCTGCCTTCTTTCTTCTCGCAAGTCTCCCGCTGCCTGCCTGTCCCTTCCTGGGCCACCGTGGGCCACCACTGAGCGATCGCTTCCTACAGGACCGGACGCGGAGCGGGGCTCAGTCTCACCACCTCCTCCGGGCCGTTGCTGACGAAGAGGGCTCGAGCGTTTGGGTTGAAGGACTGCACTGCTGATCAGAGAGCGAGCCACAAGCCATCGCATGTGAGGGTCCCGAGGACAGAGCCAGGGTCTCACAGAATGTCCCCGCAGGCCCAGAGCAGTCCGTGGGGGCCCCCACTCCTTCCTGAAGGGGAATGTCGCCTCCCCGAGCCCCTCCTTTCCCACCCTCCTCTTCCTCCGAGTTAGGCGTGCCGCTTCCTGCTTGAAGGTCTGAAGGCACAATTAGTGACTGAACCATAAATGAATTAGTCACCCTCCAAGCGCTTGAAGTCTGGGGAGGGTGCCTGCCTTCCAGTGTTCCCGCCACCCCACACAGGACGTAGATGACCTCGGCCCCTCCCTCACGGTCACTCACATCCCGCATCTTCTTAGAAACGGGGGAGAGAACTGACCGTGGGCCACTGTATCCTTGACATTGTTTCTCTGCTCACGCAGATGATGGAGATGGGCGACTTCAGTTGCTAGTCAGAGGCGGATTAAGATTGGTTGAGGCCGGTGCAGAAGAAAATATTGAGCCCCTTAAAAAAAAAGAAAGAGAGACAGGGAAAATAAAAATACACGTTAACCATATTTTTAAATAAATAAAAAATATTATGTACTATTCATGTTAAAATTGCACCTATGAAACCAAACTTGGTGTCATTAGAAAAAAAGTGTCAAGTTGGGGTTTGGTGGGGCCTCTCAGAAGTCGGGGCCCAGGACGCACACCCGGTGCGGCCACCGTTAAATCTGCCTCTGTTGCTAGTCTGAAAAGTCTAGGACATCAGGGCCGTATGTGTTGACCCGTGTAATTCAGATACCATGGTGGTAACTTCCAGAGGCAGAAGAAAGGGAGCTGCCTTGTGCCAAGGTGGCGTGTCCAGCGGTCAGCTCAGCCCTTACCCCCTAGACCCGGTGTCTTCCTCCAAGGGACCACTCGCTGGACGCCCCGGCAGAGCTGGTGGGTTGTAAGAATAGCTCATCTGGGACGAGCGGACCCAGACTAATAGTTGTCTGTTAGAAAACAATGGCCAGCAAAGTGACGACAGGCCTTATCTGCTGGTGGGAGGGACACAGCTTTTCTGTATAGCTGACTTTTCTAAAAAAAACAAACAAACTCATATTGTCTTGTAATAAGAAAACAAATCACAATTGTTTGTTGTCAGAAAGAAGTATGTCTCACGGCACTCAGATACTATACACATAGTGTCGATCTATTAAAAATGATATATATATTTCTTTTCTTTTTCCTAAAAGGGAAAAATCTATCAGGAAGCCCACAGCCTGGGTTTGGGTGACACAGTCCCGATTTAAATCGTCAGCTCCCCCTTATCATGCTGGAACGAGCTTGCGTCGCACACTCAGCCTCCCTGAGCGGAGCGTCGTCCCTGGTAGAGGGGGCATGACCTCTTCCTCACAGCGGGGTGACAGGCCGTGAAGGCCTTCTCTGTGGTCAGTATATTAAATGTGCGCCTTTAACATTTGCTGTGTTTTTACTCTCACCCCAAACCTGAGATCACCAAAAGTATCTCTAATGAGCAACCTGTCCATCTTTCCTAGAATCTGAAGGAGGAGCCTCAGCGTCCATGCAGACTTCTCTGGAATCTGGTCCTCAGCTTCCCTGGCCCAGGGTCCCTGAGCTTTGACAGAACAGAGCTGGGCCTGGGCGGGGCAGCCAACCCCACTGCAGGATGCGACTCACCATGGTCGTGATCTGGATGCTCTTTACTCAGCGAAGACTCCACTCCCTATAAAATTCTACCTGTGGTTTTGTTTGTTTGTTTGTTTTTTCCAAAGTGAGAAGCGGGGAGGCAGTCAGACAGACTCCCGCATGCGCCCGACCGGGATCCACCCAGCATACCCACCAGGGGGTGATGCTCTGCCCCTCTGAGGTGTTGCTTGGTTGCAACTGGAACCATTCAGAGGCCATGGAGCCGTCCTCAGCACCCGGGCCAACTTTGCTCCAATGGAGCCTTGGCTGTGGGAGGGGAAGAGAGAGACAGAGAGAGAGAAAGGAGAGGGGGAAGGGTGGAGGAGCAGATGGGTGCCTCTCCTGTGTGCCCTGGCCGGGAATCAAACCCAGGACTTCCACACGCCAGACCGACGCTCTACCGCCAAGCCAACTGGCCAGGGCCCTACCTGTGGTTCTTAATTCTAACCTCACTCTCCAGGAAGAATGAGCAGGCTCCCCGTCCCACCTCATGCTCCTCTGTACCACCAGCACCAAGCGGGTCATCACGTAACATAGGGCTAGGTCTGGCTGTGGCAGAGACCCTCCGGAGCACAGGAGCACAGGCGAGTCACTGGACCTTGTCCCTGGTCCTTGGCCAAGTTTCCAATCATGGGCCATCTGACTGCCTCCTGGTCTCTAGCTGCTCTTCCGAGCTTGCCTGTCCTGCCTCCAGTCTACTCACCAGAATCCTTCCTCCCCTCCACCCCATGCCAACCCCCTGTGCCCTCAGAAGGCGGAGGTCTGTGTTGCTGTAGGGACGGGGTAACTGACCAGCAGGACGGGGAGACTCATTGTCCGATTCCAGCACATCGGGGAGGGAAGCAGACAGCACCTCGGGCGTGAACACAGAGAAACACAGCTAGCAGGCAACAAGACGAATCACTAGGCTGATTTTATTGTTCAAAAAAAGTCCTGTAGGCCTGAGTTCAACAATACCCAACCAGACCATCAAATTCTGTCTTTCATATTGAGGGAAACAGAAGCTCTTTGGGGTAACTTGATCATTCCAGGCTTTCGGCTGGAAAGACAGAGGTGCTCTCCACCACCAAGTTCTCCGGCCCCTGCGTTTCGCTAGGATGCCACTCAACTGTCGGGTGATTTATAAAGAGCCCGCGGGGGAAGTGTGTCTGTATGTGGGTGGGGGCGCTGTCAGATCAAAGGTGCGGTCGTTCCCAGCGCTGTCTGTTCCAGCCTGGGTTCGATCGCAGCAAGTGTGTCTTGTCTGCCCTAGTGGATTATTAACAGAGGTTATTGGTCTCCATGGCAAAATGATAGCTCTGAACCTAATCTCATTTACGGGGGTGCAAGGGGGGAAGAAAGAAAGACTCCAGGTCGGGAAGAGCGTATAAATACCCATCAGCGTCGAGCCTCTGCGGTACTGGAGAAGCTGAAGCAACGCCCCGGACGCAGGTCACCGGCTGACTCTCTTCTCAGCTGCAGAGCACAGACGGGCCTGGGGACGTTTACTGGGACCTGCGGCCGATCGCTCGCGAGAGCCCGTGAAGGAGGCAGCGAAGGGCCGCTCTCCCTGCCCTGTGCCACCCGTCCCCGGCATGTGCACCGGGAGCTGTGCCAAGTGCCTGGGGGGCACCCTCATCCCCCTCACGGTGTTCAGCTTGCTGGCCAACATCCTGTTGTTCTTCCCCGGAGGGAAAGTGATCGACGACAAGGATCACCTTTCTAATGAAGTCTGGTATTTTGGAGGGATACTAGGAGGCGGAGTCCTGGTGAGTAGGAAAGCCTGGAGGTCCCCCTGAGGGAGGTGTGCCCCCCATTCTTCTAGACTTGGGCACCTGCTGACCAGCAGGAGACTTGGGGGCTGACCGAAGCCCGAGCATTGCACAATGCCAGTGCCTTTGTTTTCCCTTCTCCGGTGGGACCGGAGGAGGACGTGTCCCCTAAATGTACTGGGTAACTTAAACTTGGGCCTGCCAGTTGTTCTCGTGAGCCGTTAAATTCCAGGAACCACACTGCAGGTCACAGAAGTGCTTTAATCCAACAAGAGAGGAGGGAGCTGGGACATGTGAGGGGTGTGGGGAGCGGAAACAGACTTTCTAGCAAATAGATTGAGTGAAAAGCACCAAGAGCAGGAGGTAGGTGTCAGTGGATTCCTCTCCACGCGTGCACGAGGCACTCCTTACCCCTTGTTTCCAACAGCGACTGGGGGCTGCTGCCTTAGAGAGCACCTCCCATAGCAATCAAGAACTGCCATCCGAATAGAAGTTCAGGGTGTCTTGAAATCCTGCTCCATTGACACTGCAGTCAGGCCAGTGACACCTAAGTACTTAGTAACAATCATCCAGGCCGCCACTGCCATGCTGCTAGTTCCTGCCATACCCTTTGGCCACCAAGTCCCACGTCAGGGCTGTGCCTCCTCACACAGACTGGCAGGGGTGGGTCCTCCCTTCACTCCAAGACCCATCCTGAGCGGCTTCTCTTGCTGGCAGATGATCTTCCCTGCGCTGGTGTTCCTGGGCCTGAAGAACAATGACTGCTGTGGTTGCTGTGGCAACGAGAGCTGCGGGAAGAGGTTTGCGGTGAGTGACCAGGGGGTGCACACCAGGATTATTCCAGGGCGCACTGTCCCCTTGTGGGGGCGTCTCGTGGGTGGGGGACGAATAACCAGCAAGGAGGACTCTGGGGACAGCTGTTGCCGGACAGACGGAATTCTTCCTGTGGGTGCAAAGTAACAATGACGATACATTGTAAAATACCAGCGCCCTCCTCCTTGTCGTGCACGACTACCATTGTGTGTGTTATTTCTTATTTATATTTTTATTGAGTTTATTGGGGTGACGTTAGTGTATAAAGTTAAGTAGTTTCCGGGTGTGACTGGCACTTTCGGTCTTACGAGCAAGCAGGGGCGTCCGAGCTGGGGCCCCGCCGTGTGGTCACATGAGGAACCCAGGCCGGGAAGGCGGAGACGGGGCTCGACCTCCCCACGAGAGGCCTGAGACCTTAGACCCGTCCCTCCCTTCTCCTTCTCCGTCCATCTGCGAAGGGGGCTGGGACAATAACGGAGGGTAAAGTCGTCTCCACGGTAACCCCTGAAACGCCCCGCCCCCCGCACGGCCCACACCCCGCCTCCCGCCCAGCCCTTCCCACTTCTCCGGGGATTTCGCCTCAGGACTTCCAACTTCGGGTGGGCAGCCAGCCAGCCTTCTTGCAGATGGACAGAGCGATGAGGCGTCCCCGTTCCAGAGTTGGGGGACAGGAGAGAATTCTGGGCCGCGGGGTCGGCTCCGCTGCTACAGCAGGGCATGGCCCTGGCGGCTCTCTGCCCTGTCCGCTCGCCTGGGCTGTAGGGCGCTGGGTTGGACTAGCGCTGAATTGCCCGGGTCTGGGGCACACTCTGCTACAACACAGATGTGCTCTCTTTTCCAATAACGCGGAAAGTTATTTCCTTTTCGATTCCCCTTCAACCCTTTAATTCCGTCATGAAAAAAAAAAAATCTATTGTATGGGAAAAAAAAGTGTTTACTATTTCTCAGCTCTCATAACCTCCCTTTTTAACAAAAGGAGAACAAGTCTCCAGCTCCGAGAATGCAAGCAAGCAAGAATTCAATAACATGATGTTCTGCTTGCTAAAGATTCTAGATTTGATTCAGATGATACAAATGAAGGAAAGAGAAAAGCGTTAAAAGTTCAAGTACAGCGATGTGGCAAAGGGCAGGGAGGCGGGGATGGCGCGGGGTGGCGGGGAGGCCGAGGATGGCGCGGGGTGGCGGGGAGGCCGAGGATGGCGCGGGGTGGCGGGGAGGCCGGCTCCTGCTCCAGTCTCCCGAGGTTCACTGTCCACCTAGGGACACCGACCCCAGTGATGAACTAGACACACTCACCTTCCCTTCTTAAAGGGAAAGTTCTCTGTTCTGAAGCTAATCCTGTTGCCATTCTTGCTCACCGTACTTGCTCATTTTTTTTTTAAGTCAGTGGATGGGATATAGACAGACTTCCACATGCACCCCAACTGGGATTCACCCTGCAAGCTCCTACCTGGGGTGCTCTGGCCATCTAGGGCTGTTGCTCAGAAACCAAGCTATTTTTAGCACCTGGGGCAGAGGCTCCAGGGAGCCATCCTCAGTGCAGAGGGCCAAGCACAGGGGGCCAATTGTCTCAAACCAATGTAGCCATGACTATGAGAGGGATACAGAGAGGGGGTGGGGAGGGGTGAAGAAGCAGATGGTCGCTTCTCCTATGTGCCCTAAGAATTGAACCCGGGATGTCCATACTCTAAGCCGTTGCTCTACCACTGAGCTAACTGGCCAGGGTCCATATTTGCTCATTTATAAATTAAAGAATATTTACTGCGCACACCTGAAGGCCTGAGGCTGGTGCACTGTGCACAGCACACGGATTTCCACATGAGGTCATAGATCATGAACACATCCCCTTTACACCATCAGAAGTCCCAAGTAAGCACTGAGTAGTGGAGTCACCTTTACATCGTCATTCACAAAAAGACGTAAAATAACCAGAAATTATTAATATAATTATATGGCATGTGTTATATATAATGTAATATTTTATGTAATTAAGATTAAGAGGAAATACCTAACTCATTCTTTGCTTGAAATATAATCCTGCTCTACTTGGGAGACTTTGTCGTAGATGAGCATTTGAAAGAAAATAGCAGTGAAGGAAATTAGATGAAGAGATAAAGGACTCACTGTTTAGTCTACCAGCTCATTTCCTGGTGTTGAATAGAGCTGAAGATCGGCCCATTAAAACAGCGTTTTGATGATCTGTGGTTTATATACAACCACAGTGAGAAGTGCAACAACATTCAAAGGATTGTGCAAAACTTGTTTATTAATTAGATTTAAGCAAAGCGCAAGAGGAAGGCCCCAAATCCTGTTTTCACGAGTGCAGGTGAGTCAATATGACCCGAATGTCTGCTGCCGGTTCAGTCCTCCCTCTGAGCTCCCTAAACCACCCCCCACCCCCCCCACGTGGGGCCTGCCCTTGGGGGGAGGTGCGGCTGTCACCTCCAAACCACTGGCTGACTGTCCCCAGGCCAGTGCCCATCAGAGGACCAGCCAGGCCAGGCTGTCAGCTCAGGCACCAGCCACAGCTGCCCTGGACCAGGGGCCACCGCGCTCCAGGTGGCCAGCAGGCCCTTTCTGGTTTTTGTTTTGTTTGCTTGTAATCAGCTGCCAGCTTCTAAAGATAGAGTTCACTAGAAGTGTCTGGAAACCCTACTACTTTTCCAGAAATTAAAAAGCTGCCGTGGTGTCCCTGAGCCTGCACTCGGCACAATGGGCACTGGGGGAGGCGGAGCCTCTGTGTGCCGTCCCCGCCCACCCCGGAGGGCCACTGAGCCACGTCCCTGCTCTGGAGCCTCCTTCAGTTTTGTTCTGGGGATCTGGGGCCACGCAGCAGCCATTTCATAAAGAAAGGTATTACACACATTTGTCAGACGGAAAGAAAAGAGCTGCAGCAGGATTTGACGGGCGCTCTAGAGCTGGAAGACGGGTCCTTTCCCACAGACTCACAGCCTTCCCCTCAGGCGTTTCAAGAACTCTGCTTCTTAAACCTTGCTGGGTACAAAGGCCCGTGAGGTATAAACAGACCAGGCCGAGGGCTGGGGGCTCCATCCTGCTGCTATCTGCACAGCCTTTTGCTCTGTCCTGTCCTGACCTCCCTCTCCTCTCCTTTGTTATGTCTTTCTGGAGTTTCCAGAAGCTAGCTGTCTCATTTTTTTTCTTTTCTTGAGTGGTAACACCAGGAATAAAAATTGACAGTGGGCCCTGGCCAGTTGGCTCAATGGATAGAGCATCAGGCTAGCCTGCAGAAGTCCCAGGTTTGAACCCCAGTCACAGCACACATGAGAAGCAACCATCTACTTCTCTCCCCCTCCCTCTCCCTCTTCTCTCCCTCTTCCCCTCCAACAGCCAGTGGCTCAATTGGTCCTAGTGTCAGCCCCAGGTGCTGAGGATAGCTTGGTTGGTCCGAGCATCGGACCTAGATGGGGGTTGCCAGGTAGATCCCAGCCTGGGTGCATGCAGTTCTCCTTCTCCCCCCTCTCGCTTAAAACCCACAAATCAACAGTGGAGCAGGCTGCGGTGCCCGCAGAGCTGGGGAAAGTTGTGAGCTCGCCTGGCTGACACGTTTGTGGTGAACTAGGAAATGGAGGCGCCCCCTGCTCTGAGGCAGAGCCCCCAGCTCCAGGCTCCGCAGTTTCATAAACCAGATGCGAGGCAAGCTGAGGGGACGTCCCGGGGCTGTGACAGCCTGACCGAGGATTGCTCTCAGGGCTCAGCCTCTTCCCCCCCAGACCGGAGTTTCCCGTGCCCTCGAACCCGGACAGAAATGGGTCCCTCAGGGTCCACCGGGACAGCGAATGCATTTCATCAGTTCATTCATGTTGAGTACGTGCTTTAACGCGAGCCTGCAGAAGACCCTGACTCAGAGAGCCTCTTTAGTAGAGGATGAGGGCGGAGTCACAGAGGAGATGTGGGCGGCCCTCGGGCTTGCTCGCTGGTGTGCCAGCTGCCAGCACTTCGCCTGATGAGTGTGTGAGCGCGTGGCAGAGGCCCGTGTGCATAGCCCGTATAAGGCTACGGCTGCTTGCACTCGGGGGGGGGGTTGCGGCTGCACGATGTGCCTTCCTGCCCGCCCCTGGGAGGGGCCGTTTTGCTGTTTGTTTGCCCAAGAGGCGGTTTCCCCTGCCTGTGTGCTTGTCCGCCGTTGTGTGACTTTATTAAACGGGATGGCCCAGCACTTTCCAGGTCCACAGTTTCTCTACCATCCGCCCAAATCCAGTGTGGACCTGCCTGGCCTCGGCCCTGGCATGACAGGGGATATATTAGGGAGGCGGGCCTTCCAGCACCCTTCAGTCCCATCCCGGGAAGGCCCACCCCACTCGCAGGCGGGTTCGGATGACCTCAGGTCTGCGGGCTAGGACGGGTTCCAGCCGGTCCTAAAGGAGCGTTCACATTGCAGAGTCCTCCCCAGCGCCCCCTAGAGGGGCCCCGGGTGAGCACGTCTGAAGTGAGCTTTTTAGCCACTTTCAGGGGGACATGAGACAGTTCTTTTAAAATAACAAACTTGTAAGAAAAAAACACAGTACGGCACCCGCCTGCGTCACTAGATGATTTCTATGCTGTAAAATGGATCGTGGCCCTCGCTACCTTGCCTAAGAACAGCGCAGGGCTTGGGGGAGGATGTTTAAGCCCCAGCGTGCAGGGAAGGGGAGGGTAGTGCCAAGGGCCTGGGGCACTGAGGACGCGAGAGTCCTCCATCCCTCGGGTCGGGTCAAGTCAAGGCTTCCTCAGGAGGGACTGCAGGTGATTTCCAAACTTTCAGGTTCATCTCTCATGAAATCTCAGCAGGTGAGCATTAAACACCCCGCTTGATAAATAAATAAAAAATATGAGGCACATAAACATGATGACTTTTTGACTGCAGCACCCTCTCCGCCATCCTTCCCCCTTCCCTAGCATGGCCAGAAATACAAAAAATTAATGTTTTAAGGCAAAAAAAAACAAAACAACCCACCCCACTTCCAGTAATCGCTATGTGTCTCTGAGAATAATGGCTCAGAGGAGCCTGCACGCCCTCCCACCTCCCAGAGGTGTTTCTCCAACTCGTTGCCAGCGCCCAGGTCTCCAGACACCATGCCCGCACACCACCCGCCTCTCCTCCCTTCCCAGCCCCCCGGTGCCTCTTCCTTCTGGCTCAGCAAACGCAAGCCCACGCCTGACCAAGCACCCACCGCCGACAGGGGCAGGGCTGGGGTCGGACCCCAGGTGGTCTGCCTCCAGACCCCAACAGAGGAGGTGGTCTTAAGGCTGACAAGTGGTGAGTGAGTCAGAGGGCACCTGACGAGAGGGCGTCTCTGCCTTCCGTTCCGGGGGGAGAGTTTACAGCCTACACACACACACATTTCTTTATCAGTGTGGACAGAACGGGTGTGTTGAACATCCGTAAGCGAGTTCGCCTGTTTGCTTTTATTTTCCTGCTCGGAGTTATGCTCTCCGTACATGTGGCAAACGAGAGTGTGTGAGGATATGATAACCACAGCACTGTACTATAATAATGACATTCACGACGGGCTGGCTAGGGACCTGCGAAATCATCTGAAACTTGGAACTAGGCGGAAGAGGTTACTGGGTATGCTGAACGTAACCCACCTGGGGCCATGTGATTTTCTAGGTGTGTCCCTTTGATGCCCTATTCACTGTTAGCGAGATGATCTCTCTCAGGCAGGGACTTATTACTGAACCTTCCTTTACAAAACAGAGATGGCAACCTCAGAAAGTTTAGCTTCTGAGGGGGCAGCCAGGACTCACACCCAACTCGGCCTGCCTGGAATTCATGTCCATGACCAAGACACTCTAGTGTCCCTCTCTAGGATTTACTCATTAGGTGGAAAAACATTTCCGGCCCTGGCCAGTTGGCTCAGCGGTAGAGCGTCGGCCTGGCGTGCGGAGGACCCAGGTTCAATTCCCGGCCAGGGCACATAGGAGAAGAGCCCATTTGCTTCTCCACTCCCGCCCCCTCCTTCCTCTCTGTCTCTCTCTTCCCCTCCCGCAGCCAAGGCTCCATTGGAGCAAAGATGGCCTGGGCGCTGGGGATGGCTCCTTGGCCTCTGCCCCAGGCGCTAGAGTGGCTCTGGTCATGGCAGAGCGACGCCCGGAGGGGCAGAGCATCGCCCCCTGGTGGGCAGAGTGTCGCCCCTGGTGGGCGTGCGGGGTGGATCCCAGTTGGGCGCATGTGGGAGTCTGACTGTCTCTCCCCATTTCCAGCTTCAGAAAAGTACAAAAAAACCCCAAAAACAAACAAAAAAAAACATTTCCATGGTGCAGAGGCTACGGAGGAAGCTTCCGATTCCTGACTCCGACTCTGGTCCCCCCTTTCTCCTGCCCCGCCCCCCACAGGCTACCACTGTTCCCCAATATTGTGTCTTCTTCCAGGTATATTCCAAGCCGCTTGCCTGGCTACTTTATTTATTTATTTATTTATTTATTATTATTATTTTTTTTTTTTTGTATTTTTCTGAAGCTGGAAATGGGGAGAGACAGACAGACTCCCACGTGCACCCGACCAGGATCCACCCGGCACGCCCACCAGGGGCGACGCTCTGCCCACCAGGGGGCGATGCTCTGCCCCTCCGGGGCGTCGCTCTGCCGTGACCAGAGCCACTCTAGCGCCTGGGGCAGAGGCCAAGGAGCCATCCCCAGCGCCTAGGCCATCTTTGCTCAAGTGGAGCCTTGGCTGCGGGAGAGGAAGAGAGAGACAGAGAGGAAAGAGGGGGGTGGGGGTGGAGAAGCAAATGGGCGCTTCTCCTATGTGCCCTGGCCGGGAATCGAACCCGGCTCCCCCGCACGCCAGGCCAACGCTCTACCGCTGAGCCAACCAGCCAGGGCCTGCCTGGCTACTTTAAACATCACCAGTTAGAGTGTCTGGTCTCTAACGTGTTCAACCTGATTTCACTAACTTTTCTTTTAACGTGAAAAATTATGTATCTTGAAACCCATGATAAAGTTTCTCCATGCTAGTTTGGACCACGACGATATCTCTGAGTAGTGAATTTGGCAAGTTCTAAAGGCTGCTGAGCCTAAGATGACTGATCGCAGAGTGACACAAAAGTGCACCTTGCTTCACGAGTTTCATCTGGAAACGTTATGAAAAGTCAGTTTGAGGTGGTTGTTTTGCTCATTTTAAGGTGAGATATTTCAAATTGGAATATAAAAACAGAACACCCCACCTGTGGCTTTTATGAAGCTGTAGCTCGAGACCACATTTTCTTCAGATCACTTTATAAAGAAATAAAATGTTATTGGTTTGATGGAGAGCCACCATGTTTCTCTCCTCTCTGACATTTCCCTCCCTCCCGGGAGTGCCCATCATCGCTGTCCATGGGAGAATATCCAAACCGGCTGAGAATTGGTATAGAGCGTTTCCTGAAGTCGCACAGAGGACACGGCAGGAGGCAAGATCTCAAGTGCTCCAAGGAATGACCGTTTCTCCACTTCTTTTATACATTTGGAATTAAGGAGGGAACGTAAGGAAGATCCCAGGGAAGTAGAAGAAGGCAAGCCAGTTAAATCTCTATGATTAGAGTACAGGGTAGTTAGCAAGAACTGGTGCTCCCCTGAGGGGGGTTACATCTCCAAGAGGTCTGGAAAAGAGGCGTTTCCCACGTGTGTTCATCTAGATGCGCAAGCAGGTGGATGGAGAAGGGGAAGGGGAAGAGAAACTTCCTTTAGCCTGGGGCGAGGCTACCCGCCTTACTTAAGGGCCAGCTGGCAATGTATGATCAGATCACCCTGTGAGTGACTTTCCACCTGATTTGTTACACAGCTCCTTTTCATCTGCTTCATAAGTTCAGCGCAGACACTAGCCAGGCATTGTTTTAAACTTTTACTACAAAAACTCCAGTTTTCAATGTTCTAGGTAGAGTACGCTGTTCGATACAACGGCCACTGCCCACCTGTGTCTCTGAGCACATGAAGGGCGACTCCTCTAAACAGAGACGCCCCGTCAGCGTAAAATACACAGCAGAGTTCAAAAACGTACAGCAACAAGAATGTAAAGTATCTCTCTGGTCATTCTTATCCTGACTACATGTTAAATGATAATAGTTCAGACATATTGAGTTAAAGAAAAAAAAAAAAATATATATATATATATATCATTTTTTTACTTTTTTAATGGTGGTTATTGGATAATATTAAATTATATATGCGTATACAGGGTGAGACAAAAATGGGTTTACAGTTGTGAGTATGTGACCAAGCTTATTCTTGTAGCATTGTTTATTCATTACTGTATTATTTTCCGTATGAACGACTGTAAACCTACTTTTGCTCCACTCTGTATACACAATCAACATGATTTCATTGGACAGTGTTTACAGTGGAAACTCTTTGGAAACATGAAAAAAAAAGTCTCATTGATATTTTATGTTAACCTGGTTTTTCATTTATTTAGACTTGCCTAAAATAAAGAGTGTTTGCCTTCACGCTCACTCTTTGTGTCTGTAAACATTGGCTGGCTAGAATGTTCCCGGGCCGATATCTAAAACCTTGCTCAGTTCACACCGCGGCCACAGCACAAGTCCGATTTCTCCTCTCACTTAACAACAGATGTTGACATCCTGACTTGCTCGAATTCAAGGGACCGTCTAGAATTCCCCCACCGCTCTCTTCTGTTTACCACAGGAAGCTGAGGTCAGAGAGGTGGACCCGGGTGGTGCAGAGACGGCTGGGAGCCAGGTCTTCTCAGACTTCCAAATTGCTTTCCTAAATAATGCAGTCACTCCTTTCCATTGCACCAACGTTAGATACTCTTCTTAGCCACCAATGGTGTCCTGGTTCCTGACTGCTAATTAGAACTCAAGATCAAGAGTCAAGTAAGCAAAAAAGATCGTTTTTTTATGTGCCATTATATTTCTGTGCGAGAACCAAGGCAACATACAAACAACAGGGGTCTGGTGTTCGCGCAGTGCGTCATGGGGGGAGCGTGTGTATTTGGGGGAGTGGAGGGTGCAGGACACGGGGCTGGGAGGGAGGAGACCCGGTCCCGGATCCAGCTCAGCCTCCTTCTGGATGTGAAACTCCATTATTCCATAGATTTCGGTTGCCCGGGTGCCCTCAGATCCTCTGCACTCGCAAACACCACCCCCAGCATATACGTTGTGATAATATGGTTAGTAGCACATGGAGGGAAAAGGGAGTACATGACAGTGAACTTAGATGATCACATCGGATTTCTGCAATAAACCTTCAAGTAAGCTTTATCATGCCCGTTTTATAGATGGAAAAACTAAGGCTCCAAGGATATATGTACATTATGCAGAGTCAACAGAGAAAAGTGGCAATGCTGAGATTTGAGCCTGGGTCTGCTGACTTTTAAAACTCTTCTGCTTTGCAAGTGGCAATCACCTGCAGATCACGTTGTAGCTCGTACCGAGTGGCCTCAGGCAGGGCATAAGCAACAGCTGAGGTTGGCCTAAACAAGAACCCCTCCTGTCAACAAACATCCAGTGGCCAGCTTATAAACCACATCAGAGCACCACCCAACCATCTTCACAAATATCATACCCAGTGGGCAAACAGCAGGGACGAGGACCCCGCTAAAGCAAGTCTTGCTCTGTAGGGTCAGTCCCTGCATAATAGCTTCTTCACCATGGTCATGGCCAGTCCTCACAACTTATCAGCCCAAGGGTCATTCCCTCCCATTGACATTCCAATGGCAATCATGGCTCAACTATGGACAACAGGAGGGCATACACAACTCACACAGGGGACAAACCTGGAGCACCTGGCTCAGATGACCAGAAAGACCATGCCACTGGACCTCACAGGACACCTACTACCTAAGGCCACTCTCCCAAGATTGGGAGATGTAGCAGCCCTACTTAACACATAGAAACAAACACAGGGAGACAGCCAAGATAAGGAGAAACAGAAACACGTCCCAAATGAAAAAACAGAACAAAACTCCAGAAAAGAACTGGGGAAAAGAGGGACAAGCAGTCTACCACATGCAGCGTATGAACCACTAGTTATCAGGATGCTCAACAATCTCAGCAAGAACCGCAACAAAGACATTAGGAAACCTAAAACTGGAGATAAGAAACAAACAAACAAAAAACAGAAACGAAGAATACAAAAACTGAAATAAAGACCACTCGAAAAAAATCAACAACACATTAGATGAAGCAGAAGATCAAATCAGTGACTGGAAGACAAGGAAGCAGAAAACACCCAATCAGAGCAGCAAAAAGAAAAAAGAACCCAAAACATGAGCATAGTTTAAGAGACCTCTGGGACAACATCAAGCATACCAACATTCCTACCATAGGGTACCAAAAAGAGAGGAAAAAGAATACAGAATTGAAAACCTATCTGAAGAAATAATGACAGGGCCCTGGCCAGTTGGCTCAGTAGTAAAGCATCGGCCTGCTGTGTGGATGTCCCAAGTTCAATTCCCGGTCAAGGCACACAGGAGAAGCGACCATCTGCTTCTCCACCTCTCCCCCTTCTCTCTCTCTCTCTCTTTCCCTCCTGCAGCCATGGCTTGATTGGTTCGAGTGCATTGGTCCCAGACCCTGAGGATGGTTCCATGGAGCCTCTGCCTCAAGAGCTAAAGATAGCACAACTGTGAGCATGACCCCAGATGGGGTTGCTGGGTGGATCCCGGTCAGGGCACATGCGAGAGTCTGTCTATCTCTCTTCCTCTCACTTGAAAAAAGAAGAAGAAGGAGAAAGAGAATAAAGAAATAATGACAAAAAATAAAAACAACAAGAACAAAACAAAACAAAAAACTGCCTTAACCTGAAGAAGACAATAGACAAGCCTGAGGAGTACAGAGGAGCCAAACCGGATGAAACCAAAGAGGCCACACCAAGACACATTGTAATTAAAATGCCGCAAGGTCGAGACCAAAACAGAATCGTAAAAGCAGCAAAAGAAAAACAATGAGTGGCCTACAACAAATCTTCCATAAGACTGTCAGCTGATTTATTAATAAAAACATTGCAGGCCAGAAGGGATTGGCAGAAAATATTCAAAGTGATTAAAATCAACAAAGGACCTACAACCAAGAGTATTCAACACAGCAAAGCCATTATTTAGAATCTAAGGACAAATAAAGAGATTCCCAGACAGGATAAGGCTAAAGGAGTTCATCACCACCAAACCAGTATTACAAAAATGTTAAAGGGACTTCTTTAAGAAGAAGGAAAAAAAAATAAAAAAAATATAAATAATACAATGGCAATAACTAGATGTCTGTCAACAAATACTTTAAATGTAAATGGAGTAAATACTCTAATCAATAGGGTGGTTAAATGGATAAGAAAACATGATTCATGTATAGGCTGCCTACAAGAGATTCATTTCAGATCAGAAGATACACAAAGACCGAAAGTAAAGTAATGGAAAAAGATATTTCATAAAAATGGACTCCAAAAAAAGCTGAGGTAGCAATGCCTATACCAGACAAAATAGACTTTCAAACAAAAGTTATAACAAAAGACAAAGAAGGACCCAGCAATCCCACTTCTGAGTATTTATCCAAAGAAACCCAAAACACTAATTTGAAAAGACATATGCACCCATGTGTTCATTGCAGCCAAGGTATTGAAGCAACCTGAGTGTCCATCAATAGACAAACTGATAAAGAAATAGTGGTGCATAGACACAATGGAATATTACTTAGCCATAAAAAAGGAATGTGATCTTACAATTTGTGATAGCATCAATAGACCTAGAGGGTATTTTGCTCAGCAAAATAAGTCAGACAGAGAAAGACAAATACCATATAATCTCATTTGTACATGGAATCTAAAAAACAAAATAAATGAACAAACAAAACAGAAACGAATTCATAGACATGGAAACAT
The DNA here is from genome assembly GCF_036850995.1 of Saccopteryx leptura. Taxonomy (NCBI): domain Eukaryota; kingdom Metazoa; phylum Chordata; class Mammalia; order Chiroptera; family Emballonuridae; genus Saccopteryx; species Saccopteryx leptura. The sequence goes on along the minus strand of NC_089510.1, from coordinate 7,467,957 downwards.
TTTGATGGTTGCCAGATGGGAGGGGCATTGGAGGGATGGAGGAAAAGGAAGAAGGGATTCAGTAGCACAAATTGGTAGTTAGAGATATAACATACAGCACAGGAGTATAGTCAGTAACATTGTAATAACTATGTGTGGTGCCCCGTGGGTATAAGATTTATTAGGCTGATCCCTTCATAAGCTATATAAATGTTTGACCTCTATGCTGTACACCTGAAACTAATAAAATATAAATAATATATAATATGTAATATAAAATTTACATATAATATAAATTTATTTATCAACTATAAATAAAAAATAAAAAATTATTTTTAAGAAAAAAAGTCTATGCTTTGCACATCTTCATGCTGCCAAAGCAAAGGAGGTGATATTTTCTACTTCTATTTCTAAAATTATTAATGTTTTTACACTACTCTTACTGTTGTTTAGAATAGACATTGTATCTCCCTGGGCATAATACTTTTTACCATCAGAGACAGTTTGCTTGGATGGGCTCCAGGATTTTTTTTCTGCTTTTCATATTATAAATTTTTTTTTTATTTTATAATTTATAAAGAAAGTTGCTAATACAATCTATTTTCAGTAAGTAATCCCTGTCATATGAAAACATTTAAAAGAACTGGAATGGTTGGGCTTGTTTAACTCAAGGAAGAGAAAACTTTCAGGGGACAGAAAGAGTGGAGAGATATGAAATATAAAATACACTTCTTTAAGATATAAAATGTCCAGGTATTTTTAAAGACTGCTACCACATGGGAGAAAGATTGGATTCAATCTTTTGACCTCAAGAAATGTAACTACAACCAGTGAGGAAATTTTCTAGACTTCTACTCTTTCTGATAAGCAGCCCTTGCCTGCTGCGTAAGACCACGGAGTGACTTAGTCTCAGTGAGATGTTTACGCCAGAAAACCTTTGAGATCACTTCCCATTGTAATATTCTTTGATTCTATAATAGACTGTCTTTCATATTAGCCCTGCAAAGGAGATTCTATACTTAACAAGATTGAAAACCTTGATTCAGATGTATCAAATCGTAATTAGCACTTCAGTCATCAATGAATAGGTGAAAAAAAATACGGGTGAGGTAAAGAAGGGGATGTGAGACACCAAATTTCATCCTAGGAGACCCCAGCGGCTCCATCTCCTCTAAACACTGGCTTCTATCTGCAACCCCGCTGGAGTCACCGCGCTCAACAACAGGCTGGTGAGGGGTGTGGACAGCCACCAGTGGACGCCTTATGAACCTGGCTGTCTCTCTCTTCTCTTTCAGATGTTCACGTCCACAATATTTGCTGTGATTGGATTCCTGGGTGCTGGGTATTCATTTATCACCTCAGCCATCTCCATCAACAAGGGGCCGAAATGTCTCATGGGCAATAATGACACATGGGGCTACCCCTTCCAAGACGGGTAAGGTGCACCCTGCAATTCCCACCTGTCACCACAAGGGGCACAGTCGGGTTCATGGCCCAGGGGAGAGACTGCCCCCGTGTCCGACATCTTACCCCACAAGCCTGGGGCATGCCGCCCTCCGAGGCAGAGCTGGGGCTGTGAGCTGTGCGCTGGACAGAAGCTGCTCCAGGGCTCACCCCTCACGGCTCTGTAGACGGAGACCGGGAGCGATGGCGACGGGGTGGGGCACCTCAGCTGGCCTCAGGGAAGGGGATTGGCGGTGTCTGCGCTGACATGCGAACCGCATCAGCAGACACGTGGGACAACGAACAACATTAGTGAACAGAGCAGTGGCTTCCACGGCAAAGCTCAGCACAGAGAGCAAGAATGATCCCTCACTCACAGGGCTCCGTGGCTTTCCCTCGTCCCCCGGATGCTCTATAACCCAACAATGTCGGAGGTGCCAGTCGACAGCAAGTGACATTAGAATCCTTGTAGATCCTTCATGACATTTATGTTAGTGGAACTCATTAAAATAACACCATGTTTTCAGGGTACTCTGTAGGTTAGAAAGACCTTTCTTTTTTCTCTAACAAATTTATAATTTAATATCCACAGTAACCCCAAAAGGTAATTTAGTACCTGCCGACACAGGGTTAATAAATGTGACTTGCTCCAAGTCAGAGGGCTCGCTGGGCAGGGTCGGGGTTCAGACTCACGTCCTCCGACTCCCAGGCTGGGTCCTTTTATATTACACATCCTCTGCCGCCTGCCTGCAGTCCAGTACGGTAGCCAGGAGTCATATGTAGCTATTTAAATATTTTATTTATTTTATTATTTTATTTTATTTTAGCAAGAGAGAAACAGGAAGGGAGAGAGATGAGAAGCATCAGTTCGTAGTTGTGGCACTTTAGTTGTTCATTGATTGCTTTCTCATATGTGCCTTGATAGGGGGGCTCCAGCTGAGCCAGTGATCCCTTGCTCAAGCCAGCGACCTTGGGCTTTAGCCAGTGACCACGGGATCATGTCGATGAGCTCATGCTCAAGCTAGCGACCCCGCGCTCAAGCCGGCGACCTCAGGGTTTCAAACATGTATCCTCTGTGTCCCAGGTCAGTGCTCTATCCACTGCGCCACCACCTGGTCAGGCTGTAGATATTTAAATTTAGATTTAGATTTAAATGAAATAAAATTAAAAATTCCTCAGCCGCATTAGCCATGCTCCAAATCCTCAGTGGCCGCGCATGTCTGGTAGTGACCGTATTGAACATCACAAACACAGGACAGTTCCTGCGCAGACGCCAGTGTCCACGGGAGCGCGGCCGTCTCTGCTCTGTTCACCACGGCAGCCTCTCCGCCCAGCTCAGTGACGGACACTTCCGGAGGGTCAGTGTCCACGGGAGCGCGGCCGTCTCTGCTCTGTTCACCACGGCAGCCCCTCCGCCCAGCTCAGTGACGGGCACTTCCGGAGGGTCAGTGTCCACGGGAGCGGGGCCATCTCTGCTCTGTTCACCACGGCAGCCCCTCCGCCCAGCTCAGTGACGGACACTTCCGGAGGGTCAGGCACGGCCGGTGTGAGGTCCTCCTGCACGGGGCGGATGCATTCGTTACTAGAAAATCGATAGGATGCCAACCGATGAACTCAACCCCCTTTATTAATTCACAGCGACAAGTTAACCGCAGAGTGGGCTTCTGATGGGGCAGGTGGCAGTCCTGGTTCTGTTATGATCCAAGGTCTTGGTGTGTTCACAAGTTCACTTGAATGTCATCCCCACCCTCGTCCGTAGTTAACCAGGAACACAAGGCCTCTAGGATCCTCCCGTCTCAGACAGGGCCACCCAATGCGCTGACGCCCTCTCCTCTGACAGAGGACTGGTGTGGCCCCACTGCCATGGCAGGCCGTGTGCTTTCACTGAACCACAGTGTAGGGTACAGGTGATAGTGTAAGGTACAGGTGATAGTGTAAGGTACAGGTGACAGTGTAGGGGACAGATGACAGTGTAAGGTACAGGTGATAGGCACCAGCGCAGAGTTAGACACAGTTTTTATATTTATTGTTATGTAAATAATACTATCCGTGATGAGCTTGAATTCAATTAGAGTAAATCTAAGTCCAAACAAAGGAGGGAGACAGGAAGCAGAGCAGACACCAAGTCCCACTCCAAGGCAGGACAACCGTCTCCGACGTCTGACGTCCAGGGCGTCACACCTCCTTTGGCGCGCTCCCGCCCTGCTCGTGGTGCAGAGGGATGATGGCCTAGCTCAGGAGAGCGACGCTGGTCTGTGAGCCGGCCAGCCCCGGAGCTATCAGCCGGGGGAGGGACAGGAAACCAGCCTGCCACGTCCTCTGTGTTTGCCCCCCCCCCCCAGCGAAGCAAGCTCTCATTTCCGTCACAACCCGTGTCACGTGTGTCGCTCTCTGGGGGACGCTGTCATGCATGTTATTGGAGCTGCTCCCCGCAACAACTGACTCGTCCATTAATAGGTATCAGATTCGAGAAGTTTAATCGTGAAAACAAAGCGGAGTAAACTTTGCAGGCAAGCAGGGGCCTTGCAGAATTCTCTGCCCTCTCGATGGCTTTGACAAGGCGCTGTGGGGAGAAAGGTCCAAATGCCCAGACATCGGCACAGCGGCTTCACACGATCATATGACCAAAACTGCTGTGCAGTGTAGGCTTGTATCACACAGCCGTGTCCGCCACACTTTCCAGGTGATTTACAGGGTAAGAGCGGTTTTGACCATTCGTGGTTTTGTCCCTCTTGCCCTGACTTTAGAATTTGGTTCCGCATAAGATACAAGGTGCGAGCTGTGGCCCAGTGGGCACAGCTGGGCTTTCAGGACGGTGGACCCAGGCAAGGAGCGTCTCACCGCACCCTGCGCCAGCTGGCGCACCTGCCCGGCGTACCCGTCTTCTACGTCCCGCGGCCTCTCTGCGGAGACCAGAATTCACATCACAGTCCTCGTGGACTTTAGGTCCCTCAGCAAGCAGAGGCCTGTCTATAACGACGATTGAAGTTTATAAAATGCTTTCCCTCACGTTTCATTTGCTCCTCCGAAAAAGCTTATGAGATTGTGAACCCTCCTTCCCAGGAGATAGTTGAGGCCCAGAGAGTTGACAAGTGACTCGCCTGAAACAATACTGTTTCTTAGAGACAGAAGCCTGAACCCAAGTTTCCTGACTCCAAGTCCCAGGGCTTTATCTTGGCCACCACGGACTATGGCGGGCACCCTCTGATCTTTGTATAGATTCCACCGAGCAAAGCCTCAGGGGGCTCCCACCTCCTGTTTTTTTATTGGGCCGTGGACTCTTGTCCATTGGATCCCAGTGTGTGACCAGAGCAGCAGCTGTCGCCGCAGCTGTGATGCTAACACACACACATACACGGCTGCATAACGAGCAGAAAAGAGACATCGCTGTCCAAGCCCAAACGACAGGACCAAACGTCAGCAGTGGCAGCCGCTTCTTCCTCCTCTTCCTCTTCCTCCTGTTCATGATTAGGTCCAAGAATGTCCCAGGCATGACCTCAATGAAACTTCCTAGTAAACCCGAGAAGAATTCTTAACCCTAAAAGCAGAAAAATGAAGAACAAAATGTTGTACCAAGGGCTCCCCAGCTAGTAATTAGTATATAGAAGGAGAATTAATTAACAAACAAAGAGAATGGAAACACGTGGCCACAGCCTACGTTGTGCCGGAGCTGTCCCAGCTCAGAGCAAGGACAGCAGCTCCTCCTGACCCGATGCAGAAGGTGCTGGCTGCCGTCGGCCCAGTGCCTGGAACACAGCAGGTCGCAGGGTGTCAAACTCCCTGTGCCGGAACTGGGGACAGACACAGGGGACAAGGTCGCTGCCCCTGTGAGTGCACAGACACGGAAAGAAGACAGGCACGTGGCCAGATGATGACGCAGAGTGCTGGGAAGCTATAAGGGGACCAGCGCCAGCTGAGGGCAGGAGGGCGTCAGGACTGCCCAGAGGAGTGGCACCTGAGGTGGCCAGGCTGAGTGACCAGGCTGAGTGGACAGGCTGAGTGGCCATGCAGAGCGGGCCAGGCAGAGTGGACAGGCTGAGTGGCCAGGCAGAGTGGACAGGCTGAGTGGGCCATGTGGAGTGGACAGGCTGAGTGGACGGGCTGAGTGGTGAGGCTCCCCTGCAGCTGCAGGAAGTGAGTTGCATGAAATGCACGGCACTCCTTTCCAAGTTTGGGGATGGCTGCAGCTTGGGTGGAAATGCCCTTTAGGAGAATGGAGGCTTTGAGACCCTGCTCAGGATGAAGGCAGTCTGCCTGAGCGCCCCCTGCTGCCCAGAATGTGGAAACACAGTCAGTTCCCAGTACCATGAAGTCAGAGGCTGCCTCTCACCTGAAGTTGGAGAGTTGGGCACAGCCATCACTGGCAGGCTCTCTGAGAGCCCCAGAACAGAGAGATTGGGGGCAAGAAGGGCCTGGAATGGCCATCCATGGTGGTTTGTGAGGGCGGAGGAGGCAGCAGGCCTGGGACCCTGTGAGCGTTTGATCTCACCACCAGGAGGTGCTGTCGTCCCACCACTGCACACGCCCGGGAAGAGGCAGAGAACTTGGGTCTGACGAGCTCTTCTTCTCAGCATCTTTTCTTTACCAAGTGTACCTGGACAATCCTGTCTCTCTGTGACTGGTGACCAGCATCCAGTGCACAAAGTGTCAAACCAGAAGTCCATGGAGAAATACAGAGCAGAGAGACAAGTGTTTGAAAAGAACAACTTCTGAAACGAGCTCTTACACAACAATGCATAAGGGGTATTATCTCAGTGGACTCCCACAGGAGGGGTGGTTTGCAGTGTATTTTATAGATGAAGAGTCTGACACGGCCCGTGGGAAAGGGATGGGGGCGGGTACAAGTACATGTATGAGGAATCCACAGTCAGTAAGAGGAAGGCTTGCGTTCAAACCCAAGTCCCTGAACCCCAAACTACAGGCTCTTTCCTTTAGACCAGACGGCTCAGATTAAGTGAAAGAATAACAATTCTAGTGTTAATTAGTACTTACTATATGCTAGGCACTGTCCTAAGCACCTCACTGGTGTTAACTCATGTAATCCTCACAATAATATGCTTTTCATGGGTAATGCTATTCCCATTTTACCGATAGTCACACAGCTAGTGACCAGAGAACCTGTGCTCTTTGGGGAAAGGTCAGTCGATGCTATAAACAATGTTTTATGTTTAAAACAAGAGCAAAATGCTCATTCCTTTGTGCCCTCGACTGTGTGAAATGCCAAGGCGTCTTCCTTCATTGCAAAGATTTTTCAGATTTTAACATGGAATATATCAAAATTAGTGTGTGCTGATTCATTGAATCAATCAGAAACAGGAGCCTGAAGACTCGGTGGGGGGGGGGGGTGTTGATGTAACGACCACATGCAGACAGGTTCCCACTGAGGCCTGAGCGGACAGAGGAGGCTTAAAGGAAGGGGGAGACCCTCTGTGGCTCTGAGAATGTGAGGAGGAATGACAGTTCCCCAGAGCAGGGCCGCCTTCCTGCCGTTCTTGGTGAAGACAGCGTCCTTCACACGACCCCTTCACGGCACGGGGCCCTGGGCGTCCCAGAGGGCTCCTGACGAGCAGAGTCCACGAGTGGACTGCAGTTCTCCCACTTCAGAGTGTCTGGAAAATATGTATAACGGCCGCAGATTACTTAGTGCTTTTCATGAATTCAATCTTTCTCGTGTGACATTCCCACAGGTTAACAAATATATGGTTGAGTCAGATTCACAAGTTGGCTAGAATTAGACCTTTAAAAAATCAAGAGAAGTAAGGACCTTTGACTGTAAGACATAATTGTACCTTACATGGCCACTAGACTGGACAAGTAATTTGTCCAAAGTCCAAGTGGTCCCAAATGACAACAGGCGGGACAAAGTCCAGGAACCGTCGTGAGACTCCTCTCGTGGAGAGCCTTCCTCCTCCTGGCTCCCTCCTAGGTATTGAGTTTTCCCGTTCTCTTGGTCAGCTCACAAAAATCACTCTGTCACTGAGTAGCTGTGTGACCTTGGAGCAAGTCGCTTCACCTCTCTGGGCCTCAATTTCTAATTTGTGAAAAAGACAAGAACCTTAAGGTTTCTCTGAGAAATGAAAGAGTTACTATGTGTAAAATGTCTGGAACAGGGTCTAACCCCTACCTAGTACCTGGTTGATGAAAATGTTAGGCATTATTGTTAAACCTCTTGTTTTCGTGGGATATTTTTCTTATGGAGCATTATGTTTTGGATAGGAAGTATTGCAGACGAAAAAATTATGAAGGTGCCTCTCTGGTCTAGGGCATTGCCTACTTTTCATACATGTCTCCGTCCCCACCCCACTCGTGTTCCGGACAGGGATTACCTGAGCAACGAAGGCTTGTGGAGCCAGTGCTTGAAGCCGGAAGAGGTGGTTCCCTGGAACCTGACCCTCTTCTCCATCCTGCTGATCACGGGAGGGGTCCAGATGATTCTCTGCGCCATCCAGGTGGTCAACGGCCTCCTGGGGACCCTGTGTGGGGACTGCCAGTGCTGCGGCTGCTGCGGGGTAAGTGGAGATCTTGGTCCTTACTTCTCAGGAGCAGGGGGCCGAGGCTGGCCTCCAGCGCTCACGGAGGACACGGGGGAGGGGGTGGCTACAGAAAGCGGAGCCAGGAGGCGGGGCAGTGCAGGCAGCCCCTTCCGCCACCCAGGGAAACGGTGACTTCCTGTTGCCGGAACCCGGCACTCGGCTCTCTGTGCCTGGTAACAGGCCCAGGCTGCAGCTGACCAGACGTGTTTTAGCTCCACACCCAGCTGACCATAGTCCTGGGGGCAGAGGACTGCACACCCCCCCCCCCAGAAATGTATACTAATGTCCTCTGAGCCTCCCAGGAGGTGGGCTTCTGTCCTCTGCTCATAGTGTCAGCAGTTACACCTCCCAGTCTGGCCCGAAGTGTTCTCACCATTCCCTCACTGAGCCGTACAGAGGGTTAGAGCTGCCAGGTTCCATGGGGAACACCACTGCAGGGTGTTTTCTTGTCCCTGGAAAAGAAAAGGATGCACCATTAAAAACAAACAATATATATATATATATATATATATATATATATATATATTGATAAGGTTTCTGATATAAAAAAAGAAATATTTTTAAAGTAGAGGGTGAAGGAAAATCGCAAAGGATTCAGTTTCAGAACTGATTGTAAATTATCAGCTAGAATGTAAAAAATAACAATAAACTTATGGGCAGAAGACAGTGTATTTATTTCATCTACTGAGCAGATCTGATCAGGCGATTATTTGTACAGGAGAGTCAAGAAAACACAAATACTACAGATAGAAAAAAAGACTAAAGGATATCCCACCAGTATATTAAATGCAGCTGTCTGTGGGTAAAAAACTTCCACTTGCTTTCGTTCTTTCTACTTTATATTATTCAATAAAGGTTTAACAGTTATATATTTTAAAATGCAAAAAAGTAAATGAAAAGTTCAAAAATCCCGATAAAATGCATGTATTACAAATAAATTTTACTATTGGCTTTTTTCTATAAATTTTAAATTCTATTGTGTTTAAAGTTTTGGTCAATAAGCACAATAGGAGAGAAAAGAAAACTACCAGTGAGTTATTCATCAAAATTATTTTTACGATAGCAGTAAGAATATCGAGCATTTGAATCTTCTTTTTTTTTGTGTGTGTGTATTTTTCCTAAGTTGGAAACGGGGAGGCAGTCAGACAGACTCCCACATGCGCCCGACTGGGATCCACCCAGCATGCCCACCAGGGGGCGATGCTCTGCCCATCTTGGGGCGTCGCTCTGCCGCAACCAGAGCCATTATAGCGCCTGAGGCAGAGGCCACAGAGCCATCCCCAGCGCCCGGGCAAACTTTGCTCCAATGGAGCCCTGGCTGCAGGAGGGGAAGAGAGAGACAGAGAGGAAGGAGAGGGGGAGGGGTGGAGAAGCAGATGGGCGCTTCTCCTATGTGCCCTGGCTGGGAATCGAACCTGGGACTCCTGCACGCCAGGCCGATGCTCTACCACTGAGCCAACCGGCCAGGGCCATTTGAATCTTCTTATGCCTCCAAAATGAATTCTTGCTTTCTAAAGCAGCTAATCTCAAGCAGCAATATTTATTTATTTATTTTTGCTATCACAGAACACAGTAACACTTTTTAATTGGGTAGCAAATTTTTATTGCAAGGTTTGTTGAAAATGCAACTGCTCTTTGAAAGGAAGTAAGTCTGAGGATTATCTATAAACGTAAAAATAAAACATACCCATAAATGTCAGTAAAGGACTGTTTTCAGTGAGTGTCATCTATTCAGATAATATATTTTAGCAATTTTTATGAATAAATTACTTGATAATCAAAAGTCAATAGATGGTGAATGAACCATGCTAGAATTTCTTCCCTCCCTCCCTTCCCCTTTTCTTCAACTTTTTATTTGGAGAACTTTAAATCTGCATAAAATACAGAAGAACAGTAGAATGAACACCGTACGTTTTCACCTAGATATACAAATTGTCCGTGTTTGCTCACTCTTCTCTATTTTAACCATTGGAAAGTAATTTGCAGACGCTGTGAAACTTGATTACTAAATTTGTTGCGTTTCTCAGTAGAGCTGCATTTTTTAAAACTCGGTCTGGTGAGGATTCCTTTCTGCATGCCAGCTTGCCTCTCCTAGAGCAGGTCACCCCCACCCTGCCCCCCAGGACCCTGTGGGGTCTCAGCAGCTCTTTAATGGCTGAGTTACCCAATCAAGCTGCCTGCCTACCTTGTCCGAGTCAGTTACCGCAGCCGCCTCTGCCGACCTTCTGCAGAGGGTGAGCGGATCAATGTTCATTCATTCAGCCAGAAGATATATACGGAGAGGTTCCTGGGCCTGGCACAGTCCCTGAGTGAGTAATAGACCAAAAAAGTGCTTTAAAAAGTCAAGCCACCTGACCGGTGATCAAGGCCAGCTGTGCAGCCTTGACCACGTCAGTTGCCCTCACCTGTCTTTTTGTAAAATGTGCTTGTTAAATTAAACCAACTTCCTGGGGTTGTTGACTGAGTGTCTAACATGGGGTGCTTAACATACATTCATTTGAAGAATTAGAAGGCTCAGTACACAGTACTGACTGTTATTTGCTAAGAGTATGAAAATATAGCTCCCAGAAGAGCAATGTAATCTCTGGATTTAACCTCCCTGGGTTTGAATCCTGGCTCTTCTACTTGGCTGTGGCTTTAGAGACATCAACTGAGCTCTCTGCGCCTCTTATAGAAATTATTTGGCCCTGGTCAGTTGGCTCAGTGGATAGAGCATACAGACATCCCAAGTTCTATACCCAGTCAGGGCACACATGAGAAGAAACCATCTGCTGCTCCCTCCCGCCCTCTCTCCCTTCTCTCCCTTCTCTCCCTTCTCTCTCTCTCTCTCTCTCTCTCTCTCTCTCTCTCTCTCTCTTCCCCTCCTGCGGCCAGGGGCTCAGAGCATCAGCCCCAGGTGCTGAGGATAGCTCAGTTGATTTGAGCATTGGCCCCAGACAGGAGATGCTGGGTGGATTCTGGTTGGGATGCATGCGGGAGTCTGTCTCTCTATCTCCCCTCCTCTCATTTAAAAAAGAAATTATTATTATTATTATTATTATTTTCCAAAGTGAGAAGCAGGGAGGTAGTCAGACTCCTACATGGAATCCACATGGCATGCCCATCAGGAGGCGATGCTCTGCCCATCTGGGGCATTGCTCTATTGCAACCAGAGCCATTCTAGCACCTGAGGCAGAGGCCATGGAGCCATCCTCAGCACCCAGGCCAACTTTGCTCCAATGGAGCCTTGGCTGCGGGAGGGGAAGAGAGAGACAGAGAGGAAGGAGAGGGGGAGGGGTGGAGAAGCAGATGGTCACTTCTCCTGTGTGCCCTGGCTGATAATCAAACCCGGGACTTCCACACGCTGGGCGGATGCTCTACCACTGAGCCAACCAGCCAGGGTTGAAAGAAATTATTTTTAATAAAAAATGATGCAAAATAAAAAGAAGCTTCAACACCTATAATCTAAATGCAGTGAAGTAAGAGATTAAAGCTCGAAACAAAGTCAGACTCGTATAGAAAACATTCAGTAAGTAACCAACAGAGGGCAGGAGGAATTGGAGGAGAGAGGTGATGGGGAGGGGAAGGGAGAGGGGAGAGGGGCGAGGTGACGTGTGGGGGTGGAAATGTCATAATTAATGAACTCTTTCCACCTTCTAGGGAGATGGAGCGGTTTAAAGCTCTGGGACGGACTTCTCTAACTCGGCGGCGTGTGGGAAGAGACGATAAACCCAGTCTTCTGTGTTGGGGATCGTTGGTCTCCATCTGCTCCTGAACTCTCCCGGCTTAGGCAGGGCCCAGATATTCCTTCTCCTTTCCAACCCGCTTAGCGCAACTTGGAGTTCTATGTTCGCTTCAAGTAAAAAAACCTGTTGCGCACTTAACTTAAATTTCTGAATCTTTCAAATTAGTTTCCTTTTAGAATTGAAGAGCAGGTAAAAAGCTAACTTTTCACAGTGTTTTTCTTTAAGAATGAAGAATGGATGTCACATGCACCGCCACCCTGCTTCTTTGTATATACAGGTGTTTATGTCTTTGGAAGCTTAAAATAATTTGAAGGAGAGAAGAACTTTAAAAATGAGAAACTGAGACCAGCTTCTGCTGTCACTATTTAAGGGAATAAAGAATGACTGATGTGTTAAAAATAATTTTTATTTGGTGTCTTTTTGGTTAACATGTTTGAGTTCATTGTGACTACTGTATATTATCTTTTTATGTATCTTAACTCAAAATCATGATTCAGTGGTAATATAACAAAGATAATAAAGATGGTGAGTGTTTTGGGAGAGAGGGCAAAAAGGTTGAGTGAACTATACACCGCCTTTTCACCTTTCTACTAGTGCTTTCTTTGATCAAACAAAAGACAGTATTTTAAAAGTTGATTTTGGGAGGAGATCCAAGATGGCAGCAGAGTAGATGGATGTTACGCTCAACTCCTCCTGGGACCAAGCTGGAGTCACAACTACATTTAAGAACAATCCACCGGAATAATTCACTGGAGACTGGTTGAAGGGGAGTCTTCTGGCCAAGGACGCACAGGAAGTACCAGATGGAGACCGGGAGGAAGGGTGGAGAGCAGAAAGGGCCGGCTCCTCTCCTGTGGGAGCGACTGTGGTTCCAAAGGGACATCTCAGCCTTGGGGTGGGAGGGGGGACAGGCAGGGGAGCCTGAGAAGTGTGGGGCCTCATCCATCCCAAGCATGGATGCCCAGCCCAGAGCACCAAATCAGGAAGAGGTGCTGACACAGACTGCAGCTGTGAAAAGCAGTGGGGTTGCTACCTGCCGGAAGAGGTGGAAGTCCACAGCGATGCAGACACTCTCTGAAGAGGCCAACGCCATGTGGAGGAGCGCTGGCCTGGTCATGTGCCGCCCTAGGGGAACCGTTAGTTTTATCCCGGAAACCGACCGTGTTTTGCATGTAGGAAGTGCTCACTAATCGCGGGTCGAATGCACCAATATGTGCACGAACAATTATCGACCCGTCACTGCAGTGACAGACTCGTGTTTAATTGACCCGTCACTGCAGTGACAGACTCGTATTCAAAGCAAGGATCTGCCCCCGGGAACGTCAGCGTCCCGACTTCAGAGCCCTGCTCTGTGGGTCCAGCTGCTCCCCCAGACGGCCTCCCCGCCGAGACTGGTGGCCATGGCTGTGTTCCTTGCCAGCCGCCCAGACCCCTGCCCCGCTGCTGCCTGTCTGCTTTGGAATGGCTCGTGGGCCCTCCGGGCATGCTTCTCCCGAAATCCCGGGGTCGAAGGATGTCATCCTGGGCGTTAGGAAGACACTGGACCTCAAGAGTGACCCTGGAACAGCGGTCCCCAACCCTCGGGCCGCGGACCAGTACTGGTCCGTGGGCCATTTGGTACTGGTCCGCAGAGAAAGAATAAATAACTTACATTATTTCCGTTTTATTTATATTTAAGTCTGAACCATGTTTTATTTTTTAAAAAATTATCAGATTCCTTCTGTTACATCCGTCTGAGACTCACTCTTGACACTTGTCTCAGTCACGTGATACATTTATCCGTCCCACCCTAAAGGCCAGTCTGTGAAAATATTTTCTGACATTAAACCGGTCCGTGGCCCAAAAAAGGTTGGGGACCACCGCCCTGGATGATGGCTCTGAATGCACAGGGTGCCGTGCCCTGCCCTCCCGTGGTCCATCTCTGGCCCTCCTGGTCTCTGCAGACGCAGCCACCACTCTGCCGGAAATCCAGGACCCGGCAGCAGCCTGTTGTCCTGGCCTCTGCAGACGCAGCCACCACTCTGCCGAAAGTCCAGGACCCGGCAGCAGCCTGTCGTCCTGGTCTCTGCAGACGCAGCCACCACTCTGCCGAAAGTCCAGGACCCGGCAGCAGCCTGTCGTCCTGGTCTCTGCAGATGCAGCCACCACTCTGCCGAAAGTCCAGGACCCGGCAGCAGCCTGTGGTCCTGGCACCCCGCACATCCTTCCACACCCTGGCCTTGCGCGGACTCCTCCGTCTGCGTGCGACCGCTCTTTCCTTCCTGTTCGAGACGACTGCTCCTGTCCTTCAAGGCACCAGTGTGGGGTCATCCTGTTTAGCTCCTCCTTCGTGGTAGTTCCGGCAGCTGATGGATAACCCCGCCCCGTGGCCCCGTGACATTTTGTATCTTTTCACGGTCAGTCCCACGAGACCTCCGTCTTTCCCTCTGGCCAGAGCTCCGCGTCTCTATGTCGTCCACGTCTGTACCTCTCCCTGGGCCCTGGGCTGGGCACATGGCAGACAGACGCTCACTGGAAAGGTGGCGTGCCTGAGTTATTCTCCTCGAAAGAAAACACAGCTAGCCTCAAGCACTTTACAGTCAAAACTTTGTCATTAAGAAAATAAAAATAAAACCGTTTATTGTTGATAGGCAGAAACCTTGGTAACTTATCACACTGATAATTTTGTGTACTCCTCGGAACAACTGACCCCGCGCTCACAGTCGCCCATTTCTCACCCACGGCTTTGTCTCCACTTTTGTGAGGCTTCTCCCCTCCGCACGGGCCTCTCTGCCGGGCCCCAGCCTGAGAGGGCACTGAAGTGCCAGGTGCCCCTGGCCCGGGCTGAGCACAGGGAGCCAGTTCCGGGCGGAGCGGCCATCGCGGCCCTGCGCGCCCAGCTGCCCACCGCTGCTGAGCTCGCTCACCCTCCCCGCTGTGTCTGAGCCACCTGCGGGCTCCTGAGACTGGAGGCTCTCCCGTCGTGATTGTCCTTTGAATCAAGTCTCTCCTCTCAGACTGGGTTTGACTTGACCCTCTGATGTAGAAACTACGCTTTTCCCACGTTGTGTACGACGACAGCGAGGCTTAGGAGAAAAAAAAAATTGTAACTTTCCAGGGCCCCATCCACAGTGTCAATGAAAGAATCAAGTCCACACCTATAGAAAACTTTTTTTTTTGTATTATTATTAAGCTGGAAATGGGGAGAGACAGTCAGACAGACTCCCGCATGCGCCCGACCGGGACCCACCCGGCATGCCCACCAGGGGGCGATGCTCTGCCGTGACCAGAGCCACTCAAGCGCCTGGGGCAGAGGCCAAGGAGCCATCCCCAGCGCCCGGGCCATCTTTGCTCCAATGGAGCCTTGACTGCAGGAGGGGAAGAGAGAGACAGAGAGGAAGGGGGTGGGGGGGGGGTGGAGAAGCAAATGGGCGCTTCTCCTATGTGCCCAGGCCGGGAATCGAACCCGGGTCCCCTGCACGCCAGGCCAACGCTCTACCACTGAGCCAACCAGCCAGGGCCTAGAAAACTTTTATAAGTGTTTTTTAAGCCAAAAAATTGAGGGCTGACCCAGAAGCCCCAACTCTAAAGATTGGGAGAATGTTCTGGAGAAAAACAATTTAGTATTTTAAAAAAACAAAAACATTTAAAATCAAAGAAATAAGCCTAAGGAAGATCACGTGAAACTCGGTGGTGGTATGTTGAGGAGGCGAGTGAAAGCGAGGTGGGGAGATCTCTGGGATGTTACATAGTAACATGAAAGGAGACAGGTCATTGCTGCCTGTTGATGGGTACAGGGTCGTTAGCATTAAACACTTACAGTAAATAGAGATGGTATGTGGGCGAGGAGGTAACAACAGGAGTTTTTGGGATCACAGAGCCCTGAAGCAGGTGGTTATGCCTTCTTCTAGGGCTCTGGAGAAGATACTGGCATTCCAAGGGTATGTTATCTTGATGACAGGACTTGCTTAAAGCAAAAGATTAACATTTTATTAAGGAATCTCTAGGGCAATAAGGTGACTGACTACCCACCATGACCTGCCCAGTTAGGAATTTATGGTCATAGCATCGTGTGTGGTCACTGGGCCACTGAGCTTGTCGGCTTTGCTACGTGGCCCCCCTTCTGTGTTCGCAACAGCGAATGGGAATCCCAGGACCGGAACCCAGATCGTCCGAGGTGGCGAGAGTGGGCGTTCACGCTCTCAGCTACCATGCTGTACACCTCGCTGAGTTTTCTGAAAATGTCTAGGAGGAGATGTCTCGTTATGTTAAGTGAAGCTTCCTAGGTAGAACTGAAAATGCCAAACTTTTTTTTTTTAATTTAGTGCAGCGGTTCTCAACCTGTGGGTCGCAACCCCGGCGGGGGTTGAACGACCAAAACACAGGGGTCGCCTAAAGCAATGAGAATACATTCCGAATCATAACTGTAGCAAAATTACAGTTATGAAGTAGCCACCAAAATTATTTTTTGGTTTGGGGTCACCGCAACATGAGGAACTGTATTGCAGGGTCACGGCATTAGAAAGGTTGAGAACCACTGATTTAGTGAGAGGAGGGGAGGCAGAGAGATAGACTCCTGCATGTGCCCCCACTGGGATCCACCCTGCAAGCCCCCTAGGCTGCGATGCTCTGCCCATCTTGGGGGTTGCTCTGTTGCTCAGGAACTGAGCTCTTTAGCACCTGAGCCTGAAGCCACAGAGCCATCCTCAGCACCCAGGGCCAACTTGCTCCAATCGAGCCATGGCTGCAGGAGGAGAAGAGAGAGAGAGAGAGAAAAGTGAGAGGGGGAGAGATGGAGAAGCAGATGGGCGCTTCTCCTGTGTGCCCTGGTCAGGAATCGAACCCAGAACATCCACATGCCGGGTCAATGCTCTACCATGAGCCAAATGGCCCAGGACCAGTTATTTTCTTTCTTTCTTTCTTTTTTAATGTCATTATTTATTCTGTTTGTTAATTCATGCTGAGGGAGAGCAGAGTTTACCAAACCAAAACATGCCTTTGAAGATTGATTCTTTTAGGCTGGTTAATTTTAAGAAAGCGCAGAGAGGCAGGACACTTTGTAAACAAAGTCAACGTTACCCTCTGTGGAAGAGCGTTTCTGGCTGGAAGGCTGCCTCCCTTAGAGCAGCAGGGCCCCTGGCTGTCAGTGGAGAAGACCAGCAATTAAACCCGCACAACAGCCCTGTGCCCGCTCCCCGTGCTCCGCCCGGTCGCCCCTGTGGCCGCCGCCCTGCGCCCGCTCCCCGTGCTCCCCCCCCCCCCCCCCGTCGCTCCCCGTGGCCGCCGCTCCCAGTGCTCTGCCCGGTCGCTCCCGTGGCCGCCGCCCTGCGCCCGCTCCCAGTGCTCTGCCCGGTCGCTCCCGTGGCCGCCGCCCTGCGCCCGCTCCCAGTGCTCTGCCCGGTCGCTCCCGTGGCCGCCGCCCTGCGCCCGCTCCCCGTGCTCTGCCCGGTCGCTCCCGTGGCCGCCGCCCTGCGCCCGCTCCCCGTGCTCCCCCCGGTCGCTCCCCGTGGCCGCCGCCCTGAGCCCGCTCCCTGTGCTCTGCCCGGTCGCTCCCGTGGCCGCCGCCCTGCGCCTGCTCCCCGTGCTCTGCCCAGTCGCTCCCGTGGCCGCCGCCCTGCGCCTGCTCCCCGTGCTCTGCCCGGTCGCTCCCGTGGCCGCCGCCCTGCGCCTGCTCCCCGTGCTCTGCCCAGTCGCTCCCGTGGCCGCCGCCCTGCGCCTGCTCCCCGTGCTCTGCCCGGTCGCTCCCGTGGCCGCCGCCCTGCGCCTGCTCCCCGTGCTCTGCCCGGTCGCTCCCGTGGCCGCCGCCCTGCGCCTGCTCCCTGTGCTCTGCCCGGTCGCTCCCGTGGCCGCCGCCCTGCGCCTGCTCCCAGTGCTCTGCCCAGTCGCTCCCGTGGCCGCCGCCCTGCGCCTGCTCCCAGTGCTCTGCCCAGTCGCTCCCCGTGGCCGCCGCCCTGCGCCTGCTCCCCGTGCTCTGCCCGGTTGCTCCCCGTGGCCGCCGCCCTGCGCCTGCTCCCTGTGCTCTGCCCCGTCGCTCCCCATTGTACCCCCCCCAGCACCTTTTGTCTCTCTTGTCTTCTGGTGACTGCTTCTGCCACTTTGAGTGCCTCACTCAGTTTTCCTGGGTCTCCCCTGTGTATATAGGAGGCATACACGTTATTAAATTTTTATTCATTTTTCTTCAGTTGGACTAATCTGAAGAACCTTGAAAAAGAAAGAAAAATCTTTCCTCCTTGCTTTCCTGAATTATGAAAACTCTCAATGAAAATATTGACACCCAGGCCCTGGCCGGTTGGCTCAGCGGTAGAGCGTCGGCCTGGCGTGCAGGAGTCCCGGGTTCGATTCCCGGCCAGGGCACATAGGAGAGGCGCCCATCTGCTTCTCCCCCCCTCCCCCCCTCCTTCCTCTCGGTCTCTCTCTTCGCCTCCCGCAGCCAAGGCTCCATTGGAGCAAAGTTGGCCCGGGCGCTGGGGATGGCTCTGTGGCCTCTGCCTCAGGTGCTAGAATGGCTCTGGTTGCAACAGAGCCACGCCCCAGATGAACAGAGCATCGCCCCCTGGTGGGCGTGCCGGGTGGATCCCGGTGGGGCACATGCGGGAGTCTGTCTGACTGCTTCCCCGTTTCCAGCTTCGGAAAAATGAAAAAAAAAAAAAAAAGAAAGAAAAAGAAAAAGAAAATATTGACACCCAGGGAGCTTATGATTTTGATTAAATTTAGCTTTCAATCCTAGCTCTAGGAATCCTCTCTCTCTCTCTCTCCCTCTCTCTCTCTCTCTCTGAGACCTAGCCTTTCTCTCTGATAATCAGCCCCGAGGCAGCCCAGACCTGGCTGAGGATCCCAAGGTCTCTGCACCTCTGGGAGGCTAAAAATAACATCTTTCACTAAATTATGTTTTAGCGCCTGAACCCTCAGGTGGCTAGTCTCCCGTGAGACCGGGCACAAGGCCACAGGGAGAGACCTCAGGGCTGTCCTCAAGTCCTGAAGAAAGGACTCATGACCCTTACCTCGCTCTGACCGGTCACTCCCCGCTCCACCCCGAAACCCCCGACCCTCCGCGTCTTCTGATCGTGCCCTGCAGTCCATGACCCCCACTCCCGCGGGAGCTCGAGCCATCATCGGAGAAGCAGCGCGTCTGTGTCCGCCGGCCTTCTCCGTGGCCAGTGTTGGGCTGCTCTAGCGCCAGGTGGATGGAACCTTTCTGTTCAGTGACAGCATCACAGTCCAAGGTGGTGTTCTTGTATCATCTTATAGAGATACAGCCGCCCGCGCAGTCGCCCCGGTTGCTCGCCCCTGTGTGTTTATTTCCCACCACTTCCGTTTACTTGAGGCACACAGAAGCGGGACGAGGGAGGGTAGAGAATGTATCAGATGGAGTCACTGTCATGGGGCCGCTGTAACTCTTAACATTGTGACGGTCAAGGCATGAGGGACGGCCCCATTCTTCTAACGAGCTTGGAAACTTAAACTTTTATTTTCTTTAACTCTGCAAGCCTGCGTCAATGCCCCGGTGTACAATTGGACTTCCAGGTAATCCTCTAATTACCCCCTGAAGGACTCCGGTATCCAGACCATCTGATTATTTATTTCCCCTGGAGGACTCACGTACGTATCCACATGACATTCATTAGCCGGACTGCGGGGACATGACCAGACCTCCCGGCACGCAACTCCTGAGCCACCTGGCGTCAAACTGATAACCATCCTAGGGCTAAGCACACAGGATTGAAGATCCTGAAGAAAGTGCTGTTTGCTATAAGAGCTCTTAACTTCTCTTTCTTCTTTGGAACCACTTCTGGGTGCTTTTAGTTTATATTTGCTGTGTTTCGAGTTTGCAAACTCAAAGAGTCTTGAATCAATCCCTACCATTATTTAATTGTAGCAAAGCCTCCAGACTCCTAGAGCTTGCCCATGTAGGGAGGTGCAGTCGGCTCCCGTAGCAGAGGCTTCTGGGAAACGTAGTGCTCTCAGCACTGGGCTCTCTGTGACTCTGCAGCCTCCCGCTGGGCTGACAGCTCAGAAAGCGGGACTACTGCTGCTGGAAGACCCACACCAGGTCCCAGGAGGGAGGGTCATGAATGTACGGAGTGTGATAAGGGCCTGAGGTTGTCTTTTAACTTAGAAATGCGTTGTTCTTTCTGGTGGTCTATGTAACTGCCCACCACATGGTTTTGCTATTAACCCCCTTTATGTTATTAACCCCTTTATAGAAAGGGACCCCGTTCTGGGAGGGTGTGGGTTTTATTCCCCCACCACCAGAGCAGCTGCCGTGCCCCTGCGAGTAAGTTCCTCCCATTAAAGCTCTAATAACTTTAGATAAGCCTATGTGTCAGTTCTTTGGAATCGGTCCTGAATTTAGACTTTTGGGGCTTCATCCCAGCACTCGACATTAGTAATTTTATTGTCTTCGTGTGGAAGAAGGCAGAATGAAGAGGCAGATTTCTAGAATCTTCAGTGTCAAAAAAGAAGAAAAGAAGAGATGAGAAGAAAAGAGAAAAGAGAAGGAAGGGGAGGGGAAGGGAGGGGAGGAGAGGGGAGGGGAGGGGAGGGGAGGGGAGGGGAGGGGAGGGGAAGGAAGGAAAAAGAAAAGGCAGGCTCCTCAGCTCTGGGCCCCTACGCAGCAGCGAGGAGGCTTACCGCGCCCCCCAAAGCCCGGCCCCCGCGCCCCCCCAAAGCCCGGCCCCCGGCAGCTCTGCCGCTGTGTTGCCACCCGGCAGAGGTTGAGCGCCTTCTCAGTACTAATCACACCAGCAGTGGTTTCCGTCACACGATCAGTCACAGAGCATTGTCAATATGGTATACGCGTTAAGACCCCAACGTTAATTGGTTCTTCAAACACCTACTCACCACGTTCGTTCTCCGGAGAGGCCGATGACCTGAGTTCTAAGCCGGCGCTGGGCCAGCGAGGAGACGGACTCCCCTGGGAGCTGCCGTTGCAGGCGCGTCCTGAGCCAGCCTCACCTTCTCACCCAGAGTGCGCATGGCAGCCTCACCCGGGAGCGTTAACGTCTGGGTTTTCCGACCTTTTTAAACGTTCTCATTTTTGTGAATGCTTTATAGTGTACAGGGTGCATTAGAGTGGTCGTTCATGTATATGATTTATAAATACAGAAATAAAAAAGCAAAGATACCGGCACCGGGGCTTTGGGGTCAACAGTTGGGGCACGACTCGTCGGGAGGGCTGGTCCTCTCAGCCCTGAGTCACCGGAGCCACCTGGAAGCCGGCTGTATCAATGCCGATTCCCAGGCCCCGGGCTCATTCAGAGGCGAGAGTCAGAGAAATTCACATGTCACACTGACATCTCGGGATATTCTGACCAGTGGCCCACCCACTGACTCCACTATGAACCTTCAGAAAATTGCCTTCTTTTTTGCTTATTATTTTTTTCTATACTTAAAAAAAATAACTTTATTTTCACTCGAAGGCCATGGATTTCCCCTGCAAAAGATATGCAGATGAGTGCAGAGAAGGAAACAAAGATCTCAGTATTCTGCGTGTCTCTCTGCCTCCGGTCCCAGGGAGCTCCCACGCTCTCCTCCCACGCTCTGCCCCAGGCAGCGCCTGGCCCTCCTCTGAGTGGGGCTCTGGTCACCGCAGCACGGCAGAGCCCACTGCTGCCCTCTAGCGGCCACTCGGCCCGCAGGTCACTGAGCAGGTGGCGTCTCCCGGGCAGGTTGGACGCCTTCCTACGGAATCCCGCTGTTCTCTCAATGCCCTCCTTCCGGGAACATTCTCCTACAGCCCGTGAGTTCAGGACCCGGGAGGGGGGGGGTCAGAGCCGCTGCCTCCCAGCAGAGCCGGACGTGCAGGGGGAAAGACAGTCTCCTCACAGACACATTCCTTCCTTCAACAAGTATTTTGGAACTACGTATTTGGAACGGTGTACTAGACGTGGTTCGAGGCGCTGCCACAGAGCGCACGACAGTTCCTGCTCTCACAACGCCGAGGATGGACCAGTGGGGCGAACGGGTGGAGGGGAGAACGACCTCTCCCTCCTAGACGGTGGGAACTGCTGGGCGGGGAGGCAGGACCCGGGAGGACCAGAGGGGAAGGGCGCAGAGGGGTAGAGCCTGCACACGCATTGCCCACCTGTGCGTTGGATGACAGGGTAGTCTACACTGGTCATGTCTCTTAACCTTAACCATTTTCTCATTGTACACACACACACACACATACACACACCCTTTAGAAATTAAAATAGCCAGTTTTACACGGAAAGAAACCAAAGTTCCAAAACTTTAGGAGATGTGCCAAGGTATTCGTGAATAGCTGCACTCACTGAACGACACATCTGACCTGGGTGGAGGAGCAAATGGGCGCTTCTCCTATGTGCCCTGGCCGGGAATCGAACCTGGGTCCCCCACACGCCAGGCCGACGCTCTACCAGTGTGAAGTATCAGTTTCTCACTCCCAGTCTGAAAGCTACCAGACCCACAAAACGCTGTAAGGGAAAGAGCGCCTGTGTGTAGACGTGACCCCGATCTGTCCATCTCCTGACCAAACCCTCTGTTCCACCCAGAGAAAGACCACGGCACGGGAGAATGTCAGGACCCCCAGGAAGTGCGCATTAGACAGTCAAGGACTAAGACACAGAAAGGTGGAGTGGATTCCAGAGACTATCATTATGACCCACCATTTCTGATTGGGCTGGTGTTAGTGCCTGACATCCAACACTGAGGTTTTTAGTTTTATGTGTTCGGGTTTTCTTCGGTTTTTGTCAACCCATCTTCACATCTCATACTCCTAGAATGCAAAGAAAATGAACTGCATTGACCAGAGAGACAACATTATGAAGATGTTCATTCTGCTTAAACAACTCTAAAAGTGTAATGCTTTTCTAACACACATACGCACACGCACACGCACACACACTCACACACACACACACACGCACACGCAGCTCTGGTTCAGGCCAAGTAGCAACCCGTCCTACCAATAATTCTAAAGTGCTTACTCCTAACGACCGTGCCTGCGTGAAACCACTGACTTGCGGACAGAGTGAGAGCGTTCATGGGCAGCAGTGGGGAGATGAATAAAGCCACAGACGCACCCCTGTCGCTCGTCTCGCTTTCTCAGGGCACAACCCCGGGAAGCCCGTGCACACGGCTCCCAGACGGTTTCTGTTCCCAAAGCCAGTGGTCCCCCAACCCCCGGACCGCAGACCAGTACCAGTCCGTGGGCCATTTGGTACCAGTCCGCAGAAAAAGAATAAATAACTTATATATTATTTCCGTTTTATTTATATTTAAGTCTGAACGATGTTTTATTTTTTTAAAATGACCGGATTCCCTCTGTTACATCGTCTAAGACTCACTCTTGATGCTTGTCTCGGTCACGTGATACATTTATCCGTCCCACCATAAAGGCCGGTCCGTAAAAATATTCTCTGACATTAAACCGGTCCATGGCCCAAAAAAGGTTGGGGACCACTGCCCTAAGGGACGACCAGAGGCTTGGCAAGCGGACGGCGTGTGGCTTCCCCATCTCACGGACAAAAAGGTGTTTTAGTCTCAGGGTCCATGCGTTTCCTCACCGGACTGAAGCTTTCCCCTGTAGACGGGCTACCGCCTCTTCTGTACCTAAAGCCCTTCGGAAAAAGATGACCCCCATCTGGGGAATCCCTCTCGACGTCCACAGCGGCCGGAGAAGCATCCATGGGCCTGATGCTTGGGTGTGTCTGTGCTGTCGGCCAGTTGGATAACACTTGGGCAGCGCCACTGACCACCCTCCGGGCTCAGGTCACCCGAGCACACGAACAGCGTTAGGAAGCCTCAACTGGCACACTCTGCCGAGACCTTCCAAATACCTTGGTCACGAGCACTGTCATCGGTCCTTCTCCAGCTCAGGTCCGTCCCCTTTGGGCCTGAGGAACTCTCGGCCGTGGCGACAGTCACAGGGTACTTAGTCAATGCACCCCACCTGGACCTCTGTGGATCCACAGCTGATTTAGAAACAAACAAGCAAGAGAACACACTTCAATACTGTGAAGGCCTAATGGCTTCTGTCAAAAAACGAACCACGTTCTGGTATGGCATCGTTTCATAGTGCGCCCAGGGACACACTCCACAACCTGGAGATTTCATCTGTTGGAAAAGACACCTCGGAAGGACCCTCTTCCCCCTCACTGGAAGGACCCCTATCATGAGTTGCTGGCAGCAAACTCCAGGGAACAGACCCCGGGGTCCGCGTGATTTATCGAAGGAAAGCCCAGCCCCTGCACCCAGCTGGACGTGCGTGCCACCTCGCGATGAGGGCCAGGGTTTCCTGAAACTGAACAGAACACCCGAGATGAGACGGCTCTCACGGGGTGGCACTCAGACCAGGCCAGTTAGAGGACCTCAGGTTCACAGAAGTGTCCCTTTCATCTCAACTCTTCACTGACTTGGGACTCTTATAAAATTATTTATCTCCCCTTTCCTCCCCCTTTCCCCTCTTCCAGCCCCTCCCGCTGCCCCTGCCCACTGGCGACCCCCACACCGGCGTCTGTGCCTATGAGTATTTTTCTGTGCTCAATCCCTTCACCCAGCCCCCAACCTCTCTCCCCTGTGACAGCTGCGAGGCTGTTCTCTGCAGCTATGAGTCTGTGTCTATTTTGTGTGTCCGTTTATTTTGTTCATTCTATTCTCCATATAAGTGAAATCGTATGGTGCTTGTCTTCCTCTGACTGGCTTATGTCGCCTCGCACAATACTCTCTAGGTCCATCCATGCTGTCAAGAAAGGTAAGATTTCCTTCTTTTGTGTGACCAAGTATTCCACTGTGTAAATGTACCACAGCTTTTTTATCCACTGATGTAAGGATGGGCACTTGGGCTGCTTCCAAGTATTGGCTGTTGTGAATAACGCAGCAGTGAGCGTAGGACGCATGTATTCCTTCACACTGCTGTTTCCGGTTTGAGTATATTCCCAGAAAAGGAATTATTGGGTCATAAGGCAGCTCTATTTTTAATTTTTTTTAGGTAACTCCATACTGTTTTCCACAGTGGCTGCACCCGTCTGCATTCCCACCAACAGTGCAGGAGGGTTCCCTTTTCTCCACATCTTTGTCAATACTCTTGTTGTTTGTTGATTTATGGATGACAGCCATTCTGACAGGTGGAGGTGATATCTCACTGTGGTTTTAATTTGCATTTCTCTGATGATGAGTGACATTGAGCATCTTTTCAAATGTCCTTGGCCATCTCTATGTCTTCTTTGGAGAAGTGTCTATTTGAGTTCTTTACCTATTTCTTAATTAGATTATGTTGTTTCATATGTCTCTTATAAATTTTGGGCATTAACTCATTATCAGATGTATCAGAAAATACGTTCTCCCATTCAGAGGGCGGCCTTTCATTTTGTGGATGGTTTCCTCTGCTGGGCAGAACTCTTCAGTCTGTGTAGTTCCTTTTGTTAACTCCCCTTTTGTTTCCCTTGCCCAAACTGATGTATCAGAAAAAATATCGTTACGACAAATGTTCGAGATTTTACTGCCTATGTTTTCTTCTAGGATTTTTGTGGTTTCGAGTCTAACATGTAAGTCTTTAATCCATTCTGAGTTCATTCTAGTGTGTGATGTAAGAAGGTAGCCCGGTTTCACTTTCTTGTCAAATTCTCCCCACACCATTTATTGAATAGACTATCTTTGCACCATTGTACATTTTTGCCTCCTATGCCGACTATTAACTGACTATAAGGGCGTGGGTTTGTTTCTGGGCTATTCTGTTCCATTGATCTATGTATGTTTTTATGCCATGCTGTTTTGATTACTAAGGCCTTGTAGTATAGTTTGATATCAGGTAGTGAAGCTGGCCTACATTTAAACAGATTATATTGCTGCAGGTCTAACATAGTTTGTCTCTGGGCAAAATGTCAGCGACCACCGCCAACACTGAGTTGGTGATGCTCGCTCACAAGAGAGGCGGGGCTGCTGGTGAATCTCCGACTGCCCTGGGTGGACACGGTCCAGCACGTGGGAGTCCAGGGAGGCAGGACAGGCCCGTGTGCAGGCCCTGCAGTCTGACCTCCGCTCTGTGCCTCCCGGGGACAGCGGTGAGAAGAGCTGTTTTGTGGAGGAGTAGAGGCCCTGCCCTACCAACATCTTATCCCAGGACTAAACTCAGGATGTAACCTCAGGCTTCTAGATACCCCCAGTCTCCCCTTCTATGTTCCAAGACAGGAGTGAGGGGTTTCTTTTACCGTGTTATTAAAAGGCTGTCTTCACTCGTGGCTCTAGGGATCGATTCCAAAGCATTGTATAAAGTGGGTTCTGCGGACCACCCCCTCCCTCTGCACACACCCCTCTCGCACAACGAGCTGCCTCTCTCACAAGGCACGTGAGTCACAATGCACATGAGCGGGTGAAGGTTCTGAGATGCCTGGTAGTAAGGAAACCTCTTGTTCAAGCCACTATTACCTAAGCGCAGTTCCACACCTGCTCCTGTAGGGGCAGCACTCATAGAACTTGATAGAACCTACGTCTGTGGAACACACCTTGTTTCTATGGCAAAATGAATGCTCTGAACCTGGTACCAAATGGAAGCGGACTCCAGGTCGGAAAGAGCTTACAGATACCCATCAGCGTCGAGCCTCTGCGGTACTGGAGAAGCTGAAGCAACGCCCCGGACGCAGATCACCAGCTGACTCTCTTCTCAGCTCCAGAGCACGGACGGGCCTGGGGACGTTGACTGGGACCTACGGCCGATCACTCAGGAGAGCCCGTGAAGGAGGCAGCGAAGGGCCGCTCTCCCTGCCCTGTGCCGTCCGTCCCCGGCATGTGTGTGGCCTTCTGTGGCAGGTGTCTGGGGGTAATCCTCAATCTGTTCTCCATTGTGGCCTGCCTGGCCAATGTCCTGTTGTTTTTCCCGGGAGGAAAACAATTACAGTACCACCAGATTTCTGATGAAGTCTGGCTTTTCGGAGGAATAGTAGGAAGCGGGATCGTGGTGAGTAGGAAAGCCTGGAGGTCCCCCTGAGGGAGGTGTGCCCCCCATTCTTCTAGACTTGGGCACCTGCTGACCAGCAGGAGACTTGGGGGCTGACCGAAGCCCGAGCATTGCACAATGCCAGTGCCTTTGTTTTTCCTTCTCCGCTGGGACCGGAGGAGGACGTGTCCCCTAAATGTACTGGGTAACTTAAACTTGGGCCTGCCAGTTGTTCTCATGAGCCATTAAATTCCAGGAACCACACTGCAGGTCACAGAAGTGCTTTAATCGAACAAGAGAGGAGGGAGCTGGGACAAGTGAGGAGTGTGGGGGGCGGAAACAGACTTTCTAGCAAATAGATTGAGTGAAAAGCACCAAGAGCAGGAGGTAGGTGTCAGTGGATTCCTCTCCACGCATGCACGAGGCACTCCTTACCCCTTGTTTCCAACAGCGACTGGGGGCTGCTGCCTTAGAGAGCACCTCCCATAGCAATCAAGAACCGCCATCCAAATAGAAGTTCAGGGTGTCTTGAAATCCTGCTCCATTGACACTGCAGTCAGGCCAGTGACACCTAAGTACTTAGTAACAATCATCCAGGCCGCCACTGCCGTGCTGCTAGTTCCTGCCATACCCTTTGGCCACCAAGTCCCACGTCAGGGCTGCGCCTCCTCACACAGACTGGCAGGGGTGGGTCCTCCCTTCACCCCCAGACCCATTCTGAGCGGCTTCTCTTGCTGGCAGATGCTCTTCTCTGCTAAAATGTTATCGGATCTGGGGTACGAGGACTGCTGTGGTTGCTGTGGCAACGAGAGCTGCGGGAAGAGGTTTGCGGTGAGTGACCAGGGGGTGCACACCAGGATTATTCCAGGGCGCACTGTCCCCTTGTGGGGGCGTCTCGCGGGTGGGGGTCGAGTAACCAGCACGGAGGACTCTGGGGACAGCTGTTGCCAGACAGATGGAGTTCTTCCCATGGGTGCAAAGTAACAATGACGATACATTGTAAAATACCAGCGCCCTCCTACCTGTCGTGCACAACTACCATTGTGTGTATTATTTATTATTTATGTTTGTTTGTTTTGTATTTTTCTGAAGTTGGAAACGGGAAGGCAGTCAGACAGACTCCCGCATGCGCTCGACTGGGATCCACCCGGCATGCCCACCAGGGGGTGATGTTCTACCCATCTGGGGCGTTACTCTGTTGCAACTGTAGCCATTCTAGCTCCTGAGGCAGAGACCATAGAGCCATCTTCAGCGCCCGGGCCAACTTTGCTCCAATGGAGCCTTGGCTGCAGGAGGGGAAGAGAGAGACAGAGAGAAAGGAGAGGGGGAGGGGTGGAGAAGCAAATGGGCGCTTCTCCTGTGTGCCCTGGCCGGAATCAAACCCGGGACTCCTACACGCCAGGCCGACGCTCTACCACTGAGCCAACCGGCCAGGGCCTTATTTATGTTTTTATTGAGCTCATTGGGGTGACGTTAGTGTATAAAGTTAAGTAGTTTCCGGGTGTGACTGGCACTTTAGTTCTTACGAGGAAGCAGGGGCGTCCGAGCTGGGGCCCCGCCGGGCGGTCACATGAGGAATCCAGGCCGGGAAGGTGGAGACAGGGCTGGAAAGTGTTAAGAGTTCAAGTACAGCGACGCGGCGAAGGGCGGGGAGGCGGGGATGGCGCGGGGTGGCGGGGAGGCCAGGGATGACGTGGCGAAGGGCGGGGAGGTGGGGATGGCGCGGGGTGGCGGGGAGGCCGGGGATGACGTGGCGAAGGGCGGGGAGGCGGGGATGGCGCGGGGTGGCGGGGAGGCCGGCTCCTGCTCGTCTCCCAAGGTTCACTTGTCCACCTACGAGAGCTGACCCCAGTGGTGAACTAGACACACTCACCTTCCCTTCTTTTTTTTTTTTTTAAAGGTATATCTTTTTAAAAAATTTTTTTTTAATTTTACTTATTTATTTTTAGAGAGAAGAGAGAGAGAGAGAGGGAGAGAGACAGAGAGAGAGAGAAGGGGGGAGGAGCTGGAAGCATCAACTCCCATATGTGCCTTGAACAGGCAAGCCCAGGGTTTCGAACCGGCGACCTCAGCATTTCCAGGTCGATGCTTTATCCACTGCGCCACTACAGGTCAGGCTCACCTTCCCTTCTTAAAGGGAAAACTCTCTTTTCTGAAGCTAATCTTGTCATTCTTGCTCATCGTACCTACTCATTGACTCAATCAAAGAATATTTATTGTGCACACACAAAGGCTGAAGCTGGCGCGCTTGCACACACCACACGGATTCCCACGTGAGGTCAAAGGTCATGAACACCTCCCCTTCCGTGTCATCACAAATCTCAATGAAGCATCGAGCAGTGGGGTCACCTTTACATCCTCATTCACAAAGAGACATAAAATAACCACACATTACAGGTGTAATTATAAGGCATGTACTATATGTAATGTGATACTTCTACGAAATTAAGATAAGATGAAATATATAAGTCATTTTCCACCTGAAATGTAACCCTGTTCCACTTGGGAGGCTGAGGGGGTAAACCGAAGGTGAGAATTTGAAGGAAAATAGCAGTGAAGGAAACTAGACGAAGAGGAAAAGGACTCACTGTTTAGTCTACCAGCTCATTTCCTGGTGTTGAATAGAGCTGAAGATCGGCCCATTAAAACAGCGTCTTGATGATCTGTGGTTTATATACAACCACAGTGAGAAGTGCAACAACATTCAAAGGATTGTGCAAAACTTGTTTATTAATTAGATTTAAGCAAAGCGCAAGAGGAAGGCCCCAAATCCTGTTTTCACGAGTGCAGGTGAGTCAATGTGACCAGAAACGTCTGCTGCCAGTTCAGTCCTCCCTCTGAGCTCACTAAACCCCCCCCCCCACGTGGGACCTGCCCTTGGGGGGAGGTGCGGCTGTCACCTCCAAACCACTGGCTGACTGTCCCCAGGCCAGTGCCCATCAGAGGACCAGCCAGGCCAGGCTGTCAGCTCAGGCACCAGCCCCAGCTGCCCTGGACCAGGGGCCACAGCGCTCCAGGTGGCCAGCAGGCCCTTTCTGGTTTTTGTTTGCTTGTAATCAGCTGCCAGCTTCTAAAGATAGAGTTCACTAGAAGTGTCTGGAAACCCTACTACTTTTCCAGAAATTAAAAAGCTGCCGTGGTGCCCCTGAGCCTGCACTCGGCACAATGGGCACTGGGGGAGGCGGAGCCTCTGTGTGCCGTCCCCGCCCACCCCGGAGGGCCACTGAGCCACGTCCCTGCTCCGGAGCCTCGTTCCCGTCTTGTTCTGGGGATCTGGGGTCACGCAGCAGCCACTTCATAAAGAAAGGTGTTACACACATTTGTCAGACGGAAAGAAAAGAGCTGCAGCAGGATTTGACGGGCGCTCTAGAGCTGGAAGACGGGTCCTTTCCCACAGACTCACAGCCTTCCCCTCAGGTTTAGGCAGTGGTGGGACTCAGTCGGTTCGCACGGGTTCGGCAGAATCAATACCTAATTTTCTGTTGAGTTCAGTGATCCGGTTTTTAAAATGACAATTGTCGGCCCTGGCCAGTTGACTCAGTGGTAGAGTGTCGGACCTGGCATGCAGGAGTCCCAGGTTCGATTCCCAGCCAGGGCACACAGGAGAAGCGCCCATCTGCTTCTCCACCCCTCCCCCTCTCCTTCCTCTCTGTCTCTCTCTTCCCCTCCCGCAGCCAAGGCTCCATTGGAGCGGGGTTGGCCCAGGCGCTGGGGATGGCTCTGTGGCCTCTGCATCAGGCACTACAGTGGCTCTGGTTGCAACGGAGCAATGCCCCAGATGGGCAGAGCGTCGCCCCCTGGTGGGCATGCCGGGTGGATCCTGGTTGGGTGCATGCGGGAGTCTGTCTGACTGCCTCCTGTTTCCAACTTTAGAAAAAATACAAAAAAAAAAAAAAAAAAAGAATAAAATGGCAATTGTCATGAGGGTTCCAAGGTGGGCACTTTTGCAGCCGCCCCGTGTGGAAATCACACATTGACATTCCTTACTCTTTATTATTATTATTATTATTATTATTATTATTTAGTAAGAGGCGGGGAGGCAGAGAGACAGCTCCCGCATGCGCTCAAACTAAAGGAGCGTTCACACTGCAGAGTCCTCCCCAGCGCCCCCTAGAGAGGGCCCCGGTGAGCGCTTCTGGAATGAGCGCTATAGCCACAAAATACCACAAAAAAAAAAGGTATTTTTTTCTTACAAGCTGTTTTATTTTTCTGCGAGAACCAATACCATTCACACGGCAACTTGCCAATAACCGAGGGCCTGGTGTTCGTGCAGTGTGTCGTGGGGGGTGCGTGTGTATTGGGGGAGGGAGGAGACCCCCTCCCCAACTCAGCTCAGCCTCCCTCCTGGACGTGTGAGCTCAGACAGTCAGAGATTAAGAGCATGGGCTCTGGGAGCCGCGGCCAAGGATTCGTCCCAAGTCCTCCCACTTTATGATTTGCGTGACTCAGCCAGTCACTTGGTTTCTAGTGGTCTCCTATCTTCTGTCTGGAGAAGGTGCCGTGCACCATCCGGCTCACCTGACAGACTTGCTGAGAGGATTGACTAGGAGTATACGCCCAAGGCTCTCGCGGAATGAAGCCATTTTTATTAGCTGGGAAGTGAAGTGATTGCACTCGATGGTGATTGAGGTCTTTTTTTATATAAAAACATAATTAGAAGAATATTTAACCACTTATTTTGGGGAAATCCTGGCTTTGGAACACTTGGAACCACTTGTAAGATGGGAGAACCCCTTACTTCCTAGAATCTGTTTTTCATCGAAACAACCCCCTCTGTCTGGAGGGACCACATATCACTGGCGTTTTCAGATCACGCCGAGCCTCGCTCTGAAAGGCCGAGGTAACACTGGGAGACACTGACCTGAGTGTAAGTTTTCAGTTGCTGTATTGGAATGACCTGGCCCTCGCGAGAGGAACACCGTCCTCGTCTAGCTGACCGGCCCCTGGATGGCGCACGGAGGAGGCCCAGAGACCAGGAACAAGCTAGTCACAGCTCTCTCAGAATCAGAGCGGCACTTCCCAAAGTGTGTGCTTGCCAGAACTCTCTCTCTCTCTCTCTCTCTCTCTCTCTCTCTCTCTCTCTCTCTCACACACACACACACACACACACACACACATACACACACACACACAAAGTCACAGGCTCCATGAGCTAGGAAAACTCTGCGAATTAACATATATCCTCTCTTATAAATAAGGCGATACCTCGTATAAAACCAATTTCCAGTTTCCCGTAAAGAGGTTTCAAAATAAGCTCTTGTTCTTAACTAACATTAATATATGAACTCTCAGTGACATATGCCTGTTTTAAATCACATGTTGTATAAAATATAAAATACTTCGAATATACTGACTTTGAAATATCCCTCCCTCACACTCATGTATTGTTCGATCTAGTCAAGCTTCTTTAACTGCGACCCGTGAGGGGAATTTCTAGATTTCTACCCCTACTCATATGCAGAACAGACATGCTACATGACACCGAAGTCATTCGAGGAGACCCCAGGGGCCCGTGTCCTAACAAGACTGGCTCCTGCAGGTACCGTGCCTCAGCCACCAAGTGGCGCGTCACCCGTGGACGCCTTTAAGAACCTGGCTGTCTCTCTCTTCTCTTTCAGATGTGCTCCTCCATCATATTTGCTGTGATTGGATTATTGGGTTCTGGGTACTCATTTCTCGTCTCAGTTATCGCAATCAAGAATGGTCCGAAATGTCTCATGGGCAATCATGTGTGGGGCTACCCCTTCCACAACGGGTAAGGTGCACCCTGCAATTCCCACCTGTCACCACAAGGGGCACAGTCGGGTTCATGGCCCAGGGGAGAGACTGCCCCCGTGTCGGGACATCTTACCCCACAAGCCTGGGGCATGCCGCCCTCCGAGGCAGAGCTGGGGCTGTGAGCTGTGCGCTGGACGGAAGCTGCTCCAGGGCTCACCCCTCACGGCTCTGTAGACGGAGACCGGGAGCGATGGCGACGGGGCGGGGCACCTCAGCTGGCCTCAGGGAAGGGGATTGGCGGTGTCTGTGCTGACATGCGAACCGCATCAGCAGACACGTGGGACAACGAACAACATTAGTGAACAGAGCAGTGGCTTCCACGGCAAAGCTCAGCACAGAGAGCAAGAACGATCCCCACTCACAGGGCTCCGTGGCTTTCCCTGGTCCCCTGGATGCTCTATAACCCAACAATGTCGGAGGTGCCAGTCGACAGCAAGTGACATTGGAATCCTTGTAGATCCTTCGTGACATTTATGTTAGTGGAACTCATTAAAATAACACCATGTTTTCAGGGTACTCTGTCATGTATGGAAACTACAAATGTTATGAATATTTTCTAACAAATTTAGTATCCACAAGAACCCCAAAAGGTAATTTACTTCCTGCCAAGACTATCCTTGATGAACTTAAAATCAATTAGAGTACATCTATGTCCAAAGCAAAAGGGGAGAAAGGAAACAGAACAGATGTCATGTCCCACTCCAAGGTCGGACAGCGGTCGCCTACGTCAGACATGAAGGGCCAGGCACGTCCCCCGGCACACTCAGCCCTGGGTGTGATGCCATGGGGCCGATGCCCAGCCCTCATCGGCTCACTTTAGAAAGTAGGAAGCTCCTTTATTTTTTAAGTGGGTTTTTTTTTGGGTTTTTTTTTGTATTTTTCTGAAGCTGGAAACGGGGAGGCAGACAGACTCCCGCATGCGCCCGACCGGGATCCACCTGGCACGCCCACCAGGGGGCGATGCTCTGCCCATCCGGGGCATCGCTCTGTCGTGACCAGAGCCACTCTAGCACCTGGGGCAGAGGCCAAGGAGCCATCCCCAGTGCCCAGGCCATCTTTTGCTCCAATGGAGCCTCGGCTGCGGGAGGGGAAGAGAGAGACAGAGAGAAAGGAGAGGGGGAGGGGTGGAGAAGCAGATGGGCACTTCTCCTGTGTGCCCTGGCCGGGAATCGAACCCGGGACTTCTGCACGCCAGGCCGACGCTCTACCACTGAGCCAACCGGCCAGGGCTATTTTTTAAGTTTTGCTACAGGTAACTATGCCCTGAATGATTTGGTGATTTCATTCCCTCTTTTCAAGCACTCACATAAAGACACAAAGGGAATAATCCCTTTATCAGGGTATAAGTAAACTTTGATTGGCAAACCACAACAGCAGTGTTTACAACTCATTTCTATACATGGAATTTGTCATTATGCATTAGGACTTTCTAGAATACCATGCTTTTATGATGATTTTGTGATTCAATTTGAATCATTTCACACAGTCAAATGAAGATAGAAAGAGAATAATCTCCTTATCATGATATAAGCAAATCTTGATTGGCACAGTATTATATAGATGCATTCATGTATTTTATCAATAAATCATATTTCAGATAAGCCAAGGAGATATAGTTACTCAAGGAGAGGGATTCGTGTGATGTTTCAGAGCCCCGGCTTTGAGGTCGGACAGACCTAAGACCAAACCGAGGCGCTTGCCTTTCTAGCCTCATTCAATCTGCGTGTGGGTGTAGGCTCACTCCTCTGGTGACTATTTCCTGAAGGCAACTCCATGCCAGGCATTCTTCAAGGACAGCAGCTCCGCCGGGCCAGCTGCAGAAGGTGGCCAGCAGCTGCCGGACCAGTGACTGGAACATGGCAGGTTGTAGTGTGTGAAACTCCCTGTGCTGGAACCGGGGACAGACACAGGGGACAAGGTTGCTGCGCCTGTGAGTGCACAGTCACGGAAATAAGACAGGCACGTGGCCAGATGATGACGCAGAGTGCTGGGAAGCTAGAAGGGGACCAGCGCCAGCTGAGGGCAGGAGGGGCGTCAGGACTGCCCAGAGGAGTGGCACCTGAGGTGGCCAGGCTGAGTGGACAGGCTGAGTGGGCCATGCGGAGAGGGCAGGTGGAGTAGCCATGCTGAGTGGCCAGGCTGAGTGGCCATGTGGAGTGGCAATGCTGAGAGGCCAGGCTGAGGGGCCATGTGGAGTGGCAATGCTGAGAGGCCAGGCTGAGGGGCCAGGCTGAGGGGCCAGGCTGAGGGGCCAGGCTGAGAGGCCAGGCTGAGGGGCCATGTGGAGTGGCAATGCTGAGAGGCCAGGCTGAGGGGCCAGGCTGAGTGGCCATGTGAAGTAGGCAGGCTGAGTGGACAGGCTGAGTGGACAAGTTGAGTGGCCATGTGGAGTGACCAGGCTCAGTGAACAGGCAGAAGAGCCAGGCTGAGTGACCACGTGGAATGGCCAGGCTGACTGACCAAGCTGAGGGGCCAGGCAGAGTGAGCAGGTAGAGAGGCCAGCCTCAGTGGCCAGGTGGAGTGGTCATGCTGAGAGGACAGCCTGTGTGGCCTTGTGGAGTGGCCGTGCTGAGGGGTCAGGCAGAGTGGCCATGCAAAATGGGCAGTCTGAGTGGGCAGGCTGAGCGGCTATGCAGAGTGGGAAGGCTGAGTGACCAGAGTAGACATGTAGAGTGGCCATGCAGAGTGGCCAGGTGGAGTGGACAGGGTGAGTGGCCATGCAAACTGGGCATGCTGAGTGGCCATGAATAGTGGCCATGCTGAGGGGCCAGATTGAGTGGCCATGCAAAGTGGGCAGCTGAGTGGCCATCAGGAGTGGGCAGGCTGAGTGGCCAGGTTTAGTGGACAGGCTGAAGGGCCAGCCTGAGGAGCCAGACTGAGTGACAAGGCTGAGTGACCAGGCGGAGGGGTCAGAATGAGGGGCCAGGCTGTTTGGCCATGCAGAGTAGGCCAGCTAAGAGATCAGACTGAGTGGTCATGAGTAGAAGGCAGGCTGAGGGGCCAGGCTGAGGGGCCAAGCAGAGTGGGCAGGCTGAGGGGTCAGGTTGAGTTGCCATGCGGAGTGGCCAGGCTGAGTAGCCATTCAGAGTTTGCAGGCTGATTGGTCATGTGATGTAGACAGTCTCACTGGCCATGTGAGGTTGTCATGCAGAGTAAGCAGAATGAGGGGCCAAGCTGAGTGGCCATGCGGAGTAGGCAGTTTGAAGGGCCAGGCAGAGGGTCATGGCTGACTAGCCATGCAATGTGGCTATGCTGAGGAGACAGGCTGAGTGGCCATGTGCAGTGTGCAGGAGAAGTGGCCAGGATATTGGGCAGGCTGAGGGCCCAGGCAGAGGAGACAGGCAAAGTGGGCATGCAGAGGGGCCATGCATAGTGCCCATGTTGAGGGATCAGGCTGAGTGGCCACGTGGAGTGGGAAGTCTCAGTGGCATGTAGAGTGGTCATGCGTAGTGTGCAGAATGAGTGGCCATGCAATGTGGGCATGCTGAGTGACCATGCGGAGTGGACTGGCTGAGTGGGCTGGCAGACTGGCCATTCTTATGGGCCAGACTGAGTGTCCGTGCACAGTGGGCCAGCACAGTGTACAGGCTGAGCGGCCATATGAAGTGGGCAGGGTGATTGACCAGGCTGAGTGGCCATGCGGAGTGGGCAGGCTCAGTGGCCATGCTGATTCGCCATGCTGACTGGGCAGTCTTAGTGGCCATGCAGAGTGGCCATGCGGAGTTGGCAGGCTGAATGACTAGGCTGATTGGGCAGGCTGAGTGGTCATGCTGAGGGGCAAGGCTGAGTGGCCATGTGAAGTGGGCAGGCTGAGTGACCAGGCTGACTGTCCATGCTGAGTGGGCAGGCTGAGTGGCGATGCGGAGTGGGCATGCTGAGTGGCCATGTGAAGGGGGCTGGAGGAGTGGCCATGAGGAGTGTGCAGGCTAAGTGGCCTGGCTGAGGGGCCTTTTGGAGAGAGAGGCTCCCCTGCTCCCCTGCAGCTGTAGGAAGTGAGTTGCATGAAATGCACGGCACTCCCTTCCAAGTTTGGGGATGGCTGCAGCTTGGGTGGAAATGCCCTTTAGGAGAATGGAGGCTTTGAGACCCTGCTCAGGATGAAGAAGGCAGTCTGCCTGAGCGCCCCCTGCTGCACAGAATGTGGAAACACGGTCAGTTCCCAGTACCATGAAGTCGGAGGCTGCCTCTCACCTGAAGTTGGAGAGTTGGGCACAGCCATCACTGGCAGGCTCTCTGAGAGCCCCAGAACCAGAGACAGTGGGGGCGAGGAGAAGGGCCTGGAATGGCCATCCATGGTGGTTTGTGAGGGTGGAGGAGGCAGCAGGTCTGGGACCCTGAGAACGTTTGATCTCACCACCAGGAGGTGCTGTCGTCCCACCACTGCACACGTCCGGAAAGAGGCAGAGAACTCGGGTCTGACAAGCTCTTCTTCTCAGCGTCTTTTCTTTACCAAGTGTACCTGGACAATCCTGTCTCTCTGTGACTGGTGACCAGCATCCAGTGCACAAAGCGTCAAACCAGAAGTCCATGGAGAAATACAAAGCAGAGAGACAAGTGTTTGAAAATAACAACTTCTGAAACGAGCTCTTACACAACAATGCATGAGGTGTATTATCTCAGTGGACTCCCACAGAAAGGGTAGTTTGCAGTGTATTTTATAGATGAAGAGTCTGACACGGCACATGGGGTATGTAAGGCCAGTATCCACAGCCACCATCACAGCCGCCTGGCCCATGCAGGTTCGCATTGGATTTGGACAGATGGTAATGAAACAATGGAGCCAAAAACTGGTGGGCCATTAGCTTTAATCCTAACTTTCACCCGGTGGGCAAGAAATACACACAGTAGGAAAACACTTCCCTTTCCATTCAGGGCTCCCAAAGCCACTGATATCCGAGTTTCCTAGAATCAAAGGTTTCTACCTCACCAGCCTTATTCTCCTCTGTTCCCTGTCTCCTTTTCTCTGCACAAACTCTGCACAAACTGGCTTCTCCTTCAGCACTCCACCATCTTGGCTGCTTCTCCTCTCCTCCACGTGGCCTTTCTCTGCTCTCCTCCAGCATGGGCTCCTCTGCCCCATTTTATAGTGTAGGAATCAAAACCTTTAATCCAATATACAAACAAGGAAGTCTCTGATACTAAGTCACTTATCTGAGGTATAATGGGATTCGTCATGAGAGTGCACCCCACCCCACATCATGCAACAATCAAGGGTGTGGGGAAAAGCTTAATTTTGAAAAGATCTTAGTATTAAAAGGGCGGGAAAGACAGTCTTAAAACTAAGCCTTAGGCTATAATGACTTTGCCAGCTTACAGTCTGTCCCCCACACCAAATGCAAACTATAAGCGAGTAAACATATATATCATATTTACAAACTTATTTGACCAACAAGGCACAAGTACATGTATGAAGAATATAGTCAGTAAGAGGAAGGTTTATGTTCAAACCCAAGTCCCTGAACCCCAAATTACAGGCTCTTTCTTTTTTTTTTTTTTTTTTTTTGTATTTTTCTGAAGCTGGAAACGGGGAGAGACAGTCAGACAGACTCCCGCATGCGCCCGGCCGGGATCCACCTGGCACGCCCATCAGGGGCGACGCTCTGCCCACCAGAGGGTGATGCTCTGCCCGTCCAGGGCATCGCTCTGCCACGACCAGAGCCACTCCAGCGCCTGGGGCAGAGGCCAAGGAGCCATCCCCAGTGCCCGGGCCATCCTTGCTCCAATGGAGCCCCGGCTGCGGGAGGGGAAGAGAGAGACAGAGAGGAAGGAGGGGGCGGGGGTGGAGAAGCAAATGGGCGCCTCTCCTATGTGCCCCGGCCGGGAATCGAACCCGGGTCCCCCGCACGCCAGGCCAACGCTCTTCCGCTGAGCCAACCAGCCAGGGCCAACTTTCTTTAGACCAGACGGCTCAGATTAAGTGAAAGAATAACAATTCTAGTGTTAATTGAGCACTTACTATATGCTAGGCACTGTCCTATGCACCTTACTGGTGTTAACTCATGTAATCCTCACAATAATATGCTTTTCATGGGTAATGCTATTCCCATTTTACCGATAGTCACACAGCTAGTGATCAGAGAACCTGTGCTCTTTGGGGAAAGGTCAGTCAATGCTATAAACAATGTTTTATGTTTAAAACAAGAGCAAAATGCTCATTCCTTTGTGCCTTCGACTATGTGAAATGCCAAGGCGTCTTCCTTCATTGCAAAGATTTTTCAGATTTTAACATGGAATATATCAAAATTAGTGTGTGCTGATTCATCGAATCAATCAGAAACAGGAGTCTGAAGACTCGGGGGGGGGGGGTGTTGATGTAACGGCCACATGCAGAGAGGTTCCCACTGAGACCTGAGCGGACAGAGGAGGCTTAAAGGAAGGGGGAGACCCTCTGTGGCCCTGAGAATGTGAGGAGGAATGACAGTTCCCCAGAGCAGGGCCGCCTTCCTGCCGTTCTTGGTGAAGACAGCGTCCTTCACACGACCCCTTCACGGCACGGGGCCCTGGGCGTCCCAGAGGGCTCCTGACGAGCAGAGTCCACGAGTGGACTGCAGTTCTCCCACTTCAGAGTGTCTGGAAAATATGTACAACGGCCGCAGATTACTTAGTGCTTTTCATGAATTCAATCTTTCTCGTGTGACATTCCCACAGGTTAACAAATATATGGTTGAGTCAGATTCACAAGTTGACTAGAATTAGACCTTTTAAAAATCAAAGTCTTTCTTTTAAGTACATGACACGATTACACTTTACATGGCTTCTGATAGGCACTAGACTGGACAGGTAATTTGTCAAAAGTCCAAGTGGCCCCGAATGACAACAGGCGGGACAAAGCCCAGGAACCGTCGTGAGATTCCTCTCGTGGAGAGCCTTCCTCCTCCTGGCTCCCTCCTAGGTATTGAGTTTTCCCGTTCTCTTGGTCAGCTCACAAAAATCACTCTGTCACTGAGTAGCTGTGTCACCTTGGAGCAAGTCGCTTCACCTCTCTGGGCCTCAATTTCTTAATTGCGAAAAGGAAGAAAAAAAACCCATCAATTTCCTTTGAGAAATAAATGAGTGCGTTTGTGTCATTTATGTGGAATAGAATCTACACATAGTAGATAGTCAATAAGAATGTGGAGTATTGTTTGTAATAGTATTGTTATTATGGTTTGTATTTCCTATGGACAATTATGTTTTGGATAGAAAGTATTGCCAAAGAGAAACTATTATGGCCCCTTTCTGGTCTAGGGTATTGCCTACTTTTTGTAGATGTCTCCATCCACCACCACCCCCGCCCCCTTGTTCCTGACAGGGATTACCTCGAAAACAAATCCTTGTGGAAGAAATGCCTGGAGCCTGAGGACGTGGTTCCCTGGAACCTGATCCTCTTCTGCATCCTGCTGGTCATAGCAGTGGTCCAGATGCTTGTCTGCATCGTCCAGGTGGTCAAAGGGCTCCTGGGGGTCCTGTTTGGGGACTGCCGGTGCTGCGGCCGCTGCGGGGTAAGTGGAGATCTTGGTCCTTACTTCTCAGGAGCAGGGGGCCGAGGCTGGCCTCCAGCGCTCAGGGAGGACACGGGGGAGGGGGTGGCTACAGAAAGCGGAGCCAGGAGGCGGGGCAGTGCAGACAGCCCCTTCCGCCACCCAGGGAAACGGTGACTTCCTGTTGCCGGAACCCGGCACTCGGCTCTCTGTGCCTGGTAACAGGCCCAGGCTGCAGCTGACCAGACGTGTTTCAGCTCCACACCCAGCTGACCATAGTCCTGGGGGCAGAGGACTGCACACACCCCCAGAAATGTATACTAATGTCCTCTGAGCCTCCCAGGAGGTGGGCTTCTGTCCTCTGCTCATAGTGTCCGCAGTTACACCTCCCAGTCTGGCCCGAAGTGTTCTCACCATTCCCTCACTGAGCCGCACAGAGGGTTAGAGCTGCCAGGTTCCATAGGGAACACACTGCAGGGTGTTTTCTTGTCCCTGGAAAAGAAAAGGAGGCACCAGTGCAGAACTTATGTTTTGATAAACTTTATAACCAGATAAGAAAAATATTTACATGGATAGGGGGGAAGAACTCATGGAGGATCTGGCCCTTGTTAGCAGTGAGTGGCAGGAGTCAGAGGTCGACCATGGGAGATGGGGATGGAGGAAGGGAAGGGGGAAGCAAGGGAAAAAAAAAGAAGAGTAATATTATAATTAACTTGTTCTACCTTCTAGAAATACGGACAAGTTTAAACCGCTGTGATGAACTTCTTCAACCCCATGGTATGTAGGAAGACACAATAAACCCAGTCTTCTCTCTGGGGGTCTCCAGTCTCTGTCTGCTTCCGAAGGGCACAGCCATTCCATCTCCCTTCCCACCTGCTTAGCGCCGCTTGGAGTTTTATGTTCGTTGCAAGTAAAGAACAGGTTAAAAATAATAAAGTATAATAATAAAAAAACGGGTTGCCCACTCACGTTAGATTTATAAATCTTTCCAATTAGCTTTCTTTTAGAATTGAAAAACATGAAAAAAGCTA
This sequence comes from Saccopteryx leptura, assembly GCF_036850995.1. Taxonomy (NCBI): domain Eukaryota; kingdom Metazoa; phylum Chordata; class Mammalia; order Chiroptera; family Emballonuridae; genus Saccopteryx; species Saccopteryx leptura. The sequence continues at coordinate 7,427,133 of NC_089510.1, read as the reverse complement.
ATTTTTCACAATTTCTTCTTTAAGAATGGAAAAAAAAAAATGAAAGTCACATGTACCACCACACTGCTGCTTTGTCTATACAGGTGTTTATGTCTTTGGAAGTTTTACATAATTCAGAGGAAGGAAGCACACTAAAAATAAGAAACCAAGACCAATTTCTTTTTCCAGAGTGATGGGAAACACCAGTGACTGGTGTGTCATAAATAATTTTTATTGGGTTTCTTTTGGCTAACGTGTTTGAAGTACTCGTAACTAGCCTTCTGTGCCTGCCATCGCCAGCCAGGGGTTCCTTATGTATATTAAATTAAAAGCATAATCCAGTGGTAATATAATAAAAATGGTGAGTGTTTCAAGAGAGAGGGCACAGGTTGCATGAATAACACCCTCTTTTCACCTCTACAAATGCCTCCTTTGAGCAAACAAAAACGATGTTTTTAAAAAGTTGACTTGGGCAGTAACTTGTCAGTCTGTGGCCCAGGATGAAGGTAACAGGTATTATTAATTCTATGGTTTATATTACGACATTAACGTTGGTCTTATGAGTCAAGCATTAACATGGAGTTGAAGCCATTGGGTTGATTCGAGTTCAAACCTCAACCGCACCACATACCAGCTTAGGGATGCTAGGAAGTTACTTTCTAAGCCTCAGTTTCCCCATCTGTAAAAAGACTGTTGAAAGACAATCAATCCTCCAAGAAATGTTGAAATCCCCCCAAGGTGAAACAAAGGAGGCCTGTGGGATTGTCAGGATGACTCGTGTACAGCAAGGGGAACTCAGAGGGAGCTCCAAGCCAGAAGTCTCACTTCTTCTTCTTCCCTCTGTCCTTTCTTTTTGTTTCTTTCTTTGTTTTCATTTTTGCTTCTTTCTTTTTTTACTCTTTACGCTTTAGCAAGAATTTTATTTCATTTATGTTGTTTTATTTTTTTATAAACTTGACTGGAGTCACATTGGTTAATAGAACTGTACAGGTTTCGGAAGCCTCACGTCTGCACCTGTCAAGATGATAGGTCACACTGTGTAAGATGAGGTTTCTCCTCGTCATTAATAAAGCAGGTGCCAGTCGCCACTGAGTGCGGGCCACCGGGATAGCCACCAAGACACGAGGACGTGCACCTGTCTTCTGGTTCTGCCCTCACTCCACTGAGAGCTCTGAGGTCAGAGGTCAGACCTGGCACTCAACAGGAAGAAGGAAGAACACAGGTAGAGATGCATTAGGATGTCCTTGGGGGTTCTACAAAGAGACACACACAGTGATCACATCAGTTTAGACCACTGGTTCCCAAACAAGGCTAACCATCAGAATGACCCAGAAAAGTTCTAAAATTATGATTATTTGTTCTTCTTCTTCCTCTTCTCCTCCTTCTCTGCCTCCTCCTCCTCCTCCTCCTCCTTCTTTTTTATTAGTGACAGAGGGAGAGAGACAGACCAAAAGGAAGAGAGATGAGAAGCATTAACTTGTAGTTGTAGCATTTTAGCTGTTCATTGATTGCTTCTCCTACGTGCCTGGACCAGGGGGCTTCAGCTAAGCCAGTGACCCCTTGCTCAAGCCAGCGACCATGGGATCATGTCCAGGATCCATGCCCAAGCTGGTGACCCTGAGCTCAAGCTGGTGAGCCTGTACTCAAGCCAGTGACCTCAGGGTTTCAAATCTGGGTCCTCAGTGTCCAGGTCGATGCTCTATCCACCTTGCAACCACTGATCAGTCTACAATTATGATACCTGAGCCGCAGCATAGACCTGCTGCACCTGAAAATTGAGGTATGAGGCATGGAAGTCTATCCCTGGTCTGTTACTTAGTTTTTACAGCTCAGCAGGGAATGCTAAAAGCCAGTCACTCTGAGTCGCCATTGACGAGACAGGCAGACTGGCAGGCACCCAGGACGAGACTGAGTCGGACCCCATTGGGAACTCACACTGTACTGATTAATACTAATACAACGTAGTGGGTGCCAAGTTCTAACAGGTAACACAGGTCCTTAACGGGCCAGAGGTTCAGAGACGTCAGGCCTTCGGGACTGAGTCACGGACCCCAGTTCTTCAATGAGGATAAGGGTGTTGGTAAGGGCCATCAGTTTCTTACTTAGGGATTGTCTTTGATTCAGATTTTAGAAATGGGGGTTTGTAGTCTTCATCTAATCCCGTCCCATTCTTTTATTGATAAAGAAGTAAAACATGTCTTTGTCAAGTTTTTACACAAAAAAGGCACTTTCAAATCCAATTACCATAAAATTAGGAAAAAGGGCTTACTTAGCATGAACATTTAGAGGACTTAAAAGGAAGAGACAGGAAACAAAGGGCAAAGCTGAACGGGCTTTTGTAGATCCTTACACACACACACACTCACACACGTGCACACACACACACTCACTCACACACACACTCACACACACACTCACACGCACACTCACACACACACGCACACTCACACACACACGTGCGCACACACACACTCACACACGCACACTCACACACACACACTCACACACGTGCACACTCACACACGTGCACACACACACTCACACACACGCACACTCACACACACACACTCACACACACACACGCGCACACTCACACACACACACACACTCACACACGTGCACACACACTCACACTCACACACACACTCACTCACACACACACTCACACACGCACACTCACACACACACACGTGCACACTCACACACGTGCACACACACACTCACACATGCGCACACACACACTCACACTCACACACACACACACACACACACACACTCACACACATCCCAAGCTTGGTAATAACACTGTCCAGAAAGCTCTCTGATGTGGGTTGCTAACTTGGCGTTGCTTTCTTGAGTACACGACCTATTCTCTACGTGTTGGAGTACAGATTAGCCAAGGAAAGGACAGTGTCCGGTTCAAGGTGACGCCCCAGCGCCTAACAAGGGACCTAGCACACAGCAGGCAGTCCACAGTGGAGGTGCCCAGAGCCCAGGTCTCTCTCCCGCACCCGCAGACTGAGTCAGCTCATTCTCCTGGCCCTGAAATAAGCTGTAGGAAGCTTTCCAAATGGAGTATCCCCCCAAAAAGTAGGAAGTGGGCAACCTGAAGGAGGGGCAAAATGATCTCACGGCAGCAGGGCAGGTGCACGAGGATAAAAGTTGGCCTGCATTTCCCGTATGGGCGGTGGTCTGGTTCCCAGAAGTACGTCCTGATGCAAGCACCCGCGTACAAGTGATGTTTACAGAAGCGTTATTTAGGAACGATTTATCAAGGTATCGCTGCTCGACCCTTTGGCCAAGATCAGGTGTGTGTATCAAGGAACGGGTATTCACAGGGGAACCAGTGAGAGTGGGTGACGCAGGGCAGGAAGAGCAGGGGAACACGGTGCGGGCAGCTCTGAGGCCAGGGCCGGAATCCGTCGTCCCTGCCTGAAACCGCGGGACTCCGGAACGCGACACACCCACCTCTCACTGGCCAAAGGTCCCGGAGGATGTGAATTCTTAGGCATTTCTAGCTCTCTGTAGGTGCGGGGGCAAAGTGACTCCAGCATGCCTTTTAGAAAGGGCCACAGGTGTGAGCTGTTGGAAGCAAAAACATACCAAGGTGGGAGGTGTGGGGCACAGGAAGTGTGAGGAGGAACAGAAGTGCAGAGCTGACATCATGCACTGCAGACAATAGTGTTATAAAAAGGTCATTCAGCCCTGGCCGCTTGGCTCAGTGAGGGTGTCAGCCCAGCATGTGGAAGTCCAGGGTTTGATTCCTGGTCAGGGCACACAGAAGAAGTGCCCATCTGCTTCTTCACCCCTCCCCCTCCCCTTCTCTCTCTCTCTTTCTTTCTCTCTCTTCCATTCCCACAGCTATGGCTCAATTGGCTCGAGCGTATCGACCCCAGGACTCTGAGGATGGCTCCCTAGAGCCTCTGCCTCAGGTGTTAAAAATAGCTCAGTTGTGAGCATGGCCCCAGATGGGGTTATTGGGTGGATCCCACTCAGGGCACATTTAGCAGGAGTCTGTCTCTCTGTCTCCCCTACTCTCACTTGGAAAAGCAGAATTAAAAAAAAAAAGGTTATTCAATTTCATTATTAATTCAAGAAATACAAACTGTAACAGTGCGATACATTTTGTAACCTATTTATTATATTTACAAAGATTTAAGAGCTAAATCAAAGTTCTCGCCATGGGAAAAAAGAAAGTTGCAGCTATGTGAATGATGCATGTGTCAATTAACTTTATTGTGGTAATCAGTTTGTAATGTATACATATGTATAAAATCACTATGGTGTACACCTTAAACTAATACAATGTTATATGACAATAGCTCCATAAAGCTGGAAAATTAAATTGGCACGGTATATCATTGCTAGAATAGAAAAAAAACTTTTTAATTCAAATATGAAATTTTATTTACATATTCCACATCTTCCTGAATAGTTTGTGGAAAGCATAGGAGGGGGAGGGGCGGCAGACAAAACAAAAATGTTCATGTTTACACAAATAAAACTTGACGTTTTCTTTTGAAACTTCATATTTGTAGTAAAAATCTTAAAAATCAAATTAAGGGGCGGGTCAAGATGGCAGCATAGGTAAACCTGGTACTCTAATGCTCCCCCAACCGCATCAGAATCACAACTAAACTACAGAACAGCCCTCATTCAGAACTGCCTGAAACTAGTGACGTAAAGAAGAAGCCACTCGAGACTAGGAGGAGGGACAGAGATGAGAACAAGCTGGTCCCACACCCACGCTGTGTGGTGGTTCAGAACTGGGAGAGATATCTCAGCTGGGAAGGTCCCCCCCCTGAGGAGGGAGAGGTCCCCGCCCCACGCCAGGCCCCCCAGCCCAGGATTACGGTGCTAGGAAAAGTCCCCATAACTTCAGGCTGTGAAAGCCTGCAGGGTCTGCCCTCTGGTGGCTCAGTGGATAGAACATCGGCCTAAGAATACTGAGGTCCCAGTTCAAAAGCCTGGGCTTGCCTGGTCAGGGCACATACAACAAGCAAGCAATGAACAACTATGCAATGAACAACGACAGTGAAGCAACTAGGAGGTGATACGTCTTGCTGACCTCCCCCTCTCTTCTCTCTGTAAATCAATAAATAAAATCTTTAGAAAAAGAAATAAAAAAGAAAACCAGCCTGACCTGTGGTGGCGCAGTGGATAAAGCATCGACCTGGAAATGCTGAGGTCGCTGGTTCAAAACCCTGGGCTTGTCTGGTCAAGGCACATATGGGAGTTGATGCTTTTGCTCCTCCCTTCTCTCTGTCTCTCTCTCTTTCTCTCTCTCTCTCTCCTCTCTAAAATGAATAAATAAAGTCTTTAAAAAATATATTAAAAGAAAAAGAAAAAGAAACCCAGCCGGGACTGTGGCTGAGTGAGTGACATGAAGGCTGCTGGAGTCCCAGGCTTCCCTCTTAAAGGGCCCACGACCGACTCCCGCCCTCTGAGCCCCAGGGCCGGGGCAGCGGCTCGGAAGGGACGGAGGGCAGGCAGGGAGGAGCTGAGTTGTCCGGCAGCAGGGCGAGAGCCGGGACTAGCTGTCTCCCAGACAGAGGCACTGGCCGTGGTCATTACTCCTTCTCTGAGCCCCCCCCTCACAGAGCAGGCAGCCGGGAGTAGCTGTCTCCCAGACAGAGGCACTGGCAGTGGTCATTACTCCTTCTCTGAGCCCCCCCCCTCACAGAGCAGGCAGCCGGGAGTAGCTGTCTCCCAGACAGAGACACTGGCAGTGGTCATTACTCCTTCTCTGAGACCGCCCCTCCCCTCACAGTGCAGGCAGCCGGGAGTAGCTGTCTCCCAGACAGAGGCACTGGCAGTGGTCATTACTCCTTCTCTGAGCCCCCCCCTCACAGAGCAGGCAGCCGGGAGTAGCTGTCTCCCAGACAGAGACACTGGCAGTGGTCATTACTCCTTCTCTGAGCCCCCCCCTCACAGAGCAGGCAGCCGGGAGTAGCTGTCTCCCAGACAGAGACACTGGCAGTGGTCATTACTCCTTCTCTGAGCCCCCCCCTCACAGAGCAGGCAGCCGGGAGTAGCTGTCTCCCAGACAGAGGCACTGGCAGTGGTCATTACTCCTTCTCTGAGCCCTCCCCTCACAGAGCAGGCAGCCGGGAGTAGCTGTCTCCCAGACAGAGGCACTGGCAGTGGTCATTACTCCTTCTCTGAGCCCCCCCCCCCACAGAGCAGGCAGCCGGGAGTAGCTGTCTCCCAGACAGAGACACTGGCAGTGGTCATTACTCCTTCTCTGATCCCCCCCCTCCCCTCACAGAGCAGGCAGCCGGGAGTAGCTGTCTCCCAGACAGAGGCACTGGCAGTGGTCATTACTCCTTCTCTGATCCCCCCCCTCCCCTCACAGCGCAGGCAGCCGGGAGTAGCTGTCTCCCAGACAGAGGCACTGGCAGTGGTCATTACTCCTTCTCTGAGCCCCCCCCTCACAGAGCAGGCAGCCGGGAGTAGCTGTCTCCCAGACAGAGGCACTGGCAGTGGTCATTACTCCTTCTCTGAGCCCCCCCCTCACAGAGCAGGCAGCCGGAGTAGCTGTCTCCCAGACAGAGGCACTGGCAGTGGTCATTACTCCTTCTCTGAGCCCCCCCCCCCACAGCGCAGGCAGCCGGGAGTAGCTGAGGCAGCCGGGAGTAGCTGTCTCCCAGACAGAGACACTGGCAGTGGTCATTACTCCTTCTCTGAGCCCCCCCCCCCCTCACAGCGCAGGCAGCCGGGAGTAGCTGAGGCAGCCAGGAGTAGCTGTCTCCCAGACAGAGACACTGGCAGTGGTCATTACTCCTTCTCTGAGCCCCCCCCCCCCTCACAGAGCAGGCAGCCGGGAGTAGCTGTCTCCCAGACAGAGGCACTGGCAGTGGTCATTACTCCTTCTCTGAGCCCCCCCCTCCCCTCACAGCGCAGGCAGCCGGGAGTAGCTGTCTCCCAGACAGAGACACTGGCAGTGGTCATTACTCCTTCTCTGAGCCTCCACCTCACAGAGCAGGCAGCCGGGAGTAGCTGTCTCCCAGACAGAGGCACTGGCAGTGGTCATTACTCCTTCTCTGAGCCTCCACCTCACAGAGCAGGCAGCCGGGAGTAGCTGTCTCCCAGACAGAGACACTGGCAGTGGTCATTACTCCTTCTCTGAGCCCCCCCCCCCCTCGCAGAGCAGGCAGCCGGGAGTCACAGCTGAGTGTCTGGTCACAGTGTTAGCCCCTCCCCGGTGACACCTGAGACCCTGTCCCACCCGCCTTGCAGGCCACTCCATCTGTTTCTGTCACAGCTGAGTGTCTGGTCACACTGCTAACCCCTCCCCGGTGAGACCCTGAGACCCTGTCCCACCCACCTTGCAGGCCACTCCATCTGTTTCTGTCACAGCTGAGTGTCTGGTCACACTGCTAGCCCCTCCCCGGTGACACCCTGAGACCCTGTCCCACCCACCTTGCGGGCCACTCTAACTGTTTCTGACAGCTTTTCCATACGCACGGTCTGTCTTGGCTCAGGCTTCACACTTTCCTAAAACCTCTCAAACAAGCAGCATCAGGCCTCCGCGTGCCCTGTACCCCTCAGAGTGGCCCCAGACCCGGCACGAGCTGCAGCCGGTCTTGGCTCACAGCTTGTTGTCTCCTGGGTGCCTCCAAGCCCAGCACAAGTAGCAGCCGTCTGCAGGTTAGTCTGTAGCTCATGCTGGGTGGCCCCGGGCAGAACTTGGGCAGCGGCTGACCTTGTTCTGCGCCTCCCTTGAGGCCCCAGAGCCAGGGCACCTGGACAGATTCAGACCGTGTCGAAAGCACCACCCAACCACCTCCACCAGTGACACACTCAAGGGGCAGACTCGGTGGGCACCTGAGCCCTGCTGAAGGAAGTGCTGCTCCCCAGGGTGGGCGCTCGCACAGCGGATCCTCCTGGGTGCTGGCAGCCCATCAGCCTGGGGGCACATCCCTCCCACGGATGTGCCAACAACCCTCAAGGCTCAACCGCAGCAGGAGGCCGTACACAGCCACCTGGGGGATAAGGAGCGGGCACCCCTTGAATGTTCAGCTTAGGGGACCGAGGAGGCTGTGCCACTGGACCCCACAGGACACCTGCTACAGAAGGCCACTGCATTAAGTCCTGGAGATGTAGCAGCTCTACCTAATACACAGAAACAAACACAAGGAGGCTGCCAACATGCGGACATGGAGAAACAGGCCCCAAATGAAAGAACAGAACTAAACTCAAGGGGAAAAAACCCTCAACTAAATGGAGACAAGCAATCTATTAGATGCAGAGTCAAAGCAGGGGTGAGAAGGATGCTCTGGGAACTTAGGAGAATAGATAAACATTGAAATCATATAAAAGAACATGCAAATCATTAAAAGAAGAAGCATTCAGAAATGAAGGACACGCTAACCCAGGGGTCGGGAACCTACGGCTCGCGAGCCAGATTGTGGCCCTTTTGATGGCTGCATCTGGCTCGCAGACAAATCTTTAATAAAAAATGTTAAAAATATAAAACATTCTCAGGCCCTGGCCGGTTGGCTCAGTGGTGGAGCGTCGGCCTGGCGTGTAGAAGTCCCGGGTTCGATTCCTGGCCAGGGCACACAGGAGAGGCGCCCATCTGCTTCTCCACCCCTCCCCCTCTCCTTCCTCTCTGTCTCTCTCTTCCAACTCCCACAGCCGAGGCTCCATTGGAGCAAAGATGGCCCGGGCGCTGGGGATGGCTCCTTGGCCTCTGCCCCAGGCGCTAGAGTGGCTCTGGTCGCGGCAGAGTGATGCCCCGGAGGGGCAGAGCATCGCCCCCTTGGTGGGCGTGCTGGGTGGATCCCGGTCGGGCGCATGCGGGAGTCTGTCTGACTGTCTCTCCCGGTTTCTAGCTTCAGAAAAAAAAAAACAAAAAAAAAAAACAAAAAAACCATTCTCATGTATTACAATCCATTCATTTCCTATCGCTCATGTTCATGGTTGCGGGTGTCTGGAGCCAATCACAGCTGTCCTCCAGGACAACACCAAATTTTTATTGGATAATGCATAACGTACACGGGTCGTTGTATGGCTCTCACGAAGTTACATTTTTAAATATGTGGCGTTCATGGCTCTCTCAGCCGAAAAGGTTCCCAACCCCTGCACTAACCAAAGTGAAGAATAATTTACAGGGAATCAACAGTAGAGTAGATGAAGCTGAGAATTTAATCAGCAATTTGAAATGTAAGGAAGCAAAAACCACCCAATCAGAACAGCAAAAAGGAAGAAGAATCCAGTAAAATGAGGACAGTGTGTAGAGCCTCTGGGGAATCTTCCGGTGTGCCAAGTTTCACACCACGGGGGTGTCGGAGAAGAGAGAGCAAGAAATTGAAAACCTTAAGGTATTATTAAAGTGTACTCAGCAAACATTTTAAGGTCAATTTAAAAAAAATTTTTTTAAAGGGGGTAGTCATATCCTGGAACTCCTACGGGTCTACCATATCATGCTTTTTACTTAAAAAAATTTTTTTTACATTTCTTTTGAATGCTAATGAACAGGAGACACCAAATCTTTTTCACCTGGAAACTACTACCTTCTTTATTAGATCCAGCTAATAACACTGTTTTGTCTTTTTCCAAATAGCTCCAGATATATGGAAAAGATTTATATAGGTAGATGGGGATCCTCAAACCCCTCAGTGAGATCTTCTGAGCATGGCATTTAAGATACCTAGAGGCAGAAAAAGCCCAATAGAGATCAGGGGAACTACCAGCTTTTAGGATACACCCTTAAAGGCTCCAACGCCCCAAAGGGGTCTCATAGGATGCCATCTGGGTCCTGCTTCAATAGTGGAAAGGAAGGTCATTGAGCTAAAGCCTGCCAGGCTTACACGCCTCTGCTGTGAGGAAACAGGGACACTGGAAGGTGGGCTTCCCCCTCGCTCCTCTAAGGGAGGGTTCAGTCTCTTCCAGCCCTGCTCCAGCCACCTATGACCTAACCTTGCCCAGAATGCTGGGGTTTGCCACTGAAGGCTGAAGGTGCCCAGGGCTGTCGGCCCTATCTACAACACTGTGGACGAGCCTAGGGTATTTCTTCCAAGAAGCAGGTAAACTGATCTCATTTGCACAAGGGCCACTTAACTATGTTTTGCCTGAATAGTCAGGTTTTTTATTCTTCCCTCAAAGATCTGTTGTGTGTGTTGATAGTCCTATTTTCTGCTGCTTTGCTTAATATATAGTGTTTCCTTTATCCCTCCTACCTCAATGCCCCACTCATATTTCAGGCTGGGACCTACTCCTAATTTAGAGCTCTCTTTCCCCCTTTTGCCAACTTCTATTATGAATCTACCTTTGCCACCCAGCTTAGTGTATCCCAAGGTTCTCTTTACCATGCCACAGTCACAGAGCTCCAGGGAAAAGCAACCTGGTCTCATCTCTCCAGGCAGAGGAGAACAGAAGCTCCATCTCCACATATGCTGCAGATGGCTTTTCCAGTCTACCTGAATCATTACCAGCTAGAAGCAGCGGTCATTGGGACTTGGACATGAGCTGCAAAGTATAGAATGGTGACAACAATTCCAGTGCCGTAAGAACTTTTCCTGGATGTGGACTTTTCCTGGACTCCTGCTCCCTGTGACAGCTCCTAACAGACTGAACTGTGGTTGGGTTGCATTTTTCAGGGATTTGGCATGGTGATGGGGCCAACTTGGACTTGGTGAACATGTTAAGGACACTACTCTTTTATGGATTCTTGCGGTATTGGCCAAGAGTTTGCTTAAAGGCTTTTAATCACTGTAAAAAAAAAATAGAAGACTGGATAAAGAAGATGAGGCACATATACACCATGGTATACTATTCAGCTAGAAGAAATGACATCGGATCACTTACAGCAGAATGGTGGAATCTTGATAACATTATGCGGAGTGAAATAAGTGAATCAGAAAAAACCAAGAACTGCAGGATTCCATACATTGGTGGGACATAAAAACGAGACTAAGAGACATGGACAGGAGTGGGGTGGTTACAGGGGGTGGGGGGAGGGAAGGAGGGAGAGGGGGAGGGGGAGGGAGAGGGGGTACAAAGAAAACTGGATAGAGGGTGATGGAGGACGATCTCTCTTTGGGCGATGGGTATGCAACAGAACTAAATGACAAGATAACCTGGAAATGTTTTCTTTGAATATATGTACCCTGATTTATTGATGTCACCCCATTAAAATAAAAGTTTATTTATTAAAAAAAAAAAAGAAATTAAAAACCGAGGCCTGACCAGGCGGTGGCACAGTGGATAGAGTGCCAGCCTGGGACACTGAGGACCCAGGTTTCAAACTCCACAAAATTGCCAGCTTGAGCATGGGATCATTTATGTACATGACCCCATGGTCACTGGCTTAAAGCTCATGGTCGTTGGCTTGAGCCCAGGGTCGCTGGCGTGAATAAGGGTCACTCAGTCTGCTATAGCCCCTGATTAAGGCACATTTGAGAAAGCAATCAATGAACTAAGGTGCCACAACGAAGAACTGATGCTTCTCATCTCTCTCCCTTCCTGTCTGTCCCTATCTGTCCCTCTCTCTGTCACACACACAAAAAAGTGAAGGGATTAAGAAATACAAGTTGGTGGTTACAGAACAGTCACAAGAATCTAGTCAATAATATTCTAATAAGTAGGTCTAGTGTCAGATGGGTATAAAATTTACCGATGACCACTTAGTCAGATATAATGGGTTGTACACCTGAAACGAATATAATATTGTATGTCAACTGTAGTAGTTGAAAATTGAAAAATGAACAAGCTGTTTCTTACAGTGCTATTTGTAGCTACCAAATAGCTATCAACAGGGACATTCATACAAAATAATGTTAGTTGTTGTTAAAAATCATGAGGTATACAACAACTACGTGTACTGGCATGAGATGATGACCGGGAAATTGGATGTATCAGTTGCTTACTGTGGGACCTTACGCATAACCTCTCCAAACATCAATTTCTCCATCTGCAAACTGAGGATAATACCGTTGATGCAGTAAGACTGCTATGCAGTGTAAATTAGATAATATACAGCAAGCTTCTGCACAGTGCCTGGGAAATGGTAAATGCTCAACAAGTATTAGTAATATTACTGCTGAAAAATGCAAGTTTCTTAACATGTATAATTGCTTTCCATTTGCTAAAAAAAAATGTAACATACTTTTTTTTTAATGTGACATTTGAGGAGATACACAATTTTTAGTTTTCCACTTTATACATGTTGTGATCTTATGACATTTGCAACAAGAAGCACATTACAAGTAACGATGAGATACCATGCAGGAGACTTAGACCTGGAACGTTGACAGTGTTCTCGTGGAGCATCTCTTCTCTCTGCTGTATGTAGCTGAGTGCTTCTGCGGCCACGCTCCACTAGGGGCGCTCTCACTAGAGTGTCTGTGCAGTGACAAAGGCATCACGACAACGAGAATCAAGGGATGCCATAGGCAGAGGGCAATACACTGTCACAGGCACACAGAAAATGGAGAGCTGTTTTCAGTTTCGAGAACAAGAAGGTACACCCCATTGTTAACAATGGAAAACTGAATCCCTATGTAGTTCTGACGTCTCGGTCACAGTCAGGACGGTGTGATTTTTATATACACGCATACACACACACACGCTTAAAAAAATTCCTGTGGGTCATTTCACATAAAGTAGAAACCAAAATTCTGTGGCTATTCAGCCTGTTAAAGAACAGGCATTTGAGCCAAAAAAATGTTTCCTCACAAAATTTTCTTTCTTTCATCCTCTGCCAGGAGGGTTGCATAAGCCCCTCTCTGGTACCACCCAAAGCCCTCCATAAAAAGCACACACACAAGAATAATAAAAGGACAAAGCCTCCAGTGGAAATTCGATTGTATTTATTTTTCTTATACAGAATCAGAGACGTAAAAACCAGTACCAAAGTCCAGGTAAAATGGTTCGATCTGATTGATTTGGCTGCATACTTTCTGTATGCATAGCATTCTAAATTAAAAATAAACGTACATATGTCGTATTACAAAAAAAACCAAAACAAAACGTAGAAGTAAATTTCTTTCAAAGTTAAAAGTACTAGCACATAAATGATGTAGTGTATTAGGGAAACGGTCTCTGTCCATCACCCATTTTTCCCAATTAAAGGAATCTACCATTTCTTTTTAACAGTTTCCCCTCCCCCCATAAAAGTTGTACTTTCAGAAGTTACTTCCTAATTATGTCATGAGAACACAACTCATAATTAACCACACTTCTGTCACCCCAGATCACTTTCTTCTACAGAGAGCTTTTTGACCCCGCGGGGGCGGGGCAACAGCACCCCCTAACTTTTTTTTTTCTTCTTTTTCTGTTTTACGTGCTTCTCGTCTATTGTATAATCCGTGAAAAGAGGTGGCATTTCACATCCTAAATACTATGGTGAAACACTAAGCATCACTTAGCTTTAAGAGAGCTGCAAATAGGTTTTAACAATATATCTACTTCAAGAAAATGTGTTTAATCAGGAAAAAAATAACACCCAGAAAGATCTCTGAAGGCATTTTTCCATTTTAATATGTGTTTTTCATGGCAACACTATTGGATGAAATGTTGAAATTGATTGATTGATGTAGGACTAAAAAGACTAGATATCCTGGCAGCTGTTTACCAACAAGAAGAACAGTATAAATAGCACCTTATCTTGATTCTGCAGGGGTGTTAACACTCACAATAACAGGAAATAGCCTTTAAAAGGTTGTTCTTACATAGAGATTTCTAGCTTTAGTGTTCTTTAATAAAAACTGTCTTTTATGGCCTTAAAAACAAACACACAAAAAAGTATATCTGGCTTTATCTATTAGTAAACACATAGGGTCCATATTTAACTCTGGAGAAATATTTGTTATGTTCATTAATAAATGTCTCAACTAATTTCACTAAAAAAGCCGAAAATCTTCTAGTGTTTTCTAATGCCACAAGCTTACTAGAAAATTCTAAAAATTGGTAATACAAATGATCAATGTTTTAACTATCTTTTTTTAAAAAAAGAGGGGTATTTGTTTCTCTTATGGATCATCACCTGAAAATGAGTCTATAAAAATATTTTTTTTTAAAAAAAAAATACAGTAACACTGCTCAGTTTTGTTAGGTCCCTTGTTTTTTGTTTTTGTTCTTAGAATGTACAACTCTTCTTGCAATTATTGCTAACATCAAAGAAAAAGAAACAGTGCTCCCTTCAACTTCGTAGCAACATCAACATCACGCCTGCCTCTCCCGGAGCACTTGAAGAGAGGGAGGGGAGCAGAGAAACAGAACCCAGGGGTCCTTCAGGAAAGAGAAATCCCTTCATGCTGTTGGAAGCGACAGCAGGCTCCAGCCCGGTCCTCCTGACAGACGCTCAGCATCTGCTCGGACAAGGCTGTCCCACCCGGCCCCTCCCCCTCCACGTAAAGTGCACCAAAGCCGCCTCTTCCTACAACCGTCTTTCGTCTTTCGGTATCAAGACTGGAGTGGGAAATTGTCTTTCTGTTCTTTGGGGGCACCTCTCCTCCCCTCCTGCTTGTCTTGCTTTTGGGATGCTGTAACTTTTCTATTTCCATTTCTCAACGGGGTATCCCTTCCACTCGAGTCCATCACCTGACGACTTCCTCTCTGACCTTTTCACGTGCCTTCTCTCCAACAAGATAAAATGCAGTCTGCCCATCTATGTTCTGACAGTTTGAGAAGGATCTCATTTAAGATCCTGAGCAAGTAAGCCCTCTAGGGAATTGAAAGGTTCTTCCCGGAGACCTGAATTAATTGTCTTTTCAAAAAAGATATTAAGTTCATAGATTATAAATAATGTCAGTTGAGAACATGACACAGTTTGAGGACGTCATTGGCAGCGCAGACCGCGCATGCCCAGTGAACCTGATGCTCGCTCTCAGTCCTTAAAAGCTCATTAAAAAAAAACAACAAAACAGTTTTTGGTTACATAAGAGGTATAGAGTATATATTTCATGCCTTTTTTTTTATACCAACTGTAGCAAACAGGGTTAGGATACTAGACTTAGGAATCAATTTTACTGAATTCGGAAACCTGTCTCCACCATACACCCTTTTCAAGAGGGCACTGTTTTTAAACGTCAGTCATTCTTCAAACAGTTTCCTAGAGAAGACTGTTTTATACAACGCTTGAAATCTCACAAGCAAAGACTGACAAGGCTTCAGAATTGCAAAAGGCACCGCTTCCCGCGGGTGCCACCAGGTTGAACGTGATGTCGTCCTGAGGCCGATGGAGCAGTTTCGAAAAAAGACAGAGATGCAAGTTGCCACTGATCTATCAAAAAACATCTGGCTGCCCTTGGTCATCAGCTACAAAAGTACAGCGCTTCAGAAGATGAGCATCAAACTCTAAGCGGCAGTTAGTTTGTTTTTAAATCCCAGTTGCCATTTTAAAAATGTTCTGTTTAATGAACGGTTCCTAATTAGTAGCACACTGGTCTCTTTCATAAGATCTGCTGCTCCTCTCCGCTCGCGGCAGGGGCTGGCTGTCCCAACGCCGTGCGGACAAGGACAGGAGGATCAAGTCCAGGCGTGGGAAGATCATCGGAACCAGTACGGATCCAACACGACGCTGCATTCCACACAGCAGGATTTTATGGTCCGTACGATGACGTTTAAAGCTCGGTTACATATTTAAAGCATCTGGTACTACCGTCACCCGCACAGTTTATGAAATGGTAAAATCAGGTCTAATTTTGCGCACATTTCCTGGACCGCGCCGCCCGTCAGAAAAGTCACTGCCTGTGGTCAACTTTTTATGGTGTATAATCAATTGATGGGTCAATTTCAACGAACACCCCACACAGCTTACTTACGTCGTGGGGCTGGCTGCAGAGAGAAAAGGGAAGGAGCCGTTCTGCCTAGCCCGTGGGGATGCGGGCTGGCGGAAAGTGAAAGCAGAACGTTTATTTACGCTTAACTTCAGTGACTGTCAATCAGACCCAGGCAATGACTCAACTGGCCACGTGGAAAGGAGGGAGCGTGAGTCACGGAGGCGGAAGGTGGTGCCCCCCGCGGGACGCCCTCTGCTCAGGCGATGTTCCCCAGGGGCCCAGGAAATGTCAGGTCGTGGCCGCGCCCACGGGACACGGGGCGCCGATTACAGCCAGGTGAGGAAGGGCTCGCTTTTGTTCAGAGCGGACTCGACGTCGTTGAACAGGGGGATCAGGTCTTCGGACTCCAACGTGCCGAGGTCCACATTGGTTCCGGGCAGACAGTCCAGAAAGTCAGGGAAACGGGTCTGCTGAGGGTTGATGTTCATGGGTGTCTGTCCTGCGCTGTCTCCTGCAACAGAAGGAGAAGAAAAAATTGACTTCTTCTTTAAGCTCTTGAAAGAGGGACAGCCCAAGTGATAACATAACTCATCGTCATTTGCACTGTGCCTGCGTTTAAACAGGTTATATTGCTGCAGGTCTAACACAGCTTGTCTCTGAGCAAAATGTCAGCGGCCGCTGCTGACACCGAGTTGGTGATGCGTGCTCACAGGAGAGGCGGGGCTGCCGGTGAATCTCCAGCTGCCCCGGGTGGACACGGTCCAGCACGTGGGAGTCCAGGGAGGCAGGACAGGCCCGTGTGCAGGCCCTGCAGTCTGACCTCCGCTCTGTGCCTCCCGGGGACAGCGGCGAGAAGAGCTGTTTTGTGGAGGAGTAGAGGCCCTGCCCTGCCAACACCTCATCCCAGCACTGAACTCAGGATGTAACCTCAGGCTTCTAGATACCCCCAGTCTCCCCTTCTATGTTCTAAGACAGGAGTGAGGGGTTTCTTTTACCGTGTTATTAAAAGGCTGTCTTCACTCGTGGCTCTAGGGATCGATTCCAAAGCATTGTATAAAGTGGGTTCTGCGGACCACCCCCTCCCTCTGCACACACCCCTCTCGCACAACGAGCTGCCTCTCTCACAAGGCACGTGAGTCACAATGCACACGAGCCGGTGAAGGTTCTGAGATGCCTCTCAGTAAAGAAATCTTCTTTATTTTACCTTGTTTGTTTAGAAATCCATTTCCTAAACCTACTGACTCACCTAATCCAAGTTTGGCAGAATTTATACCCTACTAGTCTACAGCACACAGTTGAGAAAAGGCTGTGTTGAAGGAAAGTCAAGCAGCTGGGATATAACATGAGAAATTCACGTTTTTCATGAATTGTGAGAGTCCATGTGCTGACCTCTGTGCCCGTAGGCTGGCCTTTTGTAGCCCTGGGACCTTTAGACACATGTAACTTGGGACGTATATGAGCTGTCTGACCTTCAGTTTATCCACAGGAAACGCAGATTATAACACCTTCCTCACAAACTGGAGTCAAGCACCATATGGTGTCCCCACTCACATACATACAAACAGACCATCAATGGGAGTTGACTGTGCTCAGAGCAAGAAAAATCTTGGAACTCCAACACCGTGGATCACGCAACATTGGAAGAGCTAGTGGATTCCAGCAGCCCCAATTTCTGGAAGAGGTGTGCTATACTTCCCCGACTGAGGGGCACTGGTAACCAAGGCCGGCTACCCCCAGCCCCCATGGCGATGTTTAAGGATTTCATTAAATTGGCTTTTGTGTCTGTCTCACAAGTGCGGTTGCCTTCCTGAACAGCGTGCACAGACATTTCACTATTCTGAGTAAAGCTGCCGACGATTTATTTTAACCGCGTGCATCAAATATTTCCCAGGGTGGGAAACAGACGTCTCTCTTGGTGATGAGGGAGGCACATAACCAAATCCAACTTATTTTGGGGATAGCAAAGCTTAATGGCTTTTCTGTAACCCACAAAATATCAATGCTTCTTGGCAAAATTTTATCGAATTTTCACTGCAAAAAGCAGAGAATATGGACTTAATGTAAAACATCAAATTAGAAAAGAAAATGCAGAATAACTTGTTCTGCCCACTGGAGTAGATGGAAATGAGGTTTAAAAAGAATCATCTGCCTAGAAAACTGATCTGATCTAAGAGGCTGGTGTCTTTAGGTTCTTCCTCTCCCGTTAGAATCATTTACCTCTAGTGATACTCTGTTTTAACTTTCTAACAACTCAAGAAGACATTTTGAGCCACACTAAAAGCTCTCTGTTTTCAAGACTTCCTTTTGCGCTCTCTCCCTGCACATGGAAGGCATGAGGGAGATAGTGAAAGTTCTCTGTTGAGGTTAACAAGTTTAAAAATATCTCTTTGCAACAACTTTGCAACCTCACTGTAACCTTTTTGGTCTTTGCAGTTCTTATCCACCTAAGAAGTGGGAGAGACAAAAACCAGGCAACTCTTGAAAGGGTGTGATCCTTTCAGAAGACTCTGGAAGGCTGAATAACGTCCCCAGGGCTTTGCTCTTGCTATTTTCTTATACTCTCATCTTCACACAGCCAGTCCAGCTGTTGTTTCCCATGTGATGTGCGTTCTGCAAGGGGTGTGCGTGCTCAGCTGGCTCTCCCCTTCCGCGTGCGGTCAGCGGATCCCTGCCCACCCGCGGTCAACCCCATCTCTCCCTGCCAGAGGGTTTACGCCCACTTCCTACAGAGACTTCCAAGACGTGACCCTGGACTAGACTCAGCGGGCTGACATTCACCTAACCGGGTTAACGTGGAGCCCTAGTGTTTTATCAAGTTCCTCGCGTACATGACCTCAGCCTTCTTAGGAGGAGGAAAGAGGATCTGGGGCCACGCTCCATGATCTCAGGACTCCGGCTCTATGAAGTGAGCACATCACTCCGGCCTTATAGGTGAGGAATTCAAGAAGGGGGTGGGGGTGGGGGGATGGGATGGTGTACTCCTTCCTCCCCCCCCCCCCAGCCACTACCAGAAAGTGGAGGAGAAACTTAGGTGGCCTGTCTGCAAAGACTACGGTCTTTTCAGGATACCACTTCATTCCACGTTTTGGCTTTAAAACATTCTCCATTTACCCACTAGAGGTCCTTTTAAAAAGCCACAGAATAAAATTCACGCTTAGATTTAAGTCTCCTTAAGTCTTTTCTTATTTACCTTTCCTCTCTTTCCTGTACTGGCTTCCCTTTGTTTAAATGATGAAGCAAACGACCATAAAACACAGGAAGGAGCCACTCCAAAGAGACAAAATAAATCTCACACCAAAAAATGAAGAGAGGGAGAGATGGAGAAAGAGAGGGAGGGAGGAAAGGAGGGAGAAAGCTGAAGTCATAAATTAAAAGAAAGCAAAATAAACAGTTGAAACTATTCCCTGTGTGACTCCTCACAAGACAGTCCGTGCAATCTTCTAAACACGCCAGGGACGGGCTGCGAGGGGACCCCGAGGTGGCTGCGAGGGGACCCCGGGGCGGCTGCGATGGGACCCTGGGGCGGCTGCGAGGAGACCCCGGGGCGGCTGCGAGGGGACCCCCGGCGGCTGCGAGGGGACCCCAGGGGCGGCTGCGAGGGGACCCCAGGGGCGGCTGCGAGGGGACCCCGCGGTGGCTGCAAGGGGACCCCCGGCGGCTGCGAGGGGACCCCAGGGGCGGCTGTGATGGGACCCCGGGGGCGGCTGCGAGGGGACGCCGGGGGCGGCTGCGAGGGGACCCCGCGACGGCTGCGAGGGGACCCCGGGGGCGGCAGCGAGGGGACCCTGGGGGCGGCAGCGAGGGGACCCTGGGGGCGGCTGCGAGGACACCCCACGGCGGCTGCGAGGGGACCCCACGGTGGCTGCAAGGGGACCCCCGGGGGCGGCTTCTAGGAAACCCCGCGGCGGCTGCTAGGAGACCCCGGGGCGGCTGCGAGGGGACCCCGGGGCGGCTGCGAGGAGACCCCGCGGCGACGGACCCCGCGGTGGCCCACCCTGGCTGACGGGTCTGTCTTGAGCCCGACTCGTCATCTGGATTCAGAGTGGGAAGGGCAGGCACCTGGGAGCAGAGTGTGACCAGCACAGCCTCCGTGGACAATGGCATCGGGAAAAGCAATTCTTTTCATCACAGAACCATTTTCTAGCATTCGTGAGGCTGGAGGAAAAACTTGTGTGGAAAATACCGAATGGTGAGACATCTCAGCTGTCTTTTAGTTTATATGGTCCCAGAACATCTTCTGGGAGCTTATTAGCATTTTGATAATGAAGCCAATATCCGGCTAATAAGACCAAATTCCGTTTTTGCAATCAAAGGGCCTTAGGACATCAGTACGATGCCAGGATTGGGGGCTGACAATTCAGAAGCAGAGCTCTGAGTTGATCAACTTGCCACGAGCCCACCACTGCCTCCCAAGTGTGGTGAATGACAGGAAACCAGTCCGCGTGCTGGTGGGACCGTGAACCAGCACGTCTCCAGAGAGAGCGTGGCCCACACATCTCAAGCAAAACCCGGACAGCATCACTGTTCCAGAGGAGAGAGGCACAGCAGACAGCGGTGTGGGAACGTGATCGTGAGGAAAGGCTACAGGAAACATGGACTAGCAAAAAGAAACAGAAAAGAAGAAAAAATGGCAGAATTTAAAATCTTATGTTCTTCTCTAAAACTATATTTGTGCCTGACCAGGCAGTGGCGCAGTGGATAGAGTGGCAGACTGGGATGCGGAGGACCCAGGTTCAAGACCCCGAGGTTGCCAGCTTGAGCCCAAGGTTGCTGGCTTGAACAAGGGGTTACTCCGTCTGCTGAAGGCCTGCGGTCAAGGCACGTATGAGAAAGCAATCAATGAACAACTAAGGTGCTGCAACGAAAAACTGATGATTGATGCTTCTCATCTCTCTCCCTTCCTGTCTGTCTGTCCCTGTCTGTCCCTCTCTCTGACTCTGTAAAAAACAAACAAACAAAAAAACTGTATTTGTATAAACGATGGGGAAGTGGCAAGAGTTGACTCAGTGCGTGGGGGGCTGGCTGGCTAATGTTTAGTTGTCATTTTACATAGTTTGTTGAGATGAAGTGATTTGGATAGAGTTTAGAACTAAAGAGGTCACTAAAAAGACGATTTAAAAATGCAAATGTTTTGGGTCCTGACCAGTTGGCTCAATGGTAGAGCGTCGGCCTGGCGTGCAGGAGTCCCGGGTTTGATTCCCGGCCAGGGCACACAGGAGAAGCGCCCATCTGCTTCTCCACCCCTCCCCATCTCCTTCCTCTCTGTCTCTCTCTTCCCCTCCTGCTGCCAAGGCTCCAATGGAGCAAAGTTGGCCTGGGCGCTGAGGATGGCTCCATGGCCTCCGCTTCAGGCACTAGAATGGCTCTGGTTGCAGTAAAGCAACACCTCAGATGGGCAGAGCATCGCCCCCTGGTGGGCATGCCGGGTGGATCCCGGTCGGGCGCATGCGGGAGTCTGTCTGACTGTCTCTCCCCATTTCCAGCTTCAGAAAAATACAAAAAAAAAAAAAATGCAAGGACTTGCAGGCTGGGCTCCTACCTGTGTCCATCTCGTCCACGTTGCTGAGGAAGTCCTCTGGGGTGGTGGGGACGCTGTAGCACCCCAGCCCCAGGCCACTGTCGGTGCTCTGCTCCCTCGAGTGGTAAGGCCCTCTGGAAAGCGGAAGATGGAGACGCGTCAGTGGGAGTCCACTACAGAAACTTCAGAATTAGCCTGACGAGGCAGTAGCACAGGGGATAGAATGTCGACCTGGGACACAGAGGACCCAGGTTCAAAACCTCGAGGTCACTAGCTTGAGCGTGGGATCATAGACATAACCCCAAGGTCACTGGCTTGAGCAAGGGGTCACTGGCTCAGCTGAAGCCCACTGGTCAAGGCACATATGAGAAGCCATCAATGAACAACTAAGGACCTGCAACGAAGAACTGACACTTCTCATCTCTCTCCCTGTCTGTCTCCCTCTTTCCCTCAAACTAAAGTAAAAAAAACAACAAAAATATTTCATAATTAAGATGCAGTTGTGAAAATCCTAGCACAGTTCTGTCATTCTGCCCTTTCCAGGGAATGAAGAGGCCGGTTCTGTACTTCCTTGTCATTCTCCTTCTGAAGCATTCATCCCCATGTCCGTGAAATTAATAAACTGTAATCAAATAAAAATGGCTTTTAGTAGCAAACTGACAATGATTTCCTTTTCATCTCAAAAAATAACAATTTGAACTCTACATGTTGAGTATCATACCCTTTTACATAAGTTTTAAAAAACAGAAAGCAGCCTGACCTGTGGTGGCACAGTGGATAAAGCGTCGACCTGGAAATGCTGAGGTTGCCGGTTCGAAACCCTGGGTTTGCCTGGTTAAGGCGCATATGGGAGTTGATGCTTCCTGCTCCTCCCCACTTCTCTCTTTCTCTGTCTCTCTCTCCTCTCTCTCCCTCTCTGTCTCTCTCTTTCCCCCCCCCTCCTCTCTAAAAATGAATAAATAATAAATAAATAAATAAATAAAATAAAAAACAGAAAGCAACATTGAACACGGATTATGGATGCACACGATCAGGAAGTAAGAAGCACAACACGCAGGTGAGGAGCACCTGTGAGCAGTGCCCCACGGAGGAAGGGGGGAAAGAAACACTTCAGAAGAAATGAGTGTAAATGTTAACTGTGATACTTATCTAAAAAAAAAACAACTAAGGCCCTGGGTGGTTGGCTCAGTGGTAAAGTGTCCGGCCAGCATGTGGAAGTCCCGGGTTCGATTCCCAGCCAGGGCACACAGGAGAAGCGCCCATCTGCTTCTCCCCCCCCCCCCCGTCTCTCTTCCCCTCCCGCAGCCAAGGCTCTATTGTGGCAGAGTTGGCCCAGGTGCTGAGGATGGCTCCATGGCCTCTGCCTCAGGTGCTAGAATGGCTCCGGTTGCAATGGAGCAACGTTCCAGATGGGCAGAGCATCGCCCCCTGGTGGACTTGCTGAGTGGATCCCTGTTGGGTGCATGTGGGAGTCTGTCTCTCTGCCGGGATCCCCACTTCTCACTTCAGAAAATTTTTTTTTAAAAATCTATAAAAATATGGAAAATCTGGGTTTGGGGTAAACTGATACTTTTCTCAACACTGAAATACTTTGAAGTCAACAATTTGAAAACTTCCCTTCATTACATCAGCTACTGTTTGTTTCCATCGCTCCGTTTTTAAGAACTTTCATAACTGGTGTTTGTTCTCCAGGACCTTCCACAGGGACAGAAAGGGTGCGGGAAAGGGCTCGCGGCCCTTTATCTGAGTTTGAACGACCAGCACTGAGGTGTCTGACTTACTTCTGCTCACGGAGCCACGCCTTGACTACAGTATCTTTCCCACCTTCTCCTAAGTTTCCTCTGTTAAAACATCATCTGTCTCTTTTAAATTTTTACTGTGAAATAATTCTGGAGAGGCAAAGAGAACACAGATTCCCGGGCGCCCTTCCCCCGGGTCCCCCCAGGTAAGCACCGGACAATGCTCCAAACCGGGACGTGGGCATCACAGGATGATGAACTGAAACCAGAGATCTTGTTCCCATTTCAGCACGAACACCGCTCCGTAATCGTCAGGCTGTCTGTCGGCCGCACGGGCCGCTCTGCCTCCCGGCCCCTCCCCCGCGCCCCTGCCTACAGAAAACCACAGTCTTCTTTCACATAATCACTGTGCAGCACCATGTTCATTGAAACTGTACCCGGATCCACGTTTTAAAATTACTGACAGGGGAGTCAGTCCATGGCATAGCACCGATTTGTGGTTTTTAAATTTGAGATTAAAAAAAAAAAAAAAAACGTCGATAACTTCTACTGCTTTTATCTTTTCTGCCACTAGCCTCTCCTTGCTGCCCCCGGCCTGACTTTGACCTGCACGCTCCCCACCTTTTCCCCCATTAAACAAAGACCCGTCATCCTCCAGACCACAAAACAGAGAGCGTCAAACAGGCAGCGGCCCCCAGATGCTGACTTACCCGTTGAGGAAAGGGTCGGAGCTGTTGTTGGTGACGGATCTCATGTCCGGGGTCATGGCGGGAGGGCTGACGGCCGCCTGGACCGTGGCCAGGGTCTCGGCCTCCATGGGCAGCTGGCGACAGAGGGCGGCTTCCTGCGGAGACAGGCCGGTCGGGTCAGAGGGGGGCGGGAGGGGATCCTCGGTCAGGAGGACCGAGGGCGGGGGCACAGCGCCCCTCCCGGGAAGACGTTTCACGGGACAGAAAGCGCTTTTCACGTTGGCTCCCCGCAAGTCCAGACCGTCAGGAAATCATCAGTGTTCCTCCTCTAAAAAAAGTCTCGCAGGGCAGGCCGAAGTCACCTCCTCAGAGTCACAAAGTTAATGAGAAGCGCAGCTTACATTTGCCCTCAGGGGACTCACGTAGAGACTGTCCCCTCCATCCAATTGCTTAAATACCCAAATCGTCTAAAGGCCCCTCAAAACACTTCCTCAGAGACAAGGCTATTTTCACCCCCAGGTGCTTAGACCAAGTCGCTATTCAAGCAACTGGGCTCCTCTGGTCTAGCAGGTGCGTTCCAATCTGGGCCGCTTACTGGCCAGGGACACTGTGGGACCGCGGGGTTCAGGCTCTACGTTTAATTCCCGTCATTAATTCGTATGTCAACAGCCAGGAGAGCGAAACAACCCGTTAAAATGTTTGTTTGTTGGTGGCTCAGTGGTAGAGCGTTGGCCCTGCGTGTGGATGCCCCGGGTTGATTCCTGGTCAGGGCACACAGGAGAAAGTGACTATCTGCTTCTCCGCCCCTCCCCCTCCCCTTACTCTCTCTGTCTCTCCCCACCTCCTGCAACCAAGGCTCCAATGATTGAGCGCACTGGCCCCAGGGAGTTGAGGATGGCTCAGTGAAGCCTCCACCGCAGGCACTAAAAATAGCTCCGTTGTAAGCACGGCCCCAGATGGAGTGGCAGGATAGTTCCCGGTCAGGGTGCATGTGGGAGTCTATCTATCTCCCCTCCTCTCACTTGGAAAAGAAGGGAAAAAAAAGTTTGTCCATTAGCTTTTCTCTTTGACTAATTATTTGATAGACTTAACCAAAATGGCTGAAGCTTAGGGAACTGTGTGGACCCAATCCAAGTCCCACTGGACGACGAACTGCTTGAGAGTGTCTGGTTTCAACGGCAAAAATCAGAACAACACTAGTGCTGTTTTTTTGAAGCTAGCATCACTTTGCCAGGGAGTGCGGGTCGATCCAAAGTCACGGATGTGACTGCAATTACTTTCTCTAAGTGTAAGCTCCAGGGAGAATTCTCCCCCATTTTCACAAACGTAACCCGACATCAAACTTCTTTCGGATTTGCTGCCGTTTCCAGAGGAGAATACTTCCGTATGTTTATACTTCATCCAAAACCCAAAGCTAGGCCCTGCCCATCCGTTGCTCACTCTTCAGGCTAATGCCCTTGGTCTCGCTGCCCCTTAAACCATGCCAAACGGAATACTCAGGCCGTCTAAGTTACAGGATCTTTGTCAGAACTGTTCCAGCCCTAACATGCTGTGATTTTAGAGAGTAAGTGCTGTCTAGACAAGTCCAGTGAAGTCATCGGCTATAAAAATGTTCGGTTACTCGAGTTCATTGCACTCTTACTAGGAGTTCCAGTAGCGTGACTCGAACAAACTGTCGGAGACCCGACTGACAAGAAACCGTATCCCTAACGTACACTAACTGAACACCCGGGCTAGGGAGGGCTCCCGGTTCACTCTGCTCATTCAGGGGGCAGATAATCAGAACACTCAGTGAACAGGAGTTTTATTCAGTTAATCCATAAAAGCAAAACAAAAACGGACTCTTTCTTTTTTTAAAAGGTGATTTTTTTACTCCATAATCCAGAAACTGGGTATAAAATACAGAGTTCTGAACTTTCCTCTTTGTTTAAATCCCAATAGAGATTTTTTATCATCTTTTTGTTGTTGTTGTGAATTTCCACGAGAGAGGGAGGGAGAGAGACAGGAACATCGAGCTGTCCCTGTAGGTGTTCCGACCAGGATCAAACCAGCAACCTCTGTGCTTTCGGAGAGTGCTTTAACCAGCAGAGCTATCTGAACAGAGCAATCTAGTACAGATTTAAAAAAAAAAATGCTTGTGTGTGGCTCAAATCATAAATGAAACCCAGAAGGACTACAAGTAGTAATCAGAGCTGAAAGAGCTGTACTGTCCCAGGGGAAGGCTCTCTGTGCCGTTTTACACGTATGTTCTTCCTCTGTCTTAAATTAAAGATAACCCAAGTTCCATTCTCCAGCATCGATGTTTCTCTACTGTGTAGACCTGGTGTCATCACAAGCCCAATGCCACGTTCCGTCTGTGGGGGACTCACAGTATCGTTTTCCACCTTCAGATGACAAAACAAATAGCAAAGCAGAACCGGTGTTGAATGCACCTAGATAATGACTTTAAAACAAATTAGGCTCATCTGAGCTAGAAAGTTATGCTAAGGGGCGACACTTTCCCCAGGATTATCTCAAGCTTGCTCCTGGGTCACAGGTCATTACACGCAGCAGTCACTGACGATCACGCTGGCTCCCTACTGCAAACCCACCTACCCACCTCGTGGCCCATCCGCAAAGCCCTGCAGGACGCCCCTGTCCCCGTCTGCTCCTTCCCGGACGTGCGCCCGCCCTCCCTCCCTCCCCACTTCCAGCCCCTCGCCAGCCTGTCCCCTCAGCTTGAAGCTGTCCCTCAGCTCTCCCCGAAGGACGCTCTCTCACTCCATGCTTGGTCCCTACGAGGGCCACTGCTGCAAAGACTGGACTCCGTTTCCTCCACGCCACACCTGCACCTGTTCCCGGCCTTTCCCATCAGAATAAGCTCCATGGGAGAAAGGCTCGCTCCGTCCTGCCTGCCCACTGCCTCCAACAGCGATACACCCAGGAGGCACTCCCACCAGTACTTGCTCAATGACTAAATAAACAACGTTACTAGAATTCACATGAAAATGCTTTAAATTGTAATTAGGAATAAAAGAACAGATAAACCAAGAACAGTCAGGTCTCACCCTGGCTGGCTAGCTCAGCAGTTGACTGTCGGTCCAGTGTGTGGAAGTCCCAGGTTCGATTCCTGGCCAGGGCACACAGGAGAAGCGCCCATCTGCTTTTCTACCCCTCCCTCTCTCCTTCCTCTCTGTCTCTCTCTTTTCCTCCTGCAGCCAAGGCTCCACTGGAGCAAAGTTGGCCCGGGCACTGAGGATGGCTCTGTGGCTTCTGCCTCAGGTGCTAGAGTGGCTCTGGTTGCAACAGAGCAACAGCCTCAGATGGGCAGAGCATCGCCCCCTGGTGGGCATGCCGGGTGGATCCCGGTCGGGAGTCTGTCTCTCTGCCTCCCTGCTTCTTACTTCAGGAAAGTACAAAAAACAAAACAAACACACACAAAAAAACACTCAGGTCTCATCTTCAACCACAAACACGAGCGAAAGTAACAGCCGTAGTGCACCCCCCCGCCCCCCCACTCGCCAGGCGCAGACTCGTCCCCACAGGCTGGTTCCTCAGCATCCCTCCCCTCTCTTCATCCAGGGCATGTGCAGCGAGGCGGACGGCTCAGGGGTTCCCGGGGCCGACGCCTGCATTTGAACCCTGGCCCTGATGCGCCCCGGCCCTGTTATTCGGCCCCTGTGCTCTTCCTCTGCAAAGCGGAGACAACAGCAGCGTCTGCCCCGGAGGACGCTGTGGCGGCAAAGCGAGCTCAGACACGCAGGAGCCTGGGGCGGCGCCTGGCAGGCGAGGTCGCTCTACACACGTGGACGCCGTGTCATGATCTCACGCTCCATCCTCCAATCCCAGACAACAAGAGCAAACACAAAGCGAAAAATAAAAAATCTTTAAAAGTCGCACTACTGCGTGGAACAGGTCCACTCGGAGGGGCCCAGCCCTTCCTCCTGGTCAACCTTCACTTTGCCAGGATTACGCCCAAGTGAGACGTCCGTCAGGATGCGTCAGCAAGGCTAAGAAAACGATTTCTTTAAGGAAAAAAATGTTTTCAGGAGGTTTGTAAACCTTTTCGGATACCATAAAATTGGTTTTTGATATAAATGGAGAACGGTGAGATGTTTCATTTCGTTTAATTACATTTTATGATGTAATAATTAATGTTGTATTTAGAGTTTCTAAAAGTCTAGGCTTTTTTATTTTTATTTTTTTGAATGACAGTATTTTCCTCTTTCTGCTTCTGAATGTAAGGAGGGAAAGAAAACCACACACACAGCCCCAAATCCTAAGCTTTAGAAATCAAAAGACGAACCTCACTGGCACAGCCTCATCCAAGCAAGGGAGGGTTTGAAAAACAACAATTCCATTTAGGTCGGAAAGGAAACCCCGGACTCAGCACGGCGCTGCGGCCCTCGCCCGGGCAGAAACGAAAGTTAGTGGACTGTAGCTTGGCCAAGACGACGCAGCGGTCAGGACTGATGGGACTACAGCAGCTGGACCATGGACAGAAGGTGGGGGCACTGGACAAGTCCACTGGCCTGAAAATAAGGGCCAAAGCTGGTCTAGGACACGGCTCAAGCCTCCAACTCAGAGAACCTATGGTGCTGCTGCCCGGATGGAGCCTGCGGCTCCGCCCCCACTGGTCGCCCCGCCCCCCGCTGGTCGCCCCGCCCCCCGCTGGTCGCCCCGCCCCCCGCTGGTCGCCCCGCCCCCGCTGGTCGCTCCGCCCCCCGCTGGTCGCCCCGCCCCCCGCTGGTCGCTCCGCCCCCCGCTGGTCGCCCCGCCCCCCGCTGGTCACCCCGCCCCCCCGCTGGTCACCCCGCCCCCCCGCTGGTCGCTCAGTCCCCACTCACTGGTCGCTCAGTCCCCAGCTCCCTGGGGTCCAGGCGGAAGAAATGCTAAGCAGAAGGTACATCCGAGCCCCCCCTCTGTCTCACCCACCCCAGGTCAACTGGTCTGGTCGCAGACCCCTCCCTGCGTCCCCTCCACGCCCAGTCCCCCTGCGCTGCCTTATTAATAGGTCTTCAGTTCCCTGGACTCCTCAGGACTTCGGGTGGGTCTCTCTCCATCTCAGCCAGGGGGCGCCCACCCTTACAGGCCCCGTCACACTCTGCGGGATGCCTTCTCCGGCCGCAATGACCACAGCAAGCCACGACCTTCCCTGTCTCCCAGCCCTGGTCACCTCAATCAGCACAGCCGGCTGGGGTCTGAAACCGGGCACATCTCCCAAAGCGCTCCCCGTCCGGCCCCGGTGCAGCTCTCCCTGCCAAGGCCAGGGTTCCTCTGAATGCCTTCCCGCTGAGCCCAGCTCCACGTCCGGGTCGGATGACTCTCTCAGACCCCGCGACAAGTCCGTCCTTCATTTATTCCGCATAATGGAGGCTGATTCCAAGGTGCCAGACGCTATTCTCTGCAGCAGAGATGCCACAGTGGCCCGTACGGCCGGAGCCCTTCTGCATGGGGCATTCTAGAGGGGGAGACAGGCTAGAAGCAATGATGGTGGGCGAGGGCCAAGCCTGGTGGGTCCCATCTCTCTGGTAGCCCCGCAGTCCAAACACCCTTCCTGTCTCAAGTAGAAGGCCAGACGCTGCTTCTCTAGATATTTCTACTGACTGGCCCACCTCCCCCAGGGCTGCACCCGGCGCTGTCCGACACCCTGCCGAGGCCTTTAACAAAGAATGACCAGAGAAGGAAGAGAGGTTGGGAGAGTCTGGGGGGAATGTCCTATGAAGAAGGAAGGGACTGTTTAAGCAGAAGAGAGGCTTGAGGGGGCACACCTGGGCTCTCAAACTATTAAGGAACCAATCCCTGGAGATGGGAAGATCCCCTCGACCCAGGACTTGAGGCTGATATGAGGAAGGGCTTTCTAGTCTGTTGGGGGGCGGGGGGAGATGAAGGGAGGTGGGGAGACTGGCTCTTTCCAATTCCCTGGGCCACAGGTCACTGCAATTCTCTAGCAGCTATTAAACCAGGGGTCATGAACCTTTTTGGCTGAGAGAGCCATGAACGCCACATATTTTAAAATGTAATTCCATGAGAGCTATACAATATGTTTAACACTAAATACAAGTAAATGTGTGCATTTCATGTAAGACCAACACTTTTAAAGTACAATAAGTCTCTGAATTCTTTTTAATAACGTTGTTATGCTGTTGCTAACCAATGATGAATAAAGTACTTCTTACCATTAATGCGACTTCTGGTCCTGCATGGTTTTGCTGATGGCTTTGTAGTCTGGTTGATAGATACGTGGTAAGGTTAAGCTTCATGCAGGCGTTGAGACTTCCATCCATTAAATGTGATGGTAGGTTGGTCTTAACGTTCTTTAGATGTGAGAAAGACTGCTCACATGCATACGTAGAGCCAAACATTGTCAGTACAGCAATACGCACACGCTGCAGTGTGTGGTATGTGACAGGAAGCGCGTTCCAAGTTTTGACAATCAGCTGGTCCACAGGTTGAAGTTTTTTCATTTCTCCCCACTTGTGTTTGCTCGCCAACTCTGCTTGCTGTCGTGCGAGTCTTTCCAAATCTTCATTCAGTGACTTGAACTTATTCACCCACATGTCTGAGGCCTCAGGTCAGCAGCTTGTAGCTCAAAATCTCTGATGGAAACACCGGGGATGTAACTCAGGTCGGCACTGTCCACTGCACACTCGTGTGGATGGGTGATGAGCTTAAAAAGACGAGTGCGCTCACGAAAGTCTCCAAAGCGCGCTTTGAATGACTGCAGATTAGATGTGAAGCCCACTAGCTGCTGGAGATCAAGATGTTGAGCAGGGTCACTTGCTATGCATGCATCTTTAAACTCTCCCAGTTTTTCAAAGTGTAGTAAACGACCTGTTTCAATGTCAGTGATGAAGAGTTCCAGCTTGTTTTCAAATGCAAACACTGCTTGTTGAAGGGATAAGACTGTATTTCCAACACCTTGCATTTTCACATTGAGCTGGTTCAGATGTTCAGTCATGTCCACGAGATAGTAGAACTTC
Organism: Saccopteryx leptura; assembly: GCF_036850995.1. Classification (NCBI taxonomy): domain Eukaryota; kingdom Metazoa; phylum Chordata; class Mammalia; order Chiroptera; family Emballonuridae; genus Saccopteryx; species Saccopteryx leptura. The sequence continues at coordinate 7,396,518 of NC_089510.1, read as the reverse complement.
AGGAGCCACTCAGTGTTAGCTAACTCAGGATGCTCGATGTTTTTCATCTCAAGAAAAGTCCAGATTTCGCTCAGACAAGCCGCGAAACGGCTGAGCACCTTCCCTCTTGACAACCAATGCACATGGCTGTGCAGAAGCAGACCAGGATAATTATTCCCAGCTTCATCCAGCAGTGTTTGAAACTGGCGATCGTTTAAAGCTCAGGCAACAATAAAGTTGACCACCCGAATGGCCAGCGACATCACCTCACCAAGCTGCTCACCACACATCTGAACACAAAGCACCTCCCTATGTAGGATGCAGTGAAAATTAGGATGGGTCTCTTTTCATGTTCACGAAGAAGCACTACGAATCTTCTGTTTTTTCAGTACACTCAGAAATGTTTATCCATCGGTAGATTTTTTTCTTTAGCAAACTCAGTGAAAAACTTGAATAAATCCTCCCCTCTTGTTGTCTCTTTCATAGGCAAAACAGCAAGACTTTCCTCACATAGTGTGTCACCGACAGCATACCTTGCAATCACGCCGAACTGGGATAAATGGCTTACGTCTGTTGACTCATCCAAAGCGAGAGAAAAGAATGGTGCTGCATTTATGTACTTCACTTGTGTTGCCTCAATTGATTTGCCATCATGATGGTACGATCGTGACATTGGCAATGTCTTTTATTCGTTTGATTATCTTGTCTTTATCCGAAAAGTCATCAAAAAGTTCATTGGCAACATAAAGCATGAATGTTTTGGCATACTCCCCACCTGTGAATGGCTTTCCGTTTCTCACAATTGCTATAGCACCAGCAAAGCTAGCTGAATTCCAGTCACCTTGTTGGGTCCAAACATGGAGTTGCTGCTGACTAGCTTGCACTCTGCACAGTAGCTCTTGACATGCTTTCTTCATGCTGCCCCCCACTGGATATTTCGATGCAAATGTAGTATGGTGTGTGTCAAAATGCCGCTTTATATTTGATCATTTCATCGATGCAATTTTATCATTGCATATTAGATACACTGCAGAACCTGCTCTCTCCACAAAGGCGAATTCCTCTGTCCATTCCTGCTGAAAAGTACGATACTCATTTTTTTTCTTTTAGCCATCTTCTTCATCAAAAGGGCTTCTGCAATTAGCTAGCTGACTACTTGATTAAAAGGAGGGAAGTTTACTTCCTGACCTCACAACGACCCATGTACGTTACGCATTATCCAATAAAAATTTGTTGTCTGCAACCATAAACATGAGTGGTAGGAAATGAATGGATTATAATACATGAGAATGTTTTATATATATTTTTTTTGTATTTTTTTTTTCTGAAGCTGGAAACGGGGAGAGACAGTCAGATAGACTCCCGCATGCGCCCCACCGGGATCCACCCAGCACGCCCACCACGGGCGAGGCTCTGCCCCTCCAGGGCATCGCTCTGCCGCGACCAGAGCCACTCTAGTGCCTGGGGCAGAGGCCAAGGAGCCATCCCCAGCGCCCGGGCCATCTTTGCTCCAATGGAGCCTCAGCTGCGGGAGGGGAAGAGAGAGACAGAGAGGAAGGGGGGGTGGAGAAGCAAATGGGCGCTTCTCCTATGTGCCCTGGCTGGGAATCGAACCCGGGCCCCCCCGCACGCCAGGCCGACGCTCTGCTGCTGAGCCAACCGGCCAGGGCCTGTTTTATATTTTTAACATTACATTTTTTTATTATTAAAGATTTGTCTGCGAGCCAGATGCAGCCATCAAAAGAGCCACATCTGGCTCACGAGCCATGGGTTTCCAACCCCTGCATCAAAGATTCAGTGCTATTACACACGCCCCGGGCTTGGCACAGGAAAAACAGTGTCCTTGGGCTCAGAAAGACTGGAGTTCAAATCCCAGCTCGGCTACTTCCTGCTAGAACACCTCGGACACTCCATTCTTAACCTTTCTTGACAGTCTGCTCATTTGGACTCATCTCACTGGGCTATTGTACAGATGAAAAAGCATCTTTATAGAAGCCCTGGCACATCACGCAGCCAACAGGATGAACGCCCACTGTGGGGAACGTCTCTGAGGTGGTATCCGCTGATACCGACATGTTGCTCACGACGACGAGGTGCTGCTCTCAGCACTCTGACACACGATTCCACTTTGTCCCCACGACCGTTCCCTCGGGAAGGACACGGAGGCACTGACAGGCTGGGCAGCTTCCCCAAGACCAGGCTCCAGCCTACTCTCGCGGCCCCGACGGGGACACCAGTGTGGCGGAGAGAGGAGAGCCCGGGGCTGAGGCGGGCGGAGCCCCGGCCTTTGGGCCCCTTCGCCTACTGGCTGTGGGACTTGGACAAGTGACTTCTCCGGGCTTGTTTCCTAGCGCGGAACGGGAAGCACCCCTCCTCACCCTGGGACCGTTGTGTGTGTGTGGGGGGGTGTGTACGAGAGGGCTGTTGCAGTCTCAGACACACTGAGTTGTGCTGAACTGGGAAAGGGATGGGACGGCACCCAGTCGAGGACCCTTTCCAACGACAGCGGGTGGAGCTCGTGCGGGGAAATCACAACAGACTCAGCAAAGCCATCTGTCCCCGGAAACCCCGCCCGTTGTCTAGATTCAAGCTGGGGACGGACAGCTGGCTCCAAAAGGAGGGCTTGGGGACCTCTTTCAGACTTGGTGGTGGAGTGTGCGGTTGCCCACCCAGCTCCCCAAAATGAGTGAGGTGTAGGGGTGCACAGCACCCTCACCCTCTCGTGGCCGCTGGGGAAGACGGAGGGGTGTGAAGTATGTGGGAGGTGTGAAAAGGCTGACCTGTCAGCTGAAGGCATCCCTGGACGTGAACCCCAAGCCTGCTGTGCCTTCCAGCTCCCCGCTGCCTGCGGCTTGCCCGGGGAGCACACAACAGAGGGCTAGGAACGTCAACAGCAGTCACAGGCCCTGTCTGTCCCTCTGTCTGTCTGCCCATCCGTCCACCCTGGCTGGGGGCGCTGCCCCACCCGCCAGCTCCCACACTCTCCCTGGAATCGACTTCAAAGAGTTGAACAAAAAACTATAACCTTTCCTGAGGGTGTCCCGCTTGATAGAAGGGTGTGGCCAGGGATCCCACAAAAATGGGAGGTTGAAATGTTTTTAATTATAAAGGGTGGGGTGACGAGAAACAAATGGAAAAAAAAAAAAAGACCGTATTTCGAAATCCTAACATTAAAATAGTTATTCTGGTGCAGGGAAGCTGTTCTCTCTGCCAAAACCCCCAGACACTTCAAGACAGAAAGCTGAAGTATTTACCTTCTTTATAGGGGAAAAAAAAATATATATCCTAATGTAAAGTTCTTTTTAACTTTGTGCCAAAGGATTCAAGACATTCGCTGTCCCATTTCCCAGAGCCTCCCTCTCTGAAAGCCTCCATCACACACATCTCAGCTGCCAGACTCTCGGGAGAGGAACAGTCGAACGCCAACACTTTTAGGGAAGACATCTGTTGAGTCCATAATTATTATCCACAGCCCGCTTGTTAGTCTTTTAGTTCAGGACATATAGAACAATCTTGTGTTGTTCTGTCACCTTTGTTGTTTTTCCGAGTGGCATTGAGGAACACATGATAATTTATATATTATAATCCTAACTTCTCTGCATGACACTCTCCTCACTTAAAAAAAAAATAGCTGAGTGGATTTTGAAATGGAATATGTCTCCAATGCCTTAGTGATCTTATTAAGATCAGGAACAAGAAGCCGCTTTCTTCCTTTGTGTAAACTTGGTGAACTTCCAACTTTAAAAAATGTGTTCGATTTATAACATTTTCGGAAGGGTCTTTTTAAAAAAAGACTGGAGTTGGTGTGATTCCTCAACGATCTGAGAACACCAGCACATTTTGGAAAATGGATTATTCCCGGGACTTATTCCTGGGACTTGCCGGCCAATCAACTGCGTGACAGAAGCTGGAACGGAAGCAGCTCTGGTGGGGACAGGAAACGAGGCTGCCTGCGGCCTGCTCTGCGCTGAGCGCCCAGAGCATCGCAATGAACTTCAACGGCCGGGCTGCTCTGGCAAATGTCTACGTTGGTGGCATCACCGTCAACCCTTGCAATGTGATTCTATAAAATGCTTTTTTAAAAAAATAAGTTAATTATAGCCCCTGTTCTAAAGACGAGGCTTGATGAAGTTGCCACCATTTATGCTCCAGGACCTGCTACAATGTGACACTTTGTAACCTCTCTAAATAGCTATTCTTCATTTGACCGGACGAAACCAGACCTCAGAACCTTGCCCCCAGACCAGGGCTGCTCAGCACTGGGCGTGTCCCGCCCCAGGGCCCTCGGTCAGGAATGGCTGTGAGGAGCCGTCCAGCTGGCCGGCCGGCCCTGGTCGTGAGGCCTGCCAAAAAGATCCCGCGGCCTCCTGCCACCGCCCTCTGGCCCCGTCCTTGTTGCCCCGGCAACCGGAGGCCAGGCTTACTCAGCAGTTTTGTTTGACAAGCTGCATTCTCCTGCCTGCTGAGCGCCCCAATTAAGAAGGGATGGAGGTAAAAACGGGGCTGAGTCTCCTTGGGAACAGTAATGTTTCTCAACAACGGGCAAGAGGGAGCCACTCAACAGTCTGCCAGGCCCTCGGGGCTGACAGGAAGTCCTCAAGGTGAAAGCCTGGGAGGCAGGCCCCGCCCACCCCGGACACACACACAGCCATACCCCCAACTTCTCATGTAGATGAATAAATACACACGACAAGAAACCCTCTCCTCAGATGAAACCACAGGTCTGTGTTCCCCGCAAGGAATTGTTCTTGCAGATGGGTCAGCAGGGACTGAGCGGCTTGTTTCTCAATGTCTTTCCAGTTACTCAAATTTTCCATTGGGCAAAGCTGCAAACTTGCCCTCGTTAGAATACTGAGCAAATGCTGTGATGGATTTTAAGCTGTCACGGCAGAATATGCTAGAGCAGGGGTCGGGAACCTATGGCTGGCGAGCCAGAGGTGGCTCTTTTGATGGCTGCATCTGGCTCACAGACAAATCTTTAATAAAAAAAATAACGTTAAAAATATAAAACATTCTCAGGTATTACAATCCATTCGTTTCCTACCACTCACGTTCATGGTTGCAGGTGGCTGGAGCCAATCACAGCTGTCCTCCGGGACAACACCAAATTTTTATTGGATAATGAATAACGTACACGGATCGTTGTATGGCTCTCACGGAATTACATTTTAATAGGTGGTGTTCATGGCTCTCTCAGCCAAAAAGGTTCCCAACCCCTGTGCTAGCGCCATGGTAGGCAAGGGTGGCTTGTGTCACCTTAGTATTTTAACAAGTTTAGCCCCATTGTAGGCAGGACTGCAGGCAGCTTAGAAGAGATACAACCAAAGTCGCAACACAGAATCCATGATACAGAATAAATACATGACTTCCCAATATGTGAAAAGATGGCAAAACGATAACAGGACAGGCTATTAATTGTGTTTTAACACAGTACACACACACACACACACACACACACACACACACACACATACAAACACTAGAAAGTGACTACTATGTTCTGTCTTGGTTTTTGAGTATTTCAAGTATTTTCTATAATGCAGGGGTTTTGTCTTTGTTATTATTTTTACTTCCACACAGTTCTGAGTTTTGACAAATACACACAGTCGTGAAACAGAAACTGATCTAAAAACGGTGCTGTTACCCCCCCCCCAAATTCTGAGCTTTCTCCTACATAGCCAGCCCCTCCTCCCTCCCCCAAACTCCCCACCCTTCACCTGTTCTGCCTGTATTGTCGGCCTTTGCCAGAATGTCACAGAAATGGAATCACACAGGATGTAGCTTTGGGGGGAGGTGGCAGGGGTCTTTCACTTAGCAAAATGCTTTCTCTCCTCTCTATTAGAAGAGAAAAAAACTAAACTATCATTAAAAAAGTTAAAAACTTAATTTTCCCACTTAAAAAAAGGGGGGGGGGGAACTCCACAAACTGAATTCTGATTTCTTTTTAAAAAATATGACACTACCAGGAAGTACGAGGTCAACTGTGATCGCTTTCTTTTCCAGGGTTACCGTTTCTCGGGAGGGACCTCAAGCTGCCTCATAGCCTTTTGGGAAATTTAGCAAAAATTAAAGTCTCATTTTATGAGGGACAACAGAGAGGGTCTTTCAGGAGAGCTCCCTCTCCATGCTGTCTGTGGTGGATGCCCGTGGGAAGAGGGGGAAGGCTGACGTTCCTAACAAGGCAGAGTTCTGGGAGCACCCCTCCACATTCAGAGAGAGTTCATTCATTATCGCACAAGTGCTTTAGCTCTATTGCTGCTGCAGCCAATGCTAAACCACAGAAGCCTTTTTTTTTTTTTTTCTGAGGTGAGAAGGGGGGACAGAGAGACAGACTCCCACATGTGCCCGACCAGGATCCACCCAGCATGCCCACCAGGGGGCGATAATCTGCCCATCTGGGGCGTTGCTCCATTGCAACGGGAGCCATTCTAGCACTAGGCGGAGACTGTAGAGCCATCCTCAGCGCGTGGGCCAACTTTGCTCCAGTGCAGCCTTGGCTGCAGGAAGGGAAGAGAGAGAGAGAGAGAGAAAGGAGAGGGGGAGGGGTGGAAAAGCAGAAGGGTGCTTCTCCTGTGTGCGCTGGCCAGGAATTGAACCTGGGACTTGGTCCACATGCTGGGCCTATGCTCTACTGCTGAGCTAGCCGGCCAGGGCCTAGAAGCCATTTTTAATGGAACTCTCCTGCTTCGGAAGACTCCTGGTCGGGGGAGAGACCAAACCTCACTCCCTGCCCCTTTGGTCCTAATTTTGTAGCGGTTCAACAACTTGTTGGCCTGAGGAGCCACTGAAAAAAATACAGAAGCATCTTGTGCACACTTCCATGGAACCCTGTACTGGGGTGTGTCTGGTCTCTGCTCCAGTAATGACAGCCAAAGATGGCATCCCCTGGGACCCCAGAAAGTAGGGAATAGTTTGAATTCACCCTTTTGGCCAACCATTTGATTTAATCCTTTTGTCTCCTCTGCTAAAAGGTAAGTTACCTTGCCTGACTGGTGGTGATGCAGTGGATAGAGCGTCAACCTGGAACGCTGAGGTCCCCGGTTACAAACCCTGAGGTTGTTGGCTTGAGCGTGGAATCACTGACATATTCCCAAAGTTGCTGGCTGGAGCCCAAGGTTGCTGTCTTGGGCAAGGGGTCACTGGCTCGGCTTGAGCCCCCGGTCAAGGCACATAAGAGAAAGCAATCCATGAACAAGTAAAGTGAAGCAACTATGAGTTGATGCTTCTCATCTCTCTCTTCCCTCTCTCTCAAAAAAACCCAAAAATCAATAAATAAAAATTAGCCTGACCGGGCGGTGGTGCAGTGGATAGAGCGTCGGACTGAGATGCGGAAGACCCAGGTTCGAGACCCCAAGGTTGTCAGCTTGAGCGAGGGCTAAAACTCACCAGCTTGAGCCCAAGGTCGCTGGCTCCAGCAAGGGGTTACTCGGTCTGTTGAAGGCCCGTGGTCAAGGCACGTATGAGAAAGCAATCAATGAACAACTAAGGCGTTGCAATGCGCAACGAAAAACTAATGATTGATGCTTCTCATCTCTCCATTCCTGTCTGTCTGTCCCTGTCTATCCCTCTCTCTGTCTCTGTAAAAAAAAGAAAAAGAAAAAGAAAAAGCAAGGAGGCTCACACACCCCACACGGCCCATTCAGAACCCACTCCTTCAGGCCAGAAAGAGGAAGCAGAGAAGAAAGAAGGAAGGGAGGGAGGGAGGGAGGGAGGGAGGGAAAGAGAGGAAGGAAGGGAGGAAGGCAGGAATAAAGGAAGGGAGGGAGGGAAGAAGGAAGGCAGGAAGGAAGGCAGGAAGGGAGGGAGGGAGGGAGGAGAAGAAATGAAATATAAATAAATAACCACATAATTGCTAAAGAGCTTTCACATCTATTATATTTAAGAATGATAAAACATATACAGAATAGACGATTCCCCAAGAATTAGGAAATGTATCTACTTATTAAATATGACAAGCTCCCTTCCTGCTAGAGACAGCAGACTCTCCGACAGAGGCATGGAGGCAGAGGTCCACCGCAGGCCGAGGACCCCTGAGGACAGGCTACGCCAGGGGTCGGGAACCCTTCTGGCTGAGAGAGCCATGAACGCCACATAGTTTAAAATGTAATTCCGTGAGAGCCATACAATGACCCGTGTACGTTACGCATTATCCAATAAAAATTTGGTGTCATCCTGGAGGACAGCTGTGATTGGCTCCAGCCACCTGCAACCATGAACGTGAGCGGTAGGAAATGAATGGATTGTAATACATGACAGTGTTTTATATTTTTAACGTTATTATTTTTTTTTATTAAAGATTTGTCTGCGAGCCAGATGCAGCCATCAAAAGAGCCACCTCTGGCTCGTGAGCCATAGGTTCCCGACCCCTGGGCTACTCAGGGGGGCTGCTCTGCGGCAGGACAAGAGCGGGAAGTTACAAGCCACCCGGTGAGCCGACCATGCTCAGGCAGGTGCAGCCTGGAGTCACGGAGTGGGGCCCGAGGAGCGCACACGAGTGCACAGGGGTGCATCGGCCCCCATCAGGGCCATCCACTCCCTCCCTCCCCACACACTGCGGCCTCGAGACCCGAGGCCGGAACACAGCCAGCAGAGGGACCCAAATGTCTCCAGGTCCCTGCCTCTGTCCTGGCTTACGTGCAAATAGTGAAGCAGAAAAATAACCAAAAGGTACAGGTGAAAAAGCCACCAAGGGGACGGACGGAGTCCACAGCTGGACAATCAGGCATCTTGGCAAGTGCCCCAGGAAGCGATCGTCGGACATGCCACCACCACCGAGGACATGGCCCTCACTAAGATCTGTGAGGCTAAAGAGCAGGCTGCTTCTGGATGGGGGACAAAACCTTCCACCATTAAAAAGTCTCTTTAGACCATCCATTCCATGTCCTCTCTTCCTCCTGACCACACACACGAACACGCATGTACGCACACGGTCAAAGCTGAAGTATGTGAACAAATGTGGACAACGTCCCTCCCCACGATCCCACACAGTGGAATGCACGCCAGGAGGTGGCGAAATGCACCGAATTCCCCAGCCTCTGGGGATCAGCATTTAAGGAACTTGGTTGGCATTTCTGTAACACGAACCATGGAAAACGACATCCTGGTTCAAAGGCACCTAGGGCAGGGCTGGAAGAGACCATCTGGGGTGCCCTCCCCCACCCCTCTTCAGAAATACTTTCTGTGGGAAAGGAGGAGGCGGGGTGCGAGAAAGGGACACCCGGACGGGGCAGACACTGAGAACAGGCCGTTCTCCTTTGTCCGAGGGGGAAAACTCACTCAAGCTCACTTAAAAATGAAGCTAAGAGAAAACTTACAGATGCAACTATAATAATCCTGTTTAACTTACTTTACATTATCAAATAGGGGGGAAAAATTACTCCAAATGGATTTCTTATCCAAAGACAGAAAACAATAATTATTTCCTGCTGAGAAACATGAGACTGTTTATCTAAAAACAGTATAAACAACTGTTATCCTGAAATAACCATGGAAGTTCAGACATAAATCCTCAGGGCAAAAGGCACAACTGTAGTCATGTTGCAAAGTTGTGTTCCTCAAATTTAGAGGATTGCTTAAATGAACAACAAAGCACGATTTATGTTTATTTCCCTCGTTTTCAAAGGCTCTGGTCTAAGCAATTATTTTAATTCACCATGTTTTTAAAACCACATACAGAATAGATACTTTATAGCTTAGAATTTATTGATGAGAAATACATCATTCATTTAGGGCAAGTCAATGTATATTATTTCAAGTATCAGCTGTAACTAAAAAAAAAAATAGTGTTTACCTTAATACCCCTGGGACCCTGCAAGAAATCGCTCTAAACCAGTTAAAAGGAAGCTACTCATGTTCACGGGAGTCATAAAGAGAAGTTTGCAGAATCAGAACAATAAACTGCAGCTTTCCTCCCCAAAACGAAGCCGGCAAAACTTCTGAGACCCAACAACACATGCACTACATTAGTGTAGCACCTCAGAAGGAAGATGTCTCCCAGGGCTAAGCCACTGGGACAAAGAAAACACTGGGCTCCTTCGGGGAATCTCTGCCTTCGCACTGTGACGTATAGCCCTGAGCCCGCCCCACAGAGAACACTCAGCAACACTCTGCTGCCTGGATGAACAAATGAATAAATACCGACCAGTGCCCGGGCGGTTTGGCAGACCTCCCTATCAGAACCCACGTGCAAACCATTCTCCTCCCTCAGTTTCCCCTCTTTTCCATGCTCCAGGGCGGGTCACATAGGGTTGCAGACTCTCTGTGTCTTTCTTCCAAAGCACCTCCCGTCTGTCATCTGCTCTGATCTGGCAGGGAGGGGGCGCTGTGACAGTGACCAAGAGAAGAGGGCAGAGTGACCGTGCCCGTCTCCAGAGCTGGCCCGGAGACACCAGCAGCCTCCCTTTCTGTCTCTCAGAGCACTCGCCCGGGGAGACCCACGCGGCTTCGTAACACGGCCCGTCACTCTGCGATCGCCGTGCGAGAGACGCCACGGGTAGAGGCCCCAGGTTTCAGTCCCGGCTACGTCCACTCCCCCTGCAAGCCTGGCCGCAGTGCCCCGTACTTGAGGAAAGCCACCCTGGACCCTCCAGACCAGCCTGCCCGCCAGCTGGAATAGCACTAGGTGGCCTCGGCCGACACCACGCAGAGCAGAAGAAAAGACCAACGGAGAGCCCAGCCTGGGCTGCAGACCCCCCAAAGTGTGCTATGATATAATAAAATGGCGACTGTCGTGAGTCACTAAATGTGGGGGATAATCTGTCACACAGCAATACATAATGGGAACACGATCTTTCTGTCCACGTGAAGACTAGCGGTGGGAGCCCACGGCCGCCACGCTGACAGAGCCAGTCCTTGTCCTCGTCAAGGTAGCTCTGAGGACAGTGCGGGGAGAGGCCGGGAGAGAAACCAGGTCCCACTCCCGAGGGCTGGGGCAGGGCTTGGGGCCTCTGACGCTCCAGAGACAGATTTACCGTGACGGCTAGCGGCCGCCTGTCCAGTAGCCTGGGCAGCACAAGCCCCGGACCACCGCCGGGCACCACGGACGGCCGTACCTGCCTCATGAGCTCCTCCTGGCGCATCCGAATCCGCTCCCTCTCCATCTGGATCCTCTGGAGCCGGAGCTTCTGCTGCTGCTGCTGCTGAGTGGTGAGCGCGTTCGGCACGCTCAGGAGTCCGGCCGGAGGGTTCTGAGAAGGGTGGTTCGGCTGACTCAGGGTGCTGGGCGCCATCTGCTGCTGCTGCTGCTGCGGGTGACTCATCACTGTGGGAGGGAAGAGCGCAGCGGAGGGTCACTGACACGGGCCGACAGCACCTCCGAGGAGAGGGCCCCAGACTGCTGTGCGCTCTGGAGCCTGCATTCCTGAGTTCCTCCCTAAGTCCCTTCCTGTCACTCAGCTCTGCTTCAGCCATGATTACCTTCGATCCCTCCTAAGTCCCTTCCTGTCACTCAGCACTGCTTCAGCAGTGATTACCTTCGATCCCTCCTAAGTCCCTTCCTGTCACTCAGCACTGCTTCAGCCATGATTACCTTCGATCCCTCCTAAGTCCCTTCCTGTCACTCAGCACTGCTTCAGCCGTGATTACCTTCGATCCCAGTCATGCCGACTCAGATACCGGCTCAACGCCGGGCACGTTCAGCTTTGGCTTTTGTGCCCCGCTGAAAATCTATCTCGTTTCACACCATCCTTACGTCTAGAGATCATTTTCAACCTCTCACAGAACCTAGCAGTTCAAGGTGAAGACTCTACGAAGGTGACCACACGTAGGAAATAATCACAGCAGGGTGCCTGGGCGTGCGCGTGTGCACTTCCGCACGCAACCTGTATGCTGATGGCAGAGCTGAGGAAGCATGCGGTCGTCAGTACGTGATGGGTACACAGTAACACCGAGGAAGAATGAGTGAAGCAATAGCAGCATGTAAACACAGCACCTGAACCAGGCACCTGGCTGGACCCAAGCAGGGCCCCGTTGCTGCTTTGTTATAGAACCATGTCCCTCAGTTAACTCAGCTGGTTAAGAGCATTGTCCCAAAATGACACGGTTGCGGGTTCGATCCCCGGTCAGGGCACATAAGAGAAGTGACCATCTGTTCCTCTCCCTTCCCTCTCCCCTTTCCCTTCTCCCAGCCAGTGGCTCGATTGGTTTGACCATCGCCTCCAGGTGTTGAGGACAGCTCAGCTGATCTGAGTGCATCAACCTCAGGTGCTAAAAATAGCTCGGTTGATGCGAGCATTGCCCCCAGATGGGGGTTGTCAGGTGGAGCCCAGTTGGAGTGCATGTGGGAGTTTGCCTCACTATCTCCCTTCCTCTTACTTAAAAAAAAAAAATCCTGAATAACCCAATTCAAGACTAAATGAAGAGCAGTCTTAAAACCAAGGATTCACAGAAGCCACAATGAGACTAGTAGAAGGATGGAAACATGGAAAGGGCTGGCCTCACTTCTACAAGCTGTGTTGAGGGTCCAGAGAGGTATCTCAGCTGTGGGGGGCTCCCCTTAAGAGTAGAACCTAAACCCCAAGCCAGGCTCCCCAGTCCAGAGTACAAGAACAGGGAAGAGGCACCCACATAGCCTTTGGCTGTGAATACCAGACGGGAGTCCACAGAGACTCACGTGCCCTCTCAAAGGGCCAGAGCAAAATCTCATAGGCAGCCACTTACCCTGGGCTCTAGCAGGGAGGGCTGAGTAGCATAAAGTCATGTGAGGAGAGTCTGGGGTTTGTGGTTCTGGGGGTTTGTGGTTCTGGGGAGAAACACAGGGGGACAGCCACCAGGGCCCCCTTCATGATCTCGTGCTGAGTCATTCCCCGCACATCACAGTCACCATCTTGGGCGAAACACTCTACTTACTCCCTTGGGAAAAACAAATCTCCCCCCCCCCCCCAGAAGATTAGACCCTGCTGAGGAGTCAGCTGCCTTGGCCAGACTCAGGGGGTGCCCGTGGCTCAGCTGTCCAGCTTTGAGGTGGGGGCCATTCCCCCACGTTCCTATGAATCTGACTAGCATTTCTCACTCATACGAGAGTCAACAGAACTACTCTCCTGGGTGCCAGCACACCCACCCTCTGGGTTCCAAGGTCTCACCCATCCAACTCCTAGGGGCTCCACCCTGTTGAGGTTGGGGACAATCCTGGACAGGCTGAGACTTGTGACCCTGGGGGAGTGGAAACACCCACCACCTTCCCTGAAACCTGACGGGCACCTACCCCTCCAGGGAGATGCACTAACCTCACCCTGCCACCCTCACCAGAGGCTCTCTCGATGACAGAGCCTACCAGGCAGCCAGCAGGCAGAGGCAGGTGCAGGCAGATCTTGGGGTGCCTTGAGACGTTTGCTGACCTGCCCAGGCCTGGTGTTGGTAAAAGCCAGCCTTGGTGTACAGCTTGGCCCTTCCTGTGTGTACCCAAGCCCAGCAGCAGCAGACACAAAATACGGATTGCGTGTAGCTCCAAACAGGTTGCTGAGGGCCAGGTACGGGCAGCGTTCTACACTAGCTTGCGACAGAGTCCCTCCCAGGCGGACCAGAACAAATGCACCCAGTGGCCAGCTTCAGACAACATCAGAGCGGGATCCAATTAGCTTTGCAAGTAGCCTAGCCCAGGGGTCCCCAAACTTTATACACAAGGGGCCAGTTCACTGTCCCTCAGACCGTTGGAGGGCCGGACTATAAAAAAAAACTATGAACAAATCCCTATGCACACTGCACATCTTATTTTAAAGTAAAAAACAAAACAAAAAAACAAACAAACAAAAAACAGGAACAAATACAATATTTAAAATAAAGAACAAGTAAATTTAAATCAACAAACTGACCAGTATTTCATTGGGAACTATGCTCCTCTCACTGACCACCAATGAAAGAGGTGTCCCTTCCGGAAGTGCGGTGGGGGCCAGACAAATGGCCTCAGGGGGCCGCATGCGGCCCGCAGGCCGTAGTTTGGGGACCCCTGGCCTAGCCAAAGGCATATCTTGTCAGCACCAAACCCAGCTGAAAGAATTCTGCTTTCTGTGGTCAGCACCTGCACAGGAGCTTGTGTGCCTGGTTAAATAAAGTACAGCCTATTAGTGAGTCAGCCTGAGGGTTCATCCCATGACAATGAGCCAATAGCAATCCAGACTCAATTACTACAGGAGGGCCCACATAAACCACACAGGGAAGTTCTTGGGAGTACCCAGCGCAGGTGATCATGGAGACAGCACCACTGGACCCAACAGGACACCTGCTACATAAGGCTGCCCCACAAAGACTGGGAATCACAGTGGATGTATCTGATACATATAAACAAACACAAAGAGGCAGCCAAAATTAAATGAAAAGAAACAGGCCTCAAAGGAGAGACCAGAAAAAAATCTCCAGAAAAAAAGCTAAATGAAATAGAGGTAAACTATTAGAGAGTTAAAGAAAATGGTTTATACAGATGCTCACGGAACAAAGTGAGAACTTCTATAAAGAGATAGCAAGCATTAAAAAGGACATAGAAACCATAAAAAAAGGAAGCAGTCCGAAACGAAGAATACAATCTCTGACATCAGGAACACACCGGATGGAATAAACAACCCGTTGGATGAAGCGGAGCACTGAATCAGCGATTTGGAAGACAAGGTACAAGAAAACACCCAATCAGAGCAGCAATAAGAAAAAAGAATTTAAAAAAATGGATAGTTTAAGAAACCTTTGGGACAACAGGAAGTATAACAGCATCTGCGTCATAGGATACCAGAAGGAGAAGAGTTAAAGCAAGGGGTAGAAAGCCCATCTGAAAATACAATGACCAAAAACTGCCCTAATCCACTAAAGGAAACAGACACACAGGTCCAGGAAGTGCACAGAGTCCCAAACAAGGTGAACCTACAAAGGCCCACATTAAAACACATCATAATTAAAATGGCAAAGGTTAAAGATAAAGAGAAAATCTTAAAAGCAACACGAGAACAGCAGTTAGTTACCAACAAGGAAGCTCCCATAAGACTGTCATCTGATTTCTCAACAGATGCAAGGTTGGTACAACACCCACAAATCAATTAACATAATATACCACATAAACAAAAGGAAGGATAAAAGTCACATGATTGTATCAATAGATGCAGTAAAAACATTTAATAAAATCCAGCCCCATTTATGTTAAAAAAAATCTCAGCAAAGTGGGAAAAAGGAAAAAGCCTCAACATAATAAAGGCCATATGTGACAAACCTACAGCCGACATCAGACTCAATGGGCAAAAACTAAAGGCGTTTTCCTTAAGATCAGGAATGTCCATTATCACCACCTTTATTTAATCCGTTGGAAGTCTTAGTCACAGCAGTCAGACAAGAAGAAAAATAAAAGGCATTCAAATTGGAAAGGAAGTAAAACTGTCATTATTTGCAGATGACATGATACTGTATAGAAAACCCTAAAGATTCCGCCAAAAAACTTCTAGAACTGATAAATGTATTTAGTCAAGTAGCAGGATACAAAATAAATACCTATAAATCAGTTTCATTTTTACATAGCAATAATGAACCACCAAAAAGGGAAACTAAGAAAATAATTCCATTCGTAATTACTTCAAAAAGAACAAAATACCTAGGAATAAATTTAACCAAGGATGTAAAAGACCTGTACTTGGAAAATTGTAAGACACTGAAGAAAGAAACTGAAGAAGATACAAATAAACAGGAGCATATACCATGCTCATGGATAAGGAGATTAACATCATTAAAATACCTGTATTACCCAAAATAATCTATAGATACAATGTAACTCTTAGCAAAATAGTAATGGTGCATTTCACAGAACTAGAACAAATATTTCAAAAATTTATTTGGAACTACAGAAGACCCTAAATAGCCACAGCAATCTTGAGAAAGAGGAACAAAGTTGAAGGGATCATGTGACCTGATATCAAAGTACACCACAAGTCTATAGTAATCAAAACAGCTGAGTACTGGCATAAAAACATACATAGAGATAATAAAACAGAATCGAGAGCCCAGAAATAAACCCACACCTATATGGCCAATTAATATTTGACAAAGGAGGCAAGAACATTTAATGGGGTAAGGACAGTCTTGTCAACAAATTATGTTGAAAAAATTGGACAGATAGATGCAAAAAAAAAATTGAAATTAGGCCACCTTCTTACACCATACACAAAAATAAACTCAAAATGGATTAAAAACTTAAATGGCCTGACCTGTGGTGGCGCAGTGGATAGAGCGTCAACCTGGAAACGCTGAGGTTGCCAGTTCAAAACCCTGGGCTTGCCTGGTCAAGGCACATATGGGAATTGATGCTTCTTGCTCCCTCCCCCACCTCTCTCCCCTCTCTATAATGAATAAATAAAATCTTAAAAAAAAAAAACTTAAATGTTTGACTTGAAACCATAAAAATCCTAGAAGAAAACACAGGCAGTAAAATCTCAGAAATTTCTCACAGCATATTTTTTCTGATTTATCTCCTCGGATATGGGAAACAAAAGAAAAATAAACAAATGAGAGACTACATCAAGCTAAAAACTTTTTGCACAGCAAAGGAAACAATCAACAAAATGAAAAGGCAACCCACCGAATGGAAAGACATATTGACCAAAACATCTGGTAAGGTGTTAATACCCAAAATTTATAAAGAATCTCTAAACCTCAACAGCAAAAACACAAACAATCCAACTAGAAAATGGGCAAAGAACCTGAATAGACACTTGTCTAAAAAAAAACATACAAATGGCCAACCAATATAAAAAGATGCTCAACATCAGAGAAAAGCAAATTAAAATCACAATGAGATCTGTCAGAATGTTTGTCATGAACAGATCAACAAAGGAGTGTCGGTGAGGGTGTGGAGAAGTGGGACCCCCCTTGCCCTCCCTCCCTGCTGGTGGGTACACGGACTAGTGCAGCTGGTGCAGCCACTGTGGGAAGCAGAATGGAGTAACTGCAACAAAGTTAAAAATGGAACTAACTGCCTTATGACCTTCCGGGAATTTATCCAAAGAAACCCAAAACACCAATCTGAAAGAATCTATGCACCCCCATGTCCGTTACAGCATTGTTTACAGTAGGCAAGATCCGGAAGCAGCCCAAGTGTCCATCAGCAGACGAGTAGATAAAAACACCGTGGTCCAGATACACAGTGGAAGGCTACATGGCCAGAAAAAAGAAGGAAATCTCTTACCTTTGGCAACAGTATGATGGACCTGGAGAGCATTACTCTAAGTGAAATAAGCCAGGCAGAGAAAGACAAGGACCACGTGATTTCTCTCATATGTAGAATCTATTGAACACAATGAACCAACAAGCAACATAGCGACAGACTCACAGAGAACAGGCTGACAGCTGGGGGGGGGGAGGGGGCTGGGTGAGGAGGGTGGAGGGATTGAGCACAAAAGGGCAAAAGAAAAAGAAAAAAACAACAGTGGACGCGGTGGACAGTGTGGTGGTTGCCAGGAGGAGAGGGGCTGTGGGGGCCAAGGAGGTGGAGGAGGGTATGGGGGTGTGGTGGTGAGTATGGGGGTGTGGTGGTGGGTATGGGGGTGTGGTGGTGAGTATGGGGGTGCGGTGGTGATGGGTGAAGACTTGACCGGGGTGGGGGTGGACATACGATATGGCGTGCAGAGACCTGCTGTAGAACTGGGTGCCTGAAACCTGTATGATTATGTTATCCCGTGTCACTCCCGTGAGTTTAAGAAAAGTCTTTGCCTGCATTCGCACTGTGGGCCAGCACTGGGCTTCGAGTTGGAATAAACAGCCCCTGCCCCCCCCCCAGGAACGAATGGGCTACTGGAAGAAATGAGGTGCTTTTCCTGTGTGGCCGTGGAACGCCGGAATGTGAGGCTTCGTAAGGGACCTCGGAGGTGACCAGTCCGTCCCTTCACTGCAGGGAAGAGAGGACGGAGACCCAGAGAGGAGCACAGAGATGCTCTAGTCAGTGGCAGGTAGAAGTCCGGCCAGTGCTGCCTCCTGAGACCCGGTCCTCCGGCTCTGCCCGCTGTCCTGGGCTGCCCTCCACCTCGCTCAGACGGAAGAACGAGAACAACTGCTCGAACCGAGAGCCGCCCTCTCCACACAGCCTGCCTCTGACAGCAAGGAGGCGCCGCTCACACGGCGGGCCACCAACCCAGGGCCCGGGGCCCACGGGGCGGCCAGGTTACACACGGGGAGGTTTCCAGGAGGTGAGGCCGGGACAGACGGACGGCTCTGCTCAGCGGCGGCTACGGCAGGGGAGGTCAGGACACGCGGGACAGTCTGCCGGGACAGATCAGGTTTCTCTTCCGGAACTCAGCTCCCCACAGAGAACTCTCACCTCCCGGGACCGTCCTGGCGCACAGGGGGGCCCAGGAAACGCTGTGAGGGCCGGAGGAAAGTGTCCGGGCATTTCTTACGGTTCTGAGCTTGAGAAGAGCAGAGAGGAAGTCGTGACTGAGGCCAGAAAAACCGAGGTCAGGATTTCGTGTCCACAGCCGGTGAGACACAATGACAGTCTCTATTTGCAGGGCCGGGTAGGAGGCCAGGGATTGTGCACGGGGGACAGAGTGCTGTTACTTACAGGTTCAGGTCAGACAGAGGCCAGGGATTGTGCAGGGGGGACAGAGTGCTGTCACTTACAGGTTCAGGTCAGACAGAGGCCAGGGATTGTGCACGGGGGACAGAGTGCTGTCACTTACAGGTTCAGGTCAGACAGAGGCCAGGGATTGTGCACGGGGGACAGAGTGCTGTCACTTACAGGTTCAGGTCAGACAGAGGCCAGGGATTGTGCACGGGGGACAGAGTGCTGTCACTTACAGGTTCAGGTCAGACAGAGGCCAGCTGTCCACAGGGTACACAACTCTTTAGACCTCTTTCTGGCCAAGGGGACGCCGTCATTATTTCCAGGGACGGCTGCTTCTGAACCTCCTGAAAAATTATGCTCCTATTTCTCTGATACACCAAGAAAAGAGATGCCCAGTTGTGTCTCTAAGAGAAGTGTGTCAATCGAGTGGTTTCCTAACGTCAGGGACCTCCCTGGGTCACTCTGTCGGCAGCTCAGACACGACCAACTCGGTTAATCTTTATAACGCAGAGACTTCGAAAAGCTTTTTTTTTTTTCTTTTTTTTTTTTAGATTTTATTTATTCATTTTTATGGGAGAGAGAGAGAGAGAGAGAAGGAGAGAGAGAGAGAGAGAGAGAGAGAGAAGAGAGGAGGAGCTGGAAGCATCAACTCCCGTATGTGCCTCGACCAGGCAAGCCCAGGGTTTCGAACCGGCGACCTCAGCATTTCCAGGTCGACGCTTTATCCACTGCGCCACCCAGGTCAGGCTGAAAAGCTTTTTTTTTAAAAAGGACTCAGGTCAGGTCATCTACTGATGCGACAAAGGGATGGGGGGCCAGACCACCTTCTGTGGCTTGGGAAGACGCCCGTCCCTGTCGGCGTACAGACTCCCTCACCAGCTTTGCTCACGGTGAGCGCTGCCGCTCACCTCCCACGGCAACCGCTACTGCTTGGCCACGGTGCCGACGTCTGTCCCCTCCCCGGGAGTGTAAGACTTAAGAGAAGAGCTCTTCCAGAAAGCCACACCCTTGCTAGTCCTCAGAACTCCCACGCTTGCTGGCAGAGCCGAGCGCCCACGGGGAGGAAAGGGGGAGACGCTTCCCTCTCCTGCCGCCTTCGGATTTGGCCGTTCAGACTAAACGTCCGCACTCTTTCACGGTCAAGACCGGAAGAGAACGGAGCTTAGAGCACGGCCTGGTTTGCAGAGGCAGGCACGCACATGAACAGGTGGGGCTGTAGGGGACATTCCCTGCAGTGTCCTCTATAATCCCAGAGGACCGGAAAACGACGTCCACCGATGGAGGTGGGGGGGACACTATGGTCCATTTGCGGAGAAATTCTGCGTTAAATACGGCAGAGAAGGAGAGAGCCCTGGAGGGAACAGTCTCTAAGAAACATGGTTCAGAGCGGGAGAAATTCAAGGGACAACACTAGGTGTATGGTAGTTAGAAAGGGGGGTTATTATGCAGAGAAGACAGCAAGTCTCTGCAGAGGGCGCACAAGAAGCGACTAACAGTGGCGCCCTGGGGAGGAGCCTGGGTGTGGGGGATGGGAGCAGAGCTTCCCTTTCCTCTTCTGTACTGTGTGAAGTTCTCCTGTGCGCATTATTACTTTCATAAAACATTAACAAAGTATAAAAGTAAAAAAAAAATACACATAAAACAACACACGGTCATGTATGCCTCAAACTCAGTCTTTTCCTCGGTGTTGTAAAAGGAGGTAACCTGAAAATCATTTTTAAAAATAACTTGAAATCAAACTGGGAATATAATCAAGGCCATCCGAGCTGAGGTCCCCGCCCGCTGGGACTCCCGATGAGGTGACCGACCCTTAAGAGAAAGGGGGAGCTTGGTCAAGGTGATGATCCCGTCAGGGACCCGGAAACCACGTGGCCTGACTCAGGCTAGGGTGCTCCTGTCAACCGGCTGCTCTGCTCACTGCAGACGCTTACGGAGCCTTCCCTGAGGCAAGGGTGGAGGGCCGCCACTCAGAGGCCACCGGGCAGAGGACACCGAGACAGAGATAAACAGAGAGCAGGTCCAGGGGGCGGGGGACACGCACAGAGAGGGGAAACTAATATAAATTTGCAGTGAACAAAATATAACGGGGAAATATTCCAGAAAACATGTTAGGGAGAGAACAATAGTTCAGTTTAAAAAAAAAGGGGGGGGGGGACAGAGGCCAAACCAGCAGGGGCAGACTCTACCATTAAATGCCCCCGAAAGGCTAAGGACCTCTCGGCCTGGACTCGGCCAGTCCCCACGCGAAGGAATGATCCCACAGGATTCCCGCATCGAAACGGGAATGCCTCAAATCGAAAGCAGAAACAACTTTGTTTTTTTTCCCTTTCCGAAACAGTCAGAATTTAAACTGACACCCACATTTCTCTTTTTCATTGTTTTCGTCTCCTGTTCTGTTTTCTTTCAATATGTGGCTTTCTGTTCTGTGCTTGGATATCAATAGAACCGTGCTCTGCAGAGAGGTGACCAGAAACATCTCACTGCTGTTATTCAATACAAGGAAAACACCAAGGAACAGAAACTGCATGGCATCTGCGACACGAACACTGCTTTGACTCAGAGGCGGACTGTGTCCTGGGCGAAGCAAACAAGGGCAGGGGGTGGAGCGGGGTGGGCGTGGCTCTGGGGGGCGTGACCCTCTGGTGATCACTCCCGGGAACAAGGCTCACGGACGAGACCCCTCTACCTGCTCCATTAACACGCTTGGTCCTTCTAAGAGCCCCAAGAGTAGGCTCAAGGCCAGAAAGGTCCCTGACTTGGCTCGTAGCCCGCATGTCATGTGCTGGACATACGGAGCAAACATGGAGCAGGTCAAGGCTTCACTCCTGAACTTGAGCCATTTGCTGCTCCGGGGAACAGACAGCAACAGCTCAGAGAGAGAGCTCTGGCCGCCTCTCCAGGCCAGACTCCGAGAGAGGCCGCGGAATCAGAGGCAGCCCCGGACGCCTTCTGGGATGTTTAACAAACATCTTTTTGGCTTGGAGAGGCTGCGTGGCTTGCTCTCCTGAGTGTGCACACACACAACCAGCACCACCACCACCACCACCAACAACACACATACACTCACAGCCAAGTGAAGAAAACAAAAAGTTAGGTGTAAGTATAAAAGCCACCACGGACCTGCACGGGGCTGGCCTGAGTGGACTGCAGAAAAACCACCAGTGTGCCCACGGCAAGAAGCCACACACGCCTCAGCCCTCGAAAGACAAAAACGATCTCCTTCAAGTCCTTCTCCCCATTCACGTGTGGGTCCAGGGAGGGCTGGGAGCTGGCTACCCGCTTCTCACCCCAGTCTCTGCGTTCTTTCTTCTCAGGACAACACACTTCTCTGCTGAGGCATCTCCACTGCTGGCACTTGGGAGTTGAAATTTTAAAAATATGGCCCTGGCCAGTTGGCTCAGTGGTAGAGCGTCGGCCCGGCGTGTGGAAGTCCCAGGTTGATTTCCGGCCAGGGCACACAGGAGAAGCGCCATCTGCTTCTCCACCCTCCCTCTTCTCTCCCTTCCCCTCCCGCAACCATGGCTCAACTAGTTCCAGTGCATTGGCCCCAGGCGCTGAGGATGACTCTGTGGAGCCACGGCCTCAGGCACTAAAAATAGCTCAGCTGTGAGCAGTGAGCAGCATCCCCAGATGAGACTTTCCAAGAGGGAGATATAAAATGTAGCACTTCTGCCCTGGCTGGATAGCCGAGTCAGTTAGAACATCATCCCAAAGCATAGAGGTTGCCAGTTCAATCCCTAGTCAGGGCACATACAGGAGCAGATTGATGTTCCAGTCTCTTTCCCTCTCTCCCTTTCTCCCTCCCTCCCTCTCTCTAAAATCAATACAATAAGCATTAAAAAATAAAATAAAATATAGTAAAATAAAAATGCAGCACTTCTCAAACTTGGGAGACCTGGGTTGCTCTGAGCAGGAATACTGGGAAATGCTGGCCCCCTTCAGCTTAGCAGATGTCTTCACAGTACTGAATTATGAATTGAATTGAAAATGAATTAATATTCATTAAGCTCCTACTACGTGTTAAACTCTTTCAAAGTCGACCAAGCAGTTGCGTAAGATGTGGAGCCAGAGACGGGAACAGGGCGGCCTGAGGATGTGGAACCGAGTGATGTTATGTGCTTAGAATTATGACTGTGGTTCCAGATACCAACAAAAACAATGCAAGACGCAACACAGGGAAGGCAAGCACTTGGTAGAATGCAGACAGAATAGCCGCTGAAATCCCCATGACGCACGCTGAAGTCACTGGAAACTTTCAAAGATGGGGGAAGGTGTGTATCAGCCTCCACAGGAGGTGAGCAGAACCCTTGCTAAATTAACTTTCAAGTTCCCATATATTCACAATAACCTCTCTTTTCAATTTAGTTGGGGCTGCTTTACTCGTTTCTATGCTAAAACAACAATAACTCTTCCAAACAAGCCTTCTAACATCATCCCTGGAGCGTGCGAAGGACAAGAAGCTGACACTGTTGCGAAATGCTGGATGCACTTTCCTGGAAACAGGTGACTATGCAACAGTCAATCAAGCACATGCCTTGGGTAATGCCCCTGATGTGGGACCTGGGAAACTCCCCCTCCCACATGGAACGGGGGTTTAAGTTCAGGGTCACGTCCGGGCTAATAGGTTCACACAGATTGCATCAGAAACGCCAGCAGAGGGGCGCAGAGGAGCTCCTAAATCCTGGACTGTGGAACCAGAAGCTTAACCATCACTTCATTCTCTGTCCCCGTTCTACCATCGCTGGAACCAAGGTCTGTCACTGAGGATGGAGGGGCTTCCTGGGACACAGCACTCTCAGGGCAAAATCGGAGCAAGTCCCAGGTAAATAGACTGTTTGGGCACCCTGAGCCTGTGGTCGTCCCCATCCTCAGGGCCGGCTCAGGGCAGCAGGACCCAAGGTCTCTGTTTCTCCACTACGGGCAAAGAGAACCAGCCCCAGCCAGTACGACACGACCATCTGTCACACAGAAAGAACCAGAGCCAAACTGTCCAGCCTGGCGCTCAGTGTGCCGCAGGGGTTACAGCTGGCTACTTGTCTTTTATGCTCACAGCACTTGACCATCAGAGAGGAAATACTGCTCCTCCATCGACTCTTCACTTTTTAAGGACATCAAGCAGCACTTAACGACAGTGCACCACCTCCCTTGTAAACATGCCCTGGGTTGAGTCTGCCGGACCCCTGCTTGAGCCAGACGCACTGACGAGAAGCACTTTGAGGAGACAGGGAGCTATTCTCATCTTGGGATGTGAATGCACTCTCTGTTCCTGAGGGCTGGACTTGTGCTCTTTAGACATAAGGCCTGGGGCCACTGCCGGAGAGCGTGATTGGTTAGAGCGCTGCCCCGATAGGCACAGGTTGCGGGTCCGATCCCTGGTCAGGGCACACACAGGAACAGATCGATGTTTCTCTCTCTCTCTCTCTCTCGCTTCCTCTTTCTCAAAAATAAATACTTTTATTTAGAAAGATAAATTTAAAAATAAGTCCTGTGCCTAGCGTGCGGAGGACCCGGGTTCGATTCCCGGCCAGGGCACACAGGAGAAGCGCCCATTTGCTTCTCCACCCCTCCGCCGCGCTTTCCTCTCTGTCTCTCTCTTCCCCTCCCGCAGCCAAGGCTCCATTGGAGCAAAGATGGCCCGGGCGCTGGGGATGGCTCCTTGGCCTCTGCCCCAGGCGCTAGAGTGGCTCTGGTCGCAATATGGCGACGCCCAGGATGGGCAGAGAATCGCCCCCTGGGGGGCAGAGCACAGCCCCTGGTGGGCGTGCCGGGTGGATCCCGGTCGGGCGCATGCGGGAGTCTGTCTGACTGTCTCGCCCTGTTTCCAGCTTCAGAAAAAAGAAAAAAAAGAAAAAAAAAAAAAATAAGTCCTGTGAAGGAGGCACGTCTCCCCCTACAACTCAGGACCAACCCCAATGATAAGGATTCTCCTTATAAACACAGAACAAAAATAATGTAGCACGTTTGTGCTCTCGTTCCGTGAGGACCTGGCACCTCTTTTGTGAAGAGGCAGCTGGGCAGACTCGGGCACTCACCACGGTCAAGAAAACCCGAGGAAGGGAGGAGCCAAGACTGAAAACAACAAACGTGTTAACTTGAAGGAGGCGGGCAGGACAGTTCCGAGCAGGGGTTGGGAACCTATGGCTCACGAGCCAGATGTGGCTCTTTTAATGGCTGTATC
The DNA here is from genome assembly GCF_036850995.1 of Saccopteryx leptura. Taxonomy (NCBI): domain Eukaryota; kingdom Metazoa; phylum Chordata; class Mammalia; order Chiroptera; family Emballonuridae; genus Saccopteryx; species Saccopteryx leptura. Next base: position 7,371,838 of record NC_089510.1, on the reverse strand, counting down.
TGGCTCGCAGACAAATCTTTAATAAAGAAAATAATAACGTTGAAAATATAAAATATTCTCATGTATTAAAATCCATTCGTTTCCTACCGCTCATGTTCATGGTTGCAGGTGGCTGGAGCCAATCACAGCTGTCCTCCGGGACAACACCAAATTTTTATTGGATAATGCGTAACGTGCACGGGTAGTTGTATGGCTCTCACGGAATTACATTTTAAAATATGTCGCGTTCATGGATCTCTCAACCAAAAAGACTCCCGCCCCCTGCTCTGGAGTGTAGATGAACAGGCAGGCACGCCTTGGTAAACTAATGCAAGCCTATTGGGAATGGCAGGGATTGTCAATGACGCAGCTCAGATTCTAGTTTGAGGGGCAGCCAGTCAGTGAAACAGACACAGTCGGACATGGAGGGTAAAGAGATGACTGCTGTGTTCCAGCAGCAGACGGGAGGTGTCCCCTAAAAATGGAACCCGCTCCTTGACTCTGGAACTCTGTTCCTCGGAGTCCAGACCAAGAAGACAAGTCTCCGGAAACCGCCACTTGGCTCCAACACTTCCCGACGACTACGGGATGGTTTTCCCTAGTCCTGGATCCCCCCCCCCCCCATTCCTTTATTGTACAAAAGGTAACTGATGTGTGTGCACAAGCATTTGCAGTTTTCTTGAGATTAAACGGCTGGAGGTATGTTTTGATCGACACCCAATGAAGATGGGGTAAGGGAAAATATGGGTCCTGTGAAAATACCCCCTTTTCTCCTTTGATGACACGCTCACTCAGCTCTTATCTTTATATTTGGTGACGTGGTCATTCAACTCTAATCTTTACATTCTAGTAAGTTATTTTGCTCTCACTGTTTAAGAACAACAAAAGGACAACATAAAATTCTTGCGTACGTTGTGTGAATTGGAGGGTTTTAATGTTTTTCATTTATCATTGCCAAACCAAGGACAATTTTACAACCCTTTTGTACCTAGCTGTTACAGGTAGGGCAATCTGTCTTTAAGGAGGGATACATTACTCTAAAAGAAATGAATCCTAGACAGTTTTCCCTGCAAGTCATGTGTCTTGTTGTTTGAATAAACTTCGTATAAGAAGTGAAAAAAAAAGTTTAGAGCACTTCAAATCTGACTTGCGAATGCACATAATAATAGGCATTAAATGCATTCTGCCTGATCTGAGCTTCAGGGTTTATGAGTCACAAACTGGTCGTTAAAAAATTCCATTTCATTTGTAAGACGGTGGCCATCAACATTCCGGAACATTCCGGAACACACCGAAAATCCTCCCCCGGCCCCTGAACACACAGCAACAATGCTTTTTCTCCTGAGGAATGCCCCTTTAACCATTACGCCCATCAGGTTATCAGTGGGTATTTCACTTCAGGAAGAGTCCATTTCTGTTGTTGCTTTCTCTTTCCTTCCAGAACACACTCCCTGCTCTGCCCGCCCCCCGTTTCATTTCGCTATTTTATCATCAGTGGTTTACAAAGCCTTTCTTCTCCCCACCACAGTCACTCCTGGGGGGCCGTGCACTGACCCTAGGCTGTGCCATTGCCATGAGATCAGGCTGGAAGGGGCCCAGTCCACTGAGTCCAGGGTTCTCAAACGTTTCCCCGGCGGTAGGATCGTTCGTTCTCTGGAGCCCGATACAGGGCGGGGTGCAGCGGTGCCCCCCACGTGCAGGGGTGCATCCCACGCCGGCCTGCAGCTGCACGGGTGCTGGTGGGCGGGCAGCACCCAAGGGCGATGGCACGGTTCCCGGTCTGCTCAGAGGTCCACCGGGTCTTGCTTCCTTACGCTCTGCTTCCCTTGTTCATGTTTCTCACGTCCATCACAACATCATCAACACATCTTTAAAATCCGTTGACACAGCTTTTGGATACTAACTAAAGAAGTTAGTATCCCTTTGACACCCTGGCCTGGGGACCTTGGGGCACAATGTAAAGCCAAGGATTTTAGGCCAATTCCCACACTTCCGAGATGAAGCGGCATCGAAGGGTGCACGGCTCAGCACAGGGCTGCGGGCACGGACTGACAAAGTCAGGAGGCCCAGAGAGGATGCTGGGAGACCCCGGCTGGCATTAGCCCTGGCCTGCCCACCGTCGGCCATCACAAACATCTACTGAGTTAAATCTGGTGATGAGAAGCGTTTCTTTTTTCCTGTTATTAAAAAAAAAAACCAACGAATGCACATGAATGTATATATACTGCTCACAAAAATCAGGGAATGTTTCATTGCTTTATATAACCTTCATAAAAGTCATGAAATGTCCCCTAATTTTTGTGAGCAGTATATTTCACTTCCTACTATAGAATGATGACATGATGGCAACCCGGCTGTGTGATCTGGTTTTACAGATGGTTTAAGGCAGGCGTCTCCAAACTACGGCCCACGGGCCTCATGTGGCCCCCTGAGGCCATTTATCTGCCCCCCCCCCCCGCCACACTCCCAGAAGGGGCACCTCTTTCATTGGTGGTCAGTGAGAGGAGCACTGTATGTGGCGGCCCTCCAACGGTCTGAGGGACAGTGAACTGGCCCCCTGTGTAAAAAGGTTGGGGACCCCTGGAAGGCGTTCTTCTTAAGTTCTTAAAAGAAAAGGGGGTGGGGAGGAGACAAAAATCTGATAACTCTGACAAGTTCATTCCCTACTTCCAGAAGAAGCAGTGCCACCCTCGGGCCACCCTGGGCCCGCTCCCCCGAGGGGGGGGGGGGCCGCAGGAAGCGACGACACATAACAGAAAGAGGCCGCCTGCACACAGGTGCCCGGTGGCTCCTGACAGAAGCGGACGCGGCCACCAAGCATCAGAAGTGCTTCCGAGTCAAGACGGTCGGGGTGCAGCTACCGGTCTTTTCCTCTCTGTCTATGGACCGGTCACGGCTTCACTCACGTGAATGGCCAGCGTCAGGTGTCCGGCCGCCCTGTCTGATGGGAAACGCACGTCCTCAGAGGTGGAAAGAAACCCCAGGCTCAGGCCATCCCCCACTCAGTCACGACACAACGCAGGCAGAGAAGGCTGCAGGAGCTCCTCTCGCCCCTCCTGTGTCTCTCTCAGGTCCTGCCAACAATGAGCTGCTTGTTTCTCTTATTTCCCAGAAACAGTCTTAGTCGTCCAACAAGGTCAGTGGAAAAAAAAAAAAGAAGAAGAAAAAAAAGAGCAGCTTTTGACTTCAGGGCACATTTGGTTCCAAAAATCTGCAAAGTATTAAACCAAGAAGTTGCACCGACTATCCCAACCTCACACTAAGCTCTTTATTCCCACTCCGGTGAGAACGGCTGGAAGGAAATTTCTCACCGGCTCTCCGGATCAGGCCCCCGGGCCCTGAGACCCCAGGGCGCACCCCCACATCCCCAGCCTTGCGGTCGCAAGCCTTGAAACGCTTCCGGGTGCCCCGAAACTTGACAGGTGGCCCTCTGGTGTTCCGCCTGCTCCCAGCTGCACTGATTTCCCAGGGAACCTTACTTTTTTTAAGACCAGGAAATGAGTTCCCTACTTGCTACCCTGTCTGCCTGTCCCCACCGCCACGGAGTGGACACACCAGCGTACAAGTACCCGGGCCACGCCCACCTCGCGCACAGAGGTGATTGCCTGGAGCCCGGGGTTTTTATGTCTTCCTAGCTAATGCCTCCCCTCAAATGTATATTTTTATTAGTGTTTCAAGGATTTAGATGTCAGTTGTCATCACCGTAATGTAGCCAGAAAAAGCTAAAAAAAAAAAAAAGAAAAGAAAAAGAAGTTATCTTTCTGGCACGGTGATGTCTTCTGGATCCTTTTGCTGTAACGGCAGCACCAGAACAAGCTGCTCAGATTCCACCTGATTTCGGGGGTGGGGGTTTGGGGGGGGTGTCTCCAGACGGATCAGCAGCAGTTGTCTGTCGCAGGGAGGAGCGCGTGCACGGGGCTAGCAGACTTCAGGCGACTCCTGACCCAACTCGGAAAACGAGAGGAAGCCGGGAGCTTCTCGGGGCGGCTCCACAGAGCTCCCCTTTGTGTCTGAGTTCAAGGCCTCAGCCCAGCCACAGCGGCCAGACCAAAGCGGCCTCGGCGTCTCCAGACAATAGGTAGACTTTCGCGCCAGGCAGGAAATGGAAACTCCGATGCGTGCACTCCGTGTCTCGTTAGTCGGGAGAGAGAGTTGACTGTCGCTTTTTATGGGTGAGCTTTTCCTGAGTGGTTTTAAAACTCCTCCAGGTGCAAAAGTGTGGCTAAACCCAAGCTAAATATCCGAAAAGAACTTGACAGCTGTTTTCCACCAGAAACGGGGCAGGGGGCGGGGGGGGGGGGGGTACGGACCTTTGCCAGCGGGACTGGCTCGAGCGTTTGATCCGTTTTCTTTTCATAACGTGCCATTTTAGTAAACATCTTTGTTATTTTAAAGAGCTCATGGAGCAGACGGTCTAGGAGACAGACAGAGGGCTGGAATGATTTATGAAAGAGAACAGGCCATTTGTAATCAAACACGGAAAAACGATCAGCTTCACAAGAAGTCCTAGAAATGCAAACAAAATCAAGAGAGCCATTTTTTTCAGCCATCAAATGAGCGACGCGGCAGGAATTTACTCAGGGGTAGCGGGATCAGGAATCCTGGTAAAATGACACGTCCACTTTTAGGAATTTGTACACATGGGCGGTTTGAGGATTAGGCTCCTAGATCTAATAGGATGTCTAGTAACCCCCCCCCCCCCAAGGTTAATTACCTTTGAAATGAAAAAGTACTAAAATGGTGGTAACAGTGGTGTGTCTGGATGGTAGGACTATACATGATTTTCCTCTTTTCAGCGTCCTTTCGCAGTTCATTTACCTCTTCGCTCACCAATGATCTGCGGAGCCCCAAGCAGGTGCAAGTCGCTGTCTGCAGGCTCCAGAGATACCAATGAGCAACATGGAAAGGGCTGGCCCTTCGGGGGCCTGTGGTCGGGTGGGGAGGTGGACAACAGCAAATACACAGCACACGTCTAGGGCTAAAGGCTTTGAACAAACAGATGTGGAACTTTGGGGGCACGGAAGTTAAGGAAGACCTCTCTAAGGAGCTACTATGTGATCTGAAAAATAAAAAATAAACAAAAGTGAACCAAGGGGAGATATCAGTGTAGGGGCCAGTGTCGGCGGAGGGATAACCAGTGCCAAGGTCCTGAGGTGGGAAGGCGCGGACCTGCGTGGGCTGGGGGTAACGGAGTGAGACAGGGCTGCCCACGCGGCTGAGGGGCGGAGGGGGAAGGGCCAGGGCCCGTGGGACCTCGGCGCTGTGGCGAGCACTGCAGCCGGCCTGTGCTCGTGAATGATACAAGCCTCCTTCTGGCTCACCGCTCCAGCCTCCTGGGAAGCTGCCAGACTATTTCACACACTACGGTCAAATGAAGAGTTCCGAAGAAACACGGAGTTGGGGAAACTCCGGGGATGCAGCCCCCCGGGGACCGGTGTCTGCGAGCTGCTGTCCCTTCCCCCTGTGTGGTGGGGTTCAGGGCCCTCTTTCAGGAAGAGAGGAGACGAGGCTTCGGGGCGGAGGTCAGGGCGTGGAGTCTAAAGCAGCTGTGCTTTTAAACGCTTCACAGGAGACTGGCCCCAAGCAAAAACCAAAACAAAACCTGTACTTCTGAATTCTGCTGGACGGGTGTGCTCAGGGGTTCTATTCCCAAACACGGGCACGCGCGCACACACACACACACACACACACACACACCAACAACGAAGCTGCAGCTCTGGAAATTCTCAAGTTCATCCCTGACTCACAGCGGGCACGGGCTGGACCCTTGTTCCGGCTCCCGCGATTTCTGGCTGGTTCACCCAGTGGTTAGGGAGGGTTATAGAAAACCGCTCTGGTGTTCACTGTTGGGAGGTTTTTTGAGGACAGTTCTCTAGATCAGTGTTTTCCAACTGCCAGTCCACGGACCGGTCCGCCTGAAGTTTCGTGTCGATCTGTGAGAGTACACCACCCCGATGCTGGATCCAGAGGACAGACCCAGTGACCTCAGTCAGCTTCACTCAGGATGCACAGGGTGCGCTCTGCCTGGGCGGTCCCTGAGATAACTCTACTTTCACCAGTCACCGAGTGTAAAAAGGTTGAAAACCGCTGACCTAGATCACAGTGTATAAATGAGGAATTAAAGGGAGAACCCCTTCTTGAGCACCTGTACCTGGAAAAACTGATTTCTCCTCCTGACCCGGCAAAGCCCTTTAGAGCTCACGAATGCTTTGACTCCTGTAACTGAACAAACCACCCCCTCTGCAAGAGCCCCCCTGTCCCCAAGTCCCAAAGCCAAATCTGCGGGCCCCTCCAACAACCAGGTAAGGCAGGTGGCACGCATGTGTCTCCCTGGCTAGTGTAATAATACACTTCCTCAGCCACAGTCTCCCTTCACCTCAACTCAACCCAGTTATTTCTACATCCCCACAGCCTTTGGAATGAGGCGTTCTGCCAGAGGCAAGAGCAGGGAATAAATGGACGGAAGCGGCACATTCGTTTTAGAACTACAGCTCTGCGGACGTGGCATCACAGGGGCGTTACTTTATCTGTCCGTTAAATGCTGTTCTGTGAAGCTTCACGGGGCAGGCTGGAAATGGCGTTTGCTTGTCACCCCTAGGGGCCAGGTTTGTATGACCTGAGGCCGTCTCTTCCAGAGACAGGGTGGACCAGAAAGCGTGGCTCATGTCCCCTGGTCTTGACGGAACATGCTTATTACAGAAGCTGGTCGGCCCAGGCAAACTCTGTCCTCCCCCTCCCCCCCGATCGCCCGCCTCCCAAATGAGCAAAGCCAGTGTCACCCAGATGGGGACAAACTGGCACGTGTGTCTCCTGGCGGGGTGCAACGAGCACAGCACAGCATCACTCCCGGGTGTTCCTGCCAAGAACGTATAACCCCGACCTACGCGAGCAAGAACTGGGCAAGCCCGGGTCTAAAGACAACCTACAAAATAACTGGCTTGTAGGCTTCAATGACATCAAGGTCCAGAAACACAGGGGCAGAGGGATTTCCTGGTGAAGATTCAGGAGACAGGACAACTAAATGCGACGTGGGACCCTCGACAGCCCCCGGGCCAGAAACCAAGACAGCCGTTAAGAACACTGTTGGGATAAGTGAAGAAATTTCTAATGTGGATGATGGATTAGATGATAGCAGTGTACCGATGTTACTTCCTGATTTTGATACGTCTACTGTGTTTATGTAAAAAATACGCCCTTTTAGGACATACAAACTGAAGGGTTTGGGAGGGGGGTACAGGGGCATTATGTCTCCAGCTTCATCTCAAAGGATTCAGGGGGGAAATATATATACATTATGACACAAAGAAAGAGAGAGGAGACAGTGTGGCAAATCATAAACGATGAACAAAGGCAAATCGGGCAGAAGGGTCCACGGGAGTTCCCTGAACTGTATTTGAAACTCTTCCGTGAGTGTCAGATTATTTCAAAAATAAAAAAATGATATATTAAAAAGAAAACAACAACAAAGAGAAAAACTTCCCTATACACACCTTAAACTCCCTGGCAACAGAGAAGTCTCAGTGTGGCGGGGTCCAGAGAAACTGTGTTGCGCGGGGGCCGCTGTCCTGTGGTTGGTTCCTATCTGAGGAGGTCCTACTGAACAACGGCTCTGCAACATGACGGGGGTTTGCAGGGGAGAGACCCTGGCTGTGTTAGGAGCCACGTGATTCCGACACCTCATATTCTGAGTGTTTCCCCCAGCCTTTCCGCCTCCACCTCCAACCCCAACTGCTCATGCAGAAGTAATTCTGGGTGCAGGTGGTCAAAAGATACAAATTTCCAGTGATACAATAAAGACATCCTGCAGATATCATGTAACACACGGTGACAGGCATTGATAATATTGTAACTGCATATTTGAGAGTTGCAAAGGGAGTAGATCTTTTTTTTTTTCTTTTTTTCTTTTTTTTCTTTTTTCTGAAGCTGGAAACAAGGAGAGACATTCAGACAGACTCCCGCATGCGCCCGACCGGGATCCACCTGGCACGCCCACCAGGGGGCGATGCTCTGCCCCTCCGGGGCGTCGCCATGTTGCGACCAGAGCCACTCTAGCACCTGAGGCAGAAGCCACAGAGCCATCCCCAGCGCCCGGGCCATCTTTGCTCCAATGGAGCCTTGGCTGCGGGAGGGGAAGAGAGAGACAGAGAGGAAGGCGTGGCGGAGGGGTGGAGAAGCAAATGGGCGCTTCTCCTGTGTGCCCTGGCCGGGAATCAAACCCGGGTCCTCCGCACGCTAGGCCGACGCTCTACCGCTGAGCCAACCGGCCAGGGCCGGGGGTAGATCTTAAAAGCTCTCATCACAAGAAAAAAAATTTGTAGCTTTGTGTGGTGGATGTTAACTAGATTTATAGTGGGGATCACTCTGTGATACACGTGCACGTATCGATTCATTATGCAGTATACCTACAGCCAATATAGTGTTACATTTCAGTTATATCTCAGTTGTTATTGTTTAGTTAAAAATTTTTTATTTACTTATTGATTTTCCTGAGAGAGGAAGGAGAAAGGGAGAGTGGAAAAAAAAAACAACATTGACCTGTTGTTCCACTTATTGATGCATTCATTGGTGGATTCTGATGTGTGCCCTGACCAGGGATCGAACCCACAAGCTTAGTTATCAGGACAATGCTCTAATCAACTGAGCTACCCAGCCAGGGCTCTTAATTTTGAAAAAGGAGAAGAAAACACCCTTTTTAAAAAACAGACAGCCTGGGAAAACAGGAGCAAGGGCTGGCCTACGGGACTGGTGGACACAGTCTTTCAGAAGAGACAGCTCCGCAGCGCTACGTCTGACAAGACACCGGACTGAAGAATTGTAAGTTTTCTCGGGGAGGGTGAGGGGGGGTGGGGTTGCTGGGCCCCAAGAGAGTGAGGTGGCCATAAAGCTTGAGGCCCTCTGGTAAAAGGTCCTCACTTCCCAGGGTCACAGCTGAAGAAACGGCTCCGTGTTGGCATTCTTAATGGGGGTGGGGGGGGGACCTGACAAGCTAAGAAGGTCCGGGGTGCAGATGGGAAGGGAACCGGCGAGCGGAAGGGTCCTGCTCCAGGGAGGAAGGTCTCAGGCCAACGTCATCCTGTCTTCACACAGTCTGGACCCTGGGATCCCCTCAAACTGAAGGGGGCGGGGAAGACTTGTGTTTAAAAGCGAACGAGACCAGCGGGGTCTCAGAGGGGCGCGCCTTGTCTGCCGTGTCCGGGCAGCGACAGCGGGAAACAATGTGAGTGATGGATGGAGGCGAGGCGCGCAGGACCCTTCCAGGGGCAGCAGGGGCAGTCGTCCCGAGTGCGCCCTTCCGGAGGACAGGGGGGACGGGGAGACCCCGGGCATCGGGGGAGGGAGTCCAGCTCCGCTCCAGCTCACCCCGGCGTTGGCGCAGTGGAGAAAGGCGCAAGTAGAACTTTCTTTTTTCTTTTTGATAGCTACAGGGTGAGCTTTGAAGCAGTCTAAGGAAGGTTTGGGGGCCAGGACTAAACTGGCTGCATTAAAAAAAAAAACTTGTTTTCCTTTATTTTTATTTGTTTCCAGCTCTGCAAATATTTAACTCTTGGCAATATTGAAAACCCGCAACTCAGTCTTCACTGGTGTCTGAGAAATAGAACAACGCTGGAAAGGAAAAGGCTGAAAATAATATACACGACATACTAATAATAAAATAATGACATGCACGACAGGGAGCCCTGTGAAGCAGAGGAACTTCAATTCAAATGAGACTTCCCTTTACGGCTCAGTCAGAAACATCCAGATACGCAGGCTGCCCCAGGGTGGGGGGAAGACCCGCAGCCTGGTTACTAACGCACTCCGAGGCAACCTTACGTCGTTTTTTGTAAAAGAAAGTAGCACCCCAAACAAATCCCTCTCCCCAACATACACACACACACCCACCCACACCCACCCACACACACAGTGCATGTGCAGACAATTACTTGTTCAGTTGCATGAAAGCAAACTAGGTCAAAATTGTATTTTTAAAGAAATTGTTCTACTTTACTATCAAACATTCCAAAGAAAACTAGAGAAAAAAATAAGGGAATTAAAGGAAAACACAAAAAGTTATGTCCAAGAATTTTAGTGCAACGTCCTTCAAAATGGTAAAAAAGAAAAGAAAAAAGAGAAAAAGAGAATCAGCTTGTATGTCTCTCAGCAGAAGAACTGGTTAAATAAATTGTGGCAGTCACGTAACGGAATATCACACAGCCATCAGCATGATATCATGATGAATAAGCGAATCCTCCCAAGTCCATTCATAACGTTAAGAATACATATAAATTAAATGAGAATCCAGTCTATACCCTTCAGAATGATAAAGGCTAGAAAGTCTGGTGGCAGATATTGTTGGCCGGAGGAGGGGGAGAAGCACTCGGACTCGCTGATGCTGGGAGTCCACATGGGTGTCATCACCCTTTTGGAGGGAAGAGGAACTTCCCTTACAACTTCAAATGCACGTCACCTTTGATGCAGGAATTCCACCACTGCAACATTACCCTCTACGTAAATAGCATATGGCACAAGGGGATACACACTGTAGCATTTTTTTTAAATAATAGCAAACAATCAGCTAAGAACCTACATGCCTAGCACAGGAGATTGGTTAAATAAATTATGGTACACAGTGGAGTGAAACATTACCTACTGCTAACAAAGAAGGAACACATCAGCAAGTCCTGATTTAGAAAGCTAAGAGATATTAAGTTCTGAAAAGACATACATGTCCAAGCATGCACGTACACACGTAGAGGATTTCTAGAATACTCAGGAGCCTGCAGCGGTTGTCTCTCTGGGAAAGAGAAGAAGGCTGGGAGTTCTAGTGTGAAGGAGACTTATCTCTCACAAATACTCTTTGGAATGTTTGTAAGTTGTTGTTGTTTTTTTCACTTTAGTAAGAGGAGGGGAGGCAGAGACAGACTCCCGCATGCGCCCTGATCAAGATCCACCCAGCAAGCCCACCAGGGGGCGATACTCCGCTGCAACCAGAGCCATTCCAGCGCCTGAGGCAGAGGTCACAGAGCCATCCCCAGCTCCCGGGCCAACTTTGCTCCAGTGGAGCCTTGGCTGAGGGAGGGGAGGAGAGAGACAGAGAGGAAGGAGAGGGAGAGGGGTGGAGAAGCAGATGGGCGCTTCTCCTATGTGCCCTGGCTGGAAATCGAACCCAGGACTTCCCCTGCTGGGCCAATTAATGCTCTACCACTGAGCCAACCAGCCAGGGCAGAATGTTTTAATTTTTTGCCATGTTTGTGCTACTTTCCCAATAAAACCAGCTAATCAAAAAAAAAAAAAATACTGTAGAAAACAGCATTTGACATGGAAAGAGACAACAGGGGGTGGGAAAGAAGGCTACAAAAAAATATATAGAGGATTTTCCAACCTTTTTTGTTTATGTCTATGTTGGAAAAAGACAAATATAGGAGAAAAATGTTAGTGTGATTTTGAATGATCAGATTACAGTGCTCTATATTTTCTCATTTATTTTGGCTGATCACCCATATTTGTACAGTGACCAAATAAATAGGAATTACATAATTTGGGGGAAGATTCTTGAATCTTGCTGCCTCAGAATGCTCAGGATCTTATTTTTTTCCTTTTTCTTCCCCTAAAACCAGGAAGAGAGCGCTAAGCCCCCTCTCCTTGGCACCCAGTGAGAAAAGACGGGGCAGGCCTTTGTCTTCCTGGCTTCCTCTACGGCACTGTTTGGCTGACGCCATCACAGAGAATTATTCAGAGCCAAGCGTGGAGCAACAGCTGTCCCCGACCACCAGCAACTGCAAAACACCCAGGGCATAAATTTAGACTTCCAGAAAGAACGAAGAAATCAATCTTCCTGTGGATATGGGGTGGGGGAGGTGATGACCATCACAGGCCCCAAAGAGCAGGTCAGAGAAGAGCGTTCAAATGCCACAAACCCCATCCCAGAATCCTTTTGCCTCGAACTTTAGGCGAAATGCTCCACAGCAAAGATGTTCCCCAGGGCAAACCACCGGAAGTCAGCCAGCCAGCAGAGAGCACTGAAACGGTCACAGCTACTCTTGATACTCTCCACGGAGGCCCACAGCTCGGTGACGAGGCTCGGCTCCATCAGACGTAAATCCGTACACGGAGGGAGGGCCCCCAGAGAAGCGACTCGGGAAGAGCTTGACCGGCCTTCTCCTCCTTCCGAGGAGGCTCTGCTCCTCTTCGGGGTGGGCGGCGCCCCTCTGGAGTGCCGGGCCTGAGAGGGCAGATGTTCCAGCCAACTCTCGGGAAGTGAAGTTTAAGGCGGGCTGCCACTTACCCCATGAACTCAGACAGTACGGTTCATTAATCTGAATCCCAAACTGAAACTTTGAAGTTTCCACTTGGTATGATTGGGGGTCAAAACTTTCTGGCCTGACTGGTAGTGGTGCAGTGGCTAAAGCGTTGACCTGGGACACTGAGGTCCCAGGTTCAAAACCCCAAGGTCATGATCATCAACATGATCCCATCCATGGTTGCTGGCTTGAAGCCCAAGGTCTCTGGCTTGAGCCCAAGGTCGCTGGCTTGAGCCCAAGGTCTCTGGCTTGAGCAAAGGGTCCCTGGCTTAGCTGGAGCCCGCCCCCGTCAAGGCACATATGAGAAGCAATCAATGAACAACTAAAGTGACACAACTATATTCTCATCTCCCTGCCCCCCTCAGAAAACAAAACGAAACAAAATAAAAAGCAAAAATGTTCTGAAAGTGGCTTCAGTGTCCACATCCCCAAAGTGTGCACTAACACTGGCAAGTGCCAAAGACACAAATGCCAATGTCACAATTAATGTCTATTTTGGACAGAGAAGCCGGTCAAAGAGTTGGTGAGCGTCCCTGGAGCTCTCTTCGGGTAACTCAGTGTAAAGACCGAATAACGGAGTTGGTTTTTGCCATTTATTATGGTGGCGTCCCCGCACCTGGCTAAAAACAGCCCCCAGCCCCAGACCCCAGCCGACGATGTCTGAAACACGACCTCCCAGGGTGGGACCCAGGCAGCAGCCCACCACCGTCCTCGGGGGAGCGCTCAGACCGCAGGATTCCGAAGGGGCGTGTCTGACACGCGCCCCGTGGGTCCAGTCCCTGCGCGAGCTGGACGCCCACTCGGAGAACGCTGACCTTAGAGACCCGGGGGGGACTTGGTGACCACAAGGCGGGCTCGGTCCGCTGCCGAAGCTTGACGATTCAAGGTTCCGTCCCTACTGCTCCTGGGCGGTGGGGGTGGAGGGGCCGGAGCCTTCTTCCCAGCCCTGCATCCTCCTCTCCCCCCATAAACACTGCGCCCATCAGCTCTCCTCTCTTCCCCTTCTACTTACGATACGAGCTGTGTAGCATGTTACAGGGAAATAAATAAATAAAGGGAATTACCCCCAATCTAAAATTCTTACTATAATCACTATTAACACTAAAAACCACAGAAATGACTTACTCAATAATACATTTCGGCTACAGAATGGCGCACCTGTGCGGCATCAGGCACTTGGCCAGGGGCTAGAAATAACAAAGACTGGGGCCAAATCTTGAGGGAAAGAGAAACTGGGCAAAGTTTAAAAAAAAAACAAAAACAAAATTATAACCATAGCATAAGCAATCTTGCCTGCTTTATAAAATTAGGCTGAGCGAAGGTTCCTGTGTGCCATTATAACTGTGATTCTAATGGTTAAACTATATTTATTTTTGCATGGTAAGCATTTAATGGGGGGGGGGGGCTATATTATAAATAATGCATCTGTAGGCACCGTTTCCCAAAGTGTTTGTCTAAGGTGCTTGGTAGGGGTTTTATTTTTAAGGATATTTTCTTAGGAAAATTGTGGCATCAGTCAGTTTTTTTTCATGGCTCTTGAGACTTCTTCTTATCAAACAGGAGATTTTTCTACCTAAACTTCACACAATGACATGTACAAGTCTTCATCACCTCCTCTTCATACAGCAAGATAAATGAAACCCGACTTAAATAAAAACCCGTGTGCACTGAGGTAAACTATGCCCTGAAAACACACGATTTCTGCGCGCTCTACTGCGTTCCAGTTCGTATTGCGCAAGAGGGACTGAGCAGCTGGGAATTCGTCTCCAGCACCCACTTCACCTTTCCCTTAAAAGCCTGGAAAGAAAAGGAACTGGAACGAACCTGTTTTTGAAAAACCCAAAGAGTGGTCTCCAATCATTGTGACTAGATTGGAGCAAATTTTGACGAGACGGCTTCCTCCAAATCTACCTTAGAAGAAATGATAATATTAATTTTCCACAGAGTTTAGAAAACTATTCTCTCTTAGTCTAACAAAAAAACAAACAAACAAACAAAAAAAACCCGCCTTTACATCCAAAACAAATACAGACTAATATTGAACGTACACTGGAATTGAAAAATAAAGTTCAAAAAAGAAAGAAACGTTCTCTAGCAGAAGAACCTTTTCTTCCCCCATTTCCTGTGCCCAACAGACCTCCTCACCTTCCCTAAAAACGGGCTTCCCACCACCCCAATCCAACCAGCACCCCTCACCTCCACCCTCCCCCTCCGGGTCTGGAGGTTCAGTTTGTGTGTGTGTGTGTGTGTGAGTGTGTGTGCGCACGCGTGTGTGTGTGAGTGAGTGTGTGTGCGCACGCGTGTGTGTGTGAGTGTGTGTGTGCACGCGTGCGTGTGCGTGCGCTAGTGCAATTCAGGCTAATTTATCCTGCAGAAACCACAAAATTCAAAAAGTAGCGAGAACACCCCACCTGGAAAAGACACAGTAGCCAGATGTGTCTGCCATGAACTCACCACATAAAGTCGATGAGGGAAAGAAGGAAAGAAAAACAAAACAAAACAAAACAAAAAAAACACCACCACCAACTCACTGGAAAAAGAAAAAGAAAAAAAGATATCCTATGGATAAATCTGCCATTTCACAAACTTTTTCTGGCTACCTCTTTCTATATGCGTTAAGCAAGACGAGGCTCCGTGATTTGCTTTTGATACAATGGTTTTAAGTGTCTCTGTACACTTCCTAGAGGGAAGATTGAGCCAACTGAGCAAATGAGCCCAGACAAGATTTCCTTTCCATCTTGTCTTGAAAAGCATGCTCTGGAAAAGAAAAGGGGGGATGAAAAAGGCACACATATGTTTGTAATTTCAAGTACAGATGAAGACAGACCTGCAGGACATCGACTCTGCCCAGGGGATGGCACACTTTCAAAGGGGAGAAGTGTGTGCGTGTGTGTGTGATTTCTAAAAAATCCTATAGCATTAAAAATACACCCTGGCTGCACTTACCCAATAGCTTCTAAACCGGCTCGGGCTGGCAGCCTGGTGAAGTTTTTCTGCCGTCTTTATTTTTCCTGTCCTGTCTGGGGGTGCTGGCCGCCCCAGCCGGGGCCTCACTCCAGCACAGAGGTCGCTGGCATGTGCTGGGAGCCCCGCACAGCACAGCTGAGGATGGCTGGGAGTGTCATCACCGAGACGGCAAAACTGCCGGTCACTTTTCTCTTAGCAAAAAACATTTTAAAACACGGGGACATTTTAAGTGGCCACACCACAAGCAGGATCCTCCTCTTCAGTTTCTCACCACTGCTTGTCTGGAGGTTAAAGATTCTTTTCTTTCTAAAATGTTATTTACTTGATTTTGGGAGGGGGGGGGGGAACAGTAATTTGTTGTTCCACTTACTTATGCATTTACTGGTTGCTTTTTTTTTTTCAATAGAGACAGAGAGAGAGTCAGAGAGAGGGATAGATAGGGACAGACAGACAGGAACGGAGAGAGATGAGAAGCATCAATCATTAGTTTTTCGTTGCGACACTCTAGTTGTTCATTGATTGCTTTCTCATATGTGCCTTGACCACGGGCCTTCAGCAAACCAAGTAACCCCTTGCTTGAGCCAGCGACCTCGGGTCCAAAGTGGTGAGCTTTTTGCTCAAACCAGTTGAGCCCGTGCTCAAGCTGGCAACCTCGGGGTCTCGAACCTGGGTCCTTCCGCATCCCAGTCCGATGCTCTATCCACTGCACCACGCCTGGTCAGGCTACTGGTTGCTTCTTGTGTGTGCCCAGACAGGGAAGCAAACCTGCAACCTGGTGCACTGAGACAGCGCTCTGACCCACTGAGCTACCTGGCCATGGCTTTAAAGATCACCGTGTTTCCCCATGTATAAGACGCACCTTGTTTCGGGTCTAAACCCTGGGTGCATCTTACACAGTGGCTGTGGCATTTCCAATGCCATAGATGGAGCTGAGGACAAGATAATGGATGGGAGTTTTGACAGTGATGAGGAGTTGTATGAATTTTATGATAAAACTTGAGTTCAATCACTTTATGTAGTACATTTTTTTTTTCAAATTTCGGGTCCCAACATTAAGGTGTGTCTTATACATGTGGGTGCATCTTATACAGAGGGAAATACGGTATTTTCGTTGTGTGTAAACAGTAAAAGCGTGGGAACCACGGCTGGGTTTCCTGAGAGGTGAGCGCCCACAGGCCCTTCCTTCAGCGCCCAGGGGCCAGACCCGTGAGGGGAAACCGGACTGTCAGCGAACAACCAGGTTGGTTTGTTTGTTTGTTTAACTTGAATTTCCTGGGGTGACACTGATTAATAAAACTCGGTTTCAGGTGTACAGCTCTGCAATACACACGTCATCTGTACACTGTACTGTGTGTTCACCACCCAAGTCGAGTCTCCTTCCACCACGACTTATCCCTCTCCACGCCCTCTCCTCCCGCTCCCGACCCCGGGGGCCTGTCCTCCGCGAACACGGAATTTTAACGAGACGCGGGGGCCTCTCTCCAGGCCAGTGCCGAGGCGTGGGCGGCCTAACTGCTCCGCACGGCTGCCACGAGGCAGGTACTCTCGCTGCCGCGTTTTGACAGAGCAGGAGAATGAGGCGCAGAAGGGTTAAACAACAAAGCCAACCGAAGCTCAGTTCTGACGTCACGTTCTTCCCAGGAACCACGATCGAGGTCCTGTGCCCGCCGGTCCGCCATCACCGCCATCACCACCTAACATCTCAACGTTTTTTTAGGCAGGTCCACTTTCCCAGGCCCGTGGGTCAATGTGTTATAAACAGGGACCGTGCAGGGTCTGAGTTTTTTCTATTTCTTTTTTTTTTTTTTTTTTTTTAGAAAGTTACATTTAAAGGGGGGTGTTTTTCTATTTCATTTTTTTTAACTCCTTCGAAAAATATAGCAGTTATGAACAGTAATTAACCATTACCAACAACCTATGAGGAAGATGTGCAATCCTACCCAGTTTGTGTTATGGAAAAAAATAGTTCCGGCCCTGGCCGGTTGGCTCAGCGGTAGAGCGTCGGCCTGGTGTGCGGGGGACCCGGGTTCGATTCCTGGCCAGGGCACATAGGAGAAGCGCCCATTTGCTTCTCCACACCCCCCCTCCTTCCTCTCTGTCTCTCTCTTCCCCTCCCGCAGCCAAGGCTCCATTGGAGCAAAGATGGCCCGGGCGCTGGGGATGGCTCCTTGGCCTCTGCCCCAGGCGCTAGAGTGGCTCTGGTCGTGGCAGAGCGACGCCCCGGAGGTGCAGAGCATCGCCCCCTGGTGGGCAGAGCATCGCCCCCTGGTGGGCGTGCCGGGTGGATCCCGGTCGGGCGCATGCGGGAGTCTGTCTGACTGTCTCTCCCCGTTTCCAGCTTCAGAAAAAAAAAAAAAAAAAAATAGTTCCGCAGTCCCGGTGTGAGTCCTGTTCCCTCTTCGCAGAAGCCGGGACCACAGGCCGGCTGTTGGCCCCCAGGGTGGAGGCCAGCACTCCGCCTTCACCTCTCCTCATTACTGTCTAAAGTCCTCTGGGCCCCCCTTCCCCTGCCGTTCACTGGGTCCCCCTGGGCAGCCGGACTCAGAGGCCACCAGCCTGCTCAGACAGGCTCCAACTGACAGACACCCTAAGTTGGCAGATGCGAAAACAAAAGTTTCAGTTAACAACTAGCCAGAGCCAAAAATGGTTACTTGAAAGAAAAAAAAAAAAGTGGAAAAATTTTGTTTTTCCCTTTTCCCCCTGCAGAGTATTCGGTGTCTGATACGTTGGCGAGTTAGACACAGCCACCTGCCGTCCTGGAGAGAGACGGACCCCGGGGCAGCCGGACAGAAGGACGTTCCGGTCTCAGCACGCCGCTCATCTGGGACATCTTGAAGCGCTAGGGTTTTTTTCTCTCCCCACTAATAATACCTGGTTTGACTTACAAGCCCCATTTCAGGAATGGGGGGTGGGGGGGTGGGGGGTGGGAGGGGGGGTTGAAACACTTCCACCAGAGGGCGCTATCCTCACTGGAAGTTAAAAACACGGGTTCCTAATTTACAGCACTTTGCACTCAAACTCGCTGAAAAGAACATTTTTTTCCCTTTGAGAGCTGTTACAATAAACAATGAAATGGTCTTCAAATTTAACATTCTGTAATTAGCTAAAATTAAAGTCTTTCCACAAGAAACAGTGATGATAATAAGACTAAAAATACTCATTTACAGCTTATTATATGCCAGGTATGGATATAAGCAGTTTACATATATTAACTCATATAATCACCTCATACAAAAACTTTACATATGGGGAAACTAAGGCACAATTAAGTAACTTAATGGAGTCACCAAGCTAGTAATGGGCAGAGCCAGGACTTAAAATATCACAGTCTGACCCCCCAAGTCCACAAACCTAACCTACAGAAAAACATAAAATCCTAATAAAAAAGAGATTTATTATATCACAGGTATAGAAATACATAAAATTAGCTTATAAAAAGTACAAAGTCTATCATTTGATAGATTTTAGAGACAGGCAGGGAGAAAGAGAGAGACAGGATCAATTTGTTCCTGTCTGTGCCCTGACCAGGATTTGAACTGGCAACCTCTGTGCCTCGGGAAGGTCTAACCAACCGAGCTCTCTGGCCAGGGTTATTACCTGTATTTTGACATCCTTCTCACACATACATAATACCTCTCAGTGAAGAGGAAATGACACTTAGGTTCACGTATTTGTCAGCTATATTGCATTAGAAACTAGATTTAAGAAGTAAGAGAGAGGTAGCGCAGTGGATAGAGTGTCGGGCTGGGACGCGGAGGACCCAGGTTTGAAGCCCCGAGGTCACTCGCTTGAGTGCGGGCTTATCCACCTTGAGCACGGGGTCACTGGCTTGAGCATGGGATCATAGACATGACCCCATGGTCACTGGCTTGAACCCAAAGGTCTTTGGCTTGAAGCCCAAGGTCGCTGGCTTGAGCAAGGGGTCACTCGGTCTGCTGTAGCCCCCCAGTCAAGGCACATATGAGAAAGCAATCAATGAACAACTAAGGAGCTGCAACGAAGAATTAATGCTTCTCATCTCTCTCCCTTCCTGTTTGTCCCTATCTGTCCCTCTCTCTGTCTCTGTCAGAAAAAAAAAGAAAAAAGAAGTAGGAGGAGGGGGAAAGATATGTTCTGGTCAAAAGGTAAAAAGAGAAAAAAAATCCAGTTGACGTAAAACAGACACAGTAATTTTGAATTGTATTCAAAGTAATAATTTTATATACTCTTATTTTTTGTATTTTTCTGAAGTTAGCGGGGAGGCAGTCAGACAGAATCCTGCATGAGCCCGACTGGGATCCACCCCTCATGCCACCA
Organism: Saccopteryx leptura; assembly: GCF_036850995.1. NCBI lineage: Eukaryota > Metazoa > Chordata > Mammalia > Chiroptera > Emballonuridae > Saccopteryx > Saccopteryx leptura. The sequence continues at coordinate 7,352,315 of NC_089510.1, read as the reverse complement.
GGGGGCGATGCTCTGCCCATCTCAGCGCCCAGGCCAACTTTGCTCCAATGGAGCCTTGGCTGTGGGAGGGGAGGAGAGAGACAGAGAGGAAGGAGACAGGGAGGGGTGGAGAAGCAGATGGGCGCTTCTCCTGTGTGCCCTGGCCGGGAATCGAACCCGGGACTCCGCACGCCAGGCCGACGCTCTACCACTGAGCCAACCGGCCAGGGCCTACATTTGTATGTTTATATATGCTAATGTATATGACAGAGGTATATTACAATATATAGAATATATGAAGACTCTGGTAGACACCTATATTTCTAAAAAAATAAAATACTATATTCTAAATCTTCAAAAAAAAAGAAGAATCTTTTCTTTGTATTTTTAAAGACTGATAATACAGAGTATAAACTACAGGCAGACCTACAGCTTGAAATCAAATATTCTGAGTTAAGTATTTGGCATTAGGACCACCTTGTGACTCTGAATTGTCCCCGTCTTTGAGGACACATTCCTCCTGTTTCCATCTACGGACACATCTGTGATTCTCCGTAGGCTAGCAGCACACTCGTAATGTGCGCATACTCAAATATTGTTGGAAAAACCCCAGAATGCGTGTCTTGAGAAATTATTGCCCCAATTTATTCAAAATCTAGAAAGTAAGCTATTTTATTCAACCACAGGCAAACTGATTTCAGACATTTAGATTACAATTTTTTTGGACAGACATTACCAGCAATGAGCTGTGTGTGTGCGTGTGTGTGTGTGTGCGTGTGTGTGTGTGTGTGCGTGTGTGTGTGTGTGCAGGCAGATTCACACGTGCCCACAGTACCAGGTTTCAAGCACGTAAGGCCCTTTTTTAGTCTACTTCCCATGTGTTGCACAATTTTTGAAAAGTAACTCCAGGGTTTTACATACTAACAAACAACACTAGTAGCTAAGATGTCCATCAGCTGGGGGCTAGTTAGATAAGCTAATTATAGCATACCAACATGTTGGGCTATTCGACAGTTTTTTAAAATTCATTGATTGATTTTAGAGACAGAGGAAGGGAGGGAGACAGACAGAAACAAGGATCTGTTCTTGTATGTGCCCTGACCGGGGATCCAACCCACAACCTTGGCACACTGGGACAACGCTCTGACCGACCGAGCTATCCTGGTACGGAGACAGCGGTAGGAAAATCAAGACGCAGAAGAGCGGGTGTGATACGCTGGCCTCTGCATGTGACTGGAAACACTGGTTGACTCCAGGCAACACAGAAGGGAATCAGAGGAAGATTTACTTGTTGAATACCTTTTTGAAAAAATGTTTAGCCCTGGCCGGTTGGCTCAGTGGTAGAGCATCAGCCTGGTGTGTGGGTGTTCTGGTTCGATTCCTGGTCGGGGCGCACAGGAGGAGCAACCACCTGCTTCTCCACCCCTCCCCCTCTCTCTCTTTCTTCTGTTCCCACAGTCATGGCTCGATTTGTTTAAGCGCTTTGGCCCCAGGCAGTGAGGATGGCTCTGTGGAGCTTCCACTTCAGGCCCTAAAAATAGCTCGATTGCAAACATGGCCCCAGATGGGCAGAGCATCGAGCCCAGATAGGCATTGCCGGGTGGATCCCTGTCGGGGTGCATGTGGGAGTCTGTCTCTCTATCTCCCCTCCTCTCACTTGGAATAGAGAAGAAAAAAAAAATGAAAGAATGTTTAAATTGTTCCAGCCAGGTCCATAAAAGATTTGTTTCCAATTATAGTGATTATAAAATTGAGGTTAACCCTTGATCATCGGTTTTTAGAATTTTTTTTTTAATTTTTTATTTTATTTTATTTATTCATTTTAGAGAGGAGAGAGAGAGGGAGAGAGAGAGACAGAGAGACAGGATTAGAGAAGGGGGGAGGAGCAGGAAGCATCAACTCCCATATGTGCCCTGACCAGGCAAGCCCAGGGTTTCGAACTGGCAACCTCAGCATTTCCAGGTCAATGCTTTATCCACTGTGCCACCACAGGTCAGGCCTGGTTTTTAGAATTTTTAATGAAAATCAAATTGTTAAAGAAACCCTGAAACTCTCCTAATGTTACCCAACGTGCGGTTTTGATTTTCCTTGTTTTGTTTACTACACTTGCATCCGCTTCCGACTCGAGCTCCAGTGTCAGGGACAAATGACTCACAGGAGGTTTGGTTTACCACGGCCGGGAGACGCGCTGATACCGTTTTCCTTGATCTGACCCTTAGACAAGTACCGCCACAGAGGTTATTCTAAGTCACTTGCTTCTAGCTTATATCTGCAAGCTTTAAAATGGCAGGGCCCAACTTCCTGGAAGAACAAACAATGTATTTCCTTGAAGCGGACTTGGGTCGACTGAAGTCCACGCTCACTTTGGCCAAGCCACAGCATGAGGGAAGGGGTGCCCATGGCTAAGGGCGTCCCCTCCTGCCAATTTAACAGGAGGGTCTTCTCACTCTCTCCAGCTAACCGCTCTGGGCGCAAAGCGGTATTGAGACATCTGATCTTACATGGAAATGTTCTCTGAAAACGGGACCACTCGATAGAAAACTTTCAAATTGGCCGTCTCATTTATACCTCCGGAGGGGGGGAGTGACCCCCACAAGGGCTGATTGGTCCTGTTGCTAGACTGCGTCAATTACACTGAAACATTCCACGTGCAATGACAAGGGAGTCACTCTATCCCAGGGCAGGTGTGGTGAGAAGCCAGGGGTGGAGAGGGGTGGGGGGGGGGATCCGTTCTAACATCAAACCAACCTTGGGTCGGACTCGGGCTCTGCCATCGAGCTGTGTGACTTTGAGGACGTCTCCCCATCCCATCAATAGCGAGAATGCTGTCACTTCTTGTAGGACTGTTGTTGGGAGGGTTAAATGACATGAAGCAAGAATACACCTATGCTGGTATCAGTCACACGGTAAGCAAAAAAAAAAAAAAAAAAAGTGGGAGGAGGAGGAGGAAGGAGGAAGGAGGAAGGAGGAAGGAGGAAAGAGGAGAAGAAGAAAAGGATTTGAGGCCACATCTGTTCCTGTTGGCAGTCTCCGGGGACCACATTCACGCAAAGGACCGTGCGCCCTCCTTGCTTTAGTCTGCATGAGGACCGGAGGCCTGTGTGAGTTTTCAAAAGACTTCAACAAAGGCCATCGGAGGGGGTGGCGGGACTCTAGTGGAAACCCTAGGTAGCCTGTCACAAACGAGCACCGAGGCCGAGAAAAGAGAGGCAGAGGTGGTGGGCGGGTAACGCACCCACAGGACGGGAAGAATGCTCTCTGGGCGCACAGGTGGGCGCTGAGGCGAGCAGAGCCGTGCCCGAGCCCCGAGCCCCGAGCCCCGAGCCCCGAGCCCCGCGGCTGAACGCCGGTGCATTCCTCGGCGAGTCCGAGCTTGGCTTACCGAGATTGGGCTGAGACACGGCCATGGACCTCTGGGGCGCCGGTGTGGAGGTGGCAGCAGGGTGGAGGCTCATGTGACTCAGGGGCTGACTCATCACCTTCCTGGGGTCATGCCACGTGGTGATTTTCTCTATGTGACTAAAAGAAGGAAAACAATTATCTTCTTAATTGCTGGCATCATTATCGTGATCACCAATAACAGCACAACAGTTAAATGGCTTTAGCCCTCCTCCCCTCAGGATCTGCTTACAGGCAGCTGACAGCTCATCCATTGTCCTTGTTTGCATCCAAGCTCGGGTCACTTACCCTCCACCCGAACTGGGCCACGCTGGGGGTTCTGCAGGTGACGCTCCGCTCGCAAGCCCCTCACCTGGCTGTCCCAGATACCCGTATGTGCAAAAACCCTCTTAAGGGTTTTCGGCCCTCCTGGGGACAGACACGCCCCGGTGTCCCTCTCCACAGCCCAGGGAGCCTGCGTTCCCAGCCGCGTGGGTACTTGCAGCCACCCAGCCCCTGGGGCACCACGGCGTGAACCCCTCTGAGGCAGGGCCGCCAGCCAGCCCCCCCACACTCTCGGGGTTCTAGGTCTAACTGACATGATGAGGATGCCTCCGCCTGTCCTGGGCCAAAGTTGGGGCCCTTGAAACCAACCTCCTAACCGTGGCGTTACTGAGCTCCGCCTACGGGCAAAGCACGGTGAGGTCGGCGTGGGTAAGACACAAACCCCTCAGCAGGCTTACGTCCTGCGGGCCACGCAGGGAGGCGGGCACGCGCCAGGTGACGGAGACGCCGAGGCACGGGGATGACAGGACAGGCTGGGAGGGGCACCCACAACTTCCTGCACGTCCTCGTGACTGCCCCTCCGAGAAAGGAGCCCAACACAGCTCCTGCCGGAATCTCTAACACGTCCCTAGAAGGATGGATGCCCGGCCACACCTCCCTCCCATCCTCCCAACCTACATCGCAAGCCACTCTGCCTGCCTCGTATAAACCTTGTGCCCCGCCATGTGCTCTCCCCTTTCTTTTTGAGAGGTTCGCTATCTTTTTGAGAGGTTCACTACATTTTTCTTTTTCTTTTTTTTTTTTTTTGTATTTTTCTGAAGCTGGAAACGGGTAGAGACAGTCAGACAGACTCCCGCATGTGCCCGACCGGGATCCACCCGGCACGCCCACCAGGGGGCGACGCTCTGCCCCTCCGGGGCGTCACTCTGTTGTGACCAGAGCCACTCTAGCACCTGGGGCAGAGGCCAAGGAGCCATCCCCAGCGCCCGGGCCATCTTTGCTCCAATGGAGCCTCGGCTGCTGGAGGGGAAGAGAGAGACAGAGAGGAAGGAGGAGGGGGGGTGGAGAAGCAAATGGGCGCTTCTCCTATGTGCCCTGGCCGGGAATCGAACCCGGGTCCCCCGCACACCAGGCCGACGCTCTACCGCTGAGCCAACCGGCCAGGGCCTACATTTTTTCTTTTAAGGGTGAGCACACTGACTGGTGCCACGACTTTGTTTTAGGAACTGCGTCCAGAGATCTTTCTCTGTTTAGCAAAGACGGCACACTGCCCACAGACACTGACCGTAGGCCCTTGGCCCGAGGTCTCACAGCGAGGCCGGCTCTCCCGAACCAGCTGGCCGCGGGGGGCCTCCTGCACCCACAGGGAGGCGGGCAGGCTGCACTTCGGGCAGACACCCCTAAATCACAACGGCGGCCTCCGCTGGGAACCACGCTTCCCGCTGCACCCCCAGTTGTGTGCGTCTCTTCTTAGGGTTCTGTTTCCTCACATTTAAATACCGCGCTGCCTGTGCCAACATTCCTCCTCTTCAGAGCTCTTCATCCCAGACGTGACTGCCAGGGGGAGCTCACCCATTGCCTGGACTGACAACGGGGTATCATTGTCCCAAGAAGGCCTGTGAATGAGTGTGGGTTTACAACAAAAAAAGGGAAGGGAAGGGAAGGTGGTCAGCCTTCGTTAAAAAAAGAAAAGCAAAATTAAGTTCAACTGCTGAGTTTCACTATTGTAGGAGCCATCAGCAGTCTTCAAAAAAAAAGCCTGACCTGTGCTGGCGCAGTGGATGAAGCGTCAACCTAGAACGCTGAGGTCGCCAGTTCAAAGTCCTGGTCTTGCCTGATCAAGGCACACACGAGAAGCAACTACAAGTTGATGCCTCCTGCTTCTGCCCCTCCCCCTTCTCTCTCTCTCTCTCTCTCTCCTCTAAAATAAATAAATAAATAAATAAATAAATAAATAATAACAAAGTCAACACTGTACTGGGCCCTGGCCGGGCAGCTCAGTGGGTAGAGGATCATCCTAACACACCCAGGTGGCAGTCTGGATTCCCGGTCGGGGCACATGCAGAGATTAACTCAGGAATTCACAGATGAGTGGAACAGCAAATCAATGTTTTTCTCTCCCTCCCACTTTCTCAAATCAAGAAATAAATAAAATTTTCTGTAAGAATGAAGTAGAATAAAATCAAAGAAAAACAATTATATATATATATGTGTGTGTATATATATATGTATATATATGTGAATTTTAGGGAAAGAGGAAGAGGGATATAAGAGAGACAGAAACATGAATTTGTTTTAGGAACTGCGTCCAGAGATCTTTCTCTGTGTAGCAAACAGAGAACATCCCCTGTTCATGTATTCATTGGGTGATTCTTGTGTGGGCCCTGACCGAGGATCAAACTGTCAACCTTCGCATATGGGAACCATAGTCTAAGCCACCCTGGCAGGGCAAACCAAAGCTATCTTGTTTGGAACAAAAACAAAAAACAAAAAAAAAAGGAAAGAAAAAATAAACAAATAGAGAGGAAGAGACTGAACTAAAGAGATCAGAGTCAATGACCTAAGCATAAAAAAGAAATGGAAAAGAAACAATGGTCTCAGCTATGCCGCCTGTTTAACAACTGCAATTCTATTCAAACCGTTCATAAAGTCCCTCTTGTCAACGTCTCAGTCTGCGGAGACCGCTAGCCCTTCAGGGGTTGCACAGCAGGCTTCAGGGGGTGCACAGCAGCCTTCAGGGTCTCAGTCTGCGGGGACTGCTAGCCCTTCAGGGGGTGCACAGCAGGCCTTCGGGGTCTCAGTCTGGGAGACTGCTAGCCCTTCAGGGGTGCACAGCAGGCCTTCAGGGGTGCACAGCAGGCCTTCGGGGTCTCAGTCTGCGGGGACTGCTAGCCCTTCAGGGGGTGCACAGCAGGCTTCAGGGGTGCACAGCAGGCTTCTGGGTCTCAGTCTGGGAGACCGCTAGCCCTTCAGGGGTGCACAGCAGGCTTCAGGGGTGCACAGCAGGCTTCAGGGTCTCAGTCTGTGGGGACTGTAAGCCCTTCAGGGGTGCACAGCAGGCTTCTGGGTCTCAGTCTGCAGGGACCGCTAGCCCTTCAGGGGTGCACAGCAGGCTTCTGGGTCTCAGTCTGCGGGGACCGCTAGCCCTTCAGGGGTGCACAGCAGGCTTCTGGGTCTCAGTCTGCGGGGACCGCTAGCCCTTCAGGGGTGCACAGCAGGCTTCTGGGTCTCAGTCTGCGGGGACCGCTAGCCCTTCAGGGGTGCACAGCAGGCTTCTGGGTCTCAGTCTGCGGGGACCGCTAGCCCTTCAGGGGTGCACAGCAGGCTTCTGGGTCTCAGTCTGCGGGGACCGCTAGCCCTTCAGGGGTGCACAGCAGGCTTCAGGGTCTCAGTCTGCGGGGACTGCTAGCCCTTCAGGGGTGCACAGCAGGCTTCAGGGGGTGCACAGCAGGCCTTCGGGGTCTCAGTCTGCGGGGACTGCTAGCCCTTCAGGGGTGCACAGCAGGCTTCTGGGTCTCAGTCTGCGGGGACTGCTAGCCCTTCAGGGGTGCACAGCAGGCTTCTGGGTCTCAGTCTGCAGGGACTGCTAGCCCTTCGGGGGGTGCACAGCAGGCTTCTGGGTCTCAGTCTGCAGGGACTGCTAGCCCTTCGGGGGGTGCACAGCAGGCCTTCAGGGTCTCAGTCTGGGAGACTGCTAGCCCTTCAGGGGTGCACAGCAGGCTTCAGGGTCTCAGTCTGCGGGGACTGCTAGCCCTTCAGGGGTGCACAGCAGGCTTCTGGGTCTCAGTCTGCAGGGACCGCTAGCCCTTCAGGGGTGCACAGCAGGCTTCTGGGTCTCAGTCTGCGGGGACTGCTAGCCCTTCAGGGGTGCACAGCAGGCTTCTGGGTCTCAGTCTGCAGGGACTGCTAGCCCTTCGGGGGGTGCACAGCAGGCCTTCAGGGTCTCAGTCTGGGAGACTGCTAGCCCTTCAGGGTCTCAGTCTGGGAGACTGCTAGCCCTTCAGGGGTGCACAGCAGGCTTCAGGGTCTCAGTCTGCGGGGACTGCTAGCCCTTCAGGGGTGCACAGCAGGCTTCAGGGTCTCAGTCTGCGGGGACTGCTAGCCCTTCAGGGGTGCACAGCAGGCTTCAGGGTGCGGAGCCCATCCACGAGGAGGCCCAGGTGGAGTCAACTTGCTTGCGCAGAGCACCTGGAGCTGAGAAAGCCCCTGACTCTTCCTCCAGGACGCACACTGTAACAACTGGTCATCCAAGGTGGACACGTCCCGCACCTACACCTCCCACTAGGGAACCAGAGGGGAGGAATCGTTCTCTCCACGGTGAGCCTCCCTCGGGCCCTCTGACACCATGCAGAGCGGTGTGGGCTGGACCAGGAGGAGCACAGCGCAGGGGAAAGGGTGATATACAAGAAATGGTGGAAGACATTTAAGGACACTGCTGTGGTCAGACACTCAGCTACCAGTCGGGAGTAGGAATAATGCAGGAGCCGGAGGGGTACATTTCCAAATGCGGGTCCCCCATTCCGCCATTCTGCACACGTGGGCTGTGAGTCAATATTATATACTAACTATGTGTCGTGCCAGGTGGCTATTACTTGAAATGTCCGGGGAGCGGGAACGCTTTGTAAAGCGTATGACTGTCTTGCAGGTACGCTGGACACTTGGAACTAATACAAAATAATGCTTAATGTCCACTGTCGCTGAACAATAAAACAGCCCGCTCAGTTGGTTAAAGTGTCATCTCAATACGCCCAGGTTGCAGGTTCAAAACTCGGTCATGACGGGCACATACAAGAATCAACCAATGAATGCATGAATAAGTGGAACAACAAATTGATGTTTCTCTCTCTGTGTTTCGCATTCTCTCTCTCTCACGCCCCACCTCCGGCTTTCTCTTTAAAATCAGTAAATAACAAAATAAAAGAAAACCAGAAAATTTAAAAATAAGAAAAGTAAGTGGGTTGTGGGGAGGGTCTGGGGGCAGCAGGAAGAGCCGGGCGGCAGCGGTAGATGAGCCCCCTGCCCACAGACTGCCAGGCTGCAGCGGTAGATGAGCCCCCTGCCCACGGACTGCCAGGCGGCAGCGGTAGATGAGCCCCCTGCCCACAGACTGCCAGGCTGCAGCGGTAGATGAGCCCCCTGCCCATGGACTGCCGGGCGGCAGCAGTAGATGAGCCCCCTGCCCACGGACTGCCAGGCGGCAGTGGTAGATGAGCCCCCTGCCCACGGACTGCCAGGCCGGTAGATGAGCCCCCTGCCCACGGACGGCCAGGCGGCAGCGGTAGATGAGCCCCCTGCCCACGGACTGCCAGGCGGCAGCGGTAGATGAGCCCCCTGCCCACGGACTGCCAGGCTGCAGCGGTAGATGAGCCCCCTGCCCACAGACTGCCACCAAGGCAGCGGTAGATGAGCCCCCTGCCCACGGACTGCCAGGCGGCAGCGGTAGATGAGCCCCCTGCCCACGGACTGCCAGGCGGCAGCGGTAGATGAGCCCCCTGCCCACGGACTGCCAGGCGGCAGCGGTAGATGAGCCCCCTGCCCACGGACGGCCAGGCTGCAGGGGTAGATGAGCCCCCTGCCCACGGACTGCCAGGCGGCAGCGGTAGATGAGCCCCCTGCCCACGGACTGCCAGGCTGCAGCGGTAGATGAGCCCCCTGCCCACGGACTGCCAGGCGGCAGTGGTAGATGAGCCCCCTGCCCACGGACTGCCAGGCCGGTAGATGAGCCCCCTGCCCACGGACGGCCAGGCGGCAGCGGTAGATGAGCCCCCTGCCCACGGACTGCCAGGCGGCAGCAGTAGATGAGCCCCCTGCCCACGGACTGCCAGGCGGCAGCGGTAGATGAGCCCCCTGCCCACGGACTGCCAGGCTGCAGCGGTAGATGAGCCCCCTGCCCACGGACGGCCAGGCTGCAGCGGTAGATGAGCCCCCTGCCCACGGACTGCCAGGCGGCAGCGGTAGATGAGCCCCCTGCCCACGGACTGCCAGGCGGCAGCGGTAGATGAGCCCCCTGCCCACGGACTGCCAGGCGGCAGCGGTAGATGAGCCCCCTGCCCACGGACGGCCAGGCTGCAGCGGTAGATGAGCCCCCTGCCCACGGACGGCCAGGCTGCAGGGGTAGATGAGCCCCCTGCCCACGGACTGCCAGGCGGCAGCGGTAGATGAGCCCCCTGCCCACGGACTGCCAGGCTGCAGCGGTAGATGAGCCCCCTGCCCACGGACTGCCAGGCGGCAGCGGTAGATGAGCCCCCTGCCCACGGACTGCCAGGCCGGTAGATGAGCCCCCTGCCCACGGACTGCCAGGCAACAGCGGTAGATGAGCCCTCTGCCCACGGACTGCCAGGCTGCAGCAGTAGATGAGCCCCCTGCCCACGGACTGCCAGGCTGCAGGGGTAGATGAGCCCCCTGCCCACGGACTGCCAGGCTGCAGCGGTAGATGAGCCCCCTGCCCACAGACTGCCACCAAGGCAGCGGTAGATGAGCCCTCTGCCCACGGACTGCCAGGCCGGTAGATGAGCCCCCTGCCCACGGACGGCCAGGCGGCAGCGGTAGATGAGCCCCCTGCCCACGGACTGCCAGGCGGCAGCGGTAGATGAGCCCCCTGCCCACGGACTGCCAGGCGGCAGCGGTAGATGAGCCCCCTGCCCACGGACTGCCAGGCTGCAGCGGTAGATGAGCCCCCTGCCCACGGACGGCCAGGCTGCAGCGGTAGATGAGCCCCCTGCCCACGGACTGCCAGGCGGCAGCGGTAGATGAGCCCCCTGCCCACGGACTGCCAGGCGGCAGCGGTAGATGAGCCCCCTGCCCACGGACTGCCAGGCGGCAGCGGTAGATGAGCCCCCTGCCCACGGACGGCCAGGCTGCAGCGGTAGATGAGCCCCTGCCCACGGACGGCCAGGCTGCAGGGGTAGATGAGCCCCCTGCCCACGGACTGCCAGGCGGCAGCGGTAGATGAGCCCCCTGCCCACGGACTGCCAGGCTGCAGCGGTAGATGAGCCCCCTGCCCACGGACTGCCAGGCGGCAGCGGTAGATGAGCCCCCTGCCCACGGACTGCCAGGCCGGTAGATGAGCCCCCTGCCCACGGACTGCCAGGCAACAGCGGTAGATGAGCCCTCTGCCCACGGACTGCCAGGCTGCAGCAGTAGATGAGCCCCCTGCCCACGGACTGCCAGGCTGCAGCGGTAGATGAGCCCCCTGCCCACGGACTGCCAGGCTGCAGCGGTAGATGAGCCCCCTGCCCACAGACTGCCACCAAGGCAGCGGTAGATGAGCCCCCTGCCCACGGACTGCCACCAAGGCAGCCGACCTCCGTCCCCGGGGTCAGAGTGCAAGGTCTCCTGGACAGATGGTCTGGCCTCATGCTGACAGGCCTGACCCCAAGGATGTACAACTCAGTCAAGGCCTCAAGTCCCAGAACTCCCTGAGGACCGGGGGGGGGGGGGGGGCCCTCCGCCGTCCACCCTTCGACTCCACACCCAGCCGAGGCTTTTAGAGGAGTTTTGTTCTCAGCGGATTTGTTAATATTAAAAGTGTCACTCACAGGGTTTCCCAAAGACTCAAGTACAAGGGGGAGCCTTTCTTAAGTGAACGGTTCTCACCGCTCTGAAACAACTCTTGAGAAGAAAGCCACTCCGATCCCCGGCCCCTGCCAACGGGTCCATGGGACAGCCGCCCTGCCCTCAGGCTCAACCAGGGTGGCTCCCGCTCTGAACGCCCAAGGCCAGGGCATCGCTCACAAGAGCTGACCACATCGCTGATGATTTGATTTGCAAACTGAAGTCTCCTAGTGCTCATTCAAACCACACAGGGACAGGGCCCCTTGCCCCGTTCCCAAAGGTAGGACGGGCCACTCGGTCACCCCTGCTGCTGTCTCATTTCTCTCCGAGTTCCTGAGTCACTTCCTTTCTCCTGTTTCTCAGTGTGACCTCCCCTGCTTGCCAACACCCATCATGTAGCCAGATTAATCCTGGCTTCCTGGCCACCAGCACCTCCTTCTGGACGGCACCCCCTTGCTGGGCCCGCTGCGAGAGAGCTGTCTGCCATCTTTAAGACCAGTTCCTCTGGGAAATTTATATATATAATATACATATATATGCAATATATACAGTTGCACATACACATACGCATATAGATATGCAAACATACATACATACATACATACATGCAAACATACATACACATGAAGGAAACATACATATATCATATTTAAAAAGGAAAATGTGGTAATAGCTCGTGGGCGCCCCCTCCCCTCCCTTATCTGAACTCTCCCTGGACTCTCCAGGTTTTTAACAGTGACTCCGTATTGTTTTCAGAACCAGTAGCAACAAAAATACTCAGGAAGGTACAAAAAGACAAAAAGGAAAAGGATGCCTATCTCTCTTTGTCTGGCCGCAGAGGGAAATGGAATCAATTACCGGGCTCCGTGTTGTTTATCAAAAACAAAACAAAAGGAGTAGCAGTTCCTAAAGGAAAGAAAGTGTGACACAGGCAAGGAAGGGGGGAAACACAGCCACACCAACAGAAAAAGAGTCTTCCAGGACGACAGACTAGAGGCCTGCAGCCTGCGGCGAACAAAGGCGCTTGTCAGGAGGGTAAGTGGGGGTGGGGTCCCCCAGCCAGCACTTCCCGGGCTGCCTTCTGTCACTGTCACAGTCACAGTCGCAGGAAGAGCGACACAGCCTCCCCTCCGGTAGGCTGCCCGGACCTCCAGTTCCTGGGGGCGACAAGGTGGGCACCTCTCTGCAAAGGTGTCTGTCTGTCTGGAAACGGTTGTTTGGGAAGAACTGTGTTGCCTGAAATCATTCTTCATTTCTTAAATTAAGATGGTGTTCAATGAACACACAAACTTAAAAAGGTCCATCTATTTATTAAGCAAATTCTGCGTTTGGCGTTAAGATGTCATTGGGTCAGCGGAGCAGGGGCAGCATCCCCGCCTCCCAGGGGGCACTGTCCCCTGGTCCCCTGGGCCCAGCCCCTCCCACCGGCCTGGGGAGGGGGAGTACTAAGGGAGCTCTGGTTCCTCCTCTGCAGCCTCCTTCCTGTGTGACCGCTCACCCGGGTGACCACAGAGGCACCCAGGTTTCCCTGCTCCGGTCTTCAGTTTCCTCCCGCCCTGCGCCCCTTCCCCGGTCGCCCTGCGCCCCTTCCCCGGCCGAGAGGGCAACCCAGCCTCTGCCCCGCCTCCAGACTCTCATCCCAAGAGGTCCCAGTCACCTCTGGGACCCCTGGGACCCCCGGTCCCCACTGCTCACACAGGCACCTGCCGGGCAGACAGCCTCCTGTGGGACCTGTGGGCTCGGGAATATTAGTCTGGGAGTCACACATACCCGAGTGACGATGCTAGCTCCGACCTCGCGTGACCTAACTGAGGACGCCACTGAACCCGCCCTCGTCTCAGCACCGACATCCACGAAAACAAGGTAAAATAAACAGATAGGTAAGAAGCACACCGGTTCCTTGTTGCAAAGGAGAAACGGGTGTATTCTGGGGGACTCCAGATTTCTGGACCAGGGGGCGGGCTTCCCTTGGGCAGAAGGCGGCTCCAGCGGCCCAAGGCTGGCCGCCCGCGGTTCGAGGTGACCCAACCAGCTCGGGTCAGGTAATACGTATCAAAAGGAACAGCGTTTGTGAATACAAAACCCTGACGAGCAGCAGAGACTGTCCGTCAAAGGCGAAGATAAAGTCTTCTCTGTAAAAACGGACTCGACCCGCTTCCCGCAGCCCAGGAAGCGGCCCGGTGTTCTCCGAGGAACTGACCCTCCGGCGGATGGCCTCTCAGACCGACTTTATGGAAGGAAGCCACAGAGCAAAGACTCTCTGAAACAGAGCAGGCTTCTGTAATACGTTTTGTATTGCTGGAAGCCTACAAACATATAAAAACAGGAGTGATTACAAGTGTTTCACTCCGAAGGAATTTATAGAGTTCTTAGCAACACAAGACGGCGCTTGCTTACTTCCACGGGCAGAGAGCTCCTCACCAAATAGAAGCTTTCGTATTCCCCCTCCTCTCCACCGCCCCTTTTCAGTGTCCAAGTCTCACACCAGGGTCAGGCGTTCCTCTGGGCTCCCCGCCATCATCACAGCTGTCAGGACCAGACCTACAAGCCACCCCCAACCTGCCTCCTTTCTCCACCACAACCCAGCGAGCGGAACCGCGCCGACGAGAGGAAAAGTCAGGCCGCACAACCAGGGCTGGCTGGTTCAAAACGCCATTCGCACCCGGTGCCGCTGGGCTTCACCCTCCAACCAGCCCAGTTTCTTTTCAGAACCTTTCTCTTCACTCTTTCTTTTTTATTTATTTGGGGTGGGGGGTGCTGGTTTTTCTCTTCTAATGGAACATAAGCCCTTTTTGATGACAGAAATGGAATAGGCGTCTCAAATACCCATAATATTCACAAATCCAATTTGGGGAATAAATGAATTGTCTTCTTTTTTAAAAAAATCAGATAGTAAAAACCTTTTTGAGACACCGAATAGCCAAAGCAATTCTGAGGAAAAAAAGAACACACCTGGAGGTATCTATCACACAACCCGACTTCAAATTATACTACAGTCACGACAATCAAAACAGCATGGTATTGGCAGAAAAACAAACACTCAGACCAATAAAACAGAATTCAGAGCCCAGAAATAAGCCCACGTGTTAGAAAGCCTCTTCAATAGAAGGTGTTGGGAAAATTGGAAAGCCACATGCCAAAGAATGAAACTTAACTACAGTTTGCCCCCATGTACAAAAATTCACAATAGATCAAAGACGTAAGTATAAGATCTGAAACAATAAATTACACAGAGGAAAACACAGGTACTAAATTTATGGACCTTGGCTGTAGAGAGAAGATTTTATGAATTTGGCTGCATAGCAAGGGAAGTAAGGGCAACAATAAATGAATGGGACCACATCAAACTAAAGAGCTTCCGCACAGCAGAAGAAACTGCCAACCAAAAAAAAGGTAGCCAGCCAAATGGAAGATGATACTCACAAACCACAGCTCTGACAGGAGTTCATATCCAAAATACTACATATAAAGAGCTCATAAAGCTCAACAGAAAATAAACAATCCAATTAAAAAATGGGAAGAGGGCCTGAACAGACAGACACTTCTCTCATGAAGACATACAAACAACAAACAAATATATAAAATGCTCATCTTCAGTAGCTAATAGAGAAATGCAAATAAAAACTACATTGAGATATCACCTCACACCTGTTAGATTAATAATCTGTTATCAACAAGACAGGTAATAACAAGTGTTGGAGAGGTTGAGAAAAAAGAACCCTCATTCACTGCTGGTGGCAATGTAAAGTAGTACAACCATTATGGGAGAAAGTATGGTGGTTCCTCAAAAATTTAAGAACAGAACTACCATATGACCCAGCAATCCCTCTACTGGGTATTTACTCAAAATACTCGAAAACATTTGTTCGCAAAGACGCGCACCTCCGTGTTCATTGCAGCATTGCTCACAGTGGCCAAGACAGGGAAACAACCCAAGTGTCCCTTGATAGAGGGTTGGATGAAGAAGATGGGGTACGTACATATAACAAAACAGGGGTCAGCTCTAAGTAAGGATGAAACACTGCCATTTGCGGCAACACGGATGGATTTGAGAATATTACGCTAAGCAAAATAAATAAGTCAATCAGAAAAAACTAAACTAGCGCTCGCTTCGGCAGCACATATACTAAAATTGGAATAATACAGAGAAGATTAGCATGGCCCCTGCGCAAGGATGACACACAAATTCGTGAAGCATTCCATATTTTTACATATGTAACCT
Source organism: Saccopteryx leptura (assembly GCF_036850995.1). Taxonomy (NCBI): domain Eukaryota; kingdom Metazoa; phylum Chordata; class Mammalia; order Chiroptera; family Emballonuridae; genus Saccopteryx; species Saccopteryx leptura. Next base: position 7,336,897 of record NC_089510.1, on the reverse strand, counting down.
GATTTATTGATGTCACCCTAGTAAAACTAATTAAAAAAAAAGAAGAAAAAAGACGTATAAGCAAAAAAAAAAAGAAAAAACTAAACTATGTGATTTAACTCATATTTGGGAAATAAAGCTGAGACTCACAGACAGAGACAAAAGTGAAGTGGTTACGAGAGGGAGAGGGTGGGGGAAGGGAGTAAACAGGGACAAATGTCCGGTGACGGAAAGTAGCTTGACTTTAGGTGACGGGCACACAACACAATGAACAGGTCACGTGATGGGCACACAACACAATGAATAGGTCACATGACGGGCACACAACACAATGAATAGGTCACATGACGGGCACACAACACAATGAACTGGTCACGTGCTTTGGAGGTCTACACCTGAAACCTGTGTGTTCTTGTGAACCAACATCACCCCATCAAATTTAATTTCTAAATAAAAAAAATTCTAGAAATAAACAATTCATAGCTTGTAAATTGCAAAACAACAACAAAACCTCCAACACAGACAACAGTGTGTTGATTTCAAGAAGAAAAGGAGGCTTGAGCAGTGGTGGTGCAGTGGATAGAGCGGTGACCTGGAATGCTGAGGTGCCTGGTTCGAAACCCCAAGGTTCCCGGCTAGAGCGCAGGTTCACAGCTTGAGTGTTGGGTCATCGCCATGATCCCAAGAACACTCACTGACTTGAGCCCAAAGGCCATCAAAACCCAAGGTCGCCGGCTTGAGCAAGGGGTCACTGGCTTGACTTGAGCCCCTTGGTCAAGGCATGTGTGAGAAGTCATCAATGAACAGCTAAAGTGATGCAACCATCAATTGATGCTTCTCATCTTCTCTCTGCTCTCTCACTCTCCCCCCCCTTCCTGTCTTTCTAAAAAAAAATAAAAGGAAAAGAAAGAAAGGGGTGTGGGAGGTAGAAGAGGGTGAAGGGAATCAATGGTGATGGAAGGAGACGTGGGTGGTGATCACACAGCACAATATGCAGACGATGGATTAGAGAATGGTCCACCTGACACATTTATTTTATTAATCAAAGTCACCTCAATAAAATTCAATGAAAAATGAAAAAAATTTACATTCAGCCAAATGCACAAATCTTTTTCTTTATTTTCAGTTACAGTTGACATATACAACCTTATATTAGTTTCAAGTGTACAATGCAGTGATTCAATATTTACTGTACATAACTTACAAACGTGATCCCGCCAGTAAGTCTAACGCCCACCTGGCACTGTCCCTAACTATTACAATATTACTGACTATTCCCTGTGCTGTCCTTCACATCCCTGTGACTACTTCGTCCCCTTCTCCACCCATCACCCTCAATCTCACGACCATCAATTTGTTTTTTGTATCCATGAGTTTCTTTTTGTTTTGTTTATTTTGTTTTTTTTTAATTCTACACGTAACTAAAATCATATGGTATTATGATCTAAAAAAAAATTTTTTTTAAAAAAACACCTTTTTGACTTACTAGGCCAATTCACCACCCTCTTAATGTTATAACCAATGTACATACACTGAAGATTATTTGTTTAAAACCTGCTAAATGAAATGGCTTTGCAGCCTGACCTGTGGTGGCGCAGTGGATAAAGCATCGACCTGGAACACTGAGGTCGCAGGTTAGAAACCCTGGGCTTGCCTGGTCAAGGTACATACAGGACGCAACTATGAGTTGATGCTTCCCCTCTTTCTGCCTCTATCATCTCTAAAAATCAATAAATAAAATCTAAATAAAATAGCTTTGCAGCTTGCCTGTTATGAAACAATCCAATAAAACGCATCGGTGTTAAAAAATAAACATTAAAATAGACTTGCACGAGGCTGGTCATTTCTCAGGAAGGGCCGGACAAGTACACTTGACCCCCCAGTCAGCAGACGACAAACGCTATACCAACGCTTAACCCTGGACCCGAATGCGAAAAGGCCTGCCCAGGACTCACATGACTGTCTTGAAATTTTCCCCAAAGTTTACTTTTTTGTTCTATTTCAGGGGTAAATCCTGCCTATGTTTCAAAATGAATTAAACACGCTAGCAGCGTGTTCTCATTTCAACTCCGGGACTAGTCAAGAACCTTCATCGGGTAAGCTCGGCTGGCCAGGTAGCATCGTCCCTACATGCAAGGTTGGGGGTCTGATGCCCCATCCAGGCACAGCAGGAATTAGCCAGGGAACGCATAAATAAGTGAGACAACAAATCGACCTCTCTCTCCCTCTCTCAAAATTAATTTAAAAAAAAATTTTTTTAAAGACCTAGGAAAGGCATGGCGTCCTATCTTACTCATATCTTGCGTTGGTTTTGAGCAGCGCCTTTTGTTTTGTCTTGTTTCTCCGCCAGAGGTGCTTAGCTCCTGGCTCACCCCAGAGGTGAGTGGTAACCACGAGGACAGAGACGGCTGGCAGGCGCCGGTCCCCATTCTCCCAGGCCTAGGTGCACCTTCTTTCCGGGACAGTCGCCTAAAACCAGCACAACAGTGAGAGCTGGTCACCGAGGCGCCCCCTGGCCGCGGTCGCTCAGGGCCACTTGTAAACGAGCGGCCCCACCCCCAGATCCGCAGCCATCAGGTCAGTTGCTCCGTGTCTGCTTCCCCTCGACAGCTCAGATGGAAATCGGTGGGAGGTGGGCTTGGGAGCCGGAACCCCCTGCCCATCGGAAACAGCGTGATCGGAAACAGCTTGATCGGAAACAGCGTGCCGGCCCCTCCCCCGGCCGAAGGACGCCTGGAGTCCCGCTTCGTTCCTAAAGACATCCCTCTCTGTCTCCCCAAGGCTCATCTTTCCTATCGTCACCCGAGAAAGGACGATTCTTTGCCCCAAAGCAGCTGTCATGGCGTTATCATGGGTTTTGATTCTTTTTCTGTTCTGCCCAAATCCTAAACATCACCGTCTCTCGCTAGTTCAAGCATCAGAATAAAAGACACAAAGGTCCTGGTCAGGTCGCACGAGAGTGACACATCCATTAGGAAAACATTCCTACCACTCCCCGATTAAGCCCCCAACGCTATAAAAACCGACTTTCAGATGCGTACAACCCAGGTGGCTATTCGCACGGCGGAAGTCTGTTGCATGAGAAGGCCCGTCCTTCTCCGAAACCACAAGGAATCCCTAGAGCCGGAGGCTCCGGCCAGGTGTTCACATAGACAGCAGCTCCTCCAACGAGCTGTAGTCCATAACACAGAAATAGTAACTCAGAGAAGGAGGGGATTTTTTTTTTTTTTTTTAGGATCTTCTAATAAAAGATGATACAAAAACCAGAAGCCTTATTTTGGGGCATGCTTCCGGTCCCTACCCGTCACTTGCCAATTCAAAAAATGTCAGCGTTCTCTGGAATGTAGAATGAATGGCAGGGATTGTATTTTTAACTACCAGGCTCTAATCCTCGACTTCCATCACAGCCACGCCAAGAAGCCTCCATTTGTTTAAATTAGCAGCAGTAGTAGCTGCCGTGGCGGCGTGGGAAGGTCAACCGGCACTTCCGCCAAGGCAGCTGTGCCGATCGGTCTGCTGGAATCCTTTCCACGGAGCACCGGGGATTTTCTGCCGAGTCACTGCTGAAACCCGCTCGGGCTGGGCAGAAGCTGAGTCAGGCAAGACCTGGTGTCCGCCCCTTAGGGCAACGTGAGCCGCTTAAGAAAGACCGTAACATCCGCAGTTCCTGCATGGGTTTATTTACCAGCATTTTGTCCCTCGGGTGGGAAAGAAGGGGACACCATGAATGTGCCACACTTCTGGAGAAAGCCACTTTGGGAAGCCAGTGAGTGACTCATCAACACAACCCGGGGTGTGGCTGACTCACTCATGGATCTTGCTACAGAGGATGAGCCACTGTGCTAGAGAAACCCCCACCCCCACCCTGCCCATGAGGTCCCGAACGTCACCTGACCTGGCCTAGGCAAACTGAGCCAAAATCTTGCTTAACCTCATTTTCCCTATTCCCAGAAAAGCGAGAAGAGAGAGTGAAGGTTTTTGTTTGCCTCAGGCCAAAGTGACTAGTCAAGAACTTTGGCTGTCTTTGGATGTTATTATCAACACTTAGCTGCCTTTTTTTCCCCCCTCTTCTCATGTCAGGATCAAAATTGCTATGAAAAAATTTACAAGTCACATGGAGTTTCTTGTGTTGAAAACGAGCAACAACCTAACAGTTTATTTCACTGCTTTATTAGTTCAAGAGCTCAAGGACACATTATGTCCTTCGTACATACCTTCCCACTGTCTCCTTTTTCACAAACAGAAACACGGGATGGAAAGTGGGGCAGTGGGGAAGAGACTGAGGCTCTGCAGGAACGGCAAACTCTAGAATTATCTATATGAAGTAGCATACATTCGTCCGTTTATTCAGGGGACAAGCGGGCATGCATTCCAAGATCAGACCTGGTTAATGCGAATGCAGTGAGCATGACCACTGAAAATCATTTCAGTGGCCCAGAATGTCTATTAGGTTTTCTGTATACTATATTGTTTTTCTTTTCTTTCTTTCTTTCTTTTTTTTTTTTTTAAGTGAGAGGTGGGGAGGCAGGGAGGCAGAGACAGACTCCCACATGTACCCTGACTAGGATCCATCATGCAAAGCCCTGTACAGGGCAGGGTGATGTTCTGCCCATCTGGGGTTCCTGCTCTGCTGCTCAGCAACCAAGCTATTTCAGTGCCTGAGGCAGAGGTCATGGAGCCATCCTCAGTACTTGGGGCCAACTTGCTCAACCCATTCGAGCCATGGCTGCAGGAGGGGAAGAGAGAAAGAGAAGGGGACATGGTGAGGGGTGGAGAAGCAGAGGCTCACTTCTCCTGTGTGCCCTGACTGGGAATCGAACCCGGGGCTTCCACACATTGGGCTGATGCTCTACCACTGAGCCAACTGGATAGGGCTATTATTTTGTGTTTCAATAAACCCATCTCTGCCAGTTCCTTCCAGGATCAGGGCTCGGTATTGCTGCAGCAGCCAAGCTGTGGATGAAGTGATGCTGTCCCCAAGCACTTATGCTGGCATGCACTAGCTGGGTCACCTTGAATTCGTGCCACATAAATAGGCACATGTCCCTGAGTGCCTGCGGTGCCTTCTGCCCAGGAACGGAGGTAACAGAAGACGCTCTAGCGTGGGCCCTGCAGGCTGCCAAGTGGGGAAGTAGTGACAAAGAAATAATGGGGAGTGTGGAGGCTCCCAGAGCCCAGACCCTATCTGTATTGTTATTCTAAGTGGTCCGGAGCCTGACCTTCCATCTCGGTAGCTGCACCTTAGATACACAACCCGTATCAGCTGTGTGCATCTGACATCTGGGAAACAGCTTTAATTTCAGGATCGGTTTCTTAAAAGGAGTTTATTTTCTAAGCCACTGAGCGACTCTAAATGTTAAAATACTTTGAAATTTGTTTTTCCAGGCTCTCTGTACCCAACGCATGTTTCAATGCGTTGTTTTCCCAGTTGTTCTGAAATGGGACATGGACACACTGCTTGCCGGCTCCTAAGACCCTCCGGATCTAAAACGCCCCAAAGCCAACGCTGCAGCCGCCTGCCATGCTTCCCCTCCTCACGAGGCCAAACGAATTACATGGCACTGGCTCCCACACTACCCCACCCCCCTGAAAAAAACATGGCAAAGGCTCCTCAGAACCAAAGATTCTTTTGGGTTAGTCTGGCTTCTCCTCTATTCCTGTGAAGAGATTCAATTCCTTTAGCCAATTTCATTTTAATTCTGAAAGAAGAAGAGCCACCCTGGGCTCTGGTCATCAGGATGGTTGTCAGGGTCCCTTTCTGTGCATGTTTGAGGACAGGACACAATGTTCCTAGAGAAAACACTGGCAGAGCCCCACGCCCCGTCTGGAGAAAGGCTGGGGGGGGGCTTTTGACAGCACCAGGGTCCCCCGTCACCGGAAATGATGTGGAGGATAGAAGACAAAAACAGGGGCATTAAAAAGGATCGAGGGAGGGTTCCACGCGGTGGGGGGGGGGGGCCTGGAGGTTAACTGATGGGCAGCACCGCTTGTGGTGCGTGCGTTTCACACCCAGGCCGCACCACACCTTCCCACGGATTCCTCCGCGTCTCTGGTTGAAAGCGTCACCCAAACGAAGCAGAGAGCTGCAGTGGATTTAAACTTGACCTCTGCTATTAGCCAACGAGGTGAAATTTTTGTTTTGAATATCTCATCAAATAATCAAAGTGTCAGACATACACGACACTATAAATATTTATTCCCCTCCTTTCTCTTATAAAAAAAATCTATTACCACTGTGTGTTAACAGGATTTGAGAAATTTAAATGCCAAAAAAAAAAAAAATCAGCAAATAACCCCGTGGTACAGTGAAGCCCCCTCAATGGGGGAGGGGAATAATGGTGGATACCAATTCGCTGTAAAAAGTCAATATACTAAATTCCACACAGAGTGGTTAAGTAACAACTGATCTAGAGACAAGAACATTCTCAAAACACAGGAGAGCTAGCTAAGCCTCCCTTCTTCTGCATTCTTATAGTAACTCACACCCAGTGCACAAAGAGGCCGACGCTGGGGTGCCTTTAGTGCCCTCCGAGGTCCCTTGGTGGTGAGGGGCCCCGTGCCAGCACCAGGCTTGCAGCCTGACATGTAAAATAGAAAGAGACTGTCCCTCATGTAAAGCAGGCGGCTAAACCGAACACTCGAGAAAGAGTTACGTCAGAGCTTCCCCTGCGCCTTTCTTTCTAACAGCCGTGCTCAAGAAGTGTTAGGCTCGCTAACTTTTTTTAATCATTTACAAAGTAACAACAGTTAACCCTCCGCCATTCCCCCTAAATGTAGGAAATACAGATCGGGTGGCAAAAATGCATGACTGGAGGCTTCTGTGACTTGACAAACGGGAAAACAAAACCTAGCCCAACAGTTCCCCCTCTTACACAGAGCACGGCCATGCAAACTCCAGACAGAGCGGCTTCGTACCCACCGGCAGATGTGAATAAAACTATATATATATAAACACTGCTGCTTTAACCTCTTTTATTTTACAAAGACTAGAAATATGTATCTGTTTCCATTTTTGTGGCAATGTTCCCATCCAAACCCAACTGTTCTTCACCAAAGTAGCCGGTATTAACTGTCGTATAAAATAAGCAGCCAGTTCTGTGTACGACGTAACTTTGAACTTTGATGTGATTTTCAACATATAGGACACTTACAAGAAAATACAAGGTACTTCTATCTACTGATTCACAAAATGGCATGTTTTTTTTTGCAAAGTCGGTTCAGGCAGAAAGGTAGCACCAGGAGAATCATCTGTTTTTTACTGTGATTCCTAAGTGGTACTAATAATATAATAATACTCTGGCGGGTCACTTTTCTAACTCTGAAGAGAAGCGAATCTTACTCTACAACATATACATTAAGATACAGAAAGATGAGGCTAAGATCATCGATCTGAATAATCAAGAAAGAGGCACCGAATTCGTTAAATGTCTACATAGAAACTAGAAAAATTTGGCAATAATAGTGACCTTTAAAATCATTTGACTGAGAGAAACAGCTCCCACCCCAGGGGAGAGGATAATAGGCAGGTGTATTTTCTGAGCTGTTGATGGCCACCTCCATGCTGTGACAGGAATCAAACACGTCTCAACACCGAGCTGGGCAAAGCAAATTTTTTCACCGTGCCTTTTATGTATCCGGCAGGAAGAGTTTTCAAACTAGAAAAGACCCAAGTTAGTTTGGTTCATGTATTAACTCAGCATCTAAGTAAGTGTTCTCAGAAGTGAAGGAAATACGTATCAACGTCATTTAAGTTTTCAGGCAAATGGCCTGCCAATGTCTGACATGAATGGTTTACTTGTATAAACACAGATTTTGGAGAAAAAATTGTTGATATATCAAAAATCGCCGCCCTCTGCAGAATGTGTGCTTTAAACATAACATTGCTTCAAGAAAATAGCTTTAAAATGCACACAAAAGAAGCCTCAGCCATCCTAAGGGTCACTCTTGCATATAACAAGCCTGAACTTGGTACCATCTTTCAGGAGAATAGCTGGCCAGCATGTAACAAAATGCTTTGAAAAAGCTTGGATCCCACTTCCGGTCAAGATGGCAGCATAGGTCCCTGCGGTATTCACCTCCTCCCACAATCACATCAAAATTACAACCTAACTACAGAACAGCCATCATTTAGAACCACCTGAAATCCAGTGGAATAGAAGTCCCACAACTAGTGAATTAAAAAGGAAGTCACATCAAGACTGGGTCGACTCTTGCACGGTGGCTCCTCTGCTCTAGCCGCGGCCAGTCCACAAAGTTGATTGGCCTGGCGGACAGATCTTCCCAGTGATGCCAACAGCAATCAAGGCTCAACCACGACAGGCCACAGCCCACACAGGGGCACGCACAGAGCATCTGGTTTGGGTGCTTGGGGAGGCTGTGCCCCTGGACCCTACAGGTCACCGCCTACACAAGGACATTCTACCTAGTCCAGGAGATGCAGTAGCTCTACCTAATACACAGAAACAAACACAGGGAAGCAGCCAGAACGCAGAGACAAAGAAACACGTCCCAAATGAAAGAACGGGAGAAATCTCCAGAAACAGAACTAAACAAAAATGGAGGCAAGCAAGCTACTAGATACAGAGTTCAAAATAATGGTTAGAAGGATGCTCAAGGAACTTAGCACTTCAACAAAGATATAGTAAGCATAAAAAGGGACACAGAAACCATAGAAAAGAACCAGTCAGAAATGAAGGATACACTAACTGAAAAGAAGAATAATGTACAGGCAATCAACAGCAGAGTTCACCAGGCTGAGAATCAAATCGGTGGTTTGGGATACAAGGAAGCAATAAACATCCGATCAGCACAGCAAGAGCCTGATCAGTGGTGGTGCAGTGGACAGAGTATCAACATGGGATGCTGAGTCCCAGGTTCAAAACCCCAACGTCACCAGCTTGAGCACAGGCTCATCAACATGGTCCCACAGTTGCTGGCTTATTCCAAATGTCATTGGCTTGAGCCCAAGGTCACTGGTTTGAGCCTCCTGGTCAAGGCACGTATGAAAAACAATCAGTGAACAACTAAAGTGCTGAAACTATGAGCTGATGCTTCTCATCTCTCTCCCTTCCTGTCTCTCTCCCTCTCTTTCATGTGCATGCACAGTCAGGGAAGAAAAAAACAGAACCCAAAGAAGCCCACATCAAGACACATCATGAATAAAATGCCAAACGTTTAAAGACAAAGACAGAATCTCAAAAGCAGCAAGAGAAAAGCAGTTAGTTACCTACAAGGAAGCTCCCATAAGACTGTCAGCTGATTTCTCAACAGAAACTTTGCAGGCCAGAAGGGAGTGGCAAGAAATACTCAAAGTGGTGAAAAGCAAAGACCTACAACCAAGATTACCCAGCAAAGCTGTCATTTAGAATCAAAGGACAGATAAAGAGCTTCCCAGACAAGAAGAAACTAAAGGAGTTCTTTACCACCAAACTAGTATTATGCGAAATATCAGAGGGTCTTCTTCTTCAAGAAGAAATAAAGATAAAAAATACGAACAACAAAACAGCAATAGAGCCTGACCAGGCGATGGCGCAGTAGATAGGGCGTCGGACTAGGATGCCGAGGACCCAGGTTCAAGACCCCGAGGTCGCCATCTTGAGCGCGGGCTCATCTGGTTTGAGCAAAGCTCACCAGCTTGGACCCAAGGTCACTGGCTCGAGCATGGGGTTTACTCGGTCTGCTGAAGGCCCGCGGTCAAGGCACATATGAGAAAGCAATCAATGAACAACTAAGGTGTCGCAACAAAAAACTGATGATTGATGCTTCTCATCTCTCTCCTTTCCTGTCTGTCTGTCCCTGTCTATCCCTCTCTCTGACTCACTCTTAAAAAAGAAAAAAGAAAAAAACCTAGCAATAGATATGTATTTATCAACCACTGAATCTAAAAAGCAGACGAACAAGCAGAACAGAAACAGACTCCCAGGTGCAGAGAACGCGGACAGTTACGAGACGGTCTGAGGACTGGGCGAACGGGTGGAAAAGGCGGAGAGATTAAGAAGTGCAAAGTGGTAGTTACAGGATTGTCACGGGATGTCAAGCACAACACGGAATAATATGGTCAATAGTATTCTAACAATTAGGCACGGTGTCAGAGGGGTACAAGACTCGTCAGGACGATCACTGAGTAAGTTACATAATGTCTAATCACTGATTGGACACTGAAGCCAGTAGTATTACGTGTCAACTGCAATCGAAAAAAAATGATTTCAAAAGAAAAAGATAAAGCTTTGGTCCAGCAGCAGCTCCACGTCCACGGAAATCACGCCGGGTGCACAGTCAGCGATGACGTCCACGGGAGTCACGCCGGGTGCGCAGTCAGGGATGACGTCCATGGGAGTCACGCCGGGTGCGCAGTCAGAGATGACGTCCATAGGAGTCACGCCGGGTGCGCAGTCAGAGATGACGTCCATGGGAGTCACGCCGGGTGCGCAGTCAGAGATGACGTCCATGGGAGTCACGCCGGGTGCGCAGAGATGACGTCCACCGGGTGCGCAGTCAGAGATGACGTCCATGGAAGTCACGCCGGGTGCGCAGTCAGGGATGATGTCCATGGGAGTCACGCCGGGTGCGCAGTTAGAGATGACGTCCATGGGAGTCACGCCGGGTGCGCAGTCAGAGATGACGTCCATGGGAGTCACGCCGGGTGCGCAGTTAGAGATGACGTCCATGGGAGTCACGCCGGGTGCGCAGTCAGGGATGACGTCCATGGGAGTCACGCCGGGTGCGCAGTCAGAGATGACGTCCATGGGAGTCACGCCGGGTGCGCAGTCAGGGATGACGTCCATGGGAGTCACGCCGGGTGCGCAGTCAGAGATGACGTCCATGGAAGTCACGCCGGGTGCGCAGTCAGAGATGACGTCCATGGGAGTCACGCCGGGTGCGCAGTCAGAGATGACTTCCACCGGGTGCGCAGTCAGAGATGACGTCCATGGAAGTCACTCCGGGTGCGCAGTCAGAGATGACGTCCGTGGGAGTCACGCCGGGTGCGCAGTCAGAGATGACCTCCGTGGGAGTCACGCCGGGTGCGCAGTCAGAGATGACGTCCGTGGGAGTCACGCCGGGTGCGCAGTCAGGGATGACGTCCGTGGGAGTCACGCCCGGTGCGCAGTCAGGGATGACGTCCATGGGAGTCACGCCGGGTGCGCAGTCAGGGATGACGTCCATGGGAGTCACGCCGGGTGCGCAGTCAGAGATGACGTCCATGGGAGTCACGCCGGGTGCGCAGTCAGGGATGACGTCCATGGGAGTCACGCCGGGTGCGCAGTCAGAGATGACGTCCATGGAAGTCACGCCGGGTGCGCAGTCAGAGATGACGTCCATGGGAGTCACGCCGGGTGCGCAGTCAGAGATGACTTCCACCGGGTGCGCAGTCAGAGATGACGTCCATGGAAGTCACTCCGGGTGCGCAGTCAGAGATGACGTCCGTGGGAGTCACGCCGGGTGCGCAGTCAGAGATGACGTCCGTGGGAGTCACGCCGGGTGCGCAGTCAGAGATGACGTCCGTGGGAGTCACGCCGGGTGCGCAGTCAGGGATGACGTCCGTGGGAGTCACGCCGGGTGCGCAGTCAGGGATGACGTCCGTGGGAGTCACGCCGGGTGCGCAGCGCAGTCAGGGATGACGTCCGTGGGAGTCACGCCGGGTGCGCAGTCAGGGATGACGTCCGTGGGAGTCACGCCGGGTGCGCAGTCAGAGATGACGTCCGTGGGAGTCACGCCGGGTGCGCAGTCAGAGATGACCTCCGTGGGAGTCACGCCGGGTGCGCAGTCAGAGATGACGTCCGTGGGAGTCACGCCGGGTGCGCAGTCAGAGATGACGGAGAGGGCAGGCTGCTTCCAGACACGGCTCTCCTTCGAGATGTCCCACGTGGCGGCCAGACTGACTTCTCACAACGGACAGGGCAAGGAGACGGGCTATGTGGGATTCTGGGGAGACTTTTCTTCTTCGCACCCCTCTTTTTTTCCTCCAGCCTGGAACGCGGACATGATGGCTACAGCTACAGCAGCCCTCTTGGGTCATGAGGAATGGAAGCCACTCGGTAAGAACAACAGAATTTTAAGGACTTACTGATTTTACTGAGAAAGGAAGGGAAGGAGAGAGTAACAGGTGTGGGGGGACATCGACCCGCTCCTGCGTGTACCCCGACCAGTAAGAGAACCAGCAACCTCTGCACTTCCGGATGACGCGCTCCGGCCCACCCCTGCATCCGGCAGGTGAACAACAAAACTTGAAAAAGGGTAAGTGCACGTGAAGCCATCAAACCAGCCCTTGACTGCCTTATTTCAGGTTGTTGTTTTTTTAAAGATTTTATTTAATCATTATAGAGAGGAGAGAGAGAGAGAGAGAGAGAGAGAGAGAGAGAGAAAGAGAAGGGGGGGAGGAGCAGGAAGCATCAACTCCCATATGTGCCTTGACCAGGTAAGCCCAGGGTTTTGAACCAGCAACCTCAGCGTTCCAGGTTGACGCTTTATCCACCAGATTTTTTTATGTTACGTTTAAATAAACAATCCTCTTTCACATCCCTGTTAACCACAAGCATAATTCCAAACCTACAACAAGTACGCAAAACATTTACACAAGCATGTCCATTGCCGTTCTGTTTTTAACTTAAGTGTGCTAAATACCGTTTAGTCAGACAACAAAAGACTAAACATTTTAAATAACATAGACCTATATTTTTGTTGTGTTTTGTTTTGTTTTAAGTGAGAGGAGGGGAGATAGAGAGACAGACTCCTGCATGCGCCCCAACCGGGATCCACCCAGCAACCCCCATCTGGGGCCGATGCTCAGACTAACCAAGCCACTGCTTGTGAGGAGGGAAGAGAGAGGGGTGAGGGAGAGGGAGGGGGAGAGAAGCAGATAGTCACTTCTCTTATGTGCCCTGACCGGGGATCGAAGCCATGACTTTCTCACACCAGGCCCACGCTCTAGCCACTGAGCCAGCAGGCCAGGGCCACACTGTATATTTGTTAAAATAGAAAAATGTTCACAATATATCGCTAAGTGAACATATCCCATTTTGGTGAATGTACATTCATCTACATGAGAAGAAGGTGGATTTTATTCATCTCTTTACATTTCTTTGTACTTTATTGTAAACAATAAGCATTCTCTTTTCAATCAGAAAAAAAAAAAAAAAAAGAATGAGAAAGCTATCCTTCCCCCGCCCCCAAATGAACTCACTTCCTGCTTAAAGAATAATGTTGCATTCCACATGGGAATGTCCGACTGCTAATTGCAGCCTCTGAGAATAATCCCGCAGCTCGGGTGTGGGGTAGAGAACCATACCAGTGTCAGAACTGGGAGCCCAATGGCGCCCTGGTAATAATGCTCCTGGGAGCGCTTAGCTGCAAGGTGCTTGGAGCCAGGGAGGGGCACAAAGCCACCGGAAGGGGGCGGCAGCAGGAAGGGGTGGAGGGGGTGAGGGGAATTCTATAATTAAGCTGGATTTGACAGCTGCTGGTGGCAGCTGTTGGAGCGAGGGGGGGGGGGGCTGTGAACAAGGTCCACCCTGGGGAGCAGCCCCCACCCCCGGGGGGCGGATCAGGCGGGGGTCTGTCCTCCCCGGCACTGTACACTTCACAGGGCGGACTGGGGCGCCTGAGAGCCAGCACCTGTCGGCTCTGGAGCCGCCCAGCTGCGGGGCCGGGCTGCTGTCATCTGTCCTAATCCAGGAGGGACAGGCATTCGCTGTATCTAGAAAGACGAGGATGGCACTGTCTTTGATTGTTCTCATAAAAGAGAAGGTCTGGCCCCCGATTGTGTTTGTTTTCTTCTCACCAGATAAGCCCCATCCCACCCGCCAACGTTCTCCTTTAACCTACCCTTGCAGCTGTGTTTTTCCCCATTGAGCCCCTCGAGTTAATTATACTTTTCACTCCCAATACTGGTTTAAATTTAGTCTAATGACCAACCACGGGGGCTCCTTCTCGTCCCGCCCTGAGGCACATCCGGCCCTGGGAACCTTTTACGCAGTTCCCCTTGACTGAGGGAGGGACTCGGCCAGGACTGAAGCAGGATATTGGTCTAAGAATCGTCAGAGGAAACCGGCTGTTCTTAACAGAATGCTCTCAGATTCTTCCTCTCCATGAGACTCTTTTTCTAGAGGTTGAGCTCTGGCCAGGTAGCTCAGTTGGTTGGAGCTTTTTGTCCCAGTACACCAAGGGTGTGGGTTCGATCCCCGGTCAGGGCACATAAAAGAATCAACCAATGAATGCATGAATAACTGAAAAACAAGTTGATGTTTCTCTCTCTCTCTCTCCTGCTTTCTCTCTCTCTCTCTCTCTAAAATCTATAAAAGTTAAAGGATGTTGAAATTGAAAACGACTTTAAATATATTCAATGGTTTTCCTTAAGCAAATCATCTTGCTTCTCAGCGTCTGCGTTGAATGAACGTGATGGTCTTATATATCTTTGTCTATAAAATACTCAAAGCACTCAGGCAGGAACATTGTTCTGTACTTGGCCCTGGAAGGACATGGAAGTTACAAAATACTACAACACCCTCTAACAAGTGAAAACATCAGTTCATTCAGCAAACAGGCTGACGGAGCCTCTGCCAGGTGCCACCCTCACCATGGGCCCTGAAAGCACAGCCCTGTGGGCATACAGTAGACATTCAACCAGTGTTTGCTGGACGGAAAAATGAATGAATGAATAAATGAACTGGTACTAATACTCATTTAATAATGACAGTCCTGATAATGATTCATTTATGCACACATCATAATAGTCACATTAACGATGGTAATAATGTCTGGGAGTAACAGCTGACATTTATATAGCGTTTTATAGCTTCAAGAATTACCTTGACTTCATCCTCACACAACAGATTTATTAACCTCCTTTTTTCTTTTTTTCTTTTTTTTTTTTTTTGGTATTTTTCTAAAGTGAGAAGCAGGGAGGCAGAGAGACAGACTCCCGCATGTACCCGACTGGACCCACCTGGCATGCCCACCAGGGGGCGATGCTCTGCCCAACTAGGGCGTTGCTCTGCTGCAACCAGAGCCATTCTAGTGCCTAAGGCAGAGGCCATGGAGCCATCCTCAGCGCCCGGGCCAACTTTGCTCCAATGGAGCCTTGGCTGTGGGGGGAGGGGGGAGAAAGAGAGGAAGGAGAGGGGGAGGGGTGGAGAAGCAGATAGGAGCCTGGCCGGGAATCAAACCCAGGACTTCCACACACCGGACTGATGCTCTACCACTGAACCAACCGGCCAGGGCTAACCTCTATTTTTAAGACCGAAGAACTAAGCTGGGAGAAGTGAAGTGACTTAAATTCCTTGAGGTGCTACATTCTAGTCCTGCTCTGAGGGTCGTGGGTGGGGCTTTTCCTATTATGTGACACTGCCCTGTGGGCTCAGAGGCGTTAGGAAGGAGAGTATGGACAGCAGGTGCTGCAGAGCCACACTCTGTCCTGGAACATCTCCTTCAGGCTCCAGCCACAGGCCCTTCCCCCTCCTGCTTCCCTGACACCCCCCGCCCCCCACCCCTCACCCCCGTCCCTCCCGAAGCCCCCGAGTCACGCAGTGTGCAAACCTGCCTGCGAAGCTGGCCCTTGAACCGCCTGGTTTTAGTCAGGCCCACCCCGTCAAGAAAAGGGACTGGTCTCGCGGCAGTGAGACAAGAGAGCCCCCCGCGATCTTGCAGTCGACGTCGGGGAGAAGAGAGAGGGAGACACACAGAACATGAATCAGATACGAGCAGAAGCCAGCGCCCTGCTCTGACTTAAGAGGAGGAAGTGAACGGACTCTGAAGATGGACATGGCGACAGGGCAGCCACCGACCGCCCCTGCGGCGAGCGTCACCAGCGGTGAGGTGGCTGGCAAGCCAAGCCGGGGTGGGGGCAGGATCTAGAAGGCCCCATCCACTGGAGAGCCTGTTCCTTCAAAGGCCAGTCTCGCTGACAACAACAGCTTCAGCCAGACGTGTCTTTAGTTTTTATTAATATTGGTTACAAGGAAAAATATCCAAACAGGGTCAATGTCTCCATAAGACAAATGCATTCATTCTGTAACGTTAGGTTACTAGCCTTGATTACTGGCAGTCATCGCTTAAGGGAAATTCAGTATCTTTCCTACTTAATTGTATTTCAAAGGGGCAAAGAGCATAGGAGACGGTTCTGATTTTCCTAAACTACTACCTTTTTATCTTTTTTTTTTTTTTTTTTTTGAGAGAGAGAGATAAGAAGCATCAACTCGTAGTTGCATCACTTTTAGTTGTGCATTGGTTGCTATTCGTACATGCTTGGGGAGCGGGTGTGTGGTGCCAGCAGAGCCAGCGACCCCCTTGTCCAAGCCAGCAACCTTGGGTGTCAAGCCAGAGACTCTGGGATCATGTTGATGATCCCACGCTCAAGCCGACCACCTCGGGGTCTCAAACCTGGGACCTCAGCGTCCAGGGTTGATGCTCTATCCACTGCCCCACCACAAGTCAAGCCACTACCGTTTCACCTTTTCAGTATATCATTCCACACTTTTCACACTTACAGGAGGGAAGTTTTATCCGACCGCTCTGAAACAGAAACTGTTACATTGGAACTCGGGGTTAGGATCTGCATTCGGTTTAAAGGACTTTCTGAGAAAAGGGTCACGTGTGCATACTCAGACAAATAAATACCATGTTAACACAAAAAAGTACAGGAAAATGTTCAAACGTTGGTTACCACATGTTGCCTACCGCGAGAAAAAGGTGGGAAATCAAGAGGAAGACGTGAGAGACTAGACTTTATACGTGACTACCTAAAATCACTATCGGCATTTTCTTAGCTGGCTCCAAAATGCTCCCTGCACTTCACATTTTTGCAAACATGGTCCGACTAAAGGAGGCTAAGTATCCGTATAAGCCTGGACAATTTTCATACTACTGACAAGTACTTCGACAGAAAGGTGACAATGGAAGTGGGCGCTGGGGGAGGGGGCCTAGAGGGTTGGTGACCAATACTAAGTCACCCTGTGGCAATTAGAGGGAGACTTCTGAGCCTGCTGATCACATACCCGTGTGGGTGGGCCTCCTCTCGCATTTCACCCTAAAATCTACTTCTCCACTTTCACCAAAGCTTTTGGGCTCAGTCATGCTGTCTGTGAGGAGATACCGTGGGCAAGGTGACCTTGAGCACGTTCTACTGAATATTAGTCCTAGAAGATAATCACCCAACCCCCCCCCCCCCACACACACACACACACACGTCCTCCAAAGTGTTTTGTTATCAAACAAGTTTAGGAGACACTGAATGTTATGTTATTTCCTCTCTTACAATCTAGACTATACACACATTATTATAAAAGGTTTTGGGTTTCATTAGCTTAACCGTACCTTTCTCTTATTTTAAGTGTAATCTTTTTATTTTTCCCCTGTTTATTGCTACGCTGTAAGACACATTTTAGGAATTAGGATATACCGTTTGTGGTGTGAACTCCGGCATACGTCCGTGGTCTCAGATTCAGTTCAACAGCACTGTCTGAACACTCAGCAGGCCTCAAACATTGTAACAGTATTCTTACACCCAACTGATCAGAACGGAAAATCCAGGCAGTTCCCGCGGGGAGTCCCGTGAACAGGCTGCTATGAAGCTGATTCCAAAGCTTCTCAAGGACAGTGTTGATCCGGAGCAGAGTTAATGTAGGTCAGAGATCGAAGGAGGGAGGGGGCATTTATAGGTTGGCACATTTCCATGTGTTAAATACAAATTTAATTTTAAGCTTTTGTATGTATCTGTGTGTCTATATACAAAATTATGTTAAAATTAAGCTTGTGTTTTTAAAAAAGTGAACTGAGCTACTGGCATCCGGAAGCTTTTACCCTCCACCCTCCCTTTAAAATCCAGAGCCTGTGGGTGTCTATTCTTAGCATGCCTTCCTTACCCAGCTCCCCCTGGCTGGGGGTCACAGCTGCCGCCTCAGGACTCCGGGTGGCTCCTCTCCAGCTCCTAGAACAACTGGTGGGAACCTCACCCCGGGGCCATCAACCCAGCTGTTCTACCTCACTGTCTTTAACTTAGCAAGTCACTTCAAAACTGATGTCACTAGGGCATGCCACATGGGAACCCACATCAGTGTAGGCAGGTGCCTATCCCCCCGCCAAACATCTCCGGGCACACAGAGCAAAGTCACACCCAGGTGCCGCCGAGAAGGTCACCCAGATGCAAAATGCAGGATCCACACGACCTAATTTACTCCGGACATACCGGCGATCTAAGAAGGCTTCACTGGACACCACAAATCAGCAGGCCTCCAGGGCTCCCCCCAGTCAGCCCAGTAGAAAATAAACTAGAGCCTGGCTGGCCTGTGGTGGCACAGTTGGGTAAAGCATCGGCCTGGAAGGGTGAGGTCACTGGTTTGAAACCCCAGGCTTGCCCGGTCAAGGCACATATGAGAAGCAATCAATGAACAGCTAAAGTGAAACAACTATGAGTTGATACTTTTCACTCTCCCTTCCTATAAAATCAACCAACCCATCAATCAATAAAAAAGAAAATGACCTAGAGCAGCGATTTTCAACCTTTTTTCACTTCATGGCTATAGTTCTGCAGCACACCAAAAAATACATTTTTTGCCAATGTGACAAAAAAAAAAAGCGCTATAATTTTGACTTATTTACAAAATAATAATAATGGTAATTACCTACCCTTTTTGCCCCAAAGTGACTCTTTAAAAAATCAGATGCCTAGCCTGACCAGGCGGTGGCGCAGTGGATAGAGTGTCGGACTGGGATGCCGAGGACCCAGGTTCGAGACCCCGAGGTCACCAGCTTGAGCGCGGGCTCATCTGGTTTGAGCAAAGCTCACCAGCTTGGACCCAAGGTCACTGGCTCCAGCAAGGGGTTACTCGGTCTGCTGAAGGCCTGCAGTCAAGGCACATGTGAGAAAGCAATCAATGAACAACTAAGGTGTTGCAACGCGCAATGAAAAACTAATGATTGATGCTTCTCATCTCTCTCTGTTCCTGTCTGTCTGTCCCTGTCTATCCCTCTCTCTGACTCACTCTCTGTCTCTGTAAAAAATAAAATAAATTAAAAAAAGAAAAAAATCAGATGCCTATTACTTGTATATAAGGAGTTCTGGTACCAAGAATTAACCAATCAGATGCATTTTTACTATGTGATGTAACCAATAAGATACAACTCTATTATATGACCTATGTATTTATGGCTCAAGACAGGACATTCACACCAGATGGCTGGTGTTGCGTTAGCTGTTGTCGTTTTTTTTATTTGACAATCTAAGGGAAAAGAGGTTGGTGCCCCTAAGGAGTCAGGTATTGCACATTTTAAAAATTCCTGAGCCTCCCACCCCCCAGTTGAAAATCACTAACTGAAAGTCTAGAACAGGTGTCCCCAAGCTATGGCCCGCAGGCCACATGCGGCCCCCTGAAGCCATTTATCCGGCCCCCACCACACTTCCGGAAGGGGCACCTCTTTCATTGGTGGTCAGTGAGAAGAGCATAGTTCCCATTGAAATACTGGTCAGTTTGTTGATTTAAATTTACTTGTTCTTAGGCCTTGAAAACCAACCACAGGGCAAGCACACGGGTTGTCCTAGCCGTCGGCTTTCTCTTCAGAAGGCAGGACGCCGGCTTCTCCAAGCTGTTAACTACCACGGAATTGCCGAGAAGCCCTCACGATGTCACTACTTGCATTTAATCGACTGTACGTCCCCCCACCTCGTTTTCTTTCTTCAACTGCACGCTCATCGTAATTACTGGTCCCAGAGCCAGATTTCCGAACTATCTGACTGTTTATTATCCTTTGAAAGTTACTAATTAAAATCATTTCCCTCAGTGACAAGAGTTGCTCTTTTCCTGAATTCCCGGTGACACTGCTCGTCACGGAAGAGAACTCCTAAGAATGCCTTGCTAAGGTCCCCCGCCATTGACTGCCTCCATTGTGAGACTAGGCGTGGACCTAAAAAACATTAAAAGACTTATACAAATGGAAACAAAATGCCCTTTGAGTTCTATTGATAACTTAACCTTTAGCTTTTTGGATGCAATCCCATTTCTGGGGAAGCAGGGGGAACCCCTGAATGAAACCATTATGAACAACGTTGTGGTATTTTCTGTGAAAATATATCCAGTCTATCCTTTAAAATGTCTTTGCTCAAAGGTGGGTTTTCATAATTTGTAAGCAAAATATACATCTCTTTTACGGTTTTTCCCAATTTGTGTTCCCTTTTCTAGGGAAATGGAAGTCATATCGAGTAGGCCAACAAAGCCATGGCACTGGACGTAAGGACAGTGGCCCCCTGGGGGGGGGGCATGGAGGTCTAGAACAGCCGGGCAGGAGGACGCTTCTTGGAGCTGGGAGTGTCCTGTTCCTGACAGCTGCTTACATAAGCAGGTGTGTTCAATCTGTGGAAATTCATCAAGCAGTCTATTAAAAACTTGTGGGCTTTTTCTACAAAAATTATAGGTCATTTTAAAAAGTAATTAAGATAAATTAATTTTAAAAAGTCATTTCTGTAAAAGAAAATGGGATATTGTTGCCATCACCAGAAACATAAGAATTAACCTCAAGTGTTTACAAAGAATAGGATTAAAGCTGTAGCTTATTTGTCTACTTAGTTTTTCTTAAAAGGATGCATAATATTTGGTTTGAACAAACCAAACTTACAAACACATCTGGGACAATTGGGAACATTTGAGGATGTACTGGGTATTAGACGATGTTAAGAAAGTATTGCTTGTATCTTGAGGTGATGCAGTAAGAAAGTCACACTATGATTCACATTAAAGTTTTTTTGGGTCAAAATTTTTAACCTAATTTAATCATATGGAACCCATGTGGGATATTGGTCTAAAGCAGGGGTAGTCAACCTTTTTATACCAACCGCCCACACTTTTGTATCTCTGTTAGTACTAAAATTTTCTAGCCGCCCACTGGTTCCACAGTCATGGTGATTTATAAAGTAGGGAAGTAACTTTATTTTATAAAATTTATAAAGCAGAGTTACAGCAAGTTAAAGCATATAATAATTACTTACCAAGTACTTTATGTCGGATTTTCGCTAAGTTTGGCAGAATAAATCTTTATAAAACAACTTACTATAGTTAAATCTATCTTTTTATTTATACTTTGGTTGCTCCGCTACCGCCCACCATGAAAGCTGGAATGCCCACTAGTGGGCGGTAGGGACCAGGTTGACCAGCACTGGTCTAAAGTCTTAAAAGAAAAAAGAAAACTTAATGTTGTAAAAAATAAATTGATTAGGGAGAGACACTTTTGAATCAAAAGAGAGACATAACTGAATTCCACATGTAAACCCAGATTGGATCCCGGTGTGGGAACACACACACACACTCTCTCTCTCTCTCTCTCTCTCTCTCTTTCTTTCTCTCAGGCCTGCAAGAGACACTTGGGAACTGGGAATATTTCAGTAAGGGCTACATATTAAACCAGTGGTTCTCAAAGTGTGCGCCAGGGCACACTAATGCACCCTAGAAGATTTCCAGGTGCACCCTATGGTATTCCAGAAAAATATGTGCCTGCTGGGGGCCAAAAAACCAACAGAGTTTTGGAGTTTAGATTTGGGGGGGGGACAGAACTGGGGGGAATCGGCTATAAACTGACAGTCTGCCCAACCCCCCACCTCACTTGCCTCATTAGGTTGCAAAAGGCTATTAAGCTGTGGTGCTGGATTGTTTACACTACCCCCCATGTTTCCGGGAAAGACTGGAGGTAAGTTTCTTCTACCCTTTGTTTAGTGTAAAGTTAAGATGTTGTGTATGATGGGGGTTTTCTGCACTTGGTAAAATTTTTGAGTTGCCTTGGAAACATGATCAGAAACCATTGATTTGCTAATGGCCTCACTTTGCCCTATAAAATAAAGCAGGATGTGGTTTTGGGGAGAGCTTTGTTCTTGCCAGCAGCAATTACAGGGCCCTCCCGACCCCATGTTTTCTTAATTCCGCACCGTTCCCACTAGGGACCTGGAATTACAAGCTGTGCTGGTTCGTGGCATGTGCCCAGATATAAAAATAAATATAGTTACTCTATTATACTATTTCATTACGGAAATACTGCTTTTTGTTAACACATCATTATTATATTTATTATTAACACATCACTATATTATTTTTAGAGAGATACGCCCAAATAAAATGGATAGAGTTCTCAAAAAGAAGCATGATATTGAAGAATCTGATCTGGAAGTGAGCCAAAGTTAAGTGTAAATAAAATAGGACTTGAAGGCTGATAGGCAGAATTTAATTTAGAGCATTTTCCATCACTTAACACTGAACAATACAATTGGATTAGAAACCCATTCATGGGAGCTTCAAGTGATTTTGGTTTGACATTAACAGAAGAAGAACTGGCAGCTATATCCACTGATCGTGGATTGATGATTAAACATAAGGAATTGTCTCTTGAAGCCTTTTGGATTTCTATAAAAGAAGAGTATGTGGCAATATCTAAAAGAGCTTTGAACATTTTACTATAATTTCAACATCCTATTTATGTGAATTAGGATTTTCTACCCTCAGCACAATTAAGAGTAAAAAGAGAGGGATTCTTCAATGTGTTGATGAGGAAATAAGAGTTTGCCTTTCAAATATATGCCCAAACATTGAAGAAATCTCTAGGACACATCAGGCTCATGTTTCTCATAAACACAAGAATGAAAAAACACATTCATGCTGGCACCTGCCGAATTTACTAAATCTTACTAAGAATGTATCTATAGGCCCTGGTCGGTTGGCTCAGCGGTAGAGCTTCGGCCTGGTGTGCGGGGGACCCGGGTTCGATTCCCGGCCAGGGCACATGGGAGAAGCGCCCATTTGCTTCTCCACCCCCCCCCCCTCTTCCTCTCTGTCTCTCTCTTCCCCTCCCGCAGCCAAGGCTCCATTGGAGCAAAAGATGGCCCGGGCGCTGGGGATGGCTCCTTGGCCTCTGCCCCAGGCGCTAGAGTGGCTCTGGTCGCGGCAGAGCGATGCCCCGGAGGGGCAGAGCATCGCCCCCTGGTGGGCAGAGCGTTGCCCCTGGTGGGCGTGCCGGGTGGATCCCGGTCGGGCGCATGCAGGAGTCTGTCTGACTGTCTCTCCCCGTTTCCAGCTTCAGAAAAATACAAAAAAAAAAAAAAAAAAAAAAAAAGAATGTATCTATATATATAAAAAGATAACTTTTCTGTCCTTTTAAATTTTTTAACCCCTTTTTTACAAATTCTAAAAAGTATAACTCAAAAAATGTAACATAAAAACGTTTTTTAATGTCAAAATAAATTTAATTTTGTAGTATTTATTTTGTTTAATTACCATAAAAGTGCTTGGACTTTATATTTTTTACTTTAATATTATACTTAATTATTATAACATATTTCTCAGATATTTGTATATACTGTGCCTATAGTTATTTGTAGGATTTTAAATGCACCCTGACTTCAAGTAGTTTGAGAACCACTGTATTAAGTAAGCCACATTATTTAACTAAGGCTAATTTTCTTGGGCACCATCATGGTATTTATTGTTATTGTGTAAAAAGAATATCTTTATTCTTAGGAGAATGCACGCTGAAGTTTTTAGGGTAGAATCTTTTGTTGCTTGTGACTTGCTTTCACATGGTTTAGTAAAAAATGAAAGAGATAACACTGACAGAGAAATGAGGCCTAATATTAAGAACTGTAGGATCTAGCCTGACCAGGCGGTGGCGCAGTGGTTAGAGCATCGGACTGGGATGCGGAAGACCCAGGTTCGAGACCCCGAGGTCACCAGCTTGAGTGCGGGCTCATCTGGTTTGAGCAAAGCTCACCAGCTTGGACCCAAGGTCTCTGGTTTGAGCAAGGGATTACTCAGTCTGCTGTAGTCCCATGGTCAAGGCACATATGAGAAAGCAATCAATGAACAACTAAAGTGTTGCAACGAAAAACTGATGATTGATGCTTCTCATCTCTCTCCATTCCTGTCTGTCTGTTCCTATCTATCCCTCTCTCTGACTCTCTCTCTGTCTCTGTAAAAAAAGAAAAAGAAAAGAAAAAACAAAATCATTGTTAATTTTTTTAGGTCTGAAAATGTAATGTTATGTACAAAAATGTCCTGCTTGACCTGTGGTGGCACAGTGGGTAAAACGTCGACCTGGAATGCTGAGGTTGCCGGTTCCAAACCCTGAGCTTGCCCAGTCAAGGCGCGTGTGAGAAGCCACTACTAGGAGTTGAACTGATGCTTCCTGCTCCTTCCTCCTTCTCTCTCTCTCCTCTCTCTCTAAAATCGATAAATAAAATCTTTACAAAAAAGTTCTTATTTTTTAGAGACGCTTAGTGGAGTACTTAGGGTTAAAATATCGTATCTATTATTTGCTTAAGAACAGTTCCATTAAAAAATGTTGTAAACAAATATGGAAACTTTTAAATCTCGGTAAGGTTGTATACGGTGGGTCATTACACTGTTTCTCTACTTGCACGTTTGAAATTTTGGACACTTAAAATGTCAAAAATAGCAAGTTTCATGATGTTTCCTCTCTCTGTAACAATAAAATCCTTCCCAGGTCTTTCTGGTCTCAACTTATCCGAGTCAACTGCAGAAGAATTCCTTTCAGATTCATTTTCAAAGCTCTCCGTCAGTTGGCAGTGTGAGGAGACTCCACTGGACCTGAAATTCTGATTCTCTATTAATAACATACAACGGCACGTACTCCTCTCTCCCCCATGTGTAAAAGTCACGAGGGGAAGGGATGGGACGTGTCCTGAGAAAGACCCTCTACGTGGGGACCTTTCCCAGAGACAAGCCGTCCTGTTCCAGCTCTCTAAGACACTGCCCCTGTTAAACACAATGGCCTCCGAGAATTCATGTTTCTCTTCCAGGCCACCCTCCTTCGGGGACTCAGCCCGGGCACTTCTCACACTACGGCTGGACCCCAAGCAAGCCCTGACCACAGCCCTCCCGGGAACATCGCTCCACAACCTGTGGCCGGGCCACGGCACCGAATCTGTTCAAAAGAAGAGCCTTTGTCTCCGCTGTCATTCTCTGACCTCGACAAGCAAGAAACTGTCGGTTTTAATACAGGAGACATCAGCACTAGTGCACCGGGCCTTCAAGGGGACCCACCCCTAGTGCGCACTTTCTCTGCTGCCATGACAACCGAGGGCGAAAAGCCCTCACGGTGGCCCCAGTCTTCTGGGCCATCCTACACAATAGCCAACAGTGTGGACAGTGAGTTACAAAAAAAAAACAAAAAAAAAACCCCAAGCCTGGTTGAAAGGCCACCTGTGCACTTTCTACATGGTGACCTTGGACAAGGTACCCCACCTCTGTTCCTCAGTTTCTATATCTGTAAAATGGAGATCTCAAATGGTGGCCAACGGTTTGGAGAGCGTGGGGGTGGCTGGGGCAATGGGTGACGGTGGTCAAAGAGTACAAACATCCAGTTATAAATTTTGGGGAGGTCAAGTACAGCACAATGACGACAGCCAACAGGACTGTCAGCTGAGAAGTTGCTAAGGGAATAGAACTTAAGAGTTCTCATCACACACACACACACACACACACACACACACAATAAATGAAACTATGTGAGATGACAGGTATTAACATATACATATATCATCAAATCATTACGTTGTACGCCTTAAACTTATACAGTCTGAAATGTGAATTATATCTCAATAAAACTGGATAAAAACATTAATCTTAAAAAAAGAAAAGAGGCCTGGAGCTGGCGTATGTTCTGATCGCCCAATCCCAGGGTCCTTACCTTAGGAACACATGAGCACGTGACGGGGTCCTTCCTCCCGTGGCCCCGTGTGCCGCCAACGCCCACTGCACACAGAGACCCCAGCGGGCCGGCACGTGGACAGCTATCAACAAGCCTTAGCGACCGTGGTGATCATTATCACGGGCACGGAATGCACCCGCCCCATGAAGTTGCCTGACATTAAAGTTACTAAGGCGTGTAAAGCTCTCGGCATAGTGCCTGGCACAGAACAACAAAAACCCTGTTAGGTAAGCAGTGCCAATATTGGTATTTTCCCCGAGGAGAAAACAGAAGACCAAAGGGACTGGGTGACGCCCCCCTGCCGCGTGCGGACCGCAAGGGCTCCTCCTCTCCGCCACTGCCGGATTCTCCGCGCCTGAAGACGCCACCGTGGCGGTGCGGGCAACCCTGGAATCGCATCGGAGCGTGTCCTCGCTCGCCGCGGCACCAGCGCTCTGAAGCTAGGTGTAAAACACAAAGCAGCACGTAGGCGATCGGGGACAACTGCGGACGGCCCAAAGAACGTTGGCAGAAAGGAGTCCAACATCGGACCCAGAAGCACTTGACTCTGTGCCACTGAAAAGTCATGCTGAAAGCCTTTTCCATTTGCTTTGCCTCAATCACATTTTAAACGCACAGCGAAAGCTCCCCTCGAAAAATAATTTTGTTGCAAGTCTTTCTGAAAAGGGAATGATTGTCCTAAAGAAATAAGCTCCCTCCTCCTCCTTATCAATATTACTGTCGACACCGACTTTCCTGGGAATGTTTAACAGAAAATAATCAGCATCTGTATTCACGACTGCTTGCCTCCAGGGCGGTGTTAGAGATGCAGGTCAGGTGGAAAGTGAGGGCTCCAGAACATGGGACAGACAAGCCATAGAGACAAATTCTCTCCAACAGAGACTTCACAGCTTCTCTGTCTCTCACTGGCAGTCAGAACAGGGGCTAACCATGTAAAAATCATAGCACAATGCCAAAGTCAAGAATATGACCGAGCCTGACCAGGCGGTGGCGCAGTGGGTAGAGCATCAGACTGGGATACAGAGGACCCAGGTTCGAGACCCCAAGGTCACCAGCTTGAGCGCGGGCTCATCTGGTTTGAGCAAAGCTCACCAGCTTGGACCCAAGGTCGCTGGCTCGAGCAAGGGGTCACTCAGTCTGCTGTAGTCCCCTGGTCAAGGCACACATGAGAAAGCAATCAATGCACAACTAAGGTGTCACAACGAAGAATTGTTGCTTCCCATCTCTCTCCCTTCCTGTCTGTCTGTCCTTAACTGTCCCTTTCTCTGACTCCGTCACTGTCACAAAAAGAATATGACTGAGCCGGACCAGGTGGCGGTGCAGTGGATGAAGCATCAACCTGGGACACAGAGGACTCAGGTTCGTAACCCTGAGGTCACTGGCTTCAGCACAGGGTCATCGGTTCAAGCACAGGGTCATCGGCTTGAGTGTGGAGGATCATAGGCCTGATCCCATGGTCGCTGGCTTGAGCTAGGGGTCACTGGCTCAACGGGAGCCCCCTAGTCCAAGGAACATATGAGAAGCAATCAATGAACAACTAAGGTGCCACAACTACAAGTTGATGCTTTTCATCTCTCTTCCTGCCTCACTAAAAAAGGAAAGAAAAAAAAAGGAATATGACTGAGATGACTTCCTCAAGAATTTTACTTGAATCATTATCTCATTTCACACAACAATGCTACACAGAGGAATTATCATCCCCACTTTGTGGAGGAAACAGCGATGTGAGAAGTTTCAGAGACTTGCATCACGACCCATCGCTCATACACAGGGCAGGATTTTGGACCTAGGTCTGCCTGGCACCCAAGCCAAGCACGCCTGAAATTTTCTTTATCATTCTTGTTAGTGTCCCTTGGAAGAAAAATAAAATAATAATAATAAAGATACTTAGAATCTTAAGAATCTGAATCAAAAATCAAAGAAAACAAACATTAGAAAGAATTAAGCTCAATCAAGCTCAAGAACTCCCCCGTGGGCTCTGTGCAGAGCACAAGACATCGCTTTCTACAGAAACGCACGTGGGTGGGTCCCCTGCCCCGTGCTCCGTTCCCTGTGCAGGCCGCCTCCTGCTTGGCTCTCTGCGCCATCCACGTCCACACTGACAACCGCACGCTGTCCTGGGCGCGCTGTCCTGGGCGCGCTGTCCTGGGCAGGCTCAGGACCTGGCAATGAGCGTGCGTAGGGTCCGATCCCAGCTGGGAGGTTGGTGAGGTTTTAAAAGAGCGACAAGGGAAGAGAAAGGAGGGAAGCAGTCCCCTCCCACTAAAGAATGTGACCCAGAAGCTGAGAAAAACCAGTTGACAGCCATCATCACAGCATCTGAGGCTGGGAGCGCGAGATTCCAGCTCCAGCCGCTGCGCTACCGAGATGCTTAGCTCAAGTGTGCACTTAGCTACACTTCTGTATTACCTCCCCACCGGCGGCCCTGTTCCCGGACCTCTTCCAGGAGATAAAACTCAGCTGAAAGGGGAAAACCACTGCAAGGAGCAGAAACATCCAGCAACTTTATTTTTAGCAGAATAAATGGAGGCGGTATTATCAATCATCGGGACCTGCAGGGGAAGGGCCGGCCTCTCGGGGAGGGGCTGGGAGGAGCCAGGCTTGAGGATGCCCCCTTTCAGGGAGACAAGAGGTTGGCTTACTTGTCAAGATGTGTTTTGTAATTAAAGGAAGCAAACAATAAATAAAATGTTGATCAATTTCTCCACAGTCTCGTGACACTCAGGAGTATCAATGCCAGGAGTCAAAGCATTTTTATATTTCACTTCTGAGTCCTTGTGGGGAAAACTGCATTCAAACAGATTTTTCCCCCTAAGTAACACTTCTAAGTGTAGACCACAGTATTACCATTTTCAAAAAAATGAGCCTTTGCAAAGATGTTCCAAATATAGACCAGCCCGCCCCACTCTCATGAAGCTTTGTGTGACTAAAGTAAATAAACCGATAATTAAGATATCAGGATTCTTCATTACTCACCCAGAAAGCATCCCAAATATCTCTGGCAATGATCTGTGGTCATTGATTACAGTGACCACACATCGTACTGCACCCACAACAGTATGTAAGTAACTTTTCCCAACAGAACTCGATGTTCCTCAAGCTGCTCATATTACAGAAAAGCCTCCGGTAGGCTCCAGGGAAAATCAGATTTGCAGGTGTCTGCAGGGCGGGCTCACTAAGCTGAATTAAATGGTTTTATTAATAGTCTCCGGCAACATGGAGACATCGGTCGCTCCTCAGAAAGGTTGTGCTTCTGAGAAGTTGTTCTCAAAGACAACTTTTCGACTCAAAGCACCTTCTTGTCTTTGACGTTAGGATCAAAGCTCTTATTCCTAGAAGCCAAAAACGCTTGCATCACTCCCTGCACAGCTTGGACGTCAAGCAATGGAGAAGCCTCAGAGAGCATCTAATCCAGGGGTCTCAAACTCAACTCAGCATGTGGGCCGCAGAGCAAGATCACAGCCGTTCGGCGGGCCGCACTAGGTCTACAAAAGGCAACTGTTACACAACACTTTTCTCACTGCAGTTGAAAACAAAAAAAAATCAGTACAACAAGCACAATCGTACATGCAGTTTACTCAGTGTCACAAAACGACCAGAAACTGTAGTTCGCATCACAACTGCTGTTAACTAAGCTAATATCTAGCTAGGATGCTAGAGAAATGAAAAATACAAGTAGGCCCCTAGGCTTACTTAATTTTATCCAAAATATTTTGAACTTCGTGGATTAGTCTGCGGACCGCACAAAATTGTTCGGCGGGTCGCGAGTTTGAGACCCCTGGTCTAATCTAACTTGCCCCGGTCACTGGTCTTCTGCTTCGCCATGCCACATTCCTGAGTGACAGCAGGAAGCGCCAGAGTCACACCCATCCCAGGGATCATCTCGACCTACCACGGAGGAAAGAGAATGTGACGGGGACCTGAAAGGGGTTCTTTTCTGGGGCCAGCCCAGTGGGCCGCGCCAGCCTTCCACTATCCCAGGGCATGGCTCTTCCCTTGGGGGACTGTATCCGTCAACAGCCAACCAGTAGCAGCAGCTGAGTTTCATCTTTTGATTAATTTTATAAAGTTAAAAGAAAAAAAAAAAAAATCACCTTCCTAGTGAGTCACATACAGACTTTTAAAATTATTTGTGCATAAGAGCATATTAATGATATTTGCACTCTAGAATTGTCTTTCGTTACCCAACCAGTTTTTAATCATAGGCCACTGATACGCTGGTTCCTGCCATATTTGGATTACGTCAGTCTATAAGGTAAGGATTTCAAAAGGACAATGGCCGATGTCTATCTACCACAGGAACCTTGTTCAGGAATTCACATCTGCCCAGGACTGACTTGTAGATTAACAGCCACAGGCGGGAAGGAAGGTCTGACTCATCAAAGTTAATAAACTGGGGAAAACAAAGGATCTAATTAGCAAATGGATTATTCTTGGACCCCCTGCTCAATTCAGAAAGATAAGATTACTGGTTGCCATGCCAGAAAACGCAAAAACAAATAACCAGGTTAATCACTGAAGTTCAAAAAACACTGGCCGGTAACAGCTGTCAGGGCCCTGAGTCCAGGAAAGCCCGCCAGACAGCCGCTGTTTGCAAATGGCCGGGAAATGGGCTCTAACGCCATTAAAAACAGAGGAAAAGCAGGATTTGGTTAAAAGAGCCATCTCTGCCCAAGCAAAAACCTTTGCAAAATAAAGAAACAGCGTATGCTGGCTGCCAATTAATGTCGGCAAGAGGGGACAGTCCCACACTGGAGCTCACTATAGTATGACATGGATGGTGTTGAGTGGAAATATGACAATTCTGACAGGGTAGTCATTTAATATCCCAAACAAAAATACTAGAATTCTCATTAAATCAGGTTTTATTTTTAACTTAAAAGTAAAATACACTAAGGTAATAGCTATCCTAGGGTTAAGAGAAAACAACGATAAGATGAGGGAGGACTTGAGTTTGGTTTCAAAATCACAAGCATTTCAGAGTATCTTTAGAATCACCTCTGAACAGTTACAAGGAATCTGTGATACAGAGTAATGAAACAAGGCAAGGGATTGTTAAGTAATAGCTCTTCTAAAGGTCACGTCATTATGAAGACTCAATAGCAGGGGTAGCATCAGGCGGGAGTCGGGAGTCGAGCTGAGACGATGTCTGCCGAGTGTCAGGAGCATGTCAAGCGCTACATAAGTAATAGCTCAGCTAATGAGGTCACAGAGCCAAACCGGAAAGGAAGTCTGTCAACCTCTCCTCTGGATCCTAACACAAGCGCGGCCCCCTCCAGGAAGCTGAAGCTGAGGTCCCGTCCTGTCCTCGACACGCCCTTGGCCTGCCTGGGAGTAAGCAGAGCAGACCTTGTGTGTACCCCACGCCTTGGCACCCTCCTTCCGCCTCGACAGGGGCAAGGCCACCTTCCCTGAGGCAGGGGCCTCCCTGCAGTGTTGAAGCATTCAACGACGTTCAAATAAAGTATTTCTTTCCACAGGCCGTGTAACTGCCCACTGAAAATTCACATTACCAACTGCCTGACCCTTAGAATAGGGCAGGGGTCCCCAAACTACGGCCCGCGGGCTGCATGCAGCCCCCTGAGGCCGTTTATCCGGCCCCCGCCGCACTTCCGGAAGGGGCACCTCTTTCATTGCTGGTCAGTGAGAGGAGCACAGGATGCTCCTGGAGAACTGTATGTGGCGGCACTGCACACTTGCATCACTTGTCACGGCTAGCAGTGACAAATATGGAACCGGACATTGACCATCTCATGAGCCAAAAGCAGGCCCATAGTTCCCATTGAAATACTGGTCAATTTGTTGATTTAAATTTACTTGTTCTTTATTTTAAATATTGTATTTGTTCCCATTTTGTTTTTTTACTTTAAAATAAGATATGTGCAGTGTGCATAGGGATTTGTTCATAGTTTTTTTGTAGTCCGGCCCTCCAACGGTCTGAGGGACAGTGAACTGGCCCCCTGTGTAAAAAGTTTGGGGACCCCTGGAATAGGGTGTCAGTTTCTGCGCTCAAGTGTTAATGAAGTCAGTTTCTACGCTCTGGCTCTCGGGGTGCTCGAGCTGTGGGACCCCGCCACCACGCCACAAGGAAGCTCCAGCGTCAGGTCAGCAGAGAAACACAGCAGGAAGGAGACCGGCGCAGCGGACGGACAGACGGATGGGCAGCAACCCCTACGTGCTGACGAAGGGGCTGAGCGGCCTCTCCCGCTGACGCTTTGTGAAGCAGAAGGGGCTGTCCCGGCCACGCTCGGTCAGAAGTGCGGATGTGAGAGAAAAAAACCTGTTTAAAAATCATATTATCTCAGTAAAACACAGAGCCGTGCTCAGGTTCTACATAATCAACATTGCTGAACTTGGAAATAAATCAATTTTAATTTTGTCCAACTAATATAAAATCTGATAAAGAGAGGTCAAAAGAAAAGTATTATCCATTTTGCATTAAAAGATAAACTGAAGCATGTATAATTTGCACATTGTAAAGCCAGTAGCCAGGGCTACCATCACAGCTGCCTGGCCCATGCAGGTTCGCATTGGATTCGGACAGTCGGTAAAGAAACAACAGAGCCAAAAACTGGTGGGTGTATGTTGGGCGGATAAAATGTATTATGCTCACTTTGTTAAAGATGCCGTCGCCCAGGTGATATTAATGTGTGTTGGGGGCAGGCAGGATCATTGTAGCCTGGGGCTTGGTTTTGGGATTAAACCTTTCCCACCCTTTTTGCTGTGGGGTGGTACAATCTAATCATGCCTCAGAGAAGTGACTTTGTATTAGAGACTTTCCTATTTTGTATATTGGATTAGAGGTTGTGAAGCTACACTATAAAATAGGGGTAGAACAGGAACTTGCGCTCTTGGTTCCTGAGATCATCATTAGAAGAGAGAGCAGAGGAGAGCAGAGAAAGGCCATGTGGAGGAGGCCAGGAGAAGCAGCCAAGATGGTGGAGTGCTGAGTGAGATGCCAGTTTGTGTAGTTTGTATTTGGGATAAGGAAGGAGATGGGGAACTGAGGAGAATAAGTCTGGTGAGCTAGAAACCTTTGATTCTAGGAAACTCGGATAAGTCAGTGGCTTTGTGAGCACTGAATGTGAGTGGGTTTTGGAGCCCAGTGTGTATTTTTACTTGCCCGCCGGGTGCAAGCTAGGATTAAAGACTATGGCCCACCAGTTTGTGGCTCCGTTGTTTCTTTACCGACTGTCCGAATCCAATGTGAACCTGCATGTGAATGGCCACAATGGCGGCTCCTGGCTCTACAGTGTATAGCCAGGAGCCAGGGCCAGGGCCACCATCAGAGCAGCCCAGCCCATGCAGGTTCACATTGGATTCAGATAGTCGGTAAAGAAACAATGGAGCCAAAAACTGATAGGCCATTTTCTTTCATTCTAGCTTGCACCCGGCGGGCAAGTAAAAACACACACTGGGCTCCAAAACCCACTCACATTCAGTGCTTACAAAGCTACTGACTTATCCGAGTTTCCTAGAATCAAAGGTTTCTAGCTCACCAGCCTTATTCTCCTCAGTTCCCCATCTCCTTCCTTATCCCAGATACAAACAC
This sequence comes from Saccopteryx leptura, assembly GCF_036850995.1. Lineage (NCBI taxonomy): Eukaryota > Metazoa > Chordata > Mammalia > Chiroptera > Emballonuridae > Saccopteryx > Saccopteryx leptura. Next base: position 7,303,674 of record NC_089510.1, on the reverse strand, counting down.
TACACAAACTGGCATCTCACTCAGCACTCCGCCATCTTGGCTGCTTCTCCTGGCCACATGGCCTCTTTCTGCTCCCTGCTCTGCTCCCTCTGCTCTCTCATGCTAATCATCCCAGGAACCAAGAGCACAAGCTCTTGTTCTGCCCCCATTTTATAGTGTAGCTTCACAACCTCTAATCCAATATACAAAATAGGGAAGTCTCCAATACAAAGTCACTTCTCTGAGGCATGATTGGATTGTACCACCCCATATCAAAAAGGGTGGGAAAGGCTTAATCCCAAAACCAAGCCCCAGGCTACAACGATCCTGCCTGCCCACAGAGACACACATTAATTTCACCTGGGTAATGCCATCTTTAACAAAGTGAGCATAATATATTTTATCTGCCCAACAGTGGGCCATCATCTTTAATCCTAGCTTGCACCCGGCGGGCAAGTAAAAACACACACTGGGCTCCAAAACCCACTCACATTCAGTGCTTACAAAGCTACTGACTTATCCGAGTTTCCTAGAATCAAAGGTTTCTAGCTCACCAGACTTATTCACCTCTGTTCCCCATCTCCTTCCTTCTCCCTGCACAAACTCTGCACAAACTGGCTTCTCACTCAGCACTCCACCATCTTGGCTGCTTCTCCTCCACATGGCCTCTCTCTGCTCTCCTCTCTGCTCTCTCCTCTAATGCTAATCTCAGGAATGAGAGAGCAAGTTCCCGTTCTGCCCCCATTTATAGTAAAGTAGAAATCAAAACCTTTATTCCAATATACAAAATAGGGAAGTCTCTAATACAAAGTCACTTATCTGGGGCATGATGGGATTGCACCACCCCACATCAAAAAGGGTGGGAAAGGCTTAGTCCTAAAACCAAGTCCCAGGCTACAAGGATCCTGCCTGCCCACAGCCTGCCCCCAACACACATTAATATCACCTGGGCGACAGGCTTCCATGTGGGCAGCGCCATCTTTAACAAAGTGAGCATAATATATTTTATCTGCCCAATACACGTCTAAGTATACAACAGACTTGAATCAGGCAGCATCAAACCAAAGTGCTTAGGAATGCTTCACCAACAGAACTAGGAGAGAAATTTTTCTTTTTTTAAATTGAGAAGACCTGGAAGCAAAGCAGGGAAATTATTTGATGGGTAATAGCTGAAGCACTTGCATTATTTGGGAAAGATAAATCGACAATTTGTGATTGGGTGTTTTTAAACTTTATTATTTTTGAAATTGAGTCATTGACTTTAGATTAGTTTTTGGTTTGCTTATATAGGGAACAAAGGCATTATGGCTTCCGTCTTTGATAACTTTAACATTTGTGTTGATTATTGATGCAAAAATTCCAAATAAGAGGCTGATTTTCTACAATGCAGTATAAAATTTGTACAATAAATTTCATCAAAGGATTTGTTAGAAAAACTTTAAGAAACCCAGTGACAAAATGTATTTATTCTGTAAACAAATTAAGGGAGAATAAAGAAAACACATATATTAAATAAATAAATAAATAAATAAATAAATAAATTTTAAGAGGTGGATGCGTATTTCAAAAGAAGCAACCAAAACACAACCAGGCAAGGCTCTTTCTCGTTTCCTTGAAACTGCAAGGTCAACAACGCCCCCCAACAGCTACCCCACAGTTAATGCCTAGTGCTTCTCTGATTAGCAGCCAGCCCAGACACAAACGATGCCCCCTTCAAGTCCTCCATCTCCAATGTCACTGTAAACAAAGCAGCGTGACTTAGGGCATGAAAAAGAATTTACGAGACACTGTTTCGCAGAGACTTATGCTCATGCTTGTGATAGGTCTTATTGCTATCAGATTTTAAACTCCTTTTGAGCCAGGACCACATCGAATCTTCACGTTCACCACTAAGAACCACAAACCGGGCCAAACTAGAAAGACTATCAGTACACGTTTTGTAGGCCCTCAAGTACTATTGCTGGGAAAATGAGGGGGAAAAGCTTTTTTTTTAGTTTCCTATAGGAGAAAAATGTATCTCTGTGAAGTTCAGAGGCTATTAGGAAAACACAAGGCAAAGCTCAGTAAGAATGTTTCATTTGCGAAGTCACAGAGTAAAAGGATACTTTAAAATCTTTTATCTTCTTTTTCTAAGGGATTTTTTTTTTTTGCTTGATTTTAGAAAGACAGTGAGAGAAAGGGAGAGAAGGGAGAGAGAGAGAGAGAGAGAGAGAGAGATGCATTCATTTATTGTTCCACTTAGTTATGCACTCATTGGTTACCTCCCGTGTGTGCCCTGACCGGGGATCGAACCTGCAACCTTGGCGTTTCAAGGTAACACTCCAACCACAACAGAGCAAACAGGCCAGGACCTAAAATCCTTTGTATTCTTAAATAAGCATTTGCCTATCCTTTCGCTAACAGCTACTTTGGAAGGAGCTGAGGATCCTGATTAAAAGACAAGCCAAGGGATGTGACCTGAGAGGACGCGAGAGCGGAAGAGGTTTTCAGGAGCAGCAGCCCGCCCTCTCCGTCACTTCAGGCTGAGCCCTGAGCACCAGGGAAGTCCCAGCCCACAGCAGGGCCTGAATGCGGGGGCCCATCCCGACTCAGTCCCCCAGGTTCCACAGCCGGAACACGCAGGATCTCAGCAGGAGCTTAAATCGCAGCACCTGCTCATGATGACAGCACAACGTTTTTAAATGGTGTTGGGCAGATAAAATATATTATGCTCACTTTGTTAAAGATGACGCTGCCCGCCCTGGCCGGTTGGCTCAGCGGTAGAGCGTCGGCCTAGCGTGCGGAGGACCCGGGTTCGATTCCCGGCCAGGGCACACAGGAGAAGCGCCCATTTGCTTCTCCACCCCTCCGCCGTGCTTTCCTCTCTGTCTCTCTCTTCCCCTCCCGCAGCCAAGGCTCCATTGGAACAAAGATGGCCCGGGCGCTGGGGATGGCTCCTCGGCCTCTGCCCCGGGCGCTAGAGTGGCTCTGGTCGCAATATGGCGACGCCCAGGATGGGCAGAGCATCGCCCCCTGGTGGGCAGAGCGCCGCCCCATGGTGGGCGTGCCGGGTGGATCCCGGTCGGGCGCATGCGGGAGTCTGTCTGACTGTCTCTCCCTGTTTCCAGCTTCAGAAAAATGAAAAAAAAAAAAAAAAAAAAAAAAGATGACGCTGCCCACAAGGAGGCCGTCGCTCAGGTGATGTTAACGTGTGTTGGGGGGGGGGGGCTAAAGGCAGGCAGAATCCTTGTAGCCTGGGGCTTGGTTTTGGGATTAAGCCTTTCCCACCCTTTTTGATGTGGGGCGGTACAATCCCATCATGCCTCAGAAAGTGACTTTGTATTAGAGACTTCCCTATTTTGTATATTGGATTAAAGGTTTGGATTTCTACACTATAAAATAGGGACAGAACGGGAGTTTGCTCTCGGTCCTGAGATTATCATTAGAGGAGAGAGCAGAGCAGAGAGCAGAGAAAGAGGCCATGTGGCCAGGAGAAGCAGCCAAGATGGCGGAGTGTTGAGTGAGAAGCCAGTTTGTGCAGTTTGTGCAGGGAGAAGGAAGGAGATGGGGAACAGAGGTGAATAAGTCTGGTGAGCTAGAAACCTTTGATTCTAGGAAACTCGGATAAGTCAGTAGCTTTGTGAGCACTGAATGTGAGTGGGTTTTGGAGCCCAGTGTGTGTTTTTACTTGCCCGCCGGGTGCAAGCTAGGATTAAAGAAGATGGCTCATCAGTTTTTGGCTCCGTTGTTTCTTTACCGACTGTCTGAATCCAATGCGAACCTGCATGAGCAAGGCGGCTGTGATAGTGGCCCTGGCCGTGCCTACTGGCTTTACAAATGGTCACTCAAGCTCCTGTTTTCATCACTCTTTAAATCAACCATGTGGACATTCAAAGAACTTATGAGAAAAGCCCCACTTTAAAACCCAATTAATAATAATAATAATAATAATAATAACCAGGCCTCATCCAATTCTCTGCTTCAACTGCAGAAATCTATTTTCACATTCCAAAATGTATTAATGCTGGTCAAGAAGTTTTAAAATCAGACAAGGAGGAACTCTGGGGTCGCCATGTGGTCCTTCCTTTGAGGAGCCAGACTCACTGCTGGCCCGCCCCTGTCCCCACCCGCCCCGGGCCCACCCACTGCCCTCCTCACGACCATCCCCCGGGCTTCCCACCAAGTCCTCAGGCAGTGATTTACCAAGTTCAGTCGGGTAATCAGATTCTATGAAATACTTAAAGGAAAATGGAGTTCGTGGCTGAAGTGAGGCCAGGCGGAGACACAAAGGGTCTTTTGTTAATAACTGTACGAGGGAATGCAAATGAAGGCAGGCTTCACAAGGAATTCTGACATCTTAATGAAGATTTATGAAGAATCTTGGGCGTATAAACATCAAATGCAGAGGGGAATGGTCACATTAAAAAAAAGAAAAAAAAAAAAACGCTTTTATGACTTCTTTGGCCTAAAAACAATTCCAAAGTCAGTTCCTTCATAATGATCTTAAGTAACTGAATCGTGGAGGGCTGTTTCCTTCTGTTCTCTGCTCTCACCCCCTGCCCTCCCCCACCCCCACCACACTCCTCCTCCAGTTGCTGCTCCAACAAACTGGCAGCTTTGCCCTCGAGCTGGGAGGGTCCTGGGGTGATTAGATTTCTCTAGTCCGCATAGAAAGTGTTCTGCTCAACAGTTTTCTTTGTTCCTGTTCTCAGCAATGCAGAAAGTCCACTGACATTTTTCCTCCCTGATCACAATTGGATTATGAAATGTCGTCAATGAAAAGGAATGCTGTCCGGGTGCTCTGTCAACGTCACCCCCAAACCGGCCCGTGAGGCGGCGCTGGGCTTGGTGAGGGGCTCGTCCCCGGGTCCCAGGTCCGCGACAGGGTGGACCCCAGACCCGCCTTGCAGGCTGTGCATTCAGGAGGCACAGAGAAGATGACAAGGACGGTGAAGTTACGAAATAGAGTCAACAGACAGGAACTCGTAACTTTCTAAGAGGGGCTAGTAACAACAGTTCCGGAAGGGGCAATGCCGTCAATACGGAGCGTCGGCAAAGCTTTTCCACCTTCCGGAGTACGCGAAGCGGTTTTGGTTGATTGTCTCGATGTTTATTTCACGGTCTAACCCTGGAACGTAGGAATGATCTCACTTCATGGGTGAAGAAGCCGAGGATTGAACTAGTTTGCCTAAAATCGTGCTGCCAGACCTGGGACGGGCCCCCTTATCACAGCCCACAGAGGGCCGGTCCCGGGGCCCCGGAAAGGGGCCCGGCCACAAGGTTCGGCAAGGGCCCGGGGACGGCTTCCGTCCCTGCTCACCCTTCAGAACCGCTCCTCAGCCAAAGAGAAGTCGGTCTCGGGACATCCACGCCAGCGGCCGGCTTCACGCCCAGGGTCCCCATCCCCTCGGCGTTTAGTTACAATTCAGACAGTCCAGGAAGCGAAGGAATGAGGGTCAAGAGCGAGCCCGGGGACTTCCAGGAGGGTCCGGTGCTCCCTGTGCTGCAGCTGCTGCCGCGGGGGCTGCCTTCATCCCCTGTCCGCAGCCAGGCCCCATTCTTCCCGGCCGCATGCTGACCGGCTGCTCCGTGCGTGTGTGCGTGTGTGTGTGTGCGTGTGTGTGCGCGTGCGTGTGTGTGTGCGTGTGTGTGTGCGTGTGTGCGTGTGTGTGCGTGTGTGCATGTGTGTGTGTGTGCGCGCGCATGTGTGTGCGTGTGTGCGTGCGTGTGTGTGCGCGCGCGTGCGTGTGCGCGTGTGTGTGCGCGTGTGTGCGCGCGTGTGTGTGCGTGTGTGCGCGTGTGTGTGCGTGTGTGCGTGCGTGTGCGCGTGTGTGTGCGTGCGTGTGTGTGCGCGTGTGTGTGCGCGTGTGTGTGTGCGTGTGCGCGTGTGCGTGTGTGTGCGTGCGTGTGCGCGTGTGTGTGCGTGCGTGCGTGTGCGTGTGTGTGCGTGCGTGTGTGCGTGTGTAGGCGGGACGGGGACAGGCAGGCCCGGGGCTCCTGGCCCTCCCCGCTGAGGCCTCGCCGCCCCCCCCCCGGCCCCCCTCCCCACTGAAGCCTCGCCGCCCCCCCCAGGCCCTCCCCGCTGAGGCCTCGCCGCCCCCCCCAGGCCCTCCCCACGTCTCCTGCAGCAGACGCCCGGGCAGGCCGGAAAGCAGGTGAGGGGACAGGTGCCAGGAGCCGCCAGGCACAGAGACAGGCCCGCCAGGAAACTGAAGCCGCGGGTGCCACGTTCTCAGTTCTCACTCACCACCACGAGGGGGAAGTGCCTTGCTGGGGTTCCCAGGCCCCCTCATCCCTGGATTTCGGGGTGGCGAGGCTCACACAGAGGCCCCCAGGCCTGTGCACTGGAGGAGGGTCGGACCCCTCACGGAAGAGTCAAGTAGCTCGGGCAGAGCGAGCCATGCTGCAGAGGCCAGAGGCTGGGACGGCACCCGGACGGGGCCAGCCCGTAGGGAGCTCGACGCGGCTGGGCTGGGTGTGCGCTGCCAGGGCCTGGGAGGCTCAGTAAAGCACTTGAGCTTCACGAATAGCTTTACAGCAGGTGACATACATTAAGGCAGTCGTTGTTCAGGAAAATCACTGTGGCCACAGCACTGAATCGGAGGGGGATAGGGGATAAGGCCACCTGCAAGGAAGGTCGATTAGGAAACTACTGCAGGAGGCCCTGGCCGGTTGGCTCAGTGGTAGAGCGTCGGCCTGGTGAGCAGGAGTCCCGGGTTCGATTCCCAGCCAGGGCACACAGGAGAAGCGCCCATCTGCTTCTACACCCCCCCCCCCTTCCTCTCTGTCTCTCTCTTCCCCTCCCACAGCCAAGGCTCCATTGGAGCAAAGTTGGCCCGGGCGCTGGGGATGGCTCTGTGGCCTCTGTCTCAGGCGCTAAAATGGCTCTGGTTGCAACAGAGCGACGCCCCAGATGGGGAGGGCATCGCCCCCTGGTGGGCATGCCAGGTGTATCCCGGTCGGGCACATGCGGGAGTCTGACTGCCTCTCCAGTTCCAACTTAAGAAAAATCCAAAAAAAAAAAAAAAAAAAAGGAAACTACTGCAGGAGCCGGAGCAAGGTAGGTGGTGACCTGGCACGGCAGCGTGGACACGGGAGGTTATGGGGACATTCTGGAGGTGGCGCTCAGAGGCCTTAGGGAGAGACAGAATATGATGGCCGAGGGTGGGATGATGGGTGAGGTCCCAGCTTGAGCAGCATCTGCTTGTCCCAAAACGGTGGAGGAGAAGCGAGTTTGGGGGTGAGAGGATGAGCTCACTCTGGACACGGTGCCTCTCAGGTGTGTGGAGCACACACGAGGATGTGTCTAATGCACAAATGGGTGACAGGGGTCTGGGACGCAAAAGACAGGCTTAAGCTAGGTGTTAGGTGGGGCGGCATTCTGCAGCCAGCGGCTGAATGAAGCCTTTCTCCTCTGGCTACGGAAATGCGGCCGTAGCTTCTAGGCCACCTCAAGCTCCTGCCACTCCACGGAGCTGTTTCCTCACCACCACCACCCCCCACCCCCCTCCTGCTCTGAACTCTTCTCCTGAAGTTCACAGCATGGACCATATCAATGAGGTACTGGGCAGGGCAGGGAGGGGGGTCAGACTGGTTACATACGAGTTATTTCATGCATATATTTTATTTTCCTGCCGCACCCATCTGTAAGTTGTTTCGAGACAAAGAAGTGTCTGTGCATCTGCCCTGATTTTTCCAAGGAGCTCTGGGTTCCAAATATTCTGGTCCCCTGCAGTCTTGTGTCAACATTTCCTCAAAGACTAACTGAACACGTGCAGTCAGCTAACATTACAATTAAATACACAGGTCACGAAAGGCTGCGGCCCACAAATGACACATGACCACAGGATGAGGGAACAACAAGATTTCTCACTAAGTCACACAAGTAGTCGCTTATACTGATAATTCCCTGAGCAAAATGCCCAGGAGGGCGGCTCCGGGATGACAGAACTCGGGACGGGGTGGCCCGGCTCTGAGGTGGCCTGGCTCTGTCAGGAGTAGGGGACAGAACCGTGAGTAGGTTACAGAACCTCTCTGCGCCTCCCAAGACGTCCCTGCATAGGGTGGCTCCGGGGTGAGAGAACTCGGGACGGGACGACCCAGCTCCGTCAGGAGTAGGGGACGGAACCGTGGGTAGGTTACAGAACCTCTCTGCGCCTCCCAAGACGTCTCTGCACAGGGTGGGTCACACACACAACGGACACCTGCGTCTGGACCGTGTACTGGGGTAGACTGACGGGGCAGCACGGACTCGACGTCCACCTGGCTCACTGTCAGATAACGACCTCAGTGAGGGAAGCCTTCCGTCCCCCAGGGAGGTCCCAGAAGGCTTCAGTGGAGACAGGATGGACCACTGCAGGTGAGACATCAGAAATTAACTGAACGGGAAGTTAGGGGGAGGGGAATCCCAAACAGCAGCAAGTGAGTGTGTGTGTGTGTGTGGGGGGGTCTGAGGCCAGATTTAACTTTATTTTATTAGAAAACCCGAGGGGTGACCCCTCTGACCAGAAGCGGAGCAGAGTGGGGGTGGTCTGGGGAGGGCGAGGAGGAGTGCGACAAGCCTCACTACCGGTGGGTTATTGTCATTGGTATAATATTATTGTAACGGTTTTCCTCTGGTTGTCAAGTCCAAGAACGCCACCTCGTCACAAAAAGAAACAAGATGGGTGATGCTGGGGTGTGGCCGTGAGGCAGCTTTAACTGGTGCTCAGGATTGTCAGTTCCTTTACTTTGCCCATCATCTCTTTAGTATTCGCTGAGTAAATCCACACGGACTATTTTATAAAGAGTACTGGGTATCGCAAACATAAATTCACTCTTAATGCTTAGAAGGCTGATAGTGGGGATGACTTAAGTTCCCTTGAGAATCTGACAAAGTAATTTTCTAAAGGACCCAGGCGATGAGCCTGACCTAAAATTTTAGGTTGGCTGAAAGTGCTTTTCAAATTAGCTAATATAACTAAAAAGAGGGAATTCATTCTCCGTCGGTGAGGAACCAGAATCGTGTTCAATGATTAACAACTGTAGGAGACTGGGAAAGTCAACAAAGACCTGTGTGGCTGACTGTAAAATTTCCTCCGATAATTCAAAAACATTACTCAGAGATCTACCGAAAGATAGCTGGAACCAAAAAACACGAAAAACAAGTGGTGAGTAAGCAGACCTCTTGTGAAAAGTACACATAAAACTACCCACCCATCACCTCCACCAGAAGATTCCCATTAGAATGTAAGATTTATATTTAAAAAAAAAAAAAAAAAAAAAAAAAAAAAAAAAAAAAAAGCTTTAAGGACAATTTGGCCCTCAACGCCAAGTCCAGAGCCTGGCACACAGAGTAGGTGCTCAAGAAATATGTGTTGAGAGAATGAATAAATGAGGAACTACAGTAACTGCAAATGTTGAGATCTGATTCTTAAGTTTCTCAAGTTCACAGCATTTTATTTATATATTTTTTAAAATATATTTTAGGCTGGTAGCAGCCCCCGCACTGCCGGGCCCGGGTCTTCCCGGAGTCGGGTTGCTTGGGAATGCGGCCCAAAGCAGGTGGGAAACTCCATCTCAGGCTAAATACCCACACGAGACCGATCGTCAACAAGTACCGTAAGGGGAAGTGGGAAAGAACTTGGAAGAGACAGTTCAAGGAGAAATGTATAATCACCCATTATATTGTTTCTCTAACTGTAAAACAGGCTATTTTTCTCTTTTTCACAATAATTTTCATTGGGAATACTAAAATGTACATGTTTGGGTTCTGACTACCCCACCATACACACACACACACACACACACACACACACACACACACACACACACACGGCCATACCACCACCCAGCCCAGTCCAGTTACAGAGTATCTGTTTCTCAATAAATGCCTACATAATTTCGGGGAGGTCAGTTGCAAGAATTATCATCAGCAAACGAGCACACAATCCGGGGCCTCAAGTGTACACCAAGTAGCCTGAACGGTCACCTCGAACAATCCCAGCATGCACCAGGGCAGCTACCAAATGCCATTGGGCTTTGTGTTCCTGGGACCGGGACGCCCACAGAGCCATCCACCCTCCACCAGGGGATTTTCTTCACAAGTCTGTGTGAACCAATCGTAACCAGACTACAGGTGGAGGAGAAAGGACCCAAGGGGCAGTGTGCTCACCGCCACAGGCTCCCCCCAGCTTGGAGAAGTCACCCTGCAGACCCCAACCACCACAGGAGGGAGAGTGATCTGCGATCCCGCTGTTTATCTACAGTCAGCGAGCTCAGCTCAGCATGGTTTTTACACCTTTAGATAAGCGATACAAATTAAAAGGGTAACAATACTTTGTGATACCCCGCAGATTCAAATAAAGCTTCCCTGGAGCACCAGGCCACACCCACTCCTTTGGGTGCTGTCTGTGCCTGTGTTCTCACCACAGGAGCAGAGCTGAACCGTGGGGACACAGCCCACCTGCCGACGGGGCATTCCTCTGCCCCCTGGCACCAAATGCCCGCCGACACTCGCCCGCCCCGGGAGAAAGTTCATGTGCCCCTGGTAAATGTCACCTTCTGATCCAACCAGCTGCAGTCACTCACATGCTGTTTCCTCTTCTTTGATTATTGAAACTCCATGGCAAAGTATTGTTTTTGCCAGTCACTTAGAAAACAAAGATAAAAGTTTCCACAGAGGAAATAATAGCCTTCCTTTTCCAGGGCCCTGATCTGCCTGCCCGGCTTCCAGTGAAATTAGAGGCAAGGCTTCCCTCCCGGGTTTTGCCTGGGGCCTGGGTCCTTTCACCTCCACCGAATGCCGAATGCGGGACTCCAAAGATTCACTTTTAGGGGGAAGGCCTCAGGCAGGGTGATAAAACAACAAAAAACCGAACAGCTACATTAGCAGAAATGAATTTAACCTTGGGGGGGGGGGGGTAGATGCTTATTATCTAAAACTGAAAAGCATTTTTCTCTTAATCTGAGATGCTCTTTTTCTACTATCCCAGTATGAAAACTGGGAGTGTATGCTCCACAGCTCCTAAAAACTGAAAATTATAATGTTACAATGTCCGAACTTCCATTTTCAACTTGCCCAATTGCATACCTGCTCAGTGCTGCAGGAAGGTTACTAAGATGTGACCAGGTGTTCTGTGTGACTTCCTTCCCTTGCACTGGCTTCTCCTGGGGTACAAACCCCTGCCCTGGAACGCATAATATAGGAGAACCCCATTCCCGGGGGGGGGGGGCCTTCGGAAATAACCTTAGGGGCGTTTTATTCTTCACCTCCGTCCTAGCCCCTCCCCCAGCTGTTAGGCTGCTTCTCAAGGTACAAACGGCCCCTTTTCTTCGTTTTAATGGCACGTTTAGAGAAACCTAATGTTAGTTCAACACAGAGTCAACAGTCCCCGGCGCTGTATAAATAAAGGATTCTTTGAGTCGTAAATAGTAGTTGCTCAACAGAGTGGAAGCCTGGCCAAGAAGGACCCAGACGAGAGATGGTCACAAAGCTCAGATGGCTTCTCCTGTCCCTTCCCAAAGAGCCGGGGGATGGGGACAGGACACCACAGGGCTGGAAGACACTGAGGTTGCCAACTCCCCAAACCAGCTGCCATCCGGCCACCGGTCACTCATCTGCCAAACATCCACGGATACAACACCCAGGGGGTTACGGGCGGCTCACAGGCCTAGACTCTGCCCTAACAAAACCACCAACGTGCAGCTACACTACGGGGGGCACAGAACCCATAAACCTACGTGACCACACGTGCCAGTGGCTGAGGAACTCCAGCCCACAGGTCGTGTTGCTGGAACAGGGTCACACCCATCGTTTGTGTATTGTCCACCGCTGCCCTGAGGCAGAGTCCAGTGGACGCAGAGGAGACCGGGCGGCCCACAGAGCAGAAACATCTCGCATCTGGCCCTGGTCAGGAGAGGCGCGCCCGCCCCCGAGGACGCCAGAGAGACCGCGTCCAGCTGGGGCCGTCCGAGGCGACCACATGAAAGAGCCGGCGTTCGGCCTGAACCTTGAAAACTGCCCGTCGTGTCAAAAGGCAGAAACGGGAATGGAACGTGGCGAGGACCAGGACGGCTAAGACGAGAGACCTCTGAGAAGTGGACCAACCGCGTCGGCACGGGGCCCCGAGCAGGGGGAGGGGCGCGGGCACTGCGGCCAGCAGCGTCGTCACCGCTGCGTCTGCCACTCACTGGCCAGCTCGCTGCCCTTCCTGCTGCGTCTGCCACTCACTGGCCAGCTCGCTGCCCTGCCCTCTCGTCTGTCCTGACAGTGTGGCAGACCTCACCGGGGCCCAGCCAAAGCCAGGCTGCAACAAGAGAGTTCAAAAAGCTGTTTGCTCACTGAGAGAGGACCAGGTTTTCACATCACTGCCTGGACTTGCATTTAACCCCCGATCGTGGAAGACGTTCCTTACTTCCACTGGGCAAGGGAAGAAAACTCGGAGACCGACCTCAGGTCCCATACGGAGTCAGGGGCCAAGAGACCTTGGATTCTCTGCTCCATCTCACGACTGGGCTTAGGGAGACACTCGTGTTGGAGCAGCTGCCTGCCACCCGGCTGCACCTGACCCTAGAAATTCCAATAAACAGAACACCTAATAGGCCATGAACAGTTGGCTCAGCAGTAGAGCGTGAGCCCGGCGTGTGGAAGTCCCAGGTTCGATTCCCGGTCAGGGCACACAGGAGAAGCGCCCATCTGCTTCTCCACCCCTCCCCCTCTCCTTCCTCTCTGTCTCTCTCTCCCCCTCCCACAGCCGAGGCTCCATTGGAGCAAAGTTGGCCCGGGCGCTGAGGATGGCTCCAAGGCCTCTGACTCAGGCTCTGGTGCTAGAGTGGCTCTGGCCGCAACGGAGCAACGCCCCAGATGGGCAGAGCATCACCCCCTGGTGGGCATGCCGGGTGGATCCCAGTCGGGTGCATGTGGGAGTCTGTCTCTCTGCCTTCCCTCTTCTCACTTCAGAAAACAAACAAACAAAACAAAACAAAAAAACACCACACCAAATAAATCATCCAACAGAAATGCTTTCTGGGGGACACATCCTTGCCAAACCCAAACTGGGGCCTGGTAGCTGCACCCATTAAAGCTTGGTGCACCTCAAACACTAGATCAAAGGCCGAGAGCTTGGGGGAAGTTTCTTCTGCACGTCAAGGAGCTCTGGTCAACGTGCACGGTTCTGTTGCAACAGGCAGTGGGTCAATATTCAGAGGGATTAACTTGAATCCACTGCAGGCGAAAACAAAGCCCACCTACCAGTACATGCCTTTGCAGTTGGATCATCTTTTTCCTGCACTGGAAAACAATGAACTCTCCTATACCTCTGCACTGGCCGGCACACAAGACCCGGGGTGTGTGCGAGTCCCTCGGAAACCCTCATTCCCGGCTAATTAAGTAATATCTTCTCCGCAGGGAAGTGCCACAAAAGAGAGTCGAATACCTTGAGACACTGCGTGCTTCCCATGCAGGAGGGATCGGGCTGCAGCACGGACTTGCTCCGCAGGGTCGGGCACGACGAGCACATGAGCCCGGAGCCCGGAAGTCCCTCCCGCCATTCGTCATTCCCGGGGCCAGTTTCCACAGTCACCACGTTTGTACACAGTGCTTGGTTTCTTTCTTCTTCTTTCTTTCTTTTCCTCTTTCTTTCTTTCTTTCTTTCTTTCTTTCTTTCTTTCTTTCTTTCTTTCTTTCCTTCTCTTTCAAGATTATATTGACTGATTTTAAAGAGAGGAGAGAAAGTGAAGAACAAGAAGTATTCACTTGAGTTATTCATTGCTTGCTTGTTGCTCATCATATGTGCCTTGACCGGGTGAGCCCAGGGTTTCGAACCGGTGACCTCGGCGTTCCCGGTCGAGGTTCTATCCACTGTGCCGCCACAGGCCAGGCATACGTGGTTTCTTCAACCATGGAAGCTGTCTCCTCTCCACCCCTTCCCCACCCACGCCTCTCCACGCACAGCCCACTTCCACGGATCTCTCAAACACTTCCATCCTGCACCATTTTTCACGGTTTGTTCCCTGAACTGCCTGCCTTACACAAGCCCATCCACAGGACTGCCGACCTCAGCTGTGTCCACGACAGTTCCCTTTAGAACAAGCAACGGTTCCAAAGCAGGGCTGAAAACCATTCGTGAAATATGTGATCCTTCCTCCTCCAAAGTAGGGGAGGGGAGGCTGGCCACGGAGCAGGGACAGTTTTAGGCTTTCAGGACCAGAGGAGGGACAACAGCTGCTCTCTGGGGTCCCTGTCCCAGTCACTCTGCGAATGTCCTGTCCTCCAGCATCCGCACCCCCTACCGTCTCCCAACACCCGCCCCCGGAGGCCGACCTCAGGAGGCAGACCAGCAAAGGGACAGGCAGAAGACAAAGCAGAATCAAGTGTGAAGCCTGAACCTGGCGTTGGGGACAGGCCCATGAAGCATGAGAAGACATGTCAGCAAGGTGAGTGTCACCCCTGGCAGTGACGAGGAGGCGGTGAGCGCCTGGAACCAAATATGAGCTGAGAATAAGCCCCGCGGCTCAGGGGGGGAACCTGGTGGTTAGGGAAGAGAATCTGCAGTACGGGGCACATTCACCTCAATACGGCCAGTCTCTGCTCCCTGCAGGCCTTCTTGTAATTTGTCGATTTCATTCTCTATTACTTTTTTTTTTTTTTTTGAGAGGAAGAAAGACTCCCGCATACGCCCCAACCAGGATCAAAATGGCAACCCCCATCCCGGGCCGATGCTCAAATCAATCGAGCTATCCTCAGTGCCTGAGACTGATGCTCAAACCAGTCGAGCCACTGGCCACGGGGAGGAAAGAGGGAGAAGGAGAGAAAAAGAAGCAGATGGTCTCTTCTCCTACGTGCCCTGACCCAGGCTCGAACCCACGACCTTGGAGAGCCAGGCCGACGCTCTAACCACTAAGCCACCCAGCTAGGCCTCAAAGTATCACTCTTGAATAAAATATGTGCCAACATGTTCTGATCTACTTCAAAAAAACTCTTAAAGCTCAACTATGAAAACTGGATTCAAAATAATTGAGTTCTACCGTTTTTAAAAGAGTTAAATCTCTGGCCCACTGAGTTCTAACACTGGCTATGCACAAAATTATACACCATCTTTAACATAAGTTCGCGAGCAGCTCATTGTTACAAACTTTAAAATAGTTCTAAAAAAGAGAAGGGATCCACCAACAAGAATGGCAGAATTGTTGAGAACGGTTGGCATGGCTGACCCGGGGTACGAGGGGGTTATTACACAGTCTCTCCCCTCTGATGTATAGTATTTCAACATTTCTATAATACAGGTGGCTTTTCTTTCTTTTAATCACTGTGAATATATTGCCCCGACCACGAATAAATCTCCCATGCCTAGTGTAAAGATGACTCAACTTGGCTGGAGCGGCTACTAAGTGACCGGTGCTGTTCTCAGCACTTTATGCCCACCTGCTCCTCATGACACGCCTGCTTGGTTGGTGGGACCCACCCCAACCTGAGGTCTGGGGAAACTGAGACCCAAAGGAACGAGGCCCTCGGCTCCGGGCCAGGGAGACGGGGGAGGAAGAGCAGCCGGGCCGCGGAGGTGTCCGCTACACCATTGTTTGGTCCCTTTGTATAAATATTATTGCACTCGAGCACGTCTGTCTCATTGTCGCTTGCAGTATTTCAGTGCATCCTGTTTTTCTAGAAAAATGAATCAGCCTCTCTCTGTTTATCCGAGATAACAAAAGCGGGGGGAAGGGGGCAGGCCTGAGAACAATATTGGTCTGATGGAGGCCATCCTGGCTGTAAAAGGAAGCGCCCTGAGTCAATATCCTCAGCCAGAGACACCCCCCCCTCGTAAAGCAAACCCGGAATATTCCAACGGGGCTCAGACGAGCAGAAACGCCCCCGGCGCTCTGGGGACCGGAATCCGGGCGGCCTGTGCGTCGCTCGCACGTCAGTCATCCCATAAACTCGCTCTCCCCCGACGGTGACGGTGTAGCTTTAAAAAACTTCCACAGGGTCTCTTTACCTTTCCCCGCCCCCACCCCTCCTTCTGCCCATCAGAACTCCACCCCACTTGGAACACACAGCCCCCCCCCCTCAGGAAACACCCTCCCCGGTGACCCCCCCCCCTCAGCCCCCGGCTGGGACCACGTGTCTCTTTCCTGGACCCTTCTCCTAGTGAAACCCCTGTCGTCTCCCTCCCCCCCCCCTTCCTAAAGCGCCTCCACTCACCACCTATCAGGATAAGCACTTGGAGAGCTCTCTCTGAAACCCACAGCCAGTTCTGCAGGACCGAGGCGGGGTCACGGTTCACGCCCACGTCCCGCCAGCCCAGCAGAGGCTCAGCGTGGCCGGGGAAGGTGCCAGGGGGGCGGAAGGAGGACACCATGCTTTATAACATCCAGGTCCGAGATGAGTCGACTAAGGGGCTGAGGCTCTAACTTCAGCAAGGCAAGGCAAACCTGCGCGGGAAAACTGCTTTCGAAAATCTAGCAAATGTCTCGTGTTGGACGTTTTCTATTGCTTCATTCCTTCATTCAAAAAAGCAACATGACCCTGGCCGCTTGGCTCAGTGGTAGAGCGTCGGCCTGGCGTGCAGGAGTCCTGGGTTCGATTCCCGGTCAGGGCACACAGGAGAGGTGCCCATCTGCTTCTCCACCCCTCCCCTTCTCCTTCCTCTCTGTCTCTCTCTTCCCCTCCCGCAGCCAAGGCTCCATTGGAGCAAAGTTGGCCCGGGCGCTGGGGATGGCCCCATGGTCTCTGCCTCAGGCGCTAGAATGGCCCTGGTTGCAACAGAGTGACACCCCAGATGGGCAGAGCATCACCCCCTGGTGGGCGTGCCGGGTGGATCCCAGTCGGGTGCATGCAGGAGTCTGTCTGAC
Source organism: Saccopteryx leptura (assembly GCF_036850995.1). Lineage (NCBI taxonomy): Eukaryota > Metazoa > Chordata > Mammalia > Chiroptera > Emballonuridae > Saccopteryx > Saccopteryx leptura. The sequence continues at coordinate 7,286,889 of NC_089510.1, read as the reverse complement.
TGCCTCCCCATTTCCAACTTCAGAAAAATACAAACAAAACAAAACAAAAAAGCAACACGCCCAGTCCTACGCCCAGCATCAGGTCGGGACGCGGAGAAGCGGATGGACTGGCGTGCGTTCCCATGCCACATGGCGGTCACAGCATGCAGGTCTCCCAGGACCCGAGATGAGCGCAGGGAAAGCAGACTCCAGTCTCGTGTCGCACTCACCCCAGGACACACCTTCCGAGAGCCGTGCGTCCGACTCTCGCTGCGCCCCCGGCGCCCTGCAGGCCTGCCTGGCGCACGGGGCGCCGTGCCTCCCCAAGGACGCGGCTCCTACCGTCTGACGGGTTTCCCGGGTGAGTCGCTTTCATCGATTGTCTCGAGCTGGCCTCATTCTAACAACGGGTTGGTTTAGAGCCCTGTAGAATTCCGTAAGTTATATCAATATTATTCATGACCTCTAAAAACCTCCGCCATGGGTGTGAAAACAGAATGCAGACTATTCCACTCTCAGATAAAAGACAGCAGCTGTTACTGTAGTACAGGTGTTCGCAGGAAAACCTGAGAAGGTGTCTACCACAGCGGACAGTGGGTCTTCAAACGGTGGATTATGGGAAATTCTTTTCCCCTTTAACGAAAAAACTGGGATTACTTTTGAAATAATGTTTGACTTTTGTTTGTTTTTGTTTTTAAGATAGACTATGAAGTTCTTGGAGATGAACTAAAACTGGAGATTACAAAGATAAAGTCTGTGCCCCCCACAGGCATGGCCACTCGGATGCTGCAGGACAGTATGAGGGGTTCCGCCTGCCCACACTGACCGCAAGCCTGGGCCACCACGTCAGACGGCTAACGGCTACGTCTGCCGGTGTGGCTGGGGCCCGGATGCCGAGGCGCTGGCACCAAGCTGGGGGTGGGTGGCCAGCCACTGAGCACCCACCCATCAGTGCCAGCCTTGGTGCCAGGGGACCTTCCCATGCCAGAGGACCAGGTGACTTCCCCCAGGTCGCACAGCCAGAAAGGACAGAGCCAGGGTTGGAAGCCAGGTCAGTCTGACTCCAGAAAGTGTTCTGAAGCGATGGCGTCTGGAGGGGGGGTCCTGGCCCACCTCGCCTAAGGCCAGGGGTCCTCGTGCCGGGCGTGAGCGCAGCGGCGTCAGAGAAGAGTAAGGACAGGGGCTTCGGAATGCAGGGCGGAGAAACCTTACAGAGGGCAGAGGTGACGCTCAAGTCCGCCTCTGTCTGGACGTGAAGTCTTTGTGCTTTGCACGCTGACAGGCAGGAGCCTGGAAAGGCAGAAGAAGTGCCAACCGAGAGAACAGTGACCTGACAAGTGTCAACCTGTTCCCTCTGCTGCTCCCTCTCCCCAAGTACCACCTGGGCTCCTGAAAGGGACAGTGCAGGAGCCCACATGCTGCCATCGGCGTGATCCCCACAGAGATGTTAGGCTGCCGGCCAATCCGGGAAGTCCAAGATAAACCTGCCCTTCTGTCGTGACCTCAAGCTCCCGGGACACGGACAGAAACAACAGGCCGGGAGGAACGGCCCTGCTTTGTTTTCAGGGCGCCTTCAGGAAAAGCTGACAGTTACCGGCCACCACACAGCTCTGAGGGTGCCCCGTGGGGTGGAGGTGGGGAGCAGGCCTGTCCGTGAGGGCCCCCGCAGCTTCGCAGAGAACAGAAAATAGCCTTCCTTCCCGTCCAGCCTCACCCTAACGGACAGCCCTTCCCACGAGGCTGAGCTGGTGAGCAGTTTTTATTAAAAAAAGAAACTGGGCGTACAGCACTGGTTGGTGATTTCTTCAACCCCCACGCTCTCTAGGTCGGAGCTCAACAAAGGCACTTTTTGTTCAAACCTATTACTTTACAAACGGCCCAAAGGGGGCCCATGGTTTACCTCTATGGCCCGCAATGCCTCCTGCTTGGGCTGCCGCCTAATCCTAAAAACAGGCTGAACCCACGGACCCTGTGACACCAATGGCCAGGTTCTCTCAACGTCTCAGGGGGGTTGATGTCTACATTTTGTATTCCGACTTGGTGAGCCCTTGGAAGCAAAGGCGTGCTTTCCACAGACCGGCTCTCTTAGTCCAGGAACAGTCCTGGTGCACAGGTGCTGTTGTGAGCATCACTGTTCAGAGATGAAGAGACTGAGACACGGAGCAATGGAGTCCCGTACCCAGGGCCACGCTCTTCCTAAGAGGCAGCGTCCAGAACTGAACCCAAACTCGCCGACTCCAGAACCTGTGCTCTCGGCCACTGTCTTCGATCACCTCGCCTCCTCTGAAGAGGCTTCTTTATGTGTTAAACACAGGTACACTGCTCACGAGTGGGAGCAGGCCTGGAGCGCCCACAGAGGCACAAGGCCAGGCATGGGGTCCTCACCTCAGTGGTTTGAGACCCAAGGATGGAACTGGACCTTCTCAGAGTCGGTTTGGTCAGTCCCTCACATGGAAGCCCCAGAATTCACCTCCCAGGGTGGCAGGAAGTCGGCCGGCAGAGCTCAGCGGGACGGACCGGGCTGGATGAAGGGGGTATTCAGGGATCAGCTGCCTTCAAGTTCAGTGCCAAGCGCCTCAAGGAAAACCCTTCGGGGGAGAGGGAGCTCATGCGACTGCCTGTCACGTTCCCCGCACCTCCCTGCACTGCGCACGTGCGCGCACACCAGCCTTTGTAAAAGCCTTCTCTCGAACAATACAGAATGCATGCCTGACAGGACAGAGGACGTTTCTGAAGGAGCCAGAACGAATGTCTCCCACCCATCACTTTTATCCAGATCCTGTCGATCTACGGGTCAAGATCCAGCTCAAATCCCATCTGTCTAATTCCACTAACAGCATGTCCACGGCAAGAAGTCACAACTGGCCCTGGCCGGGTGGCTCAGTGCTAGAGCATCAGCCTGGTGTGTGGAAGTCCCGGGTTCGATTCTCAGTCAGGGCGCACAGGAGAGGCGCCCATCTGCTTCTCCACCTCTCCCCCTTTCTCCTCTCTCTCTCTCTTCCCCTCCTGCAGCCATGACTCGATTAGAGCAAGTTGGCCCTGGGCGCTGAGGATGGCTCCATGGCCTCCACCTCAGCCTCTAAAATGGCTCCAGTTGCAACAGAGCAACACCCCAGATGGGCAGAGCATCGCCCCCTGGTGGGATTTCCAGGTGGATCTTGCATGCAGGAGTCTGTCTCTGCCTCCCCTCCTCTCACTAAAATAAAAAAATTTTAAGCCTGACCTGTGGTGGTGCAGTGGATAAAGCGTCGACCTGGAAATGCTGAGGTCGCCAGTTTGAAACCCTGGGCTTGCCTGGTCAAGGCACATATGGGAGTTGATGCTTCCAGCTCTTCCCCCCCTTCTCTCTCTCTGTCTCTCCTCTTTCTCTCTCTCCTTTCTAAAATGAATAAAAAATTAAAAAATAAAAAAGAATAAAAAGAAGTCACAACTATGTCTGCCCCATCCCTGGAAATAAATTCCCTAGGCTGTGGAGACCACACACCTCGCCCTTTACACAGGGTTTGAAGCGTGTTAAGTACTGCAGTGCCTTCTGACGACCCTGATTTGCTCAGAATGACACAGTGGAGAGGGCGTAAACCAACTACAGAAACCTGGCACCTGGTGGAAGAGTCCACATCAGCCTCGGGAGGGAATTCTGCGCAGGGACCGACTCTGCTGAGTGAGTCCCAGCTCCCCGAAAACAGGCTCGCTGCCGCTCTCGCTGGACGGCCCGGGACGTATCGCAGAACGGCGTCCTGTCCACCTTGACCGTCGCCTGGCTTGAACCGTTTCTGAGGGACACTAAACACACTAAACACGGCTACTGAAAAAAAGGCCAAACACGGAGACCAGACAGCTTCTCCGCCTCTCACGGAGAAGGAGTCCTTGTGTTCAAATTTTTCAAGCTTCTTAAATTTGCTTTTCCGCTGTCTACTTCTCGAAATTCCAGACAGCAGCCCTTCCTAATCACAGAAGTCTTTGTGAAACTAGATTACTGGGATTTTTTTTTTTTTTTTAACTCAAGTAATGTTATTGGAAGGAAAGAGAAAAACCACAGCGCCCAAACCGACGTGACTGAGGCTGGTGGCAACGTGTTGTGAGAACGAAGGCCCCACAGAGGAGGAGCCGGCCGCCCTCGGGAGAGCCGGGGACAGGTCACCGCAGTCCCGGCTCCCTGGCGACAAGCCACCAGGTTCTCCGGCGCCCTTGACGTGTTCACCAAAGTCACCCGGTGCAACTCCTCACACTGGCGATCTTTTGCGGAAGATTTTAGGAACAACAACGAATAAGGAGGAGAGGAAAAAGTCACAGAAGCATTCAGTGTCGGCAGAAGACAGAAGTCACGCTGTGGGTGGCCCACGCCGAATGACGCGGCAGATCTGTGTTGGAAGAGCTACAGGGGCCCCGTTGTCTGACGTTACACCCTGGAGGTGCTCGCTCAAAGTTTTACGGAGAAGAGAGACCAGCGACCTGACACGAAAACTCTTGTCACCCCCAACTTGTGTTTCGGTGTGTTGACACAGTTTCAGAAATTAGTTTCTCTTTCATGTGGTGAGGGTGTTTGCGCACGCCGGGTCCTCAGGCGTCAGAATGGCTCCGTCAAGCATTTCGTGTTCCGTATCTTGACTCCCTCAGCTCCCACCCACCGTTCACGTTCCACGTACAGAGCGTCTGAGCAGACAGCACGCGCCCACGGCCCTCGCCCTCCGCCTGCAAAGACCACAAGCGTCTCCCAGCCCCGGCCTCACGGCGTGACGGGTGATAACCCTTCTCCGTGAACATGGAAATCGTCGGGCTGGTCTGCACCCGGTCTTGGGAGATGTTTCACGGACCACGTTTTCATTACAACCAGGCTGATGAAAGCAAAATCCGGAGGGTGTTATCATTGTCCCGAGGACTGCCGTCTTTCTTATCAAGGTTGTTACTATTTGAACAATAGACTTATTTTTCAAAAGCCATGAAAATACAATCAATTTTCAATGTATTAGGGACATTAAGTATTTATATACCGATAATGTAACAGATGAATTATATATATATATATATATATATATACATATATATATATATAAATGACAATCTTTGGTAATTACTACCAACTTCTATTTTCCCTCAGAGCAGAAAATAAATAAGGAACAGACGTGCTTGATTCAATAACAAGTTAAAACGACTCAGAGTTGATCAGCATTCTTCCCTCACTATCCCCGTGAAATCCATGCCAGTGATAGTCTTAGATCCAATCACTGCATTTCTAAGAATTAATTCTAATGAAGTGATTATGGATGTACTCTAAAAATCTGTAAGAATATTTATCACACGGCTTATTTAAAGTGTGAAAATAGGCCCTGGCTGGTTGGCTCAGCGGTAGAGCGTCGGCCTGGCGTGCGGGGGACCCGGGTTTGACTCCCGGCCAGGGCACATAGGAGAAGCGCCCATTTGCTTCTCCACTCCCCCCCCTCCTCCTTCCTCTCTGTCTCTCTCTTCCCCTCCCGCAGCCAAGGCTCCATTGGAGCAAAGATGGCCTGGGCGCTGGGGATGGCTCCTTGGCCTCTGCCCCAGGCGCTAGAGTGGCTCTGGTCGTGGCAGAGCGACGCCCCGGAGGGGCAGAGCATCGCCCCCTGGTGGGCAGAGTGTCGCCCCTGGTGGGCGTGCCGGGTGGATCCCAGTCGGGCGCATGTGGGAGTCTGTCTGACTGTCTCTCCCCATTTCCAGCTTCAGAAAAATACAAAGAGAATAAATAAATAAAATTTAAAAAATAAAGTGTGAAAATAAGACACAATCTCAATAATCACTAATAGGGGCTGGATGAATAAATTAGGATAAAACCATAAAACGGAATACCAGACTGGCCAGTCAGGTCACGCTATCATGCCATCGGTTGTGAAAAGCTTCCCAAATCATTTAAGTTTGCAAAAATACGGCGCCTTTCTTTTGTATGAAGGGAAGCCTTTATATCTAGCAAACAACATCCCTTTCACGAACTTTCACTCTGACATCTGACTTGAACGGGAGAGAAATCATTTCTGTGGGGACATGGAGAGCTATCTACAAGGAATGTCACCGCTTCCAGGACTAACCGTCCACTCTGCGTCCAGAGAGAAGAGACGGCACTGTGCTGAGCAAGCCTGGGCTTCCAGGACTGACCGTCCACTCTGTGTCCAGAGAGAGGAGACGGCACTGTGCTGAACAAGCCTAGGCTTCCAGGACTAACCGTCCACTCTGTGTCCAGAGAGAAGAGACGGCACTGGGCTGAACAAGCCTGGGCTCCCAGGACTGACCGTCCACTCTGTGTCCAGAGAGAAGAGACGGCACTGGGCTGAACAAGCCTGGGCTTCCAGGACTGACCGTCCACTCTGCGTCCAGAGAGAGGAGACGGCATTGTGCTGAACAAGCCTGGGCTTCCAGGACTGACCGTCCACTCTGCATCCAGAGAGAGGAGACGGCACTGTGCTGAACAAGCCTGGGCTTCCAGGACTAACCGTCCACTCTGTGTCCAGAGAGAGGAGACGGCACTGTGCTGAGCAAGCCTGGGAGGCTGCTTCTGATGGCGGGTGGGGAACTGCACACAGAGCCAGGAGGTCACAGTCCTCTCTGAGTGACCCCAGGTCACACCGAAGACACTGAACTGCGTCCTTTCGTCACCTGCATGCCGCTCAGGCAACGCCACGCTCTTCCCCGCGTGTGCCGTGTTCTCTCTCCGGTCGGCCTACAGGGCTCCCGCTCGGGTCTCTGTCTCCCACTGGACTGAAGGCGTGGGGCACGGTCGGCTTGGCGTCACCGTCCCCAGCTCTGCGCTCCGACCCCCCCTGCCATGACCACTTCCGTGAAGACACCTCGCTTTCCCCGTTCCAGCGGTGTGTTTCTCCGGGGGTGACGGCCCAGTGCTCCGCTCTGCTGGGCTGGGCGCACGGTGGCAGATACTGGCGTGCACTGAAGCTGGGGGGGGGGGAGGAGGAAGCCTTGTCACCCATTCGAGATGGCTCACCTGGGACACAGAAAGCCCCAGGCCACCTGAAGCCACATTCCTGCTGACGGGAGAAGAGAACTGGCCAGGGGGGAAGAAAAATGCCAGGAAACAGCGAGCGGGGAGCCAAATGACACCGACGCAGCCCCTGGACCCAGTGTCAACCCTCCCCGCACGTGGCACATACGCCAGCCAGTGTGAGTTGGGCACCTGTCACTCGCAGCTGGGACAGTCCTGACTGGCTCATTCTCACTCCCACAAGCGAGAGAGGACGCCACAGTCTCTGCTGTGTTCTTAGCCAAAAGGTCCAATTTCTGCTCTCCAAGCTCTCCAGGTAGTCGGGATGTCGCCTTGAAGGTGTAGGTCACACATGATTCTGTTTGCTGCATCCTTCTAAAATACTAGCACTTGGCCTGGCCGGTGATGGAGCAGTGGACAGAGCAGCAACTTGTGACACCGAGGTCCCAGGTTTGAAACCTCAAGCTCACTGGCTTGAGCACAGGCTCACCACCTTGAGCGCGGAGCCGCAAGCTTAAGCATGGGATCATCGACATGACCCCAAGGTCGCTGACTGGGGCCCAAAGTTTCTGGCTTGAGCAAGGGGTCATTGGCTCCACTGGAGTCCCCCGGTCAAGATGCGTATGAGAAGCAATCAATGAACAAACAGCTAAAGGGACACATCTACGGGTTGATACTTCTCATTTCTCTCCTTTCCCATCCCCCCTCTCTCTCCCTCTCTCACACGTGCAGTAAAAATGAAATAAAATAAAACAAAATAATAGTGCTTGTGTGGAGAAGAAGGGAGTGGTTCATTCTGTTACTTATGAAACTTAGAAAAATAAATCATAATTACCTCATCTTCACAGGAAATCTCTTCTCGGGAAAGGTTGGTTGTTAGTAAAACAGACAGCTCTGTCCTTGTTTAACCCCTGCCTTCCGTGTCAGGATTACAGCGCCTTGGTCTGACGGTCGGTTTGTTTGTTTGTTGGCTAATTTGTTTGTTTTTGGGGGTTTTTTAATTTTATTTATTCATTTTAGAAAGGAGAGGGGGGGGAGAGAGAGAGAGAGAGAGAGAGAGAGAGAGAGGAGAGAAACAGAGAGAGAGGGGGGGAGGAGCAGGAAGCATCAACTCCCATATGTGCCTTGACCAGGCAAGCCCAGGGTTTTGAACCGGCAACCTCAGCATTTCTAGGTCGACGCTTTATCCACTGCGCCACCACAGGTCAGGCTGTTTGTTTGTTTTTAATGAAGCAAAAATTAGGACCACATACAAACAAGTGTTTTCTAAGCAATCGTTCTAAGGACACTAAATGCCCTGACTCAACCCCAATGTCACCAGCTCCTTAGTCACTAATATACCTCCAGACAGCACCCTGTTTCCCATTTAAGTACCTCCAAGTCCCTCCCTTCCGGGAGGTCTGACACCCAGCTGAGCTCATGGATCAAGGTGACACTCATAAACCATTCCTCGCAATGAGTGTGCTGCAACCGCATAGTGATGACAGCAAAGTCATTGACACTCATGACCGATGAGTTTTCCTGCAGGGCCCAAGGGACACAAACATCACAGATGGTGTTCCAAGTCAAACCAAGGCCCGCGACACCAGTCCCATGTCAGGGCAATTGTGCCAGTGAAGATTTCATTAGGAAACAATTGCAAATAAATTCATCCCGCTCTGTCAATCCTCTATATTCATTACTGGAATCTGCTAATTAATAAGAGAGACTTAAAGGAAAAGTGCCCCAAACCCAGTGGGCAGCCACGCAGCACCAGGGCAGACGACGTCAGCACCAGGGTGGACCACGCAGCACCAGGGCCACGCAGCACCAGGGCCACGCAGCACCAGGGCAGACCACGTCAGCACCAGGGCAGACCACGCAGCACCAGGGCCACGCAGCACCAGGGCAGACCACGTCAGCACCAGGGCAGCCACGCAGCACCAGGGCCACGCAGCACCAGGGCAGACCACGTCAGCACCAGGGCAGACCACGCAGCACCAGGGCCACGCAGCACCAGGGCAGACCACGTCAGCACCAGGGCAGCCACGCAGCACCAGGGCAGCCACGCAGCACCAGGGTCACGCAGCACCAGGGCAGCCACGCAGCACCAGGGCCACGCAGCACCAGGGTCACGCAGCACCAGGGCAGATCACGCAGCACCAGGGCCACGCAGCACCAGGGTCACGCAGCACCAGGGCAGACCACGCAGCACCAGGACCACGCAGCACCAGGGCCACACAGCACCAGGGCAGACCACGTCAGCACCAGGGCCACGTCAGCACCAGGGCAGCCACGCAGCACCAGGGCCACGCAGCACCAGGGCGGACCACGCAGCACCGGGGCGGACCACGCAGCACCAGGGCAGCCACGCAGCACCGGGGCAGACCACGTCAGGCGGCCTTGCTTCATGTCACACATTATTTCCTGGGGTTGTCCTCGCCCCTGAAACCCACACCCGTTGAAATTAGCACCACACAAAACAAAGCTAATGCCTTGTTTAAGCCAGAATTTAAATAGAATGTTTGTATACAATCATATATATATATTATATATATATATATAATATCTTATGAAGGAAAAAAAAAACATGGCCCACAACCCATGTTTCTCACACACACACACACACACACACACACACACATATACACAAACGAGAACAATTTTTACTTTAAATAATTCTCACTAAAAGACCCCAAGTGGACTGCACTATTACTGGTTAGAGATGGAACTCTACTCCTCTTTTCCGGATTTCGAGAGGAGGTGTTGTGTTGGCTCGTGAGAACACAAGGGACACCCATTGGGGACGCCCACACTGGATGCGTGTTCCGATGGGTGAAGAATACACGGGCATCGGGGTGCATCTAAGAATAGTATCAACAACAAGGCGTTGCCCAACCTTGGCACCGAGTGAACAGGTAGTTGAACACCTACTCTGTCCTGGGGCCACCAGGCAGCTGCTTGGCCAATACTCTGTTTATGCCCTGCCATGCCCTCTCTGAGTTCACACTAGTAATACCCTGCCTCCTGTGCCATGCCCCAGCCCCCTCCAAAGCAAAGAGACTTAGGCCAGGGGAGCTAGAGGCTAGCAGAAAAGCGTCCAATGAGACGATGATTAGTATCTCAGGGACCCAGGGGTGCCAGATTCAGCAAATAAAAAATGCAGGTTAGTTACTCACCTGTGTCTGAATTTCAGACACACAACAAATCATTTCAGGACGGTGCATCTCATGTAATATTTGAGATATACATAGATAATAATTTAGCCATGGGTTAACCGAAATTCAAATGTAACCGCACATCTGGCTTTCATCTGGCAGCCCAACTTACTTCGGGGTAAACACCTGTTGCTGACTACATGTTATTAACTATTCCCATTTCCTTCCTGACCATGATCCGAATTCCCTGGGCAATACTCGCCCCATTTTCGGCCATGCTGGGTATCACACGGGGCAGTCGATCCCGAATTCATGCTGAGCAGCGCAGTGGCCGTCGGCAAAGGAATGCTAAGTTCCGACGGGAACAAACGACCTCTTATTTTTGTGGTGTTAGGTGTAAGGAAGCTTGAGGGAACGGACGATACGACGGCTGCCTTGAACCAGGCTCTGCAGTGTCTCCCTCTGAAATGTCAGGGGACCCAGGAAGGGGGGCGAGGTGGTGACAGAGGAAATGGATGTGCGGTGGCTACATCAGGCATCCCAAATCAGACGGGTTAAAATCTGTCCTAAGCCAACCAGACACATCCAGGCAGTGTGGCCCATGGGACGCCCGCGGTTTTTTATCCATTGATAAGATTTACAAAGCCCTCTAGGGTGGGTCTTCCCCTCTTTCTTTGTTTAGTGTAGCCTAGAAGGGTCTCTCTCTCTCTCTCTTTCTCTTTTTTTTTTTTTTAAAGAAAGTATTGTTGGCCCTGGCCGGTTGGCTCAGTGGTAGAGCGTCGGCCTGGCGTGCAGAAGTCCCGGGTTCGATTCCCGGCCAGGGCACACAGGAGAAGCACCCATCTGTTTCTCCACCCCTCCCCCTCTCCTTCCTCTCTGTCTCTCTCTTCCCCTCCCTCAGCTGAGGCTCCATTGGAGCAAAGATGGCCCGGACGCTGGGGATGGCTCCTTGGCCTCTGCCCCAGGCACTAGAGTGGCTCTGGTCGCAACAGAGCGACCCCCCCCCAGGGGCAGAGCGTCGCCCCCTGGTGGGCGTGCCAAGTGGATCCCGGTCAGGCGCATGCGGGAGTCTGTCTGGCTGTCTCTCCCCGTTTCCAGCTTCAGAAAAATACAAAAAAATAAAATAAAATAAATTTAAAAAAAATAAAGAAAGTATTGTTTTAAAAACAATTCGAAAGGCATTAAAAGATTCCCACCATTAAGCCAACAGGGAAACCCAAATAAGAAACATTATTCTAACAAACAGCTTCCATGAGATCAAACTTGGTTCTGGTACTAATGGTACTACCACTGCTTTGTAAGACGGGCTCATTTTTCCCCAGAAGTCTCTTTTCCATATGATAGAGTGGGCTTATCCATGCCAACAGGAAACACAAAGTGAGTTCCAGAGGTTTGGAAAAATGACTGTTTAGATCAAATCCACCTGTTTCAGACTCTAACACGAGGAAAAATCCCAATCCAAAGATACAAGTCTTAACAGCGCATTCTTCTAGCAGTCATCTCTGTCCAAACACTTAAGATGGAAAGAAAAAACACTTTTTCTGAATGGTGTGCCACAGGTTTAAAAGGAAACATCTGCCCCAACTCCAGTGGCGTTTCAAGTCTGAAGGCTGGGAAGGCATTAGCCTCCCTAATTAAATAAGTCAGACTTTTTATGAAAAGACGATTCCCAGTACTTTCTCAATCACAGTAAAATGTCTGTCTTTGACCCAACACTGGAGTAACCCCAGGCTCACAATGTACAGTACTTATAGTATCTGCACTTTCCGCCTGTTGATGCGGACAGTTGCACCCGGACAAAGAATCTCAGAGGTCATCTGAGAACTGGTGCAACATTTCTTAGGTGAGGGGACTGGCTGAGCCTGTCTAATCCCCACCAGGCCTGGACTGCGGCCTCTAAAGACTCTTTTCACTGAACCCTGTGGTTTCCCCCAAATATCACTCTGATGCTCTGTCATTTCCCAATGTGAAGAAAACAGTCTCTCTCTTCTGTTTTGCAAACACCAGTAACTGATTGCCCAGTATCTTGGTGACATCTAAAATAAAACCAAGAAGATGTCCTTCTTTAACACAATCCTTATTTATTTATTTATTTATTTATTTTGTGAGAGGAGGAGAGGCAGAGAGACAGACTCCGGCATGCGCCCCGACCGGGATCCACCCAGCATGCCCACCAGGGGGTGAGGCTCTGCCCATCCGGGGCCCTTGCTCTGTTGCAACTGGAGCCATTTTTTTAGCGCCTGAGTCTGAGGCCATGGAGCCGTCCTCAGTGCCCGGGAGCCAACTCACTCCAATGGAGCCATGGCTGCGGGAGGATGGGGGTGGGGGAGAGAGAGAGAGAGAAAGAGAGAGAGAGAGAGAGAGAGAGAGGCGACAGGGGAAGGTGTGTGTTGACTGGGAATCAAACCCGGGCCGATGTTCTACCACTGAGCCAACCGGCCAGGGCCTACCACAATCTTTTGATAAATACCTTTTGTTTTAGATATGACTGATCCGAAACAATGCATTACAAGCCCCTATAGGTTTTTAATGGGGTAACAGCGCATATTTGATGAATTATATTTTTTAAAACCCTTTCAAGTCAGCCAACCACCTACTCTGGCATAGTTGAGGATGAAAGCACGTAACGATATGAACAGCATATATATAATCACAAAGGAAAAAATGTGGAGTTCTTAGGGTGATGAGATTGTCACGAATCTTTCTTTTTTAAAATAAAAATTTTCCAATTATCACTATAAATGATTTTGCGGTAAGCAATACTCTCATATTTAAGTGAACCATAACTATGAACGATGATCCCAAAATAACTTGCATAAATGAAAGTTTTAAGTCTTTCAAGCTTTGTTTCTGCTTCCAGCCCTAGCAATGAACAAAAAGAGACAGAAAAAAAAAGGGGGGGAGTTTTTTGTTTGTTTTTACACAAGAAATAAAAAAAATCAGCAACTTATCTCAGACCAATAGTCAAAGACAAAGATCTAAAATTTTCACCTGGAACGCTGAGGTTGCCGGTTCAAAACCCCAGGCTTGCCTGGTCAAGGCACATGTGGGAGTTGATGCTTCCTGCTCCTCCCCCCTTCTGTCTGTCTGTCAGTCTCTCTCTCTCTCTCTCTCTCTCTCCCTTCCCTCTTTCTAAAATGAATAAAGTCTTAAAAAAATAAAATAAAATAAAATTTTCAGAGGTCATTTCTTCCTTTCCGGCCGCCCTGAAGACAGGCTGTCCCTTCATCTGGGGACAGGTGGTCAGAATGCCTTCCCCCCGACCAGCGTGGGCTCGCTCAGCTCGCTGGACTTTGCAGGCAGCTAGGAGACGGAAACACAAGGCCAAGGCCGTGCACGGCCACGTGCCCAAGCCCTCCGGCCCGTGCGGGCCGGACCAGCAGAACCAGCGTGCCTGTGAGTCAGCAGAACCAGCGTGCCTGAGTCAGCGCCCCTCAGCCCCAGGACCCCCGGGAAGCAGGGTCATGCTGTGTAAGGTGACGAAAAGAGCGGGGAAGTCCGACGTGTAAACTCCCCTTTTCCAGGGTCAGGGAGGGTCCTGAAGTCCCCCCCAGCACGGTGTCCACGCTCGCCGCATCCGTTTCTCTCTGCACCTCGTGCACGTGGATGCGGCAGACTAAATTTCCTTTACCCGTTCCGCCCTTGTTTCTAAGCTCACACTTAATTCTGAAAAGAGCCACAATCTAATGACGGAAAGGTCAGACTTAATGGGAAGAAAAGAGGTATCAGTTCTCCCGGGAACAAACATTCTTTTGTCAGGATTCTCCCACACAAAATCTGGTCACTGTGTCGGCCCGGAAATGTGGACCTGTTCACAAGCACTGTGCACAGTGCCGGCCGGCGGGGAGGACGCCGGGCAGACCTGTCCCCACTCATCTGGGGCCAGGGCAGAAGAGGAGGAGGGACGGTCCCCACCACCCAGCAGCCGGTTTCCTCTGCCTCCCACCGAGTTCAAGGGGCCAAAGCTAACTTTGAGTGAAGAAGATGACTTGCTTTCCATTCTATCGAAAGGCCTGCTGGTATAACGGTAAGAAGAGCTGTATGTTTCTCAAACCTACCTAACTTGGAACGATAAAAAATACCTTTTGTGGCCCTGGCCGGTTGGCTCAGCGTAGAGCGTCGGCCTGGCGTGTGGGGGACCCGGGTTCGATTCCCGGCCAGGACACATAGGAGAAGCGCCCATTTGCTTCTCCACCTCCCCCCTCCTTCCTCTCTGTCTCTCTCTTCCCCTCCCGCAGCCAAGGCTCCATTGGAGCAAGGATGGCCCGGGCGCTGGGGATGGCTCCTTGGCCTCTGCCCCAGGCGCTAGAGTGGCTCTGGTCGCGGCAGAGCGACACCCCGGAGGGGCAGAGCATCGCCCCCTGGTGGGCAGAGCTTCACCCCTGGTGGGTGTGCCGGGTGGATCCCGGTCGGGCGCATGCGGGAGTCTGTCTGACTGTCTCTCCCCGTTTCCAGCTTCAGGAAAAAAAAAAAAAAAAAAAAACCTTTTGTGATTTATCAATGTCACCCCATTAAAATTAATTTTAAAATATATATATATATATATCTTTTGTGACTCTGGGAATGGAGACAGGCCTTTCCTTAAAAACCAAAACTGTAAGGTTCCTTGCTTCTAAGGAACAACACAAGCCAAATCATTGGGACAGTTATGAAATCACCCTCCAAGCAATTAGCTTGGGTCCTATGAACATTTCAGCTCTTTGTCACCCCGTCACGGACAAAGGCGTTGTCAGTGTCATGGGCAAACCCCAAACAGGAGAGCCAATAGGTGCTCACCCATCGTAAGCGCAGCTACCTTCTGAGATAACCCCCTTCGGGTAAAGCCTGCAGTGGAAGCTCCGCCCCCTTGCCCGTCCCCACAAAGCGTGACTGACATTCAGTCCCTCTGTGTCTTCCTCACAAAGCGGGAGAAGTGTCTCACCTCCTACAGTCATTCTCCTCAAGAACAAGAAAGGTCATGAACACATTCAGGGGGAAACACTGAATTATCCCAACAAGACTGAGCTGGTCCACTGCTGGCACTGGGGACAGCCACCGGGGTGGTGGCCCTGGGCGCCACGCTCGGTGGGGCGGCCACCAGGCACGAGGCTCGGCCGCTTAGTTAAACCGACAACTGTAAGCAGGTGCCTTTCCTACATCTGTGTGTATTCATTTACTTCTTTATCTGTACAGCCACCATGAGGTCCCTCGGCACCGGGTGGGTGGCCCGGGGCTCCGGCTCCACGCCCTTCCTCGTAGGATCCTGACCCGCGGGAAGCGGGCCAGGGAGTTTCCACCTGGGAGGGAACTGCAGTTAAGCAAGCTCGTCGAGGGGCAGAGCTGTGACTCCACAACCTGGACGTCTGACGCCAGAGCTGACAAGTTCTCCCTGTGACGACTGCTCCCTGCGCGGTGACCGAGCCGGCGGGCACCTGTCCACCACGTGCACCGCGCAAACACGGCCCCCAGCCCCCGTTCCTACTCCGGCGGCAGCGAAGGACAACTGTAGGAACCACTGCAGGGGGGGCCCTCTCCCCCCAAACACGAGGGTCAATGGCCAAACGGTGGGGACAACCCCAACGCCCACCAACAGGTGAATGGATAAACCGGCTGTGGTGTGTATCTATATAATGGAATTACATAACGGAACATTCTTCAGCCATGAAAAAGGAATCAAGTACTGGTATGTACAACAACATAGACAAACCTGGGAAACACTATGCCAACCAAGTAAAAGTCCGTATAATTTATGATTCCATTTATATAAAATGTCTAGAACAGGACAACCTACACAGACATAAAGTAGATTAGCGGTGACCAAGGCTGGGAAGAGTGAGGGCACACATGGGGCTGGGGGTGGGGGGTGGGGGGTGAGAGTTAATAAGCTATCTAGCTACGAAGAGATTTTATCTGTGGTGATAAAGGCATTCTAAATTTGACTGTGATGATGGTTGCACTTACCTGTGAATATGCGGAAAACCATTAAATTACACAGTTTAAAGGGATAAAATGTATGGTATAGAAATGATACCTCAATAAAGCTATTTAAAAATGAGTATCATCGGTTAAGAAAATCAAAACAGACCTTAGCTATGAAATTCCTTTTTTTAAAGGTGAGGACACCTGGAAATGACGTGGATATCAGGGTCCATGTCGGCGTTCCAGTGTGCCCTGCCCGCCAGACTCAGTGTGCCCCCGGGCACCTCCCTCAGCGGCAGGCCACCGATGAGGGGAGACTCTCCCCCCCCCCGCCCCCGGCCCGGGGAGCTGAAACTGTAGTTGGGCTTTTTCGAGCCTAAAGCAGTGGAGTTATGTCCCACAACCCACAGCGCTGGGTTCAGAGAGGGGGGGACCACAGGGGCTGGGGCTCAGGCAGGAGGTGAGGGCACCCCGGGAGGGAGGCCAGCCGGCTCCGGAAAGCAAGAATCCGGTTTACATCGGGTCTCACGGGGTGGGGGGGGGGTGTAAGTAACACGACAGCCCTGTCAGGAGAGCAGGTGAGCAGCCGGGACTGCGGTCCCGCCCGGGCGGGGTGCCAGGGAGAGTTCTGCGAATAGGGGAGGGGCATGAATGACAGGGCGCAGGCCGTCCTTGCAGAAGACAAGCCTGGCTGTGGGGTGCTGGGGGTCTGGGGGCCAAGGTCAGGGGCCACGAAGGAAAACAAAACCCAAACGTTCAGGACCCGGCAGGCAACCTGGGCACCACTCTGGGCCCAGACTGCCCCATATATAAGATGCACTTTTTGGGGGGTCTAAACACTGGGTGCATCTTAGACAGTGGTTGTAGATTTTTTTATTTGCATTTCCCACTTTTTTCGTGCTTGTTTTTGCACTCATTGTTGAAGACAGTGACTCGTCATCAGACACAGATGGGGACAGCTAAGCAGGGGTCGGGAACCTATGGCTCGCGAGCCAGATGTGGCTCTTTTGATGGCTGCATCTGGCTCGCAGACAAATCATTTTTTTTTTTTCCCCCTGAAGTTGGAAACGGGGAGGCAGTCAGACTCCCGCATGTGCCCGACCAGGATCCACCCGGCACGCCCACCAGGGGGCGATGATCTGCCCATCTGGGGCATCGCTCTGCCGCAACCAGAGCCATTCTAGCACCTGAGGCAGAGGCCACAGAGCCATCCTCAGCGCCCGGGCCAACTTTGCTCCAATGGAGCCTTGGCTGCGGGAGGGGAAGAGAGAGACAGAGAGGAAGGAGAGGGGGAGGGGTGGAGAAGCAGATGGGCGCTTCTCCTGTGTGCCCTGGCCGGGAACCGAACCCCGGACTCCCGCACGCCAGACCGACGCTCTACCACTGAGCCAACCAGCCAGGGCCTCGCAGACAAATCTTTAATAAAAAAAATAATAACGTTAAAAATATAAAACGTTCTCATGTATTACAATCCATTTGTTTCCTACAGCTCATGTTCATGGTTGTGGGTGGCTGGAGCCAATCACAGCTGTCCTCTGGGACAACACCAAATTTTTATTGGATAATGCGGAACGTACACGGGTCGTTGTATGGCTCTCACGAAATTACATTTTAATATGTGGTGTTCATGGCTCTCTCAGCCAAAAGGTTCCCGACCCCTGAGCTAATGGATGGGAGTTTTGACGGTGATAAGGAATTGTATGAATTTTATGATGAATAAAACTTGAGTTCATAACTTTATGTAGTACTTTTTTTTTTTCTTCAAATTTCAGGCCCCCAAATTAAGGTGCATCTTACACATGGGAGCGTCTTACCCTTGAGGAATACGGTAAATCCTTACCAGCGGTGTGACTTTGGTCAAGTTCCTTCAATGCCCTGGGCCTGAGCAGAGTGGGGATAAGAAGAGTGCTTCTGTCAAAGAGTTGCTGGTGGAACAAAGACTACGCCCAGGTTTGTTACATAAATCTATACAGAAAAAGGCCTCTGAAGACAGCAGCAGCAGCCAGGAAAAGCCTCGTATCTCCCATCAGCTTCCTTCTTCCCTCACTTCCCCAGGTACTCACCCCGGCTCTGAGCCCTACAAAGAACAAACCGTGCTCTGTGCCCTTGAGGATGGGCCGTCCAGGAGAACCAGGCGGGGAAACAGACCCAGGTCTGCTCCCTACCAGCACCCACGCGCAGCAACCGGCTGAACGGCGGGCGTGCTGGGCGCGCAGCCCGCAGACGACAATGAGGGACCGCGGGCCTGCGGGGCTCCTGTCTGTAAGGCCGCCAGCGCCCAGGGCTCGTGCTCGCTGGCCTCCACGCTCCTGCCAGGGGCCGCCCGGGCCCCGGGGGTCCTCCACGCTCCTGCCAGGGGCTGCCGGGTACTCCGAGGGTCCTCCACGCTCCTGCCAGGGGCCGCCCGGGCCCCGGGGGTCCTCCACGCTCCTGCCAGGGGCCGCCCGGGCCCCGGGGGTCCTCCACGCTCCTGCCAGGGGCCGCCCGGGCCCCGGGGGTCCTCCACGCTCCTGCCCGGGGCCGCCCGGGCCCCGGGGGTCCTCCACGCTCCTGCCAGGGCCCCGGGGGTCCTCCACGCTCCTGCCAGGGGCTGCCGGGTACTCCGAGGGTCCTCCACGCTCCTGCCAGGGGCCGCCCGGGCCCTGGGGGTCCTCCACGCCCCTGCCAGGGGCCGCCCGGGCCCCGGGGGTCCTCCACGCTCCTGCCAGGGGCCGCCCGGGCCCCGGGGGTCCTCCACGCCCCTGCCAGGGGCCGCCCGGGCCCCGGGGGTCCTCCACGCTCCTGCCAGGGGCCGCCCGGTCCTCCGAGGGACCCCAAAGCCTCCCTCCTGCTCTGCTCCCAGGGAGCTCACCCTGCAGGCCTGGCCGCTGCCTCTGCTCACCAGGCCTGTCCCCCACACACCTACTTACATCAAAGACTCGAGGCCAGACAGTGAATGGAACTTGTGGGCGGGGCTTGTGGAGGGGAGGGCAGGAGGGGTGGACCCGCGCCTTTCCAGCGCTCCCCCCCCCCAGGAAGGAACACGGCTTTTGATCTGGACCGAAGCGCCCTGGGGGACTGTCCGCAACCAGAACCGGGCTTGGCGCTGCCCTGGCCCTCCCGCGGCCCCACCCACCTCGTGCCCTTGCCCACCCGACCCCGCGAGGCACACTCACAAGACGGCTGGAGACCCGATGCTCGTATTTTAAAAAGTTTTACGCTATCACAAAAATGCAATGTCATTCTAGTCACTGGAATTGTTCTATCTCGTGTCTTTGAATAATTACTAAAAATAGCCCTTCGGAAACGATGAAAAAACTCAAATGAAGTAAGACTGGGACTTACACCACCAGGTGTTTCAGATGAGGCTTAAACAGCAATCCAGTCCCATCACTTAGAAATGGGTGAACGCACTGCAGTGTGGCCGTAAGCTGGACAATATACGAGGCGGACGAGGCACTCTCCCTCCCGGGGGCACGCCCACACCTCCTGCCCTCTCAGGTGTGCCTCTTCTAAACTCAGGGCCCGTGAGACCTGCAGCCAGGGGAGCCCTGGGCGGCCACAGCCTGTCCCGGGTCCACCCCCAGAGCCACAGCCTGTCCCGGGCCCACCCCCCGCGCCGCAGCCTGTCCCGGGCCCACCCCCCGCGCCGCAGCCTGTCCCGGGCCCACCCCCCGCGCCACAGCCTGTCCCGGACCCACCCCCCGCGCCACAGCCTGTCCCGGACCCACCCCCCGCGCCACAGCCTGTCCCGGGTCCACCCCCCGCGCCGCAGCCTGTCCCGGGCCCACCCCCCGAGCCGCAGCCTGTCCCGGGCCCACCCCCCGCGCCGCAGCCTGTCCCGGGCCCACCCCCCGCGCCGCAGCCTGTCCCGGGCCCACCCCCCGAGCCGCAGCCTGTCCCGGGCCCACCCCCAGAGCCACAGCCTGTCCCGGGCCCACCCCCCGAGCCACAGCCTGTCCCGGGTCCACCCCCCGCGCCACAGCCTGTCCCGGGCCCACCCCCCGCGCCACAGCCTGTCCCGGGCCCACCCCCCGCGCCACAGCCTGTCCCGGGCCCACCCCCCGCGCCACAGCCTGTCCCGGGCCCACCCCCCGCGCCACAGCCTGTCCCGGGCCCACCCCCCGCGCCACAGCCTGTCCCGGGCCCACCCCCCCGCGCCGCAGCCTGTCCCGGGCCCACCCCCCGAGCCACAGCCTGTCCCGGGTCCACCCCCAGAGCCACAGCCTGTCCCGGGCCCACCCCCCGCGCCGCAGCCTGTCCCGGGCCCACCCCCCGAGCCACAGCCTGTCCCGGGCCCACCCCCCGCGCCACAGCCTGTCCCGGGCCCACCCCCCGAGCCACAGCCTGTCCCGGGCCCACCCCCCGAGCCGCAGCCTGTCCCGGGCCCACCCCCCACCCCCCGCGCCACAGCCTGTCCCGGGCCCACCCCCCGCGCCACAGCCTGTCCCGGGCCCACCCCCCGAGCCACAGCCTGTCCCGGGCCCACCCCCCGAGCCACAGCCTGTCCCGGGTCCACCCCCCGCGCCACAGCCTGTCCTGGGCCCACCCCCTGCGCCACAGCCTGTCCCGGGCCCACCCCCCGAGCCACAGTCTGTCCCGGGCCCACCCCCCGCGCCGCAACCTGTCCCGGGCCCACCCCCTGCGCCTGTCTGCATGGCTTCTCTCTGACTCTCCAGGGGGTAAAGCTGCCCTCCCGGGCTCTCCTGCAGCTGCTTCTGTCCTAAGCCCCTCATGTCACTGTCCCCACCTTTAAGCAACATACTCTCGCCCTGGCTGGATAGCTCGGTTGGCTGGCACGTCATTCCAAAGTTCAAAGGTTGCCAGTTCAATTCCCCAGTCTGGGCACATACAAGAGCAATTCAGTGTTTCTGTCTGCCTGTCTGTCTCTCTCTCTCAAAAAAAAAAGAAAGTTAAGTGACAACATAGTAAAAAAGTCTGCAGAGCAGATCCCCCACGACCGTGTGTGTGACCCCTGCACCGCGGGGTGCTCCCCTTCCCGGGGTACTCCCTTCCCGGGGTGCTCCCCTTCCTGGGATGCTCCCTTCCCGGGGTGCCCCCCTTCCTGGGATGCTCCCTTCCCCGGGGTGCTCCCCTTCCCGGGATGCTCCCTTTCCCGGGGTGCTCCCTTCCCGGGGTGCTCCCCTTCCCGGGATGCTCCCCTTCCCGGGGTGCTCCCTTCCCGGGGTGCTCCCCTTCCCGGGGTGCTCCCTTCCCGGGGTGCTCCCCTTCCCGGGGTGCTCCCTTCCCGGGGTGCTCCCTTTCCCGGGGTGCTCCCTTCCCAGGGTGCTCCCCTTCCCGGGGTGCTCCCCTTCCCGGGCAGGCAGGCAGGTAGGGAGCACAGACAGGGTCAGGAGGGACTGTCTCCGGGCGAATTTCTCAAAATATCGTTTGGGCGATCTTAAAAAATAAAAGAAAATAGTGTTATATGTGAATATATTAGCATCTAGGAGTAAAGTTAAATCTTGGTTTATAACTTAAAATTCGTCCCTTTATTCTGGTCAGAAGGAGGCTCAATTTCCAGTCTTCACAGATCTGAAAATACGGTAATACAGTACCGTATTAAATCCCAGCTCTGTGTGACCTTAAGGGACATGTAAAGGATGAAAGTGGCAGAGCTAACTTTTAGAGTCAAGATATTAAGAATGGATATAGCCTGACCAGGCGGTGGCGCAGTGGATAGAGCATCGGACTGGGATGCGGAGGACTCGGGTTCGAGACCCCAAGGTCGCCTGCTTGAGCGCGGGTTCATCTGGTTTGAGCAAAGCTCACCAGCTTGAGCCCAAGGTCACTTGGTCTGCTGAAGGCCCATGGTCAAGGCACATATGAGAAAGCACTCAATGAACAACTGAGGTGTCGCAACGAAAAACTGATGATTGATGCTTCTCATCTCTCTCCGTTCCTGTCTGTCTGTCCCTATCTATCCCTCTCTCTGTGTCTCTGTTAAAAAAAAAAAAAAGGATGGATACATGATTTAGAACGTGACGTGATGTTCCCAGGAGAACCATTTCTCCCAGTGTCGCTAGTTACACGTCCCTTTGGGTTTGTTGGTGGATGATGGTGAGGCCGCTGAGAATGAACTTGAGGCTGTGTTTAAATACTTCCTACTAACCAGCTCCTCTGACATGCCTGCATTCACCACTGACACAGTTAATCTGCTTAATTACAGTGTGGTTGGTATCTCAAAGTCCCCTCTTTTACTCTGCATCCTGGAAAAATGCTTTGAAACCTCAACAGTCTACTGCCTCTCCAGCTCCGTCTGGAAAGGTTACAATCTTAAAATCATCTGAAAGTGGGGGAGGGGAGGAAGAGAGGGACACGGTGGTGGGGTGGGGTGGGGTGGGGTGGGGTGGGGAGGGGAGGGTCTGGGGGGCAGTTTTTCCAGCACGGAGTGGAACGTGGCACAAACTGGAAAAAGACAAATAGACTGGATTATTACCGGCAACTTTTCCTCAATCACCATCGTTCTGTTTGAGGGAGTGATTTCTTCGAATGTACAGTCAGACTCTAATAAGTAAATGAAAAGAATAAAATATACTTCAAAGGGTAACCCTCTTTATGTGCACCCACTATGCTAAGCCGGGCACCAGGTCCCAACGCAGAGTACGTGCTCAGTCCATACCTGTCGGCTTCCTGCATGGGAAAGAAGCACCAGGTGACCGAAATAATGGAGAAATAAAAAAACCATTTATAGTTATTTATAGTTCTTCAGCCAATATGAACTGAACTCTGACTGTGCGTGCCAGGCAAGGGGCCGGGCACTGGAGTGGTACCATGATGGTAATATTTGATTCCCGGCCCTGGCCGGTTGGCTCAGTGGTAGAGCGTCGGCCTGGCATGCAGAAGTCCCGGGTTCGGTTCCTGGCCAGGGCACACAGGAGAAGCGCCCATCTGCTTCTCCACCCCTCCCCCTCTCCTTCCTCTCTGTCTCTCTCTTCCCCTCCCGCAGCCAAGGCTCCATTGGAGCAAAGATGGCCCGGGCGCTGGGGATGTCTCCTTGGCCTCTGCCCCAGGCGCTAGAGTGGCTCTGGTCATGACAGAGCGATGCCCTGGATGGGCAGAGCATCGCCCCCTGGTGGGCAGAGCGTCGCCCCTGGTGGGCATGCCGGGTGGATCCCGCTCGGGTGCATGCGGGAGTCTGTCTGACTGTCTCTCCCCGTTTCCAGCTTCAGAAAAATACAAAAAAATATATATATATATATTTGATTCCCGTCGTAAAGGAGTTCACAGGACAAAGGATGGAAATGAAGCATAGGCACTCTCCGGTGGAGCAAATAATCCAGGGTTGTAACTATTATATCTAACACTCCATTTTAAACCACACTTGCTGCACTACTTCCTTCTCACCTAAGACATCCAATTCTGCCTCTGACCACCCAGCGACATGCTACGTCAACATGCATGTTCAACACCGACACTGACCTCAACAAATATTCCGGGCACCAGGGTGTGGCAGGCACAAGCGACAAGACGCCACCATGTCCATATTCTAAGAGCTGCCACATGGGGGAAAGGGAATCAAGCCATTGCTGAACTAGCCCTATACAACACTTTAGTGGACAAGAGAAAAGATAATTGTCCAGCCTGACCAGGCGATGGCACAGTGGATAGAGCGTCAGATTGGGATGCGCAGGACCCAGGTTTGAAACCCCGAGGTCGCCAGCTTGGCGCGGGCTCATCTGGTTTGAGCAAAAGCTCACCAGCTTGTACCCAAGGTCGCTGGCTTAAGCAAGGGATCACTCGGTCTGCTGAAGGCCCACGGTCAAGACACATATGAGAAAGCAATCAATGAACAACTAAGGAGCCGCAACGAAGAATTGATGCTTCTCATCTCTCTCCCTTCCTGTCTGTCTGTCCCTCTCTCTCTGTGTCTCTGTCAGAAAAAAAAAAAAAAAAAAAGATAATTGTCAAAATGCCCATACGTATCAAACTACCATGGGGATCGGGGGGGGGGGAGGGACCCCTTCCAGCTGGCTGGTCCACTAGATGGGAAACGGGGTTGGCTGGCTCCTAAGAGACCACGCAGGGGGGTGGGGGCTATTCCTGGCCGGTGAGGGAAACGACACATTCTCTTCACCAGAAGCC
This sequence comes from Saccopteryx leptura, assembly GCF_036850995.1. Taxonomy (NCBI): domain Eukaryota; kingdom Metazoa; phylum Chordata; class Mammalia; order Chiroptera; family Emballonuridae; genus Saccopteryx; species Saccopteryx leptura. The sequence goes on along the minus strand of NC_089510.1, from coordinate 7,262,847 downwards.
CAGAGACCAGCCGCTCTGTGTGAAACACACAGAGGCCACGACGTGAAACAGACATTTACAATCATCAGGGGCTGCCCTGGGGCCTCTGTATTAACATGACCCCAGAACACCACTGTCCTGTTCCGTGCCCCTCCTCCCTGAGGTGAAGGGGACCCGCTGGAGAGGGAGACGAGCCCCCTGAGGTGAAGGGGACCCGCTGGAGAGGGAGACGAGCCCCCTGAGGTGAAGGGGACCCGCTGGAGAGGGAGACGAGCCCCCTGAGGTGAAGGGGACCCGCTGGAGAGGGAGACAAGCCCCCTGAGGTGACGGGGACCCTCTGGAGAGGGAGACGAGCCCCCTGAGGTGAAGGGGACCCTCTGGAGAGGGAGACGAGCCCCCTGAGGTGAAGGGGACCCTCTGGAGAGGGAGACGAGCCCCCCTGAGGTGACGGGGACCCTCTGGAGAGGGAGACGAGCCCCCTGAGGTGAAGGGGACCCTCTGGAGAGGGAGACAAGCCCCCTGAGGTGAAGGGGACCCGCTGGAGAGGGAGACGAGCCCCCTGAGGTGACGGGGACCCTCTGGAGAGGGAGACAAGCCCCCTGAGGTGAAGGGGACCCTCTGGAGAGGGAGACAAGCCCCCTGAGGTGACGGGGACCCTCTGGAGAGGGAGACGAGCCCCCTGAGGTGAAGGGGACCCTCTGGAGAGGGAGACGAGCCCCCCTGAGGTGAAGGGGACCCTCTGGAGAGGGAGACAAGCCCCCTGAGGTGACGGGGACCCGCTGGAGAGGGAGACGAGCCCCCTGAGGTGAAGGGGACCCGCTGGAGAGGGAGACGAGCCCCCTGAGGTGACGGGGACCCACTGGAGAGGGAGACAAGCCCCCTGAGGTGAAGGGGACCCGCTGGAGAGGGAGACGAGCCCCCTGAGGTGACGGGGACCCGCTGGAGAGGGAGACGAGCCCCCCCCCACACACACACACACACTCAGGATAATTCCGCGGATGTCTGTGCTGATCGAGGGTTCAGATGAAGGGCCCTGGCGTGAGCACAACCCTGGCTTCGGACTTGGGACCTCGAACCAAACGGTCCCAATGAGCCGTTTCCTCCCTTCTCTCTGTGCGTGCTTCCCTCACTGGCTTTTGGCCTATTTCTCCTCTCCCTCTCTTTCTCTTTCCCTCTCCACCCTTCTCTGTATTTAAGTTTTAAAAAAAATAATAATAATAAAAATCAATGCCGCAAGTCTGTACGTTTCAATTCGGCCCGCATGACATTTCCTTCGAGTTTAATTGCTTCCATACAATTTATATCCGCTAGTCACGCTAGACCCCGGAGTACTGAGCGTGCTCTTTTACAAAGAAGCTCTTGTCCTGTAATAACCCCCGTAATCAAAGTGCAGGCATTGTGGGTAAGGCCCGGCCAGATGCTGACGGATGGAACAGATTTCTGAGTTCACCCAGAGCAGCAGGCGGGAAGCCAGGCCAAGCCGGCCGTCTCCCAGCAGGCTGGGGAGCCGGAGCAAGGGAGCCAGCAGCTCCAGCGGAGTCTGGGCAGGTCTGCGTGCAGTCAGGTCCTTCCTTCCTCCTTGGGCTGCTCTGCAGAGCCACCGCACGATGTCACTCAGAAGCGATCCGGAGACCTTCTCCTCTCCGCTTTCAATCAGCCCGTTCCAGCAAGTTCCAGCGGCCGTCGCCAAAGGCTGCTCTTTCCAATGTCTTTAAAATGAGTACCTCCTTCTCCTCCGTGAGACTCTGAGGAGGCTAGGGTTACCCCTTCCTGTGAACCACCTGGACCCCGGTTTGGGCGTCGAGGGACATGGCAAGGTCTTTGATAAACCCCTGCTCGCTGAGCACTTGTTCTGCTTCCTCTATCGCCTTCCCCTCCTCTCAACAAGCCCCCCCACCCCCGAAGTCCAGCTCCGAAACAGGAAAACAGCACGAGGCACTCACAGGACTCCCCGGAGCGCGCTACGCAGGGAGCCCACTCTTCACAAGAATGGTGCATGCCTTTCTTATGTCCCCATAAGCAACATCGGTGGTCCCCCGCATGGTCATCAGACAAATGCCTCTCCGCTAGGATCAGGAAATAACCCTCCTTCAATGCCATGCAGGGAACGACTGGTCAGACCCCCGGGCTCACATCTGCTGAGGTTTACTGAATGTTTCCCTAGCGTGTCCCTCTGCCCGTCGCCTGCCCTTGCTGATGTTCAGAGGCCAATGACGGTGGGTGAGGATCAAGGTTAGAACCAACCCAGTGTTATCCCTGACTTAGAAACTGACAGAGGAAAACATTTTGCTTATTTGCCAATGAACTACTTTCGGCCTATTACAACAAAAAACTACCACTAAAACAGAATGTCATTTGAGGTTTATTTATCTTTCACATGCTCTACAGATGTATTATTTATTGACATGGTCGAGATCTGGACATATTCAGACCCATAATCCCTTTATGTATCAAGTCGCTGGACACATCAAAGTAAAATCAGATTTTCAAAACATCCATTGAGAAGTTCATGTTTATATTTCGGAAAGGAAACCTTATATTTTTAATGCTATTAGATACGACTTATTTCACAGTATTCTTTTCTCTTGTTCCACAATATAACATTTTTGTTTTACGCTTAGCAAACTTGACTCTCACTGCACAAAACACACATTGTTTTAAAAACCCATCTGTAATACGTGTCAGTAAATATGATCGTTCACTTCGGCTAAGCCAACTCCACGGTATCAGTTTACACCTCCACGCTCACTTGGAAGTTTAAAACACTCTTTTTCAGCCGCTCTCAGAACTAGGCTCCAAACAGACATGTACCAGTCACCAAGATGTTTGCCAGTCCTCAGGAGGGCCTTCCAAGCACTCTTAAAACTTAACTTGCTAAGGGGAGGTATGAACAATGCACTTTAATTAGCCAGAACGTGGCCCCTTTTATTCACACACACGAGGCAAGTTGAACATTCCAAAAGCATGTGCAACCGGGAAACCCAAGTCCTTGAATGGTTTTCCACCAATTAACTAGGGCTGGCCGGTCATTACGTGACATGCAAAGCACGGTGGCCCACCCTGACCCACTTCAGTCTGGCTAATAATTAAACAAGGGCTGTGCTGGTCCACCCCCTGCGCTGCTCACCTGCCAGAGATGGGGGCAGAGGAAAAAAAAGGAGAAGAAGCTTCCACAAGTCTAGGTCTAAACCTTTAAAATTATTTCTTTAATGTTGACATTCCAAATTGTCCATAATCACCCCTAGACTTTACTGTGCTCCTACTGTTAACTATCTATTAATAATCACAGACTGGTCAAGAGTTATTAACAGGTAAGCAACAAACAGGGCGAACAATGGCCCCTCTGTGCCCGCGTGGGGTCACAGCCTCCAGACCTCCGCTTGAGAGCTCAGCTTTCCAAAGCCTGGAGCTCGGCCCTTGCCACCCCATAAGGACAGAAACGCAAGATGGGTAGATTCAGGTTTAACTTTTTTCAGACCACAGATAAGGTAACTAAACCTTTTTAAAAATCTAAAGGAGGCCCTGGCCGGTTGGTTCAGTGGTGGAGCATCGGCCTGGTGTGAGGGGGACCCGGGTTCGATTCCCGGCCAGGGCACATAAGAGAAGCGCCCATTTGCTTCTCCACGCCCCCCCTCCTTCCTCTCTGTCTCTCTCTTCCCCTCCCGCAGCCAAGGCTCCATTGGAGCAAAGATGGCCCAGGCGCTGGGGATGGCTCCTTGGCCTCTGCCCCAGGCGCTAGGGTAGCTCTGGTCATGGCAGAGTGATGCCCCAGAGGGGCAGAGCATCGCCCCCTGGTGGGCAGAGCGTCGCCCTTGGTGGGCGTGCGGGTGGATCCCGGTCGGGCGCATGGCGGGAGTCTGTCTGACTGTCTCTCCCCGTTTCCAGCTTCAGAAGAAAGAAAAAAAAAATCTAAAGGAAAAAAAGGATTTTATATTTGTGGTGTGTGTGTGTGTGACAGAAACAGAGAGAGGACAAATAGGGACAAACAGGAAGGAAGAGAGATGAGAAGCATCAATTCTTCATTGAGCCACCTTAGTTGTTCATTGATTGCTCTCTTATGTGCGCCTTTTTTTGGGGGGGGAGGACTGCAGCAGAGTAAGTGACCCCTCGCTCAAGCCAGCGACCTTGTGCTCAAGCCAGCAACCATGGAGTCCTGTCTGATCCCACACTCAAGCCAGCGACTCTGCACTCAAGCCCAATGAGCCCGCGCTCAAGCCAGCGACCTCAGGGTTTCAAACCTGGGTCCCTCCACATTCCAGTCCGACGCTCTATCCACTGCGCCACCGCCTGGTCAGGCAAAAAAAATATTATATTTTTAGAAGTGCACTTGGTTATAGCTGATACTTTTCACTGATCTTTCTCTACTCCCACCTTTCCCTCCTTCGAGTTTTTCTATATAATATATATGGATGGTTGGATTTGTATGTTAACATGCACACATAGCCAAACAGACGTTGGATGGTATAACTGTGCAAGAGGCACTCCGAGTTGCCAAGCAGCCCACGCACAGAGGTTTATACTTCACGCAGGACGGCAAACACCCATAAAAGTAGAGACAATTGCACCAGAACGCGTCTTCAGAAAACATAAGCAATTTTATAAGCCACACCGAAATTTACTACTTCTTTTACGATTCTTACTCCCTCCTACTGACTTCACATGTTTATACAAATTCCAAGCCAGCCACGAAGACAGCAGGTGCTGGCCTAGGAGAGAAAACGGCAACAGAATGTCCTTTTCACTTCCAACTTCTAACCATGAAACAGAGCCCAACGCTCACACCAGTTCGATGGAATCTAACATGTTTTCTTTGCTTAGCTATTGTGCAAGGAGAGCCGGGCCCGGGCACTGACCCGCCCTGACTTCAGAATCCCCTTTGCCAAGTGGCAAAATCGGTTCCGGCAAACGGAGGAATGAGAGATAGGAAAGATAAACGTTTCTCTGAAACTGCGGTTGCATCATATTCCGAAACCCACGTTTGTCACGGATACGCTGCAAACCGAATCTGTCCCCGTTTCTGGCTGCAATCAAGTAGGGCGCACGCCAGCAAGAACGCCCCGGGCGCTACAAAGTGTGACAGGTTATGACACAGCCAGCACCCGAGGGTGTCACTCCGCACGGTGAGGGACTATCCTCGTCATCCCAGTGATATTTTTACCAACTCTCAGAACAGATCTTGGTCAGCGACTCCAGACCTTGTGGTCGCAGGACGTGGAAATACGCACGCGTGTGGTCTGTCTCTATCCGCGGCTGGGTCCGTGATGAGGCCCCGATGGGTCCGTGATGAGGCCGTGCGCCTCAGCGCGGACGCCATGGGGCATGCGGGAACTAGAGGCCGTACCTCACCCTTACCGAACTGAAATGATTCTTTTCTTCATTTTTTTCCCCTCTTCAAAAACTAAAGGGCCTGACCGGGCGGTGGCACAGTGGATACAGCGTCGGACTGGAATGCAGAGGAACCAGGTTCGAGACCCCGAAGTCGCCAGCTTGAGCGTGGGCTCATCTGGTTTGAGCGAAAGCTCACCAGCTTGGACCCAAGGTCGCTGGCTCGAGCAAGGGGTTACTCAGTCTGCTGAAGGCCCGCGGTCAAGGCACATATGAGAAAGCAATCGATGAACAATTAAGGTGTTGCAATGTGCAGCGAAAAACTGATGATTGATGCTTCTCATCTCTCCGTTCCTGTCTGTCCCTGTCTATCCCTCTCTCTGACTCTCTGTTAAAAAACAAACAAAAAAAACCCTAAAGGATATCAATTAGTCCCCTAGGCCCGCGCCCTGCCCTGGGGAAAGAAAGGGGACCCAGTGGCAATGCCATCCACTGGATGTTTTCAGTCCTCATGCCCCGTGACCTGTGAGCATCAACCTGCAGAATTCACCTTTTGTGTGTGCGTGTGGAAAGATCATGTCTTTGTCACACTGTCAGCTGGGATGTCCCAAGGCTGCTGGAACCACCTGCTCAGTCTCCCTGGATTCCAAGTCCTGCTTCTCGGTTTCCTCCTCTGTCTCTGGCTATTTCTCCTCCATATCCTTCACAGAGGCTAGCCGGACTGCCCTCTCTCCTTTTCCCACTCTTCCTGGGACCTCTAAGGGTTCTCATCCACATCTGGATTTGAATATGTGTGTGTGTGTGTGTGTGTGTGTGTGTGTAGTTATACTCACACAGATTGGTTATCTAGGTATAAATTAATTATTACATACATGTGAGTGTGAATACATATATGTGTGTGTGTGTGTATTTATATAAATATACATATATATCTCCCTTGGATATCTTCTCTTAGTGAGAGGGAGAGATGGCGGGGACAGAGGGAAGGACAGACAGGGACAGACAGGAAGGGAGAGAGACGAGAAGCATCATTCTTCATTGCAGCACCTTAGTTGTTCACTGATTGCTCTCTCATATATGTCTCGACCAAGGGGCTCCAGATAAGCCACTGACCCCTTGCTCAAGCCAGCGACCCCGCGCTCAAGCCGGCAACCCCACATTCGACCACGCTCAAGCCGGTGACCTCGTGTTTTTGAACCCGGTACCTCAGCATTTCAGGCTGATGCTCTACCCACTGCACCACCACCCGGTCGGGCATCCCTTGGCTCTCTTAATGTCACTTCACATTCAACCTGGTAAAAAGTCCTCAGCCTCTTCTGCACCTCCCAGTACTGTCCGTTACCATGAGAGGCATCAGCCTTCATGTCACTCTACAGCCAGCAAACCTTCCCTTCCTGTCGTTTCCTCGCCGTCCTTCTCTAACCCGTTGCAAAGCCTGTCGAACGCACCTGGTCTAATATCCCGTCAGTGGATATTCAAGCCAGGTCCCCGCGATGAAACCACTCTGACGAGGACTTCATTCCAGAGCAGCGAATATTCGAGTCCCTGCTTGTGATTTCTGAAACTGCAGTTAAAGTTCCCACTCCCTTTGCAGCCCAGCGCGGCCCACAGACTGTTCCCAGCACCAGCACCCCCACCAGTTCTGGAGCAGCAAGGACATCCGCTTCCCTGAAGCACACAGCCCAGCCCCAGTCTCTGCACAACAGTTACCTCAACAAAGGTTTTCACCCTGAGACCTCCCCACCCGTCAACACATCTAGTTCTCCAGAATCTAATCCACGCCTATGCCCTACACAGTCCTGAGGCTGCGTGAGGGTCCACCAGAAACGAAGACCGCCTAAGCTGTGGCTCTCACAACTCCCCAAACCAGCAGCTGATGCCGCTATCAGTCAAGTCGTGTGTGTGTGACGCATTCCTGGAAGACACACGAACAACCGTGAACAGTGGACACACCTGAGTGTAACTAGGGGGTCAAGTACTCCTTTCACTGGAGAGTCTTCAGTTCTGTTTTAATTCTTTTTATAAGAGCATGTTTGCCTGACCAGGCGGTGGCGCAGTGGATAGAGTCTCGGACTGGGACACGGAGGACCCAGGTTCGAAACCCCGAGGTCACCAGCTTGAGTGCAGGCTCATCTGGTTTGAGCAAAAGCTCACCAGCTTAGACCCAAGGTCGCTGGCTGGAGCAAGAGGTTACTCGGTCTGCTGAAGGCCTGCGGTCAAGGCACATATGAGAAAGCAATCAATGAACAACTAAGGTGTCGCAACAAAAAAAAAACCCTGATGATTGATGTTTCTCATCTCTCTCCATTCTTGTCTGTCTGTCCCTATCTATCCCTCTCTCTGACTCTCTCTCTCTGTCCCTGTAAAAAAAAAAAAAAGTAATCCAGCTTTTTAAAATAAATTCTAAAATAAAATCAAGTCAGTAAAAGACATGTCTGTTTATTTTAGTTACATCTGTCATTTGCTTTTTTTTTTTTAAGTAAGAGAGACAGACAGACAAGGAGAGAGATGAGAAGAACAACTTACTGATTGTTTCTCATAAGTGCCTTGACTGGGGGGGGGGGGGAATACAGTCGAGCCAGTGACCCCTTGCCCAAGCCAGTGACTTTTGGGCTCAAGCCAGAGACATTGGGCTTCAAGCCAGCAACTACAGGGTCATGTCTATGGTCCCACGCTCAAGCTGGTGAGCCCGCGCTCAAGCTGGCGACCTTGGGGTTTCGAACCTGGGTCCTCTGTATCCCAGGCTGATGCTCTATCCACACTGCGCCATCACTTGTCAGGCACACTTGTCTACTTTTTGATGGCTTACCACAGCTGCTCCCTCAACCTTTGGACATCTAGGCCAATAAATGATTTTCTTGGACAAATTGGGAGCAAGACCAATATTTAATATCTTAATATTTGTAGAAAAGCCACCACAAAGGAGTATTTTTAATAATCCAGCGTGTTATGTCTTTCTCCGGTCACCACGGTACAATGCTGAGTCTGTAGCCAGCAAGGCCGGCAGGTGGGTTATTCATGAAAATGAACACAACTTAGATTCACCCTCAGTGTTCAGAACTGCATTGTGCTGAGGCGTATTTCTAAAAGAACGGGTTAGCACAGGGGTCACAGAGACGTAAAATACACTGTGTACTGAAAAACTGACCACGTATTACCTCGTGCCATAAAGTTCATTTCCATGTTGACACTGACTATTCAACATCTTAGATGGATTATTCTTGTTCAGTCAATAAGAGATATGATTAGTTGATTCATTACTTGATATATAAAAGATAGTTATAAAGATGGATGGAAAAATAAAATGATAGATAGTTCAAATGGATGGATGGATGGACAAACAGAATTAGGAGAAACAGATCAGTGATTCTCAAACTATCTGTGGTGAAATGAAGGACCAGTGTTTTTCCTTTTCAATCTGTCCAGACCAGTCCGTGGTCCTATGGTGGATGGCTTGTATGTAGCTCAGGCCACACGTGACTCAGCACAAAAGTCTGACATCCTCCGACTACCCTGTCCCACGAGACAATCCCACTGATCACGTGCTTAGGTGCCGCAACAATGTCATTTTGCTATAAGTCCTTAAACACTGTCAGCGTCTGTGTCTAGCTTGTCCTGCCCAGTGACACCAGCACACTGGTGTCCGTCCACGGGCCGCACTTTGAGCAGCACTGAGCTACGCCATCAGCTGCCTCACACCGGTATGCCACTAACGCGGAGTGGTTGGGCATCCACCTAAGCTGGCTGGAGCTCTGGCCAGACTGTGTCCCACCCTCGTACAACAAGGGTAAATGGACTGGCTACGAGGTACAACAGTGGGTGACAGATCAACTGGACAACAGAGGAACTAGAGAGATGATAAGCTGAGGACTGAAGAGTGTCTCTGGATACAAAGCGTTCGTTAACATCGGTTCTCGCTCAATAGATACGCAGGGAAGATCAGAAGGACTTATTCCCCGTCCTCCTCCCTCCACCAGTGTTTGAGTATAGATCATTTTTATGATTAAAAAGGGAAAGATAAGCCCTGGCCAGTTGTCTCAGTGGTGGAGCGTCAGCCCAGCGTGTGGAAGTCCCGGGTTCGATTCCCGGCCAGGGCACACAGGAGAAGGGCCCATCTGCTTCTCCACCCCTCCCCCTCTCCTTCCTCTCTGTCTCTCTCTTCCCCTCCTGCAGCCAAGGCTCCATTGGAGCAAAGTTGGCCCACGTGCTGAGGATGGCTCCATGGCCTCCGTCTCAGACACTAGAATAGCTCCATTGTAACAGAGTAACACCCCAGAGGGGCCGAGCATCGCCCCTCTGGTGGGCATGCCGGGTGGATCCTGGTAAGGCACATGCAGGAGTCTGTCTCTCTGCCTTCCCCCTGCTTCTCACTTCAGAAAAACACAAAAAAGAAAAAGAAGGGAAAGTCAGAAACAATCTAGATGCTCATCAACAGGGGATCGGTCTTTTAAAATTATAGTACATCCATACAATGGAATACCACGTAGTCCTAAAGAAATTCAGCAGAATAGCTTCACAGGCAATGTAAATGTCTAATCACTACGTTTTACACCTGAAACTAATATACTATTGTATGTCAACTGTAACTGAAAATTCCTGTATAAAAAATAAAATGGAAAAATTAAAAATAAGAAAATAAAGCAGGTATTTATGTACAAAAGAGGAATGAAAACCAAGACATAGTAAGTGAAACAGGAAGATGCTGAAGGATATAGATAGACCAGTGGTCCCTAACCTTTTTTGGGCCACGGACCGGTTTAATGTCAGAAAATATTTTCACAGACCGGCCTTTAGGGTGGGACAGATAAATGTATGACGTGACCGAGACAAGTGTCAAGAGTGAGTCTTAGACGGATGTAACAGAGGGAATCTGGTCATTTTTTTAAAATAAAACATCGTTCAGACTTAAATATAAGTAAAATGGAAATAATGTAAGTTATTTATTTGTTCTCTGAGGACAGGTACCAAATGGCCCACGGACCGGTACCGGTCCGTGGCCCAGGGGTTGGGGACCACTGATACAGACCACTTGTACTGTGCTGAGAATAGTCCAGGCGGGTACATCCATTTAACATACAAATACACGTATGTGCATGCTTGCACTCACGTAGTTTCTACAGAAAGACACAGAAACTGCTATTCTGGGGAGAAAACTGGAAGACTAGGGCAGGAGGAAGAGAGGTTTCTCATAGCATAGGCTTTGCTGCTATTTGAGTTTTTGGTCATTTATCTGTATACCTGTTCAAACACTTTTTTTGAATTTAACTAAGTCATCCGGAAACATTGCTGTGTGACTCCGCATCGTGGCTTCGTGTGGCAAGGTTCTCAGCAGCCCTCACTCAGAGCTGAGGGTGGACGCCCCTGAGAGGGAGGCCGCCAGCTGCTGGGGCCAGGCACCCTCGGGGGACAGGGCCTAGGGGGGCCTTGGCCGGTTCCCTGTGGTTCCAGAATCTCAGTTTTGTCTGTGCCCCACTGACCAGCCTCAGGGGAACTTAGAAACTGCCCAAAACCACAAGAGAGTATTCTGGAAACAGCCGGACCCACGAGCGATCCAGTCACAAGCAGAGACGGCCGAGTTGGTGCGGCTGGGTTTGAGTCGAAGGGCCAAGGCCACCCACCCTTGTGAAACTGCACACGCTCAACCGAACAGATGACATATGGAAGGACGGACGCATGGACAGATGGACGGGGGCACAGCTATGAAAGGCTCATCTCAGACTCCTCTATTAGTATAAAATTCTTAGGTCCCTAAACAACCAGGAAGAGCTCAAAATAGGGGAGGACAATGGTAGGGGTCTCCTGCTACATTCGGATAAAGCTAGGGTCGGCGTATCTCAGAATTAAGGGATGAGGAAGTTGGCGTTTCCTAGCGAAATGCCAGTATGCCCATCCTAGCCCAGTGGATGAACAACCCCTCACCAGCCAACACCTCTCTTCTTCACCCACACCGGCCACACCCTTCACGCTCCTGCCTCCACACGCCTCTCCCCAGCCTCTTTCTCCTGGAAGACTCCTTGCCCACCTACCCACATTCTTCCCCCTTTTCCAGGCTCCATCACGCCCGCCCTCCTTCACAGGGACACCTCTGAACACCACCTCCCCCGCCCTTCATCCATCTTCTCCCGACTGCGTTTGGTACGTGGAGCTCCCGTTCTAAACCTTCGGTCTGAGGGGCAGAGACAGGATGGAAGTACATTCCCAAACATGGCCGGTTCCTGTGAGAAACCCCAGTGTGCAGCCTCGCAGTGCAAACCAGCAAGGCGCCAGGGCTGGGGGACGCGGAGCCGGCGTGTCTGCCCCCCGTGGGGCAGAGCTGGGGAGAACCCCCCGCAGGGGGGGCACCCGGCTGCTGCCTGGAGGCCACGCAGGAGTTAACCAGGCACAAAGCAGGGGAACAGTGTTCCAGGCGCAGGGAACAGCTTGTGCCAAGTTTCCAAGGCCAGAGGGAGGATAGCCAATGGGAGAAACAGAAAGGCGTTCGGTTGGGCTGCAAACCTCAGACTCATAATGACACACCTCACGAGAAGAGCTTCCAACACACGGAGAACAGCTGCTCTCGGCTCTACCGCCACACGGGTCGGACGGCAGCCATTTCGGCTGGTTCTGTCTGTGTCCCTTGTCTCCCCAGCTAGCCTGCCAGCTGTCCCGGTCGGGAGCCCTGGCACGCGTGTGTCCCCTTCGTGGCACGCCGCACGGTGCTAGCGCACAGGAGTTCAGTGACTTTTCACTAGAAAGGCTGAAACAGCTGATGGCCCTCTAGGTGCCCCCACAGGAAAGGGGGTGTGAGACCTCAGCAAAGCACCAATTCTACGACTCCTTAGTTGTTCATTGACTGCTTTCTCGTATGTGCCTTGACGGGGGGGGGGGGGGGGTGGCTAGAGCAGAGCGAGTGATCCCTTGCTCGAGCCAGCGACCTTGGGCTTCAAGCCAGAAGACCTTGGGCTCAAGCCAGCAACCACAGGCTCATGTCTATGATCCCACGCTCAAGATGGTGAGACCTCGGCTCAAGCGGGATGAGCCCACGCTCACAACGGCCACCCCGGGGTTTCAAACCTAGGTCCTCAGCATCCTAGTCCGATGCTCTATCCACTGCATCGCCGCCTGGTCAGGCCCTACAAGTCTTAACTCAGTTGGTCAACAAGCAAAAATCAAGAATCAATGCTGCCCCAAAGGTCTACAGAAAATTATTTTCAACCTAGCTCTGCACTTAGTCAATGACAAGCAAGCAGCAACCTGGCTTTTTTTCTCCTTGAAACTATTTACAAACATTATCTAACTGACCCTCTCAAGTCCTCGGCAGTGGACCCAATCCAAGCATCAGTTAGGTCATCCACCCCACCCCCCACCACCGTCCCGTCCGTGTTACCTGTAAAAGGACGTGGGTTTCTTAATGGTGGAAACCTTGAGAATGAAATAAAAACAGGCACTCTAGGGTTACCATCTGCGTCTGGCTTGTGTTTGTTTCATCACCTCTCTCTCCAGCACAGAGAGCTCCAAATGGGACCACCCAGCCTGGGTTCAGAAGCGAACTCTCCCGTTCCACCCACCACTCCAGAGTTATCTGGTCACCAGGGATACCTAATTACAGCGCCCGATCATGGGCATGTAACTGGCACAAGGCAACACTGTGCAAGGTCAGAAGCATAGGTTTTAAAATCATTATTCTAATTCCATCTCTGCCACCCCCCTGTTCTGCGACCCCGGGCCATCCACTCAACCTCATTGGGCCTCAGTGTCCTCAACAGTAAAATGAGATAATAATAAGTACCTGTCCACAAGGTCACCATGAGGGTGAAAAGAAAGAATGTATGTGAATGCACGTAGGACTATGAATAAAGTTTGTACACCCATGGGTCAGGCGTGTGCTTCATGGCTAATCTGGGTACCGTCTCTCTGGGAAGCCCCAAGTCAGCTCCCGGCCTGGTCTGGCGTAGAGCAGGTCAGCAGTAAATGTCAATTACCTCCCCTCTTCAACTCTCATTTCTCCACCCCATCCTCCCTCTTTCCCATGCAAAATCAGCCCAACTAGTAGCTACAAGCCAGATTCCAAAAAGTAAGAAACAGACCCTTCTCAGAAAGGACTCGGTCGTCTCTCGCCAAGATGCTCAAGAGAAAGTGCACCCAGGGTGGGCGTTCCAATTCAGGTTCCTAAACAAGAAAAGTGAGTTTCGAATCCTATTTTGAATTTTAAAAACCGGCTTTTAATCTCAGACCCTGGTTGTCATTCAGAGCCATAACCACAACCGAGAGTCCAAATCAGCTTCCTCTATTGCCCAGGTTTCTGTCTCTGGTGTTGGCCAGGTCAATAGCGTGTGTGTGCGTGGAAAGGAGAGAGAAGGAACTACTTCGAATACATTATCTCACCTAATCTTTCAAAATACCACGAAATGGGCATTATTATCCTCATTCTACAAACAAAGAAACGAACTAAGGCAACAGGCAGTATTTTTGAATGACAAAAAGCCCTTCATGACAACAAGGACATCAAAAACAACACCCAAAGAGAAAGAGAAAAAGAACCAGTCGTGTCAGTTAAATATTTTCAAATTGAGAAGGATTTCAGAAATGAACATTCTACACACATTTCTTAAGAAGTTACTCAAGCATGTACTCCAGCAAAATGAAGGTATAACCAACCTCCCACCCCCATCCCCCCAAAAAAGAAGACATGAAAAAAAGAAACAGCGCTTTCAGCCACGGAGAGAAGTAAACAGAAGGTGACAACTCTGTTGTAGGTCTGGAGAGCACTCAGCATCCAGAAAGGCACAGAAAGATGAAGGAATGTGGAAATAAGAGCTCAGGGAAGGAAGACTCGAGAGAATCAATGGAATTACGAGCCTAAAAAGCTGTGATATCATAATAAAGGCAAAGAATATACAGACATATAAAAAGGCAATTAGAAACACAAGAAAAAAAAATGTTTAAGAAAGTCATCAAAATACAAACATGAAAAAAAAAACAAAAGATGAGGCCCTGGCCGGTTGGCTCATGGTAGAGCGTCGGCCTGGTGTGCAGGAGTCCCCGGTTTGATTCCCAGCCAGGGCACACAGGAGAAGCACCAATCTGCTTCTCCACCCCTCCCCCTCTCCTTCCTCTCTGTCTCTCTCTTCCCCTCCTGCAGCCGAAGCTCCATTGGAGCAAAGTTGGCCCGGGCACTGGGGATGGCTCTGTGGCCTCTGCCTCAGGTGCTAGAATGGCTCTGGTTGCAACAGAGCAACGCCCCAGATGGTCAGAGCATCGCCCCCTGGTGGGCATGCCGGGTGGATCCCAGTCGGGCACATGCTGGAGTCTGTCTGACTGCCTCCCCGTTTCCAACTTCAGAAAAATACAAAAAAAAAAAAAAAAAAGATGACACAAATGTAAACAACTGATAGGAGTAAAAACAAAGCCTGTTTGACTTTGGTGCTGAATATATCTTCTTCTGACTGGCCCGGGACTCCTGACACCAGACCCAATGTGCAAGTCTAAAATCTAATCTTAATACACAGGCAATGAATTATATTTACAGAATTGCAATAATGTCATTACTGCTTAAGAATTTTCAACTTTAAGAATAATTTACGAATAAAAAGGTACCTTTATTGGTTATGGGTTCAAAGCTTTGGAATGTCAAGAGTGTCATTGACAAACAGCTAATTATATAACTAGTAGCTGCCCAAACCTCCTTGACTTACAAAATGGGGAATCAAGAAATACTGTCAAAAGTTGACCAAAAGAGCCTGACCAGGTGGTGGCGCAGTGGATAGAGCGTCGGA
Organism: Saccopteryx leptura; assembly: GCF_036850995.1. NCBI lineage: Eukaryota > Metazoa > Chordata > Mammalia > Chiroptera > Emballonuridae > Saccopteryx > Saccopteryx leptura. The sequence continues at coordinate 7,247,788 of NC_089510.1, read as the reverse complement.
CTGGGATGCGGAAGGACCCAGGTTCGAGACCCCGAGGTCGCCAGCTTGAGCGCGGGCTCATCTGGCTTGAGCAAAGAGCTCACCAGCTTGGACCCAAGGTCGCTGGCTCCAGCAGGGGGTTACTTGGTCTACTGAAGGCCCACGGTCAAGGCACATGTGAGAAAGCAATCAATAAACAACTAAGAAGTCGCAACGCGCAACGAGAAACTGATGATTGATGCTTCTCATCTCTCTCCGTTCCTGTCTGTCTGTCTGTCCCTATCTATCTCTGCCTCTGTAAAAAAAAAATAAAAAATAAAAATAAATAAATAAATAAATAAAAAGTTGACCAAAAGAATAACAGATATGGCCTAACAGAGAAACATAGTTATATTAAAGCAATATAAGTATCAAATTTGGGAGAGAAAGAAAAAAGCTTAAGGAGCAACAATCTCACTTTTATATCAGGAGTTAACATTGATAAGTCAAAAAACAGTGGTAAACACGTATTTCAGTTAAGGAGGTAACAATCTAAGAATTAAATGCAAAAATAGTCGTAAAAATGAAGAGGTTCTCTTTGTGAAGTTAAAGGAAGTGAAGGAAGCCATTGTTTTTCAACAAAAGTCTTTCTGTTTTATTGAACTTGTTACCAAGTGCATAGATCACTTTGACAAAAATAATTTTCTACCACACCTTTCAAAAAAAGCAAATCATGAAAATTATTACTAAAAACTGTAATAACAGGCAAATATTATAATTGGGATTGTATTTAAGAGTGGGGATAAAAGATTTTTCCTTATAGAATGTGAGTCAAATAAAAATTTCTTGCAAGAATGGGAAGTTCTACTGAAGTCAGATCATTTTATTCTTTATAATTCTCTATTTTCCGGTTTATGTACAATAAACACATATTCTATTTCTAATCTGAATTTTTTTTTTTTAATTTTAATGTGGTCCATGTTCAAAGTCAGTGTGCCAGGCTGCTAAGAGCTCAGGACCCACTCACACCCCCAGCCTGAGGGACGCCCTCTAGAGGACAGCAGGAACAATGCAGTCATTTCCAGAAGCCCGTGATTTACTGTTAATCCTCTCTGTGGTTACATGCTACCCTAAAGGAATGACCACACAGCACAGGAAAGGTGTGACCACTCAGGACAGGTGCCCTTTAAGAGGTACCAGCAAGTGATGACGTCATACACCTGGGAACAATCATCTCTGAGAAAATGACAAAAAGCTCTTCAAAGCATCTTAGACATTCAGACTTTATTTCCCATAAAGCTTGTTGCTCAGCCGGTGGATGGCCTGGGCATAAAGGTAAGAATGGGGCAAACAGGAAACTGATGTGTAAGCAAAGGGCACCTGATTTGAGGTCCAATCCAGGCTCCACTGTTCATTAACCATGTGACTGTCCCAAAGTCAAGGCGTCACTCTTCCCTGACCTCAGTTTAGAAAAAAGGAAAAAAGAGGAAGGACCCTTGACAATTCTAAAATCTAAAATACTTTGATTTCTGACCTATAACGCCCTAGACTCCCAACCTAAGAGTCTCCTGCTAATCCCATTTCATGGAGATGACAGAGCAAAGTTACGAGTCGATGTTGTAAAAATTAAATCAGGGTAAACTGCCATCCTTTTCGAAACTTCTACTTAATCCACCAAAACGCACTCCCTTCTGAGGTTGTGTAACCCAGTGTGACATATAATGTTCACCCTGTTCCAACTTTAAACAAAGTGCCACTAGACACTCGGGGAACTGTGGGGGACTGCTAACCCTGAAAGACAAGTCACGATGACTTCATTTCTTTAACTCCCAAAGCTATTTGGCCAAAACATTTCCGGGGATGGCATCAGATCGGGCTAGTTTACTACCTGTTGTGTTTTTCAGCTGTTGTTTTTGCCGGTGATCCTGTGCCTGAAGACGCACTTTTCTCTGGGTTGGGGAGTGGTTGGCATTGGGGAGGTGGGCGTACAGATCAGAGCAACTCTCTCTCCCAAACTAACGTCCGCTGTTAACCGAGTTTCACACAGTTCCGAGCTACCCCAACCATTCAAAACATGTATAAAAGGCAATTTTCTGGTCCTGCTCTTATTTACTTTATTGATTGACTTTTAGAAAAAGGGAAAGGGCCTGACCAGGCGGTGGCACAGTGGATAGAGCGTCGGACTGGGATGCAGAAGGACCCAGGTTCGAGACCCCGAGGTTGCCAGCTTGGTGCGGGCTCATCTGGTTTGAGCAAGGCTCACCAGCTTGGACCCAAGGTCGCTAGCTCGAGCAAGGGGTTACTCGGTCTGCTGAAGGCCCGCGGTCAAGGCACATATGAGAAAGCAATCAGTGAACAACTAAGGTGTCTCGACGAAAAACTGATGATTGATGCTTCTCATCTCTCTCTGTTCTTGTCTGTCTGTCCCTATCTATCCCTCCCTCTGACTCTGTAAAAAAAATAAATAAATAAATAAAACCTTTATAGAAAAAGGGAAAGGGAGAGAGGCAGAGAGAGAGAGAGAAACATCAATTCTGTTGCTCCATTTATTCATGCCATCACTGGTCAGTTGATCCGTATGTACCCTGACTGGAATCGAACCCACAACCTCAGCCATGTCAGGGTAACACTCTGACCAACTTGAGCTACCCGGCCAAGGCTTTTATTTGAGGGTCTTTTTTTTTCCCCTACCTTTCATCATATAACAGGCAAGCCCCCTCTTATTTCTTATAAGGTTGTCTGTGTATATTCATTAACACAGTTTAAAAATCATTTGGCTACAAAAAAGATCCTCCCAAATTACTGTAAATCATTGTCTTTTTTCTATTGTGTTTCTTACTAAGTCCATTTCTATAAAAGTCACAATAAAATATTCAAAACTAAATGTCCCTATTAATACAAGACACTAGCTATTTTGGACCTTTATGTACTATAGTAACTAATGTAATCCTTTGGAACAGCATCACATTTTGAAAAATGTCATGTTATTACAACATATATTTGAATTACACCAGCCATTTAAAAGTCAAAGAACTGAGGCTTGACCAGGTGGCATAGTGGGTAGAGCATCGAGCAGAAATGCTGGGGACCCAGGTTTGAAACCCCAAGGTCACCAGCTTGAGTGCGGGCTCACCCGGCTTGAGCCCGGGGTTAACGGTTTGAGTGTGGGATCACAGACATGACCCGATGATCTCTGGCTTGAGCCCAAAGGTCACTGGCTTGAGCCCAAGGTCGCTGGCTTGAGCCCAAGGTCGCTGACTTGAATAAGGGGTCACTGTGTCAGCTGGAGCCCCCTGGTTAAGGCACATAGGAGAAAGCAATCAATGAAAAATTAAAGTACCACAACTACAAATTGATGTTTCTCATCTCTTTCCCTTCTAGTCTCTGTCTCTCCCTATCTCCCTTTAAAAAAAAAAAAAGTCAAAGAACTGAGGACATGTCCACACTGTCACTCGAGAACAAGGAGACCAGTATTGGGAGAAAATGGTCATCAAATCAGTTTCAGGACAAGTGTTTCTCAGCATTGCACCAACCCCATAAACAAAACAAAGGACTTCTCCTCGCACAGCCTGTCAAGAGCGCTGGGGTGGGGGAAGAATAAATGGCCACCAGGGTAAGTCAGAGAGTTGGTTATAATAAACCTCATCCTTTCCTGTGTATTCGTTATTAGGGCCCTCAGACAGCAATCAAAGGGTCAAATGTTAACACCAAAGAAAGGACTGATTATACGTTTTAGACAGCACATAATGTCTTCACATTAAGTTTCAAACGAAGGCTGCCCCATCAGAGAAACATGGGCTGTAAATAAATAAACTCTAAAGGCAAGTTCTAGGAAGAGGAATTCTCCCGGGGCCGTGAACCGCCAGCCAGTGAGTGCAGGCAATGCTGAACCAAGCAGACCAGCGGGCACCGCTGCCATGGTGGCAGCCGGACTCTTCATGACCTCCCTGGTTACCTTGCAGGTGCCAGCTCAGATTCTCCTCTGAAATACAATGATCTCAGGGTACCACACACTAAAACGATTCTCTCCATGTCTGTGAGCATATTTTCCCGTGCAGTGTAATACGAATCTCATGTAAAATTCGTGACATCAGAGAGCTGGAACAACGTGAAGGGAAGCAGAACGAGAAAGCAGAACCCTGATTCGATGGTATTTTAGGTGACCGAGTACGACGACATAATAAAAGTCCTGACCCAATTTCCACACAGTTCGTTGGTCCAGCCCACAAGTGCTCCACCACGCAGTTGCTAGTTACATCACTGTGCAGTGTGGTCATTACCTCACCCCGCTGGGAGGGAGCCATGGGGCCAACCGGGCAGTGCTCACTCTGCCAGCTTGCTTCTCCCCAGAAGAGACCGCAGACCACCTGCACCTCCAAGAGTCCCTCGTGTCCCCAAGCCTCAAGTAGCCTTTCCTCACGGCTATCTTGGTGTCGCGTCCTAGTGGACCCGACTGAGGTATGCGACTGAGAATGGGCACGGAAGGGGGTAAGGGTTTACGCCCAGGCGTCTGGATCCGTATTTCAGACTCTGGGCCAAGTCACGCCTGTGTTTCACGAGGATCATCCACCCCCAGGCCGATCCCCCCAAAACGACCCTGATGTCTCTCCTACCTCTAAGAGTTTCCACGTCCCGAATCTTTGGGGACGCCCTGGAATAACCTCACCAGTCTCTCTGCTTCTGACCCCCTACAATTCCAATACCCAGAGACCCACTCCTTCCTTCCAACTTCCCAGATCGTAGGCAAAGAGCCCGGAGGGACACACCGTCACACACTCCTGCGCGCGCGCCCTGGGCACCGTGACTCCGTGCTCCCCCCCCCGGACCCCCACCCCCACCCACCTAGCCCGTTCCCCCTGCTCCAGGCTGACTTACTTGAGGAAGTACCTCTGACCAGTGGCCGTGAAGGTCATCTCCCAGCCGGGGGGCAGAGGCAGCTCGTCGGTCACATCGTAGGACTGCTGGCGGAGGTGCGCGTGCTGCTGCGCGGGGCTGCCCGCGGCGCCCGCGCCCGTGCCCAGCTGCAGGGACGCGGGCGACGAGTGCGAGCGGACGTGCTGGGCGCCGCCAGCCAGCCGGGGCCCCGGGTGACCGCCGGACGAGTCGGTGCTCGACTGGCGCGAGTGCGAGCCGGAGTCAGGCTCCTTGAAGAACGACTCGGGCAGGATCTTCTTCCGCCACGAGCTGGGCTTGGGGTTCATGACCGAGTTGAAGAGGGCTTCGAGGTCCGTGTCTAGGTCCTGCGTGACGTGGATCACTTGCTGCCCGGGTGGCGGGAGCGGAGGGGGCGCCGAGGCCGGATTCATCTTCTGGAAAAAAATAAATAAGGCCAGATCAGCCTTTTATTTAAGGTCGGAGGAGGGAGTACGGGGAGAAAATGGAGAGAAAAGGAAAAGAAACAGCTAAGTGTCCGCCTCGGGATCCCAGACGCTCGGCAGCAAGACCAGCCGGATGGGGGAGGGGTCCCTCCCTCCCAGCCTCCAGAATTATGCAACTTTCTTGAAGCAAAGAAGTTACTGAGAGAAGGAAGGGCGGGTGGTTGGGGGAGGAGGGAGGTAACTGCACTCGCTGTTGGTGGCAAAGAACAGGTCGCAGCTCTCCAGGGAAGGCAGCCACCCCACCCCCCCAAGAAATCCCAACACGAGCCAGCTCCACGTCGCGCCCCGAAGCGGTGCGCGGGCGCGCTCCAGCGGGCACTACCTGGGCGCGCAGCGAAGCCGAGTGTGGGCGCGCGGCGGCCGCCGTCGGGCCTGGGTCGCTCGGGCGCGTCCCGAGCTTGCAGGACTGGAGCCGGACCCTGGCTGGCCGATCCCAACCTGCCTCGGTGCCTGGCAGTCGAGGGGCTTCGGCTCTCACATCCCCCAAACTGGCCTCAGGCGTTGGCGATCTCGGACGAGGCGGAGGAGGAGAAGCAGACAGCGCGGCCGCCGCGGCTCCCGGACTGTCCCATAAACAAAGTTTGGAGCAAACTCCTACTCCCAGGAAAGAGGCGGGCCCGAAAGTTGAGCTGTTGAATTATGCATGACCTCCGAGTCCCGAGCCTGCCTGCCCCCTCTCGGCCCTCCCCTTTCTCCTCCTCCGCCTCCTCCTCCTCTTCCCCCACCCGGCTCCAGAAACCCTTGGGCGTGATGGGTCCTTTGCAGGCTACGAGGACCCGGGTGCCCCCCACCCACTCCGCCCGGTTGCGCGGACCTCTCCCGCGGAGCCCCGGGTCCACACTCCTTTGAGTTCACCCCTGACTTGGGGCGGGACAAAGGGAAAGTGACCCGTGCCTGTTGAGTCAAGGGCCTGTGGACCGAAACCAAAGCCGGGGGCGGCGGAGGGCGCACGGCTAGGGGCCCAGGCGGAGGAAGGGCCGGGCCCAGGCGCCGCGCCCTCCCTTCGAGCCGGGGCCGAGCCCGGCGGCGCCGGGAGCGCCGCGCTGCTCCGCGGTTCTGCTCGAGGGCGGGCCCGGCTGCGCCCCTGCACGGGGAGACACCAAGGCCAGCCTTTCCACGGGAGGCCGCTTAGAGCTTCTGACCATATTTGGTCTGGCGAGGAGGCATCTCGGCTGTTTGGCTTTCAATTGTCTGCTCCGGCGCAGACGGGGCCCGGAGAGAGGCTCTGTCGTTGGACACGCGGCTTCACCCGCGGGTGCGCTGTAAACAAACCACCTTCCAACCCTCCGTCAATCCTCAGTTTCCCCTCCGGGTGACTCGGGACACTAGGGGTTGGGAAGAAATGGAGTCAAAGCTGGGTGCTGGAAAGGGAGAGCAAATCGCAGTCCCCTCCCCCGCCAGATTCGCGCGGGCAGTGGGAGGATTGGAATGTCCCTGCCGCCCTCCAGAGAGCCTGGAACCAGGATGGAACCCAAGCAAGTGCTGGGAGTCAAGAAGGGGCGGCAATGACCCGGAAGAGGCCACGCACCCTCCCACGGACTGGATCTGGACGAGGGGTGGAGACCCCCTGCCCTCATGCAGCCCGTGAGACGCCTGCGGGGAGCGGCAGGCGCCTCGCCCTCCGGGGCAGATCGAGTCTTTCTCTCCGGTCCCCTGTCCACTGGGGGGAAGGGAGTGTGGCTACGAGGTAAACCACTTTAAAAGACTCCCACCCCACCTCATTTGATTCACAGAGAAGTTTATGAAATAAGTGAAAAGAAAACACGCAATATATGTAAAGTACTTTGAACAGCACCCAGACCACCCACATACCTATTTGTTAAATAAAATGCAAGTGTTTGTGCCTGAACATTTTTATAAGGGTGAAATAAAGTCAAAATTTAAATCTGCAGTTACCTTGAAGAAGAAAAGTTTACAGGAAGGACAAGGTCACCCTCTAGTTTTGCCTTGAAAAAATGTAGGCATATTTGGGGGCTGTTCCCTCAATGGCCGCTGCCCCACACTGCCCAAAACAGAGCAGTGCCCACCCAGTGGGCCGCCTTCCCCCAGCACCTGCGCTGCAGGGGTGCCCTGAGTCCCGCGTGGTGAAGACCGGGGCTGCCTGAGAGGAAGACGGCAGCGTGGGGCACCTTCACAGGGAAGCAGACCCGGCTCCTTTCCGGAGACTGGGATTCGGGGGTTCCCCCTGCAGCAAGTCCTCTCCGCGCAGGACCCGCATAGGGAAGGGGGAAGCCACCAAAAGTCACTCCGAAGGATAGATAGCATCTTTGCCAAAGCTATCTTCAGAAGCCACCACACTTTCAACAATGGGGAAATTACCTATGAAACTAGAGAGGAAGTGGTTTCTAATTCAGAAACCACAAGGCAGACCTGATGATGGAAAGGTGGAAACAAACGGGAGGGCAGCCCTCCTCCGTCCAGGAAGGTCCTCACCCGAGGAGGAAGGTCCTCACCCGAGGAGGAAGGTCCTCACCCGAGGAGGAAGGCCCCGCTCGGCAAAGAGGACCTGGCTGCTACAGGAGAAGAAGCCGCCCGGGGAGCCGTGAAGCTAACCCTGCAGTGAGAATCAGGGTTGGGACCGTGGGCGAGGACGTTGTCCGCATTCCTTGCTGAGCTTTGAGAAGTCAGGAGTGAAGGACAGAGGAGCCTGTCCCTCAGATGGAAGCTGAAGAGCGGAATAACTCAAAGGGAAAACGCCTGGTTCCCAAACAGCCTATCAGATGTGACAGTGGACAGCTGAGCAGATGTGCTTGACTGCTTCAAACAATAGTTCCAGATTTAGTAACATTTACATGTCCTCTGTATGTATCAGGTCCTGCCCTTATAAAGCAGCATAACAGATACATATATAATATCTGGAAGGAGATACCTAAACTCTCTATTCCTGGGTTTCCTTCTTTAAAAGTAAGGACACTGCCCTGGCCAGTTGATTCGGTGGCAGAGCATTGGTCCAGTGTGTGGAAGTCCCGGGTTTGATTCCGGTCAGCACACTGAAGGAGGGACCATCTGCTTCTCCACCGCCCCTCCCTTTTCTCTCTCCTGCTCTCTCTCTCTCTTCCCCTTCCGCTGCCATGGCTGGATTAATTCGAGCGCTTTGACCCCAGGTCACTGAGGATGTCTCCATGGAACCTCGCTTCAGGTGCTAAAAATAGCTTGGTTGATTGACTCATCAGCCCTAGATGGGATTGCCAGGTGGATCCCTATTGGAGTGCATGCGGGAGTCTATCTCTTCTCCTCTCGTTTCTAAAAAAAAATAAAATAAAATAAGGACAATAACAGTACCCACCTCACAGGAATCTAGATCTGACCACGAGACAGGCATGCCTCAGAGATTTGCAGGTACGGTTCCAGATCGCCAAATTACCAAGTATCACAATAAAGCAAGCGTTTTATTGGAAGGATCAGGCCTTCAATTTGTAAAAAAAAAAAAAAAAGCAACATTTGTTAAGCCCAGTAAAGCAAAGCACAATAAATGTAGGTATGTCTGTACAAATTTTATCTGTTGACCCATGATTTAGAACACAAGCTTTGAAGTGCCTAGCTCTACTCTCTACACTGGGCAAGTAGTTGAGCGTCCTTAAGTCACAGATCATACATTTACGAACTGGAGGTAATACTGGGGTAGTCTGTGCCATTGCTGCCCTTCAGTGGCCGCTCCCTCATCAGTCACACCCTCAGGGAGTCCCGCCCACTCAACTCCAGACTGGGCAGAAGTGAGGTTGTGCTCTTCCCCACCCTAACCGTTGAGAATGTGTGGAAGTTTCCGCTTTTGTGTTTTGGGGAGACTTAAGCCACTCTAGGTAAGAAGTCCAATTGCTCTGTGGAGAAAGTACACGGAACGAGGGGGTTCTGAGATATGTGGAGAGAGAGAGAGAGAAGTCCAGCCACCCCGATCTGAGCTGCCCCCAGCCTCCAGCTGGCTTGCCACTGACTGCAAACACAGCAGGGACACCAGCCAGACAAATGACGGAGCTACTGAGCCTAGCCCAGCTGACTGTGGAACAGTGAGCAAATAAAATGGATACTGTTTTAAGGCACTAAAATTTGGGGTTTCTTTTATTACAAAATGGGCGTTTGAAGGATTAAATAAGAAAATACAGCCTGACCAGGTGGTGGCGCAGTGGATAGAGAGTCGGACTGGGATGTGGAAGGACCCAGGTTCGAGACCCCGAGGTTGCCAGCTCGAGCACAGGTTCATCTGGCTTGAGCAAAGAGCTCACCAGCTTGGACCCAAGGTCACTGGCTCCAGCAGGGGGTTACTCGGTCTGCTGAAGGCCCACGGTCAAGGCACATGTGAAAAAGCAATCAATGAACAACTAAGAAGTCGCAACGCACAACGAGAAACTGATGATTGATGCTTCTCATCTCTCTCCGTTCCTGTCTGTCTGTCCCTGTCTATCTCTGCCTCTGTAAAAAAAATTAAAAAAAACAAAAAAAAACAAATAAAGTTTTTTTGGTTTTTTGAGAAGCATCAACTCGTAGTTGTGGCACTTTAGTTATTTAGTGATGGCTTCTCATGCATGCCTTGACAGGGGGTGGGGGGCAGTGACCCCTTGCTCAAGCCAGCAACCTTGGTCTTCAAGCCAGCAACCTTGGGCTCAGCCAGCATCCATGGGGTCATGTCAATGATCCCAGGTACAAGCCAGCGACCCTGTGCTCAAGCTGGCGAGCCCGTGCTAAAGCCAACAACCTCAGGGTTTTGAACCTGAGTCCTCAGCATCCCAGGTCAACTCTTTATCCACTTCGCCACCATGGGTCGGGTCAAATGAAGTTCTTAACACAAATTTTGTTACTAATATTATGGCACTGTTGGGCAGATAAGATATATTATGCTCACTTTGTTAAAGATGGCGCTGCCCACATGAAAACTGTCGCCCAGGTGATATTAATGTGTGTTGGGGGCAGGCTGTGGGCAGGCAGAATCCTTGTAGCCTGGGGCTTGGTTTTGGGATTAAGCCTTTCCCACCCTTTTTGATGTGGGGTGGTACAATCCCATCATGCCTCAGATAAGTGACTTTGTATTAGAGACTTCCCTATTTTGTATATTGGATAAAGGTTTTGATTTCTACACTATAAAATGGGGGCAGAATGGGAGCTTGCTCGCTCTTGGTTCCTGAGATTAACATTAGAGGAGAGAGCAGAGCAGAGAGCAGAGAAAGGCCATGTGGAAGAGGCCAGGAGAAGCAGCAAGATGGCAGAGTATTGAGTGAGAAGCCAGTTAGTGCAGAGTTTGTGCAGGGAGAAGGAAGGAGATGGGGGACAGAGGTGAATAAGTCTGGTGAGCCTGTGGCTTCTGGCTTTACAGGCACTCAACAAATAATTACTGTGATTTAAGTCCCATGGAGGCCCCAAAGAATTGATCATGTATATCCCCATTTTACAGGTACAGAAACTGGCCCAACGAGTTTTAAAGTATTTTGTCCAAGTACATACAATAAATTTCTGAAAAAACAAACAAAAAAAACACCTGGCTTCAGCCCAGGGTTTGTAGTTCTACAATAGATCAGATTGCTTTTCTCCACTCCCCCACCCTGTGTGAGCCAGAAATCACACTCCCTGGTACTGTCTGTAAAGCCAGTAGCCACGGCCACCAACACAGCCGCCTGGCTCATGCAGGTTCGCATTAGATTCAGACAGACAGTAATGAAACAATGGAGCCAAGAACTGGTGGGCCATTACCTTTAATCCTAGCTTACACCTGGTGGGCAAGAAATACACACACTGGGAAAACACTTCCCTTTCCATTCAGGGCTCCCAAAGCTACTGACTTATCCGAGTTTCCTAAATCAAAGGTTTCTAACCTCACCAGCCTTATTCACCTCTGTTCCCCATCTCTTTCTCTCCGCACAAACTCTGCACAAACTAGCTTCTCCTTCAGCACTCCGCCATCTTGGCTACTTCTCTCTTCCACTTGGCCTTTCTCCGCTCTCCTTCAGCATGGGCTCCTCTGACCCATTTTTTCCCCCCTCTGACCCATTTTATAGTGTAGAAATCAAAACCTTTAAGCCAATATACAAATAAGGAAGTCTCTGATACAAAGTCACTTATCTGAGGCATAAATGGGATTCCTCATGAGAGTGCACCACCCCACATCATGCAACAGTCAAGGGTGTGGGGAAAGCTTAGTTTTGAGAAGATCTTAGTATTAGAAGGATGTTGAAAAGATCTTAGTATTAAAAGGGTGGGAAAGGCTTAGTCTTAAAACTAAGCCTTAGGCTGTAACGACCCTGCCTGTCCCCCCACACGCAATGCAAACTGTAAGTGAGCAAACATATATATCATATATATTTACAAACTTCTTTGACCCACACTGTCCTTTTAAGTCAGCGTGCTAGGTACCGCCTGTCAATCTTACAGAGAGGTCCCCGGTTTTTACAAGGTGATCAATGGAGAGAGCACTCCTGCAGATACGGAAATCCTTCTCTCTGCTTGCTAAGACTTCCCACTGCAAGTCCAGCTCGCTTCCACATTTTCCCCTCCACACTCTTCCTACGGAAAGCTTCCCTGAATCAGCGGTCCCGCCTCCCTCTCCGTCCACACCCAGCCAGTGGCCAGTGCTATGGATTCTTTCTCTTGGTGTCCCTCACCGGCTCCCACAACAGGACCTTATCTCAACGGCTGGATGGCTCCGAGGCGCACAGCGGGCGGCCTCCTAACTGGTTTCTCCGCCCCCAGTCTCTGTTTCTCGCCTCCTGCTGTCATGATGTCATCCCCTGTCTGGCTGGCTTTTCACAACTGCCCACAGAAATAAAGGTCCAAGCTGCCGATCGAGTGCCTAGAGTCTCCCGACAAACTTCCACCACCTGGCTTTGGATCTTGAGTCTTCCACAAATGTGTCTTCGTCCCCTCCCGGCAGGCTCTGAGCCAGGCACATGCGGCCTCTTCCCTCACAGCAGCTTTGTGTAAACCAGGGGTCCCCAAACTACGGCCCGCGGGCCACATGCGGCCCCCTGAGGCCATTTATCCGGCCCCGCCGCACTTCCGGAAGGGGCACCTCTTTCATTGGTGGTCAGTGAGAGAAACATAGTTCCCATTGAAATATTGGTCAGTTTGTTGATTTAAATTTACTTGTTCTTTATTTTAAATATTGTATTTGTTCCCGTTTTGTTTTTTTACTTTAAAATAAGATATGTGCAGTGTGCATAGGGATTTGTTCATAGTTTTTTTTTATAGTCCGGCCCTCCAACGGTCTGAGGGACAGTGAACTGGCCCCTGTGTAAAAAGTTTGGGGACCCCTGGTGTAAACCCTGCCCAGCATGGCCCCTCTCTCTCCATGGTCTGCCTTCACTAATCTCTCCCTCCTTCCTCCTACATTCAGGTGGTTCTCCTCTTGTTCACTGCCTTGATAAGTGCACCTCGCACTGCCTCGGAGTGCGCCTTCTCCCTCGGTATCCGCCTCGGAGTGCGCCTTCTCCCTCTGTATCCGCCTCGGAGTGCGCCTTCTCCCTCGGTATCCGCCTCGGAGTGCGCCTTCTCCCTCTGTATCCGCCTCGGAGTGCGCCTTCTCCCTCGGTATCCGCCTCGGAGTGCGCCTTCTCCCTCTGTATCCGCCTCGGAGTGCGCCTTCTCCCTCGGTATCCGCCTCGGAGTGCGCCTTCTCCCTTGGTACCTCCGCCTCGGAGTGCGCCTTCTCCCTCGGTATCCGCCTCGGAGTGCGCCTTCTCCCCGGTATCCGCCTCGGAGTGCGCCTTCTCCCTCGGTATCTGCCCCCCGCAGCTGGATGGGAACAGCCCTGGGGAGAGAACCACCTCAGATTTCTTCGTGGAATTGCTGCTCTAGAGGCTGGGATGCCTTTGCCAAAGGGAGGATGGGCCTTGCGTGATTTTTAAAAAGATTTATTTATTCATTTCAGAGGAGAAAGAGAGAGAGAGAGAGAGAGAGAGAGAGAAGGGGGGAGAAGAGCAGGAAGCACCAACTCCCATATGTGCCTTAACCAGGTAAGCCCCTGGTTTCAAACCAGCAACCTCAGCGTTCCAGGTCGACGGTTTATGCACTGCGCCACCACAGGCCAGGCCCTTGCGTGATTTTGCCCATCTTCTTTCTCACCCACTGATGCACGGTCGTGATTTGTAAGGTATGCCCCCCCCCCTGCCCCCACCATTCACAAACACTTTGGCAACGTGTATGGACTCAGATCCCGAACAAGATGGCAAGCTTTTGGTGGACAGTTCTAAGAGGACTTCGTCTTAGGTGGTTGTGTTTTTTTCTCCCGGGCCTAACAAGGTGTTCTCCACACAGGAGTGTCCAGGCTATGTGGTCACCTAGCCCAGCGGCTGCCCCCTACCGCTGAATTGCTGACTTCTCCGAGGGACTGCAGGGGGTGAATGGTCAGAAACTCCTTGGGCTGGGGGGTTGTTAGAGGACTGGGCCCAGGAGCCCTGGGGGCAGAACCTGCCTGGACTTGCTGAACCAGTATGAGAAAATCCCCAGAGCAGACTCACCATTAGCAACTGAAGAGGAGCAAAACAGATACGGATCGGATTAGATAAGAGTTTGAGTAATAAAGAGTCCAGAAAAGTGGTTGTTTTGTTTTTTTTACAGGGACAGAGAGAGAGTCAGAGAGAGGGATAGATAGGGACAGACAGACAGGAACGGAGAGATGAGAAGCATCAATCATCAGTTTTTTGTTGCAACACCTTAGTTGTCCATTGATTGCTTTCTCATATGTGCCTTGACCGTGGGCCTTCAGCAGACCAAGTAACTCCTTGCTCAAGCCAGCGACCTTGGGTCCAAGCTGGTGAGCTTTTTGCTCAAGCCAGATGAGGCCGCGCTCAAGCTGGCGACCTCGGAGTCTCGAACCTGGGTCCTTCTGCATCTCAGTCCGATGCTCTATCCACTGCACCACCGCCTGGTCAGGCCAGAAAACTGTTGAAAAATATTAATCCCTGTTGCAGTAGGAGCATAAGAGTTGACCAGTTTCTTGACAAATCAAATATGACACGTATTCATAATTTGCCACGTCCCAAATGTCTGGCAGTGTGCAGCCTATAGTAAAAATTCACAAAGGCTTAAAGCAGAATGAATTGGTGTTGGGAGAAAAACACAAATTGGCGTTGCCACCCCATCTTTTCATTTGCCTCTCCCAGGGGCTGGTCTCGTTGGCACAGTGTGCTTTGTGGTCCCAGTAACGCCTGACTGGCATGATTACAAGGGACATCATTCTAATAATGATGGTGATGATGACGGATGAACTGCCTTCTGCCCAGTGTTATCTACTGATTCAGCAATGCAGCTGGACCAGAGGAAAAAGAAATCTGTGAGATTTCTCCTTTCCATAGGTACTGTGTGTGATTGTTTAGCCCTTGGTATTTTTACAGTATTTTTTTAACCAGGAAAATTTTTTTCCCATTTTTATTGATTGATTCTAGAGAGAGAGAAGAAGGAAGAGAGGGCAAGAGAAGCATGGGTTTGCTGTTCCACTCATTGATGCATCCATTGGTTGATACTTTGTGCGCCCCAACGGGAGGTCGAAGGCACAGCCTTGCTGTATCAGGGCGATGCTCTTACCCACTGAGTTACCTGGCAGGGGCCAGGAAAAATATTTTTAAATGGCAAAAAATTAATTAAGAAATCTTTTCTTAGAAAAGAAGAATATACTTTGAGAATCAGTAACAACAGAAAGTGTGGTTCCAAGGTTAACCATTAAATTGCATTGTCAAGTTGCCAATTGCAGCATAATCTAGAATGGAGGAACATTAGAAAAGAGTAGGGAAAATCTATTAGTAGGAAAAACATTTAACAAGAGGTTAGCTAAGAATATATATCTGACAGCACAATGTATTCAATGAAGTTTTTGGTAGCTTTCTTGAAAGAGTATTTATAAAGATGATGTACTGCCCTGTCTGGAAAGCTCAGTTGGTTAGAGCATCGTCCTGAAGCACAGAGGTTGCGGGTTCAATTCCCGGTCAGAGCATGTAAAGGTACAGATCTCTCTCTCCCCCCTTCTTCTTTCTCTAAAATTGATAAATAAAAAATTTAAAAATAAATAAGGACAATTTACCAATGTGAAAAGGATCTTGTTAATCATTTTTGATGAAAATATCCAGAAACAAATATCTATGAACACCATAATTACAACTTTGTTCAAAAACATGGGGAAAATGAATGAAAAGTAAGATGCTAAAATAATATCAAGAAATAAAATGCGGCCGTGGCCGGTTGGCTCAGTGGTAGAGTGTCGGCCTGGCGTGCAGAAGTCCCGGGTTCGATTTCCGGCTAGGGCACACAGGAGAGGCGCCCATCTGCTTCTCCACCCCTCCCCCTCTCTTTCCTCTCTGTCTCTCTCTTCCCCTCCTGCAGCCGAGGCTCCACTGGAGCAAAGATGGCCCGGGCGCTGGGGATGGCTCCTTGGCCTCTGCCCCAGGCGCTAGAGTGGCTCTGGTCGTGACAGAGCGACGCCCGGAGGGGCAGAGCATCGCCCCCTGGTGGGCAGAGCGTCGCCCCTGGTGGGCGTGCCGGGTGGATCCCAGTCAGGCGCATGCGGGAGTCTGTCTGACTGTCTCTCCCCGTTTTCGGCTTCAGAAAAATACAGAAAAAAAAGAAAAAGAAAGAAAATGCATATGTAAAAATAAACAAATCAATGTTTCTTTCCATGTACTTGGATCTATAAGTACATGATCTATCAGGATAGATATAGGAGTTGAATCATCTCTCTCAGGAGCCTAAACCATATTAATATCATTAATATAATTTTAAGTGTGTTAAGAGAATATTTAGCAATTTTTGGGGGGGAAATTTCAATGTGCTTAGTATTATCCATACATTCAATAAACACACACACACACACACACACAACTTTTTTTTTTTTGAGTGTCCACATTTGCAAGACCAGATGCCATCTCTCAAGCTGAGGACATTCGTTGGTGGAAGTGTCATTCAACTCCTCCCTCTACCCAAATAAGTCCTCAATCTGGTTGCACCAGCTGTTCCAGCCACTGCCGCTCCCTGTCTCATTTGTCATGTTGACAGGAGCCAAGCATATACAAGCTCTACCACTATCTCTCTGTCTTGGCATTGTCCAGATTCAAGTGAGGCCACTCTCTGTGTCTGGTCAAAGACGGTCGATTCGTGGTCTAGTGTCAAGGGAAAGACAGGAGGCCCAGCCAAACCCAGACGGGGTGGAGGGAGCCCAGAACTCAGATTCTGCTCCACAAGAGAGCTCCCCCTACAGGCATGAGTTCAACTCACACATGCTTTAAAAATTGCAAATTTATCCTTTAAGAAATATGTATTTGCAGCCCTGGCTGGGTTGCTCAGTAGATAAAGCATCAGCCCAGAGCACGCACCCCCAGTCAGGGCATGTACGAGAAGCATCCAGGGAGCGCACAAATAAATGGAACAACTAAGTGGAACAAGTGGATGCTTCTCTCTCTCTCTCTCTCTTTTTCCCTCTTCCTCTTCCTCCTCTCTTTCTCTCTCTCTCTCTCTCTCAAATCAGTGGGGAAAAAATATCTAATTTAAAAATACTTTTATTGCTAAAAATGCTAACATCATCTGAGCCTTCAGCAAACCATAATCTTTTTGCCGGTGGAAGACCTTACCACGCAGTATCCACGGAGTTCGATAAAGGAAGGCACAAGAAACCGCGGTGTGCCTGCAGCGTCTCTGTCTGATGATAAAGACCACAAAATTGTTTTTATTTCAAAATTTTGTGAAAGAAGGAAAAAGAAGAAGGAATAAAAATTTCCTATAATCCCACCACCATGTTATTATATAAGATTTTAGTTTATTCTGTGCCCATCTTTTTTCTCTGGATGTATGTGTGCCTAAGTACAGGTTTCTATCCTGACCTGGACCAATTCAATGGGAAAAGAAAATTTTAATACGTATTTTCAGATCATCTCAAACAAGAGGGTGAATTTATTCTCACAGAATGTCTGCCACACAATGAATCCTAATTTAATTATATGGCTGTAAACATTTCCACCTAGTCATAATAATTAAAAGTTGTTAGTATTTTAATAATCAGAGTAATAGTAAATAATTATTATTTCTTTTTAAAGAGAGAGAGTGGGGAGAAAGAAAGGGGTGAAAAATGGGAAGCATCAACTGATAGTAGTTATTCTTGTATGTACTTTCACCAGGCAAGCCTGGGGTTTCGAACCGGTAGCCTCAGTGTTCCAGGTCGACGTTTTATTCACTACACCACCACAGGCCAAGCTAGTAAATAATTTTATATACTATTTTACAGATCACAGAAGAATGTCACATGTACAGTCGCATGTGAATCTCACAGTAACTGCGAGAACTGGCAGACAAGCCTTCCCAGAACCCCTGGGAAAACCCTAGGATCACTGGCTTGAGCACAGGATCACCGACTTGAGCACAGGATCACCGGCTTGAGCACAGGATCACCGGCTTGAGCATGAGATCACCCATCTGAT
Source organism: Saccopteryx leptura (assembly GCF_036850995.1). Lineage (NCBI taxonomy): Eukaryota > Metazoa > Chordata > Mammalia > Chiroptera > Emballonuridae > Saccopteryx > Saccopteryx leptura. The sequence goes on along the minus strand of NC_089510.1, from coordinate 7,230,069 downwards.
CTCAAAGTCGCTGGCTTGAATGAGGGAGGGGTCACTGGCTCTGCTGTAGCCCCCTGGTCAAGGCACTTATGAGAAGAAATAAATAAACAACGAAAGTGAAGAACTACAAGTTGATGTTTCTCATTTCTTTCCTCCCCCACCCCTTTCCCCTCTCTCTTTCTCCCTTAAAAATAAAAAAGAGCCTGACCTGTGGTGGCGCAGTGGATAAAGCCTCGACCTGGAAATGCTGAGGTCGCCGGTTCGAAACCCTGGGCTTGCCTGGTCAAGGCACATATGGGAGTTGATGCTTCCAGCTCCTCCCCCCTGTCTCTCTCTCTCTCCTCTCTTAAAAAAAAATAAAAAAATAAAAATAAAAAATAAAAAAGAGTTAGTACAATGAGCATGACACCAAAAAGAGGGCAGGAAGCTCCCGGAACAAACGAGTCAGGCAGAGAACTCTAGGGGTGGAATGGCTGCTCTTGGACAGAGGTCTGTAGCCGTTTGGCTTTTAGAAGTGACTCAGCAACAAAAGCCTTGGAGGACTCACGTGACGCTCTTGACAATCGAACCTTAAGACAGGGGTCCCCAAACTACGGCCCGCGGCCCCCTCAGGCCATTTATCCGGCCCCCACCGCACTTCCGGAAGGGACACCTCTTTCATTGGTGGTCAGTGAGAGGAGCACATTGACCATCTCATTAGCCAAAAGCAGGCCCATAGTTCCCATTGAAATACTGGTCAGTTTGTTGATTTAAATCTACTTGTTCTGGCCCTGGCCGGTTGGCTCAGCGGTAGAGCGTCGGCCTAGCGTGCGGAGGACCCGGGTTCGATTCCCGGCCAGGGCACACAGGAGAAGCGCCCATTTGCCTCTCCACCCCTCCGCCGCGCCTTCTTCTCTGTTTCTCTCTTCCCCTCCTGCAGCCAAGGCTCCATTGGAGCAAAGATGGCCCGGGCGCTGGGGATGGCTCTGTGGCCTCTGCCTCAGGCGCTAGAGTGGCTCTGGTCGCAACATGGCGACGCCCAGGATGGGCAGAGCATCGCCCCCTGGTGGGCAGAGCATCGCCCCATGGTGGGCGTGCCGGGTGGATCCCGGTCGGGCGCATGCGGGAGTCTGTCTGACTGTCTCTCCCTGTTTCCAAGCTTCAGAAAAATGAAAAAAAAAAAAATTATAAATCTACTTGTTTTTTATTTTAAATATTGTATTTGTTCCCGTTTTGTTTTTTTACTTTAAAATAAGATATGTGCAGTGTGCATAGGGATTTGTTCATAGTTTTTTTTAGTTCGGCCCTCCAACGGTCTGAGAGACAGTGACCTGGCCCCCTGTGTAAAAAGTTTGGGGACCCCTGCCTTAAGACGTCATGGGCACTAACCTAGTGGCTGCACATCGTAATTCTACTAAATCATCATCTCCCGTTTTGGGGGCAAATATTTCAGGCAAAAGACATTTTATATTTGACTCCGTATTTCCTCCCACCTGTCATCATTTTGTGTTTCACAGAAAGGACAATAATTTAAGGATATTTTAAAAGAGACTGGAAACACCTTGATAAAGTATCAAAGAAAAAATGGAGTGAGACGATCCCCGAGATTTGCTTACCACCTTACTGAAACAATTCTGTAACTACTGTCTAAGAAAGTGCCAATCGACGCTCTCCCAGCTATGGGTTAGCCGGAAGTTCAATGCCGGAGATGGGAGTGACTCCGTCTGGATAGTGAGTATTGCATCTATTAAAAACAAAACTAGTTAATGGTTGTCAAGGAGAAAGGTCTCTAGATTTTTGGTTGTCCACTCCTCTTGTAATTGTTAAAAGACTGCTTTATCCAGTTAGGTACGGCAGCTCATGCCTTTCCAGGAGAAAGGACAAAGTTCTTTGTCTGATGTTGATTTAACTCTATCTCAGTGAGAGGTCTGGCTCCTCTGTCTGCCCCGGGGGTAGGTATCCCAGGCATACCAGAGCTAATGCTTCATTACTCCACGTTACAGCCCAAGGTTGTACTATAAGCAGTGGATCCCGTTCTTAGAACAAAAGTCATCACCAATAGAGAAAAACCCCCCCTTTTTTTAAATTTTATTAAATTTAATGGGGTGACATCAATAAATCAGGGTACATATATTCAAAGAAAACATGTCCAGGTTATCTTGTCATTCAATTATGTTGCATACCCATCACCCAGAGTCAGATTGTCCTCGGTCACCTTCTATCTAGTTTTCTTTGTTCCCCTCCCCCTCCCCCTTTCCCTCTCCCTCTCCCCCCACCCCCCTTAACCACCACACTCTTATCAATGTCTCTTAGTCTCGCTTTTATGTCCCACCTACGTATGGAATAATGCAGTTCCTGGTTTTTTCTGATTTACTTACTTCACTTCATATAATGTTATCAAGATCCCACCATTTTGCTGTAAATCAGGGGTCCCCAAACTTTTTACATAGGGGGCCAGTTCACTGTCTCTCAGACCATTGGAGGGCCGGACTATAAAAAAAACTATGAACAAATTCCTATGCACACTGCACATATCTTATTTTAAAGTAAAAAAAACAAAACGGGAACAAATACAATATTTAAAATAAAGAACAAGTAAATTTAAATCAACAAACTGACCAATATTTCAATGGGAACTATGCTCCTCTCACTGACCACCAATGAAAGAGGTACCCTTCCAGAAGTGCCGCGGGGGCCGGATAAATGGCCTCAGGGGGCCGCATGTGGCCTGAGGGCCATAGTTTGGGGACCCTTGCTGTAAATGATCCGATGTCATCATTTCTTATGGCTGAGTAGTATTCCATAGTGTATATGTGCCACATCTTCTTTATCCAGTCATCTATTGAAGGGCTTTTTGGTTGTTTCCATGTCCTGGCCACTGTGAACAATGCTGCAATGAACACGGGGCTGCATGTGTCTTTACGTATCAATGTTTCTGAGTTTTGGGGGTATATACCCAGTAGAGGGATTGCTGGGTCATAAGGTAGTTCTATTTTCAGTTTTTTGAGGAACCACCATGCTTTCTTCCATAATGGTTGTACTACTTTACATTCCCACCAACAGTGAATGAGGGTTCCTTTTTCTCCATAGCCTCTCCAACATTTGCTATTACCTGTCTTGTTAATAATAGCCAATCTAACAGGTGTGAGGTGGTATCTCATTGCAGTTTTGATTTGCATTTCTCTAATAACTAAAGAAGATGAGCATCTTTTCATATATCTGTTGGCCATTTGTATTTCTTCCTGGGAGAAGTGGAAAACCCCTTTGATGAATTCTCCGACAACCCTGGAGCCAATAGTGATCTTTTCTTTTTTTTTTTTTTGTATTTTTCTGAAGCTGGAAACAGGGAGAGACAGTCAGACAGACTCCCGCATGCGCCCCGACCGGGATCCACCCGGCACGCCCACCAGGGGCGACGCTCTGCCCACCAGGGGGCGATGCTCTGCCCCTCCGGGGCATCGCTCTGCCGCGACCAGAGCCACTCTAGCGCCTGGGGCAGAGGCCAAGGAGCCATCCCCAGCGCCCGGGCCATCCTTGCTCCAATGGAGCCCTGGCTGCGGGAGGGGAAGAGAGAGACAGAGAGGAAGGAGGGGGGGTGGAAAAGCAAATGGGCACTTCTCCTATGTGCCCTGGCCGGGAATCGAACCCGGGTCCCCGCACACCAGGCCGACGCTCTACCGCTGAGCCAACCGGCCAGGGCCGCAATAGTGATCTTGATCCCTCCACAGATGTCCCTTCAGACATTCTGCTCTCCAAAGAACGCCACATGGGTTTCAAACCTATTGTAGTCGTGTTTAAACACCCCACAAAGAGACCGCCAAGAAGTAAATCTCAGTCTGTTTGGCTGAAAAGACTGACATGATCTGGTGGTAAATGTCATCCTTGCTAATGAATCCCCCTGTTGACTTTCTGGGTAGCTTGGCCGGATGGGCCTGAAGACCACACTTCACAGCCTCCAAAGCAAGCAGCCGGTGTGGAAGGGGCCCCGCCCACCCCACCTACCGTCCCCAAAGGCCTTTGTGCAGCGTCCAAGCTTTCACCTTTCGGCAGCCTTTCCTGGTTCCCCACAACGGGCCGGGGTGGGGGCGTGTCTGGGGAGAGGCAGTAAGAACCCCCCGGAGAGGGCTTTTCCTACCCAGACCTTCTCTGCAAGGGAACCTCTTCGGTGGTCACAAAAATCCCAGCGAGGAGAATCCCAGCCAGGTTTATTCCTGAGCCAGTTCCCTGGGTCCGCAGTGAGGGGCAGCGGTGCCCAGTCGGGGACAAGAGTGCCCTTTCTTCTGATTGTCACAGATCCCTCCGCACTCAGCGGGCCTCACTTCAATCAGGGACGTCTGCTCTCTGGGAGTGTCGCTGCACTTGAATTTATGGTCTTCTGGCTTGAAGAAGACAGCACAGGCTCCCACTGGCAGAGTCTAACTGGAAGGGGAAGGAGGGCACAACGGAATTAATCCAGGAAAACTCGGAGGGCGAACTTGTCCTTCTGCAAACTTCCCCTGGTACAAGCTCCAGAAGACACGCACACACCCTGGAACTCCTGTGCAGAGGTAAGTCGCAGTGAGCGGCCAGCAAGCAGATGTCTGTTCAGCCTGCCATGTTCAAACGATATATCAAGAAAAAAACAGAATTTGAGAAAAGCAGATGATTGCTTGGCACAGAGAGAGCTAGCAAGCATGGTTTGTGGGTCAGTTCAGAGCGACCAGGAAGCAGTTGCCAAGATGGAATGACCTGAGAATGAGATGCATTAAAGGAAGAATTGGGCCTGACCAGGCGGTGGTGATGTGGCTAGTCAGACCGGGACACGGAGGACCCAGGTTCGAAACCCTGGTTGCCAGCTTGAGTGCAGGCTCATCTGGTTTGAGCAAGGCTCACCAGCTGGAGCCCAAGTTTGTTGGCTTGAGCAAGGGGTCACTCGGTCTGCTGTAGCACCCCCCCCCTACTCCACCCGTCAAGGCACATATGAGAAAGCAATCAATGAACAACTAAGGTGCCGCAACGAAGCATTGATGCTTCTCATCTCTCTCCCTTCCTGTCTCTCTCTCTGTCACTCTCTCTGACTCTGTCACACACACAGGAAGTAAGAATTGTTTTCCTCCAATAAAGCAGTGAAAGAAGAAGAACACGCTGGCAGCGTCTTCAGACGGCAATGCACCCACGTTCGTAGGGCATGTGGGCAAAGAGGGCCAATGAAGGGGGGGGTTGGGTGAGATTCAGACTGCAGCGCCCTTAGAAGGCTCTGGCCAGGCTAGTGGGCAGCTCCAAGACACTATCTGACCAACAGCGGCGCCCGGAGGGGCAGGGTGGCTCGGCATCGGCACCATGCTGCACTCAGCCGTGGCCTGGCCGCAGAGAGCGCGGTCTTCAGTGCGGACAGTGCAGTGAATCTCCCAAGCGCGGCAACGCCCCCGACCTCGCAGTGGAGGTGATCCTGCATCGTAGGGAGCCCCAAGCCGGGGGCCAGCGAGGCGTTCCCAGTCTGTCCAGACCGAATCACATAAACGGATTGCTCCGTCCGTACTCGGGGTGCAGTTATACCAGGGTCCCGTGGGCCTCTCCTCCTGGAGGCGAACTTAGAAGAGGGAGGTTAATGAGACCAACCACAGCCCCGGCTGCTGCGGGTGGTCCCCTGGCCACCGTGGGTCCGTCTCCTCGCTCCTCCGCCGTCCACTCGACCCTCTCCACATTCTATGCGCTCACCTGTGCAGGTGCCGACGGCTTGTTTCCCTGGTGGTGCAGCTCCAACCTGCACTTCTAGAAGGGCCCACACTGCAAGCAAGGAGGGGACGAGTCTGAGTGCTGTGCCACAGGTCACGCCCTCCGCACGCAGGAAGCCTGAGTGTGGACTGAAGACAACTAGACGCAAGTGGACCAGAGGGCAGAACAAGACATGAACTCCCACAGATACTGTCTGAGCTCCTGGATGTAACTGTTCCTGATGCCCACAACTATATAGTTAGCAGGGACAATCAATTCCTATTATTACATGAACTGATTTGAGTCTATTTCTGTTACTTGAACTGAACTGGTAGCCAATACCTAGAATTAAGAAATAAATGGCCTGACTGGTGGTGGCACAGTGGATAGTGTCAACCTGGGACACTGAGGTCCCAGGTTCGCAGCCTCAAGGTCACCAATTTGAGCATCGGATCATTGACATGATCCCATGATTGCCAGATTGAAGCCCAAGGTCGCTGGCTTGAGCGAGGGGTCACTTGGTCTGCTGTATTCCCCCGGTCAAGGCACATGTGAGAAAGCAGTCAATGAACAACTAAGGTGCCACAGCTATACATTGAAGCTTCTCATCTCTCCTCCTTCCTGTCTCTCTTTCTCTCTCTCTTTCTCTTGCTAAATAAATTTCTCTTTTATCTTCTTTCCATAAGCCTAGGGAAAAAACCATAAACTCACTTTTTTTCTGTGACACAAAATTATTTCAGTGAGGTCCTGCATGTTCAAGGAGTATTCTTAGTTAAATTCCACAGGCCAGGCCCAGAACCCCTGGTCTTACCACTCTTTCCTTCTCCTCCTCCGTCACCTGGCCACCCGGCTGAGGAGTCAGGGGAGGAGGCATCCCCGCAGCTGCCCCTGGAAAGAGAAGTCGGTGAAAACCACCCGAGGGCTCCCTACCTGTAAAGCCAAGCGGCTCCGTCCTATCCCACCGGTCCAGCCCCCCGTCTGAAGAGTCTCTCTAGATGGCAAGCGGCCTTACAACACTCACCAGGCTCCTAACATCTTCACCTCATTTTGTAGAGCCGCAGGGGCATGGCCGGAAGTGCAGGAGGGTGAAGAGCACTTCCCGGCCTGCTCCTCACCCCCCTGAGGGCAGACAGGGCTGGGCAGCGGACCTGGCGCGGGAGCTGCGGAGTCCTGAGAGCTCCGGGGTTACCGGGGTTACCGGGGTTACCGTTCTGAAGCGTCGCTGCGTTAGACGTGCTGGAGAGCCTGAGCAGACGGTGGCTCCGCGGCTAGGGCGTCAGCCTGAGACACAGGACACGGGTTAGAGACCCCGAGGCTTGAGCTCAGGCTCATCTGGCTTAGCACGAGATCATAGACATGACCCCACGGTCACTGGCTTGATCCCAAAGGTCGCTGGCTTGATCTCAAAGGTCACTGGTTTGGGCAAGGGGGTCCCTGGCTTGGCTGGGGCCCCCCAGTTAAGGGACATAGGAGAAAGCAATCAATGAACAACAAAGGTGCCGCCACTATAAGTTGATGCTTCTCATCTCTCTCCCTTCCTGTCAGGTACCCGCTGCTGTAAAACAGACCACCCTAAGCTTAGTGGTAAACACAACAGCGGTAATTTGTTGTCATCACTCTCCGGCCCGGTCCGGGGGCTGACTGAGCTCCGCCACACAGCTGTCTCTCGAGCTGCGTCGTGCGGTTGTGTCAGAGGTGACCAGGGTCGGAGGCGCCTCCAGGGCCCTGTCCCTCACGAGTCGGGTCCCTGACTCCAGCCCTTGTGGAGGCCGCTGAGTAGAACACCTATAAGGTGCTTCCCCATGTGGGCAGGGTGTCTTCGTACGGGGCTAGCTGGGTTCCCAGGGAGGTGTCCGGGGAGAGCCCGATGAAGCCGTCTCCCCACTGATGACCGAGCCTCTGAAATCATAGTCACTTCCCCTGCCTTCTGTCCTCAGAAAGGTCACGAAAGCCCACCCAGCTTCAACGGGGGGGGGGGGGGGGGAGACCGCTTCCACCTCCGGGCTAAAGAGGAACGAGTCCCAGAAGGTGTGCATGTGAGATGAGAAATACCGTTGTAGCCATCTCTGGAGAGTATTACCTGCCACAGCGAGTTTCTTTCAGTAATGTTGACTAGATGCTGACTGAGTGACTACAGGCATCCTTATTATGTAAATTTTTTTTTTTTTCAGAGACAGAGAGAGAGTCAGAGAGAGGGATAGACAGGGTCAGACAGACAGACAGACAGGAACGGAGAGAAATGAGAAGCATCAATCATTAGTTTTTCGTTGCACATTGCGACACCTTAGTTGTTCATTGGTTGCTTTCTCATCTGTGCCTTGACCGCGGGCCTTCAGCAGACCGAGTAACCCCTTGCTCCAGCCAGCGACCTTGGATCCAAGCTGGTGAGCTTTGCTCAAACCAGATGAGCCTGCGGTCAAAGTGGCGACCTCGGGGTCTCGAACCTGGGTCCTCCGCATCCCAGTCCGATGCTCTATCCACTGCGCCACCACCTGGTCAGGCTATTATGTAAATATTAATGATCACTTCTGTACCACTGAAACACTGTGATCCAGAAAAGCAAAAACCACCACTGAATGAAAATATTCTCTACTATGCAGTGAACTCGGCCTTCCCACCTAACACTGAGCGTCGCTGTTGGAAATGGTGATATCCACACACACAATGCAAGACGCAAATGGGATGCTTGCAGAAAATAACAGCTTCCGTTCAGCGAGCTTTCACTCATTTCAGAGAACAGGTGGAGTCTCAGGGTAACGGCAGGGGCAGTCACCCACTGAAGAAGAAGGAAACTAGCAAGGCAAGGTCGATCATGTGTTCGTGGAACTACTTGAAAATCCAAAAATTAAGAAAGGCATTAGGGAAAATCGTTGAAGCACGTTGAGCATATCTGCACATTAAGCGAAGGGTGTTCTGTGTGTTAATTTTTGTGGGAAAAATTATGTGCTTTCCAACAAAAACAACAAAAAGCAATATTTGATTTAGTCTTCATATTTTTCCAAAGATCAGCCCCTAGTTTCTGTGATAACCTACATTTTGTTACATATCAGGTAAAATCACTTTTATAATTTCTAGTTCTAATTTTCAAATGTAGTCCAAGCCACACTTCTTTCGACGAAATTATCCGTTTTGCATGGATTTCCTTCAGTACTCTTTTCCTGACTACGTTTCATAAAGGCCCTCCTCTAAGTCCCAGCTTCCATTCTTCTCTGGAGGGTTACGTCTGAGCCAATCAATTAAAATGATGTCGGCGATAGGATTTTCACAACTTTCTTAGAAAAACCTGTCACATCAGGTGACAGAGCTTTTTACAAGAAGCACTGGGTTTTGCCTTAGAAGTTCGGACAGCCTGCCGCTGTGGCTGTCCCCCACTCTTTCATCCAGTGTGTACTGAGCACCTGCTTGTGCAAGGCAGCGTGCCACGCCCTACGGGAATCATAGGGACGAACGGACCATGATGAAAGCATCAATACACGAGTTTTCATTCAGAGTCACCCTGGAGTTTATACCACCATCTCTAGCACCCCCAGCTGTGGCTGCATAGCTCAAACAGTATAAAACACATTTCCTGTGGAAACTGTATTTAAATAAAAACCTTTACCCTCAAGTTATTAGGAAAAGAGCATCTCCCATTCATCTATCTCACCTGCCCTTCGTTTGGGTGATCACCGGTTACGAAATGATGCAGATGAGCATGCTGAAATGTCCAGAGTGGTCTTCCAGCATTCTGACACGTTCAAAGGACATTTTCAGTGGGAAGGAATCATAGAAATTGTTCATACTACCTCCCTCATTTTTTTTTAATTTTTTTTATTTAATTTTTTTTATTTTTTGCATTTTTCTGAAGCTGGAAACAGGGAGAGACAGTCAGACAGACTCCCGCATGCACCCGACCGGGATCCACCCGGCACGCCCACCATGGGGCGGCGCTCTGCCCACCAGGGGGCGATGCTCTGCCCATCCTGGGCGTCGCCATGTTGCGACCAGAGCCACTCTAGCGCCTGAGGCAGAGGCCACAGAGCCATCCCCAGCACCCGGGCCATCTTTGCTCCAATGGAGCCTTGGCTGCGGGAAGGGAAGAGAGAGACAGAGAGGAAGGCACGGTGGAGGGTTGGAGAAGCAAATGGGCGCTTCTCCTGTGTGCCCTGGCCGGGAATCGAACCCGGGTCCTCCACACGCTAGGCCGACGCTCTACCGCTGAGCCAACCGGCCAGGACCACCTCCCTCGTTTTTAAGATGAGGAAGAGGAAGCTCGGCGAGGGGACATGACTTGTCCAGGGTCACGGGAACAGACAAGGGTAAATCAAAGTAAGACCCCGGCCTCTGATTTACTCACTGCCCCGGGGTCTTCCCTGTCCGACAGACAGCGACAGCGGATCCGGCTGTCTCAGGATGGAGCAAGGCCTGTTTTTCCAACCTGAAGAAAAAAAAGAACAAGTTACCACACCTCTAAGGCAAACAAACAGACAGGCTCCTCTGAAGAGAAGGAGAAAGTGCAAATCTTCCTTTCGGCAGAGCCGTCAGCTCAGCTGGTGGCCAGTTATGTAAATGAGGGTAATGGCTTTCCAGGGGCCTCGGCTGGAGCCTGCTGTGTGCCCTGGAAAGAAAACGGCACTCTGCACTTGTATAATAGCTTTCCCCAGCCCAACAATAATAAGTAAGACTTTGTACTTCCAGCCAAATATTGCCGAGTGCTTAACAAATATTTAACCCAGAATCCTCAGAGCAACCAAGAAAGGAAAACTTTAGAAACTAGGAGGAAAGAAAGCACCTCTTACCGCCAGGATTCAACGGGGGATCTCAGGTCAGAAGAAATGGGTGGACCCGCGGCTGGGAGATGCCACGGGCACGGTGCCCGACCTGCAAAGGCTTTCCTGTGCTGGAACACTGTCTCAGGTGACCCAGACGCCGGACTGCGGGAAGGGCAGAGGAGGACCAGCAAGCCCCTGCTCCTTTTCCCAGTGAAGCTCAGTAGTTTTCAAAAGGAGGTTTGGGGCCCTGGCCAGTTGGCTCAGTGGTAGAGCATCAGCCTGGCATGCAGGAGTCCCGAGTTCGATTCCCGGCCAGGGCACACAGGAGAAGCGCCCATCTGCTTCTCCACCCCTCCCCCCCTCCTTCCTTTCTGTCTCTCTCTTCCCCTCCTGCAGCCAAGGCTCCACTGGAGCAAAGATGGCCCGGGCACTGGGGATGGCTCCATGGCCTCTGCCTCAGGTGCTAGAATGGCTCTGGTTGCAATACGCAACACCCCAGATGGGCAGAGCATCGCCCCCTGGTGGGCATGCCTGGTGGATCCCGGTCGGGCGCATGTGGGAGTCTGTCTGACTGCCTCCCTGTTTCCAACTTCAGAAAAATACAAAAAAAAAAAAAAAAAAAGGAGGCTTGGTTCTGGGTCTACTATAAAGGTGCTTTTGAGTCTCTTCAAAGATTGACATATCCCCTAAAAGAATCTTCTTTTTTTAAAATGTTTTTTATTTATTCATTTTAGAGAGGAGAGTGAGAGTAAGAGAGAGAGAGAGAGAGAGAAAGGGAGGAGGAGCAGGAAGCATCAACTTCCACATGTGCCTTGACCAGACAAGTACAGGGTTTCAAACAGGTGACCTCAGTGTTCCAGGTGGACGCTTTATCCACTGCACCACCACAGGCCAGGCCTAAAAGAATCTTCTAAAACCATGTATCCCTTCACAAAATTTTAGTTGACATCTAAAATATTTTGTATCTTGAAATAATTATGAAGGCTGTAATTTCCAGCATATTATTAATATAAGTAGTTTAAAACAAACTGTTGCAATACTTTAAAAAATATGCAATTGAATCTAAAATCCAAGCAACTTGATGCCCATCATTATCCATTTTAAAATATATATAGACAACTACTTCTGTATTTTTTCTATTGACTGATTTTTAGATAGAGGAGAGAGAGAGAGATTGAGAGAAACCAGGGGGAGAAGCAGGAATCATCAACTCACAGTAGTTGCTTCCCGTATGTGCCCTGACCGGGCAAGCCCGGGGTTTTGAACCAGCGACCTCAGTGTTCCAGGTCAATGCCTCATCCACTGCGCCACCACGGGTCAAACAACTTCTTTTTTTTACAGAGACAGAGAGTCAGAGAGAGAGATAGACAGGGACAGACAGACAGGAACGAAGAGATGAGAAGCATCAATCATTAGTTTTTTGTTGCGCATTGCGACACCTTAGCTGTTCATTGATTGCTTTCTCATATGTGCCTTGACCATGGGCCTTCAGCAGACTGAGTAACCCCTTGCTCGAGCCAGCGACCTTGGGTCCAAGCTGGTGAGCTTTTGCTCAAACCAGATGATCCCGCGCTCAAGCTGGTGACCTCGGGGTCTCGAACCTGGGTCCTCGGCATCGCAGTCTGACGCCCTATCCACTGTGCCACCGCCTGGTCAGGCCAGACAACTTTTTTTTTTTTTTTTTTTAGACAACTTCTTAATAGTCAGAAATTTTACATCACTCTCTTTTCTTAAGCTCATATTCTTTTTATAAAAATTTATTTATATTTTACATAGACAGTGAGTCAGAGAGAGGGATAGACAGGGACAGACACAGGAACGGAGAGAGATGAGAAGCATCAATCATTAGTTTTTTGTTGCGCATTGCAACACCTTAGTTGTTCATTGATTGTTTTCTCATATGTGCCTTGACCGCAGGCCTTCAGCAGACCGAGTAATCCCTTGCTCAAGCCAGCGACCTTGGGTCCAAGCTGGTGAGCTTTTGCTCAAACCAGATGAGCCCACGCTCAACCTGGCGACCTCAGGGTACCTGGGTCCTCTGCATCTCAGTCCGATGCTCTATCCACTGTGCCACCAACTGGTCAGGCTTAAGCTCATATTCTATCCCACATCTATATACTTTTATCCTAATATACTATATTATTTTGCTCAATGGTCTCATTGATTATTATACTTCTCTGCAATAGAAATGCTCATAAATTAAGTTTTCTTTTCCTTTTTTTTTTCCTATTTTTCTGAAGTGAGAAATGGGGAGGCAGAGAGACAGACTCCTGCATGAGCCCGACTGGGATCCACCCGCATGCCCACCAGGGGGTGATGCTCTGCCCATCTGGGCCGTTGTTCCGTTGCAACCAGAGCCGTTCTAGCACCTGAGGTGGAGGCCATGGAGCCATCTTCAGCACTTGGGCCAACTTTGCTCCAATGGAGCCTTGGCTGTGGGAGGGGAAGAGAGAGACAGAGAGGAAAAAGAGGGGGAGGGGTGGAGAAGCAGATGGGTGCCTCTCCCGTGTGCCCTGGCCAGGAATTGAAGTTGGAACTTTTACACGCCAGTCCGACGCTCTACCACTGAGCCAGTTGGCCAGGGTCTAAATTAAGTTTTCTTAATTTCCTGTGTTTTTTGTTTTGTTGCCAGAGAGACAGACAGACAGTAAGGGAGAGAGATGAAAAGCATCAACTAGTAGTTGCAGCACCTTAGTTGTAGATTGATTGCTTTCCCATATGTGCCTTGATGGGGGGTGGGGGGACTCCAGCAGAGCCAGTGACCCTTGGCTCAAACCAGCGACCTTTGGGCTCAAGCCAGTGAGTCAGTCACCTTAAACTCAAATTGGCAAGCCTGCAGTCAAGCAGGTGACCTCAGGTTTCAAACCTGGGACCTCAGTGTCCCAGGTCAACCCTCTATCCACTGAACCACCCCTGGTCATGCTAACTTCCTCCCTGTGCTGCTGTTTGGCTACTATGTAGTAACAAATAGGCTCAAGCATGTAACGGCTCAACACAATCAGAGTTTCTTTCTTCTTCACATAATGGTCCTGGGCGAAGTGATTTTCTTCACACAGTAATGAGAAAATCCGATTGTCTCCCGACATATAACTCCGCCACCCTCTAGAACAAGGATCTAGCTTGCACGCCTATTTTTCTGTGTCCTGAGAGCTAAGAATAGAGTTTCATAATTTTTCAAGGCCTACTTTAAAAAGGAAAAAGAAAGAAGCAGAATATAAGAGGCCTTACGTGCTCTGCAAAGCCTAAAGGAGTCCCTGTCTGGACTTTCTTCTCTTTTCTTTCTTTTTGCCGTCCCGTTTCCCCGAGCCTCGCTCCCGACTGTATCTAGCTGGTAAAGCAGAGCATGGAAGAGATTTTAGGGGGAAAGGCCCGCAGGTGACATTCTGCTGCCGGACGATTACAGGGCTGCACCTTACAGCAAGGGAGACGGGAATAGATTTTGGGAGGCAGCTAATAGATTCCACCACGGTCAGGCTCTCAAGTGCAAAACAGAATTGTATCATTATATTATTATAAAGCCAAAACATATCACAAATAACCCACACATGTGACAAATTCAGATAGACATTAAACATAAAAAGTAAAATTTTATTAGCGGTGCAGTTCTTACTAAGATGGATAGGACTATTATCTTTTTAGTCAGTTAGTATGTCCCGCGTTAGAACATCAATTTTATTCCTATTTTTCATTTTTAGAAAAGTGACCGGCCCTGGCCAGTTGGCTCAGCGGTAGAGTGTCGGCCTGGCATGCGGGGGACCCAGGTTTGATTCCCAGCCAGGGCACATAGGAGAAGCGCCCATTTGCTTCTCCACCCCCGCCCCCTCCTTCCTCTCTGTCTCTCTCTTCCCCTCCCGCAGCGAGGCTCCATTGGAGCAAAGATGGCCCGGGCGCTGGCGATGGCTCCTTGGCCTCTGCCCCAGGTGCTAGAGTGGCTCTGGTCGCGGCAGAGCGACGCCCCGGAGGGGTAGAGCATCGCCCCCTGGTGGGCAGAGCATCGCCCCTGGTGGGCGTGCCAGGTGGATCCTGGTCGGGCACATGCGGGAGTCTGTCTGACTGTCTCTCCCCGTTTCCAGCTTCAGAAAAAAAAAAGAAAGAAAGAAAGAAAGAAAGAAAGAAAGAAAGAAAGAAAGAAAGAAAGAAAGAAAGAAAAGTGACCAACAAGAAAATTTCACAAAAGTAAAAGGATTGGAATGGAGAAAGCGTTGCCCTGGCTGGGTGGCTTGGTTGGTTAGAACATCGTCCCAGAGCACAGAGGTTGCCAGTTTGATCCCCGGTCAGGGCACACACAGGAGCAGCTCAATGTTCCTCTCTCTCTCTCTCTCCCCCTGCCTCTCTGGCTAAATACAATAAATAAAAATTTTAAAAAACTTAACTAAATTACTTTAACTTATTTATGATTTTATAACAAATAATTTTATACTCTATCATCAGAAATTTGCATTAATAATCCATCACCTAAAAATTAAGTTAAGGAATTTTTGAATGTTATGGAAAAATTTTTGTTAGAAACATTCTGACTTGCAAAATGCTTTAGCGCCCAGTTATTAAAACCATTTACTTCTGGCCTGACCTGTGGTGGTGCAGTGAATAAAGCGTCGACCTGGAATGCTGAGGTCACCAGTTGCCTAATCAAGGCACATATGGGAGTTGATACTTCCTGCTCCTTCCCCTTCTCTCTCTCTCTCTCTCTCAAGTGATTAAATAAAGTCTTAAAAATAAAAAGATAAAATTAAAAATATATATTTACTTCTGCAGTTTCTGGGAAATTTGTTAAGAACTTCTACTAAGATTTATCCAATGATTACCTTTGTTCACTTTAAATTAGAAGTGCCCTGATTATTCTGAAAATAAAAGTATGAATTTCAAGAGCCCCAGATGGAGGTCGCCAGGGGCATCCGGTGAGAGTCTGTCTCCCCTCCTCTCACTTAAATTAGGAAAAACAAACAAACAAACATATATATATTAATTTCAATATACATTTGCCAATACATTATTTTCCAAAACATGCTTTTAGTTTACCAGATTATAAATAGTATTTTCTTTTTTTTTTTTTTTCATTTCTGAAGCTGGAAACGGGGAGAGACAGTCAGACAGACTCCCGCATGCGCCCGACCGGGATCCACCCGGCACGCCCACCAGGGGTGATGCTCTGCCCACCAGGGGCGATGCTCTGCCCATCCTGGGCGTCGCCATGTTGCCACCAGAGCCACTGTAGCGCCTGAGGCAGAGGCCACAGAGCCATCCCCAGCGCCCGGGCCATCTTTTGCTCCAATGGAGCCTTGGCTGCGGGAGGGGACGAGAGAGACAGAGAGGAAAGCGTGGCGGAGGGGTGGAGAAGCAAATGGGCGCTTCTCCTGTGTGCCCTGGCCGGGAATCGAACCCGGGTCCTCCGCACGCTAGGCCAACGCTCTACCGCTGAGCCAACCGGCCAGGGCTATAAATAGTATTTTCTTCAGGAGTTTAGAGCTGGTGATTTAACTCATTCAACCTAGAGGAAATATGTACTTCCCACACAGACTAATTGGAAAAGGCAGTCCTGGGTTGTCAAATCAATCAGCTAAATCAGGCTTGAATTCTGTTGCAAAAGTCCAGACTCATCTATGAGTCCAAACGAGTCAGAATGCAACCTGAAGACCAGCAGACACTGAGAAAGTACGACCTGCCGGTCAAGATGGCGGCCCGGGCCATGCGGCACCGCCCCCTCCCGCACCACATCAGAACCGCAGCCGGACTACAGAACAGCCCTCACTCGGCGGCATCTGGAATAGGGCGGAATGGAAGTCCTACAACCGGGGCTTAGAGAAGCCACATCGAGTGTGAGCCAGCAGGCCGGCGCCCTGTCTGAGTGTCCGTCAACCTGGCTCCCACTGCTCACCCCACCCGGGTGATTCCCGAGAACCCGCCCTACCCAAATTCCGGGCCCACCGAAGCCATTTTTGTGGCTTATCCATGTAAATGGCTTGTCTTGGCTCATGCTTTGGACTTTCCTAAAGTCTCTCAGACAAGCAGCATCTGGCCTCTGTGTACCCCATACCTCCTGCTAAGGGACCCCAGGCCTGGCACGAGCGGGAGCCGGCCTGGGTTCACAGCTTGGCCTCTCCTGGGCTCCTCCAAGCCCAGCACACAGAGCAGCCTCTGCACAGTGCTCTGCAGCTCCTGCCAGGTGGCCCCAGGCACAGAACAGGCTGGGGCTGCCCTTGCACCTCCCTGGAGGCCCCAGAGCCAGTGCCCCCTGTGGTCAGTTTAGACCACACCAGAGTACCAGCCCGCCACCTCCCTGAGCAACGCAGCCAAGGGGCAGACTCGGGGAGCACCGAAGCCCCACTGAAGCCAGTCCTGCTCCGTGGCTCCTCTGCTGTAGTCGCAGCCAGTCCTCAGGAGGTCAGTATCTGGCTGGCCTGGGGCTCAATACCTCCCAGTGATGCCGACAGCCATCAAGGGTCATCTACCCCAGGACAGCGCACACAGCCCACACCAGGGGGCACCAGGAGTGCCCAGCTCGGCTGACTGGGAGGCTGTGCCTATGGGCCCTACGGGACACCTGCTACACACGGCCCCTCTGCCAAGACTGGGAGATGTAACACACCGACCTCACACAGAGGAACAAACACAGGGAAGCTGCCAGAACGCAGGGACAAAGAAAATGTCCCAAATGAGAGAACAGGAGAAATCTCTGGAAGAGAACAAAAAAAATGGAGGCAAGAAAATGTTAATGTGAGAAACATCCAAATCTGTGAGCATTTTTATGAGTTTATCTGAGCCAAGCTGTTGCTAATTGCCAGGAAGGAAAATCATAACGATTTGAGAAAATGCTCTGGGAAATGGCGGTTTCGCCACTTGTTTTATACGTCAGACTCCAAGCAGAAGACATAAAGGGTGACGTGAAATCCACCGGTGATAGGCCAGGGAGGCAGGAGAAAGCAAAATGGGGAGATTTCTGGGATTGGATAAAAAGTAAAACGCACTTCCTTTAGAAAGGCAAGCAAAGGGTAGTTACCAGTGGACAATTAATATGATAACAACAACAACCAGTGGATCTGTGGATCCTGCTCTTGTGGGCGGGCTGCACCCGGAGGGGACAGGACAAGAAGATGCCTCTTACATTTACAGGTATGTTATCAGGTACCTCACTGTATAGGCAAAGAGATAACAGATAGGCTCAATTAAGGTAAGCATGGACCTTTGTCAGAGAAAAATACCGCCCTAGGACAGGACTACCCACCAAGGACTTTTAATTGGAAAGTTTTCATCTGAGACCATCCTGTGTGGTTATTGTAGGTCTCTGAGTCTGCAAGGCCACCGTGCAGGCCTGCCCTGAGCTTGTCAGGCTCAGCATGGGGCCCCTTGTGCATCTACACAAAGGACTAGCGACAGAGTTGGAAACAATGGTGTTGGTCAAATACGTTTGTAAATATATATATATGTTTGCTCACTTATAGTTTGCATTGGGTGTGGGGGACAGGCTATAAACAGGAAGGATTCTTATAGCCTAAGGCTTAGTTTTAGGACTAAGCCTTTCCCACCCTTTTTGATGTGGGGTGGTGCAATCCCATTACGCCTTAGATAAGTGACTTTGTATCAGAGACTTCCTTATTTGTATATTGGATTAAAGGTTTTGATTTCTACACTATAAAATGGGGGTAGACCAGGAGCTTGTTCTCTCTCCATTCCTGAGATTAGCAATAGAGGAGGGAGAGCAGAGAGGAGAGCAGAGAAAGGCCACGTGGAGGAGAGGAGAAGCAGCCAAGATGGCGGAGTGTTGAAAGAGAAGCCAGTTTGTGCAGAGTTTGTGCTGAGAGAAGATGGGGAACACAAGTGAATAAGTCTGGTGAGCTAGAAGCCTTTGATTCTAGGAAACTTGGATAAGTCAGTAGCTTTGTGAGCACTGAATGAGTGGGTTTTAAAGCCTAGTGTGTGTTTTTACTTGCCCACCGGGTGCAAGCTAGGATTAAAGGTAATGGCCCACCAGTTCTTGGCTTCATTATTTCATTACCGTCTGTACAAATCTAATGCGAACTTGCATGGGCCGGGCGGCTGTGATGGTGACTGCGGGTACTGGCCATACATTTGGTGTAGTCTGTGGCAGGATTTGGATCAGTTCAGAATGGAGCCTCCACTACTCTTAGAGGTGAAGTAGAGGACTGACTGCTGTTATGGTTCCCCCTGGCTGTCCTTTTGGGGACCGTAGGCTGGCTGACTTTTACAGCCATGTGTGAGGAAAATGAGAGCTCTGTGGAGAAGGCTGCCTGGGACCTGCAAACCGAGCAGTGGACGGAGCTGGAGCAAATGTGGGAGAAAGAAATGCCAACCCTGGAGCTGGAGGAAGCGCTGGAAGAGGCTGACCAGGTTCGTGAGATTCGCTTGGAAATGGAGCAGCTGCTGGAGGAGGACTCACAGGTTCGTGAGTTGCAGATTGCCCTGGACGCTGTGGAGAGCCAGCAGCGGCGGGAGGCCGGGGCTGAGGCCAGAGCTGGAGCAGCAAGGTCTGCGGAGCAGAAGGCGGCGGCAGGCGCCTGTGATAGTAGCCCTGGCCACTGGCTTAGCAAATGGCTATAGGAATGCTCAAGGAACAAGAACCGGTCAGAAGTGAAGAACACACTGACTGAAATGGAGAATAATTTACAGGGAATCAACAGTAGAGTATCTCAAGATGAGAATCAAATCAGTGTTTTGGAACATGAGGAAGCAAAGAACACCCAATCAAAAATAAAAACTGTAAAGAGCCTCTGGGACAACTGTTAATCCAAATTCGGAGGGACCCGAAATATGGAAGACAAGAACAAGGTCCATCGTTTACACATCAAAGCTTTAGTGTCTAGCTTGGCCAAGTGGCAGGAACTCCGACAGAAATCTGACAGAGAGTGCGCCGGCCCTTTGTTCTACTTAGTTTTTATAGTTTTGTAAGTGGGAAGTACAGAAGCAAAAATTGCAATTAGGAGCCCCTTACCGCTATTGGTTATAGTCATATGTCCTTTAACATGATAGGACCACGTTCAATTTGCAAACCATACATCATTTGAGAAAACAAAATTTACAAGCCAACACAATGGTAGAAAGATGTCTCTTTACATATTAAAGGCCTTCCTATATTATCTAGTGTTTATCTGCTATCTCTCTGTCCAGAGTCACACACGCATTTACATAGGAGAGGTAGTTTCGGTGGGGACAAATGACCACAAATGGCTCATTGCTATAAGAAAAGGTTTATTTTGGCTTTTCTCTCCCTGTACCTGGCTAGCCATTCACCCCTTTCCCCACAGGTGTGGTGGAATGTCTGGGAATCCATGTTTTCTTCCCCTTTACATTTATAATACAATGCCAAGGGCCATCCTGGTTATGCCAATCACACAGTACAGAGACTATGTCTCACAATTTCTCTGCACACCTTAACCTAAATTAATAAAATGTTCTCCAAGCCTCCTAAAATATTAATATTAATTCTGTAGCCTTTGGTACTTTACAACACCTGCGGGTGAAATGCCTCAGTGGCTCCTCACAACTTCAAAAGCATCAACATTCTCATCATGGGGAGCGGGTGGAGGGGAAGAGAGAGAGGAAGGAATTGAAAACCTATTTAAAAAAATAATGACGGAAAACTTCCCTAAGTTTTCTGGTGAAGGAAATAGACATACAAGTCCAGGAAGTACATAGAGTCCCAAAAGAAATGAACTCAGCCCTGGCCGGTTGGCTCAGCGGTAGAGCGTCGGCCTAGCGTGCGGAGGACCCAGGTTCGATTCCCGGCCAGGGCACACAGGAGAAGCGCCCATTTGCTTCTCCACCCCTCCGCCGCGCTTTCCTCTCTGTCTCTCTCTTCCCCTCCCGCAGCCAAGGCTCCATTGGAGCAAAGATGGCCCGGGCGCTGGGGATGGCTCTGTGGCCTCTGCCTCAGGCGCTAGAGTGGCTCTGGTCGCAACATGGCGACGCCCAGGATGGGCAGAGCATCGCCCCCTGGTGGGCAGAGCGTCACCCCTGGTGGGCGTGCCGGGTGGATCCCGGTCGGGCGCATGCGGGAGTCTGTCTGACTGTCTCTCCCTGTTTCCAAGCTTCAGAAAAATGAAAAAAAAAAAAAAAAAAAAAAAAAAAAAAAAAAAAAGAAATGAACTCAACCTGACCAGGAGGTGGTGCAGCAGTTAGGGTGTTGGACTGGGACACAGAGGACCCAGGTTCAAAACCCTGAGGTCATCGGCTTGAGTGCTGTCTCATCCGGTTTGAGCGCAGGCTCACCAGCTTGAGCACCGGGTCGCTGGCTTGAGCAAGGGGTCACTCACTCTGATGATCAGCTGAGGTAGGTACTATATTATCCTCATTTAGTTAGATCCAATTTTTACTTCCATTTTAATTTTATTTTTAAAAAATTTATTCATTAATTTTTAGAGAGAGGAAAGGGAGAGAAGGGGAGGAGGAGCATGAAGCTTTGACACGTAGTGAAACCGAAAAACGTAACGGAGTTGTGCTGCCTGTCGCCAATGCAGAGAGTGGCTGAATGTTTATGGGCACTTACTCTGATGGCCGGCATTCTGGGCACATGGGAGTTACATTCTGTAAAGCCAGTAGCCATGGCCACCATCACAGCCGCCTGGCCCATGCAGGTTCGCATTTGATTCGGACAGACGGTAAAGAAACAATGGAGCCAAGAACTGGTGGGCCATTACCTTTAATCCTAGCTTGCACCCGGTGGGCAAGTAAAAACACACACTGGGCTCCAAAACCCACTCATTCAGTGCTCACAAAGTTACTGACTTATCCGAGTTTCCTACAGTCAAAGGTTTCTAGCTCACTAGTCTTATTCATCTCTGTTCCCCATCTCCTTCTCTCTGCACAAACTCTGCACAAACTGGCTTTTCCCTCAGCACTCCACCATCTTGGCTGTTTCTCGTGGTCTCCTTCATGTGGCCTCTCTCTGCTCTTGCCTCTAATGCTAATCTCAGGAACTACCAAATCAATCAACAAATTCAAAATCTTAAAAAGAAATGAAATTCCATTTTCCAAAACAAACAGAATTAACTAAACGGAGAGGGAAATAAGGACAGCGACAGAACTTCAGAAACTGAATGACAGGACGACTGGGATCTGACTCAGAAATCGGAGAAGCTGAATCCTCAACCAGCAGAAAGGAAAGTCAAGAAGCAGCTCAGTTCCCAGGAGAGGACATCCCGAAAAGACCCCTCCTAAGTGCATCTTAGCAACTACCTCTCCCCAAACAGCAGAGGACTGGGGGTTCTCTTCAGCAGAGGATAAGGGGCGTGAGGCAGAACTGGGGGCCCCGGGCAGGGTTAAGATTGGGGCCGCTCTACGGAAAGCAGAGGTGGGAACAAGGTTTCTGTGAGGTGTTGTGAGTCCCAGTCCGTACTCAGCTCCCAGATCCCTGGTCCATACTCAGTTCCTAGATCCCTGGTCCCTACTCAGCTCCCAGATCCCTGGTCCATACTCAGTTCCTAGATCCCTGGTCCTACTCAGCTCCCAGATCGCTGGTCCGTACTCAGCTCCCAGATCCCTGGTCCGTACTCAGCTCCCAGATCCCTGGTCCCTACTCAGCTCCCAGATCCCTGGTCCCTACTCAGCTCCCAGATCCCTGGTCCCTACTCAGCTCCCAGATCCCTGGTCCGTACTCAGCTCCCAGATCGCTGGTCCGCACTCAGTTCCCAGATCCCTGGTCCGCACTCAGCTCCCAGATCCCTGGTCCGTACTCAGTTCCCAGATCCCTGGTCCCTACTCAGCTCCCAGATCGCTGGTCCGTACTCAGCTCCCAGATTGCTGGTCCACACTCAGTTCCCAGATCCCTGGTCCGCACTCAGCTCCCAGATCCCTGGTCCGTACTCAGTTCCCAGATCCCTGGTCCCTACTCAGCTCCCAGATCGCTGGTCCGTACTCAGCTCCCAGATCGCTGGTCCGTACTCAGCTCCCAGATCGCTGGTCCGCACTCAGCTCCCAGATCGCTGGTCCTACTCAGCTCCCAGATCGCTGGTCCCTACTCAGCTCCCAGATCCCTGGTCCCTACTCAGCTCCCAGATCACTGGTCCCTACTCAGCTCCCAGATCGCTGGTCGGCACTCAGCTCCCAGATCGCTGGTCTGTACTCAGCTCCCAGATCGCTGGTCTGTACTCAGCTCCCAGATCACTGGTCTGCACTCAGCTCCCAGATCCCTGGCGGCCAGTGTTCTCCGGGTGGCACAGCCGATGTTTCCTCCCTGGAAGACTCAAGCAGACCAAGAAAGGAGACCTGGAGGCAATGCCATTGCTCCTGGTGTAAATGTCCCAGACAGGTCTCCCCAGAGTCAGACTGATCCCAGGAACCTTGACCTCCTGCCCAGCGCTGCCCATCAGCTTGGACAAACAAGTCAAGGGCAAGGATCATCCAACATCTGCAAACAGCCTCCTCTCCGCCAGAGAATATAGCGCCAAAGCACAGAGAGATGATAAACAATCAACACTATGCAGGAAAATAAAAGCTTCTAAAAGGAAAAAATGAAAGAAAGAAAAAAAATGGTCTTATCTTCAGAGAAGTAAAAAGATTTTACAAGACTAGGACTCTATTAAAAAAAAAAAAGGCCTGACCAGGCGGTGGCGCAGTGGATAGAGCATCGGACTGGGATGCGGAAGACCCA
The DNA here is from genome assembly GCF_036850995.1 of Saccopteryx leptura. Lineage (NCBI taxonomy): Eukaryota > Metazoa > Chordata > Mammalia > Chiroptera > Emballonuridae > Saccopteryx > Saccopteryx leptura. The sequence goes on along the minus strand of NC_089510.1, from coordinate 7,207,062 downwards.
GGTTCGAGACCCCGAGGACGCCAGCTTGAGCGCGGGCTCATCTGGTTTGAGCAAAAGCTCACCAGCTTGGACCCAAGGTTGCTGGCTCGAGCAAGGGGTTACTCGGTCTGCTGAAGGCCCGTGGTCAAGGCACATATGAGAAAGCAATCAATGAACAACTAAGGTGTCGCAATGAGCAACGAAAAACTGATGATTGATGCTTCTCATCTCTCCGTTCCTGTCTGTCTATCCCTCTCTCTGACTGTGTAAAAAAAAAAAAAAAAAAAAAAAAGACCCGTTAGAGAATGAAAAATGTTAAGAAATTTAAACTCTGAAAATAGAATTTAAAATCTTTGAACAGATGTTTAAAGCTGATAAATTGTGGAATTCTCAGAAAATAAAGCCAAGATTCAAAGAAAAGGATAAGTTAAAAAAAAAAAGGAAGAGATAAGGCACAAGACCCAGGTAGAAGGCCCAATATTCCAATAAATAAGAGTTTCAGAAAGAGAGAATGAAAGAATAATGAGAGGAACTCATCACAAATCAATAATTCAAGATTTTCCAAACCAAGGGACACAAACAGCCAATTGATAGGGCAATAGATACCTGGTACTATGGGTTAAAACAGACCCACACTAAAGCACATCCCTGGAAAATTCAGAGATTTGGAGACAGAGTAAAAATCCAACAAGCATTCAAAGAGAAAAAGCAGGTGTCATAGAAAGGACTGGGAGTCCGAATATTGGAAGGCAGTATAAGGTAGTTAATTATCACCAACTGATGGTCACTGAGGTCAGTTCAACACCAACAGGAGCCTGCAATTTGGGCAGCAGCGAAGAAAGAAATTTCATTCAGTGCGAACAGCTCAACTGGGATTCCGGCTGTGAGAACAGTTGGATAGTGTGACAGCTCAGTGAGGAGCAGCAAGGCTGTGAGACCACCCTGGGGTGAGGCAGCCCTTGGGCCTGCAGGACCCTCTCCAGCTAGACAGACAGCTCAGCCCGCTCCGCTCTGCCCTGCCCTGCCTGCTCAGCCTCCTGGTGTGCTAGTCTGCTCCCTCTTCTCCACTCCGGTCTGGGCAGGCACCTTCAGTGCTTCGTCTTTGGTGATTCAGCTCCAGCCAGGAAAATGAACTCTCCTTTCTCTGATGGAACGGAAAGTGTGCTGTCTCGGCCACAGGGGAGCTGACTTATATAGACAGAGGTCCCCAACCCCGGCCCCCAATCGGTCCTTCCTCATGCAGATGAGAACTCCAAACCCTCGCACTGTGAATGGTATTGGTCGGTGGATATGCTGCCCAGCTCTGATTGGACTGGGAAAGCCTCCGTCCTATTGGTTGAAACTGAATTCCCAGCACTCCTTTATCAGAGCTGGCTCAGCTGGCAGGGACACAGAAGCAGGCAGGCAGTTCAGTGGGGGAGGCCGGCAGTTCAGTGCAGGCTTCTCCTTGAAGTACAGTTTATATGAGAGGCTCTGATTTTTGTGGTTTTGTTTTGTTGTGTTTTTACTTTTTTTTTTTCAATTAAGTGAGAGCAGGGGAGGCAGAGAGTCTCCCGCATACACCCCGACTGAGATCCACCTAGCAAGCCCCATATGAGGCGATGTTCAGCCCATTTGGGGCATTGCTCTGTTGATTGGCATCTGAGCTATTTTTAGCACCCAATGTGAGGCCATGGGGCCATCCTCAGTGACACTTGCTCAAGCCAATCAAGCCATGGGGAATTGAGAGGGGGGTAGAAGGGGAGGGGTGGAGAAGCTGATGGTCACTTCTCCTATGAGTCCTGACTGGGAATTGAACCCAGGACATCCACATGCCAGGCCGATTCTCTACCACTGAGCCAACTGGCCAGGTCCTGTGGTTTTGTTTTTTAAGTGTGAGCCCAGTTAGCCACCAGAAGTCCTTGTTAGTGGGTATCTTCTTTTTCTGGGTCCACATTGTTAATCCATGTAAGAGACAGATACTGGTCTGGTTTCTAAAAAATAACAGGAAACAGTAGGTAGAACTCTAAGAAACAGTTCGAAGAGAAATTTTAACTTCGAAACACACTTCTGTCGAACAAGAAACTGAAAGCAAATGCTCAACGTTTTGAGTTGGGGTGAAAAATGGGTTAGAGCAGGGATTTCTTCTTAAACCCCTGGTGTCAGCAGAACCACAACCATGCTAGCTAAACCGGACCCAGCACCTCAGTAACCATTTCCAACACGCTTTTGCTTGTGTACGTGCGACAATCCAAACAGGCAGAAATAATTACCACAATTTTTTTGTTGTTGTGAGCTTTAGTTTTTCATTCGGTGATGGCTTGCATACACGCCTTGACGGGGGGCTCCAGCCAAGCCAGTGGCCCCTTGCTTAAGCCAGCGATCATGGGATCATTAACTGACCACCCCACACTCAAGCTGGTGAGCCCGAGCTCAAGCCAGTGATCTCAGGATTTCAAACCTGGGATCTCAGTGTCTTGGGTCGATGCTGTATCCACTGGGCCACCAGTGGTCAGGCTAATTATCACAATTTTACAGATTACGTTATGCTAATTAAGCAGTTTACCCAAAGGTCTCTATTACTAGTTAAGAGGACAACCTAGAATTCAAACACGGAAACCTCCCCTTCCAGTGGCTGGGCCACGCGGGCTGTGGCAATGAGATGAGCCACGGAAACCACCCTCCCAGCGGCTGTGCCACGCAGGCTGTGGCAATGAGATAAGCCACGGAAACCTCCCTCCCAGCAGCTGTGCCACGCGGGCTGTGGCAATGAGATGAGCCACAGAAATCTCCCTCCCAGCGGCTGTGCCACGTGGGCTGTGGCAATGAGATGAGCCACGGAACCCTCCCTCCCAGCGGCTGTGCCACGCAGGCTGTGGCAATGAGATGAGCCACGGAAACCACCCTCCCAGCGGCTGTGCCGTGCAGGCTGTGGCAATGAGATGAGCCATGGAAACCTCCCTCCCAGCGGCTGTGCCGTGCAGGCTGTGGCAATGAGATGAGCCATGGAAACCTCCCTCCCAGCGGCTGTGCTGTGCAGGCTGTGGCAATGAGATGAGCCACGGAAACCTCCCTCCCAGCGGCTGTGCCACGCGGGCTGTGGCAATGAGATGAGCCACGGAACCCTCCCTCCCAGCGGCTGTGCCACGCAGGCTGTGGCAATGAGATGAGCCACGGAAACCACCCTCCCAGCGGCTGTGCCGTGCAGGCTGTGGCAATGAGATGAGCCACGGAAACCTCCCTCCCAGTGGCTGGGCCGTGCAGGCTGTGGCAATGACATGAGCCATGGAAACCTCCCTCCCAGCGGCTGTGCCACGCGGGCTGTGGCAATGAGATGAGCCACGGAATCCTCCCTCCCAGCGGCTGTGCCACGCAGGCTGTGGCAATGAGATGAGCCACGGAAACCTCCCTCCCCGCGGCTGTGCCGTGCAGGCTGTGGCAATGAGATGAGCCACGGAAACCTCCCTCCCAGCGGCTGTGCCATGCGGGCTGTGGCAATGAGATGAGCCACGGAAACCTCCCTCCCAGCGGCTGTGCCACGCGGGCTGTGGCAATGAGATGAGCCACGGAACCCTCCCTCCCAGCGGCTGTGCCACGCAGGCTGTGGCAATGAGATGAGCCACGGAAACCACCCTCCCAGCGGCTGTGCCGTGCAGGCTGTGGCAATGAGATGAGCCACGGAAACCTCCCTCCCAGTGGCTGGGCCGTGCAGGCTGTGGCAATGACATGAGCCATGGAAACCTCCCTCCCAGCGGCTGTGCCACGCGGGCTGTGGCAATGAGATGAGCCACGGAATCCTCCCTCCCAGCGGCTGTGCCACGCAGGCTGTGGCAATGAGATGAGCCACGGAAACCTCCCTCCCCGCGGCTGTGCCGTGCAGGCTGTGGCAATGAGATGAGCCACGGAAACCTCCCTCCCAGCGGCTGTGCCATGCGGGCTGTGGCAATGAGATGAGCCACGGAAACCTCCCTCCCAGCGGCTGTGCCACGCGGGCTGTGGCAATGAGATGAGCCACGGAAACCACCCTCCCAGCGGCTGTGCCATGCAGGCTGTGGCAATGAGATGAGCTTTAAACACTGCAGTTGCAATTTTTGTGAATCTCAAAGAGACAGCTCCCCCAAATTAGTGGATATTTCGAAATGAATATGAAGCGATAAAATATCCCCTCATTTTTGTGAGCAGTATATTTCGGCCAATACTGACTTCCTAGAGCCAGCACAAATGTGCGTGTCAGAACTCTTTCCATTCTGAAACAGGAGGAAAGAGAAAAGTCTAGCTTAAAATTATTCTAATATAATGAAATGCTTGTTTATGACTTTTTTTTTTTAGAAAAAAGAATCCTAGTTAGGTGGCAGGACTTCTAGGAAATCTTTTAAGAAAAGGTAAACCTCGAAGATAGGGTCCAAGAGAGAGCAGCAGTACTTCCGGTCCAGGCGGCCTGCCACTCAATTCCCTCAGCCGCGGGCAGGCCCAGACTACGAGGGGGTTGTGCACGAGGCTTTCCTCAGCTGGCCGGGCAGCCATTTTTACACGCTGGAGCCCTCCCATACTGAACTTTCCGTATTAATGTGCTTCCATTGTTCTCAGCTGGGCCTGGAGTAACTTTAGCCCTCTTCCAGATGTTTCCTGACATTAGCATCCAGTATGTGCGGGCCAGCTGTCCTTAAAACGGCAGGAACTCTGTGCTGTGTGCATTAGTTATGCACATGGAAAACAGGGACGAGGAGCCAGCTAGGAGCAGGACAGGGAGGAGGTCAGCCTCTGCTGGCCCAGGCAGTGTAGCTGGAAAGCCGACAACACAGGCTGTCTCTGATCAGAACCCCTGCCGGCTTCACCACCGCTGCCCACGCGCAGGGGTCAGTGTCCTCGGTTCCCAGGTCAGGCCTGGCTTTCTGGAAGTTTCCTCACTCTGGTGATCTCATAGGAACGCACTGAATAACCACAGATCTGTCAACCTGCTCACCAGCTTCTCCTTTGCTCTACTTTGTCAACGGAAAAATATCTGCAGAGACCAGAGAACAATTCCCCAAAGTGTAGTCCTCAGTAAATAAATAAATGTTTCACGGGGGAAAAGGGGGCCAGGCAGTCAAATGAGTGCAGAAAAACCTTGGTTAAACAAAGTAAGGCTTTGGCCGGTCGGCTCGGGATAGAGTGTCTGCCTGGTGTGCAGATGTCCCAGGTTCAATCCCTGGTCAGGACACCCAGGAGAAATGACTGTCTGCTTTTCTCCCCCTCACTCACCTTTTTCTCTCTCTTCCCCTCTTGCAGCCAGTGGCTCAGGTGGTATGAGCATTGGCCTCAGGCACTGAGGATAGCTTGGTTGGTCTCAGCATCAGCCCCAGATGGGGATTGCCAAGTGGGTCCCGGTAGAGGCGTGTGTGGGAGTCTGTCTCTCTATTTCCCTTTCTTTCACTAAAAAAATAAAAATAAATAACAGAATGAAGCAATTCTCTTTCCCAAAGCACCAAAGCACTCCCACGCCTCTCAGACATTCAGCACATCAGGAAAACCAGAAAGAACCGTTTCTCGGAGGACTGAGTGACCCTGAGGAAGATGCTGGCCGAGAAGCAACATGGCTGCTCACCCCAGTCACCTTCTTAGACGCTGAACTCACGGCTCACTGTGCACAGCTAACACGAATAGCTCTGCACATCCCCACCTCAACACATCCGTCAGTGAACTCACAGCCGCCCTCCCATCCGCTCAGCCCCCTTCCTGGGCTGCGGCAGCGTGGTCACCTTCCTCCTAAGCTGGAGTGGCAGCGTGGTCACCTTTCTCCTAAGCTGGAGTGGCACCATGGTCACCTTCCTCCTAAGCTGGAGTGGCAGTGTGGTCACCTTCCTGCTAAGCTGGAGTGGCAGCGTGGTCACCTTCCTCCTAAGCTGGTCACCTTCCTCCTAAGCTGGAGTGGCGGCCTGGTCACCTTCCTCCTAAGCTGGAGTGGCCGTGTGGTCACCTTCCTCCTAAGCTGGAGCCGCAGTGTGGTCACCTTCCTCCTAAGCTGGAGTGGCCGTGTGGTCACCTTCCTCCTAAGCTGGAGTGTGAGTGTGGTCACCTTCCTCCTAAGCTGGAGTGGCAGCGTGGTCACCTTCCTCCTAAGCTGGAGTGATGGCGTGGTCACCTTCCTCCTAAGCTGGAGTGACGGCGTGGTCACCTTCCTCCTAAGCTGGAGTGGCAGCGTGGTCACCTTCCTCCTAAGCTGGAGTGGCAGCGTGGTCACCTTCCTCCTAAACTGGAGTGGCCGTGTGGTCACCTTCCTCCTAAGCTGGAGTGGCAGCGTGGTCACCTTCCTCCTAAGCTGGAGTGGCCGTGTGGTCACCTTCCTCCTAAACTGGAGTGGCAGCGTGGTCACCTTCCTCCTAAGCTGGAGTGATGGCGTGGTCACCGTCCTCCTAAGCTGGAGTGGCACCGTGGTCCTCCGTGTCCTCTGTCCTCATCCCCAGCCTCCCCACCAGCACCCGGTCCTCAAAGGCCACTGCTTGGTCCTCGCAGCACCGCCAGGGGTCCAGGTCACTAGCCTCAGGCTTGCACTCCTGAGCTGCTGGCCGGACGTGTCTACGCGGTTCACTGAGCAAGCAACACGAGACCCTGGCTTGTCAGTGACTGACCTCAGGTCTTCCTCACCCAACAGACACGGGGTCCCCGGCTCCCTGGAACCCTCAGCAACACAGAGTCACTATGTTCTCATTCATGGGGTTGGCTTTCTTTTCTTCTTTGTTGTTGTTATTTGTTTTGTTGGTTGGTACATTTTGTTTTACTTTTTTTTTTTTTTTTTTTTACAGAGACAGAGAGAGTCAGAGAGAGGGCTAGGTAGGGACAGACAGACAGGAACTGAGAGAGATAGGAAGCATCAATCATCAGTTTTTCATTGCGACAACTTAGTTGTTCATTGATTGCTTTCTCATATGTGCCTTGACCACGGGCCTTCAGCAGACCGAGTAACCCCTTGCTCGAGCCAGCAACCTTGGGTCCAAGCTGGTGAGCTTTGCTCAAACCAGATGAGCCCGCGCTCAAGCTGGCGACCTCGGGGTCTCGAACCTGGGTCCTCCACATCCCAGTCCGACACTCTATCCACTGCGCCACCACCTGATCAGGCTTGTTTTACTTTTAACTGTCATAAAATATACCTAAGAAAGTTTACCATTTTACCCATTTTTAAGTCAATGCTTCAGTAGTGGTAAATGCACTTACACTGTTGTATATCCAATGTCTAGAACACTTCTCATGTTGTAAAACTAAAACTCTGGTCTTTCAACAACTCCTCGTCTCCCTGTCCTCCTAGCCCCTCTACTTCCTACAATCACTGTTCGTACTGCTCACAAGTTAGGGAATATTTTATCGCTTCATATTCATTTTGAAACACCCCCTACTTTTGGGGAGCAGTAGACTTTCTCTGTGAGTCTGACTGCTCTCCGTACCGCCCCTCACTAGAGTCCTCCTGTGTCTGTCTCTAACTCGCTCACTTCACTCGCATCATTTCCTCAGGCTCCTTGGAGCGCGTGTAAGGCTGAGACACCCCCGGTGGCTCCACCTGTTGGCGATTGGGAGTGATGCTACACTGAATGGAAGGACAGGGTCTCTGTGAGAGTCTGCTTCTGACTCTTGTGACTATATACCCAGAAGTAGACGGCTAGATTATATGGATCATATAGGTTAGGGAACGTCTGCGCTTTGGCGCCCTTATCTGTAAAGTGGATTTATTTATTCATTTTAGAAAGGAGGGGGGGGGAGAGGAGAGAGAGAAGGGGGGAGAGGAGCAGGAAGCATCAACTCCCATATATGCCTTGACCAGGCAAGCCCAGGGTTTCGAACCGGCGACCTCAACATTTCCAGGTTGACGCTTTATCCACTGCGCCATCACAGGTCAGGCTGTAAAGTGGATTTAATCCTATACCTATCCTATAGGGTTAGTATAAAGATCAGATGCATGAATACCTACAGAACACTTATAGAACATCATCTTTATCTCTTCTTAACACAGGAAGAACTTGTGGCCTGCCCACATTCACCTCTCTAGTACAAGGCAGAGCCAGGGTACGAACCCGGAACCACAGCTAAAATCTGTTCTCTTCAACATGGTGCCAAAGTGTGTGTACGCCCCAGTTGAATGAAGCTTTAAATCAGTGTTTCCCAACGTGGGGCCCATGCCCCACGGGGGGGCAATTCGATAGTTAAAGGGGGCAATTATAAAATGGACTCGACAGGACTTTAACTCTTTCGCCCTGGGCCATTTAAATGCAATGCTAGATATCGGTGCCAAATTTAACAAAAAATGCAATTCTTAAATAATTATTAAGTATAATTTCATTTGACGAGACCAAAATATCAACTGGGTGATTGGCGTCCTCAAGTAAACTTCGTCCTGGGTTCACCGCGGAGCGTGCTGTCTGCCGCGGGGAACCCCGGACGTTTTAAAAACTCGCTAAACAACGCAGTTATTCTCACCTAATTGGCCCATCGCAACTTCTGTAGTGTTTCACATCATTCAGTTGGTGTTAATTTGAAATAAGTGTCAGTCAAAACTGTTGTAAAAGCTCGTTGATTTAATAAATATACATATATATATTGTATAGATATAATTGGTAAGTATTTGATTTTATTTTTATCAATATTAAACTCTTTATTAAGTACTTCTTGCATCGGGGCTAGAAAGCACTAATATTTTATAAATATTATTGGGGCTATAATAGTGCATGCACGACAATTTTAATTTTAGAAGCATAACTTTCCAGAAAATTTTGTCAAGTGGAAAAAATATAGATACCTTTTGATTTGCGGTGGTAGTGTAGTAAATGTGTTATATACATTTAAATAAATATGAATTTTTAGTATGCGTTTACTCTATGTCACATTGAATATATTTTAACACATATTTTAATATTAGTTTTTAATTGATCTTATTTTTATTTCTTATAGCCCATAGTAAAATGAGTGGTGCAAGCAAGAAAAAAACTCGTCAATATTTAGAGGAATATTTAAAATTTGGGTTCATACCCACTGTTCATGATGAGCGAATTCCTTTTTGTCTTTTATGCCAGCAATGCTTGACCAACGAATCAATGAAACGAGGTCATCTTAAGGCGCATTTGAAGGCAAAACATAGTGCTCATATTAATTCAGATTTGAGTTACTTTAAAACTTTAAAGAAAAATTTTGAAAAAAAAACAACATTAAAGTCTCTATTTACTGCTCATACTTCAACTAATAATCATGTTCTTGAGGCTAGTTATAAAATTTCTTTATTCATTGCTAAAACTGGAGAAAATCACACTATAGGAGAGAATTTAATAAAACCGTCAATATCAGCATTTCTTAAAACGGTTCTTGAAAAAGATGACAAAGATGTAAAAGCTATGCCACTCAGTAACAATTCTGTTAGCAAAAGAATAGACGAAATAAGTGAGGATATTGAAAAACAACTTATTGAAAAGCTGAAAACAAGAAAATTCTCCTTGCAAATGGATGAATCAACTTTGAGAGACAGTGAGGCAGTATTGATAACTTACGTAAGATATATTGATAAAGGACATTTTGCTGAAGAAATGTTGTTCTGTAAAAGATTAGAAAGCACCACTACCTCCAAAGATATATATAATAAGCTAAAAAACTACTTAGATGTCAATGATATACCAATGAAAAATATAACATCTTGTGCTGCAGATGGTGCTCCCAATATGATGGGCAAGAAAAATGGCTGCTTAAAACTGATGAAAGATGCGAATCCAGAAATGATTCTTGTGCATTGTGTTATTCATAGGGAAAACTTGGTAGCTAAAAACATCTCGCCTGTTCTGAATGAAGTATTACATACAGTAATAAAGTGTGTTAATGCTATTAAAGCTAGTGCCAAATGTGAGCGTCTTTTCAAGCTATTTTGTGAAGAACAAAATGAAGACCATGTGAGACTTTTACTTCATACTGAAGTAAGATGGCTATCTAAAGGAAACTCTTTGAAAAGATTTATGGAACTGTTTGATACTCTTAGTGATTTTTTTAAGCGACAAACTTGAAATGAAGTATCTGTTAACAATAGATGGTAAAGCATTTGTGAGTTATTTAGCCGATATCTTTGAAAAACTAAATATATTAAATAAGCAACTTCAAGGAACAAATAAAACTCTTGTCGATGCAAAAGCAAAGATATTTGGTTTCATTATCAATATTGAGTTATGTCAGAAACATATTAACAACAAAAACTTTAAACAGTTTTATTGGCTCCAAAAATGTGAAGTAACTGATACCGCTTTACTTGTTATTGTCAATCATTTGAATATTCTATCGGCTGATTTAAAAGAAAGATTTTCTGATTTAAAACAAATTGATTTCCCAACATGGATGATGCAGCCAATGTTAGTGGATTTGTCTGATATATCAAATATGCAGTATCAAGAAGAACTTGCAGAATTGCAAAATGATGAGTCAGTTAAAGCTTTATTTAATATCAAAGGAGCGATGGCATGGCTTTGTGAGGAAACAGAAATCAAATACCCAAATTCAACCAAATGTGCAGGAAAACTATTGCTATGGTTTCCATCTTCATTTTTAGCTGAATGTGGATTTAGTGCTGTAAATGATTTACTAGTAAAAAAAAGAAATTGGCTGGATATAACACAACGTGGAGACTTGAGACTAAAGCTAACCAAATTGGAACCTAATATAAAATTTCTGTGCAGCAAGCATCAAGTGCAAGGATCACACTAAATTAAAATAATAAATTAATATAGAAAAATCTGTATTAAAATTATTTGGAATTTAACTTTCTCTTCTTCATTATATGTTTTGAAATTTTACTTACTGTGTTTTGTTAACAATTTCATAGTGATTTCTTCCTAGAACCTATCATTTATTTTATTAAGTGAACAAATCAATTTTTTAATGTTAAAAATTATGTATGTTACATAGGAAGGGACATAAAAATTTTAGAAAGGTTAAGGTGGGGCATGGCACAAAAAAGGTTGGGAAACACTGCTTTAAATGATGAACTCCACCCACGCTGATTAAGTATTGATTTAATTATCTGGGCACGGTTTTGGAGGAGATGGGGGAGGGGAAGGAAGGAAGCCTTGTACACCCCCAAAACAAACAGAAAAACAATCAGAATCTTTACCTAACACTCACCAGCAGTAAAATGTAACAACTAATTCTACCATTATTATTATCATGACTTGCCAAACGTGATATAAACCAAGTTGATTCACTTCTGTTTTATTTTTGAGTGGCCAAGTGTAACCACCAAGTCTGACTAATCCTAGTTGTCAAAGGAGCAAAAAGACAGATGAAAAACAATCTCAAGGAATCTGAAATTACTCTAAATCTACTATGATTAAGGGATGGCCCAACAGGAAGTAAAAATACTCTTACCTGGTACAAGGGGAGAAAGATATTATTTATAGTTGCACTTTTCACACTTTCTCTTGGAACTGTTTACTTGTTGATGGCTAAAACCTGGTTTCTCACAGTAAACAGACCAAACAAGTAATACTTTATTTTCTAAATTCAATTCTAGGTTTCTTAACGTCCACAATATTCTATAAGTGAACAAATGGCTACTTGAGTCGTTTTAAATAGGTCATTTAGGGCTAAGACTACAGGCATGCACAGGTTTAGAAGAGGAAGATTTTTCCTAAAGGAAACTCAACAGAGAAATCATAAGAAAAATAAATAAAATTATGAGAACTGCATGTACGAGGACAAAAAATTAACTTGCCTCTTTTTTAAAACAATCTCCCTAGCAATCATGGCTGACGGTTTACTGATTGCTCACTAGGCAAACGGCCTGGTGGCGCTCCCCTCTCCCCCGGTGGTGCTCCCCTCTCCCCTCGATGATGCTCCCCTCTCCCCCCGGTGGTGCTCCCCTCTCCCCTCGGTGGTGTTCACCTCTCCCCTCGGTGATGCTCCCCTCTCCCCCCTGTGGTGCTCCCCTCCCCCCCCCGGCGATGCTCCCCTCCCCCCCGGCGCTGCTCCCCTCTCCCCCCTGTGGTGCTCCCCTCGGCGATGCTCCCCTCTCCCCTCCGTGGTGCTCCCCTCTCTCCTCGGTGGTGCTCCCCTCTCCCCTCCGTGATACTCCCCTCTCCCCTCAATGGTACTCCCCTCTCCCCTCAGTGGTGCTCCCCTCTCCTCTCGGTGGTGCTCCCCTCTCCCCTCCATGGTGCTCCCCTCTCCCCTCGGTGGTGCTCCCCTCTCCTCTCGGTGGTGCTCCCCTCTCCCCTCGGCGGTGCTCCCCTCTCCCCCAGGTGGTGCTCCCCTCTCCCCTCGGTGGTGTTCCCCTCTCTCCGGGAAGGTCCGTCTGCTGTGCAGTTGTGTGGTGTCTTCTGCCCCCTTGGAAGGCGGTTTCACTTTTCTCATCTCTTGCTTTAAGACAAAGGCAGAGAATTTTAGATTGTCTTCAGCCCTAAAAACAATTAAGAACAAAAGAAGGTGGTGAACTAATTGTTTACAAAGACTTGACAAGGACAATTCTTTCTAATGCTCAGATTGATAAAAGGGCAGCTTCCTGAGTGATCATTACTTCCGGTCTCTGGTGGGCGCGGTGAACCGTCAGGAAAAACATGAATTATCAGGAAGAGCGAAGCCGAATTGTTCCTTTAAGCTTCTTTACGGTGCTGGAGCAAATGCAGAGGAGAAAACTTTGAAGTGGGTGTAGGGCAGGGAAGGATTTGCATCCCAGGTTAGAGAGCCTTAAGACGTCCGCCCTCTGGTGGCGATGAGGTGAAAGGCCGTCTGACAAGTCCAATCACCAATTTGTAAATGTGCAGCACGTTGACTTGAATTCTCTGATTAGGTGTGGGCTGGGTCAGTGAAGGGGGACATTCTCAGTGAGAGGTCAAGACATAAAAATGCATACTTCCGGCCTGACCAGGTGCTGGCGCCATGAGTGGCTACAGTGTTGGCCTGGGATGCTGAGGACCAACCCACATTTGAAATCCTAAGGTCAGCAGCTGGGGCGTGGGGTTGCCGGCTTGAGCATGAGCTCATAGACATGCCCCCATGGTCACTGGCTTGAACCCAAAGGTCATTGGCTTGAGCAAAAAGCTCACCAGCTTGGACCCAAGGTCGCTGGCTTGAGCAAGGTCTGCTGAAGGCCTGCGGTCAAGGCACATATGAGAAAGCAATCAGTGAACAACTAAGGTGTCGCAACAACAACAAAACCCTGATGATTGATGCTTCTCATCTCTCTCCGTTCCTGTCTGTCTGTCCCTGTCTATCCCTCTCTCTGACTCTCTCTCTGTCTCTGAAAAAAAAAAAAAAAGTCGTCTGCTGAGGGTGGCTTGAAGGCTGGCCCCCAGGACAAGAACACATCTCTGGCCTTAGTGAAGTTTATGGCAGGGCATCGTTCTGGAATGTGGTGGCCCTCAGTTGTACAAACTCAGAAACTTCCACGGCAGCTCACGTAGTCACAATGGGACTCTGAGGGCTGATGAATGCCAATAATTAACTCGCAATGGGAAACTTGATTACAAGCAGCCCCTAAACCCACATTTGCTGGGTAGCACATTTCTGCCTGTGGGAAACTTTTGATGCAAAGCGATTATAATCAGATGGGTGTTTAGTGAAAGCAAGCTCTAGACCAGTGGATTTCAGCTAGGGAGAGTTTGCCTCCCCTGGGGGAGGGGAACAAGGTGGGGGCTTTTAGGGGAATATTTGTGTGTGGTGGCTTTTTCTTTCTTTTTTTAGCATGTGCCATTAGAAATGGCATACCCAGTGTTATAATTCAGGGGAAATTTAACTTATTTTTTTTCTCCTTTTCCAAGGGCGAGGAGGGGAAATAGAGACAGACTCCCACATGTGCCCCGACCAGGATCCACCCAGCAACCCCTGTCTGGGGCTGATGCTAGGACCATCTGGGGCTGCTCACAATGAGCTATTTTTAGCACCCGAGGCAGAGGTTCCACAGAGCCATCCTCAGCACCCGGGCTGTAACCAATGAGCCATGGCTATGGGAGGGGAAGAGAGAGAAAGGAAAGGGGGAGGGGATAGGCAGATGGGCGCTTCTCCTCTGTGCCCTGACCGGGAATCAAACCTGGGACATCCACACACTGGGCTGATGCTCTACCACTGAGCCAATGACCAGGGCCAGTTCAAGGGGAATTTAAACCCTATTGTTTTCAGAATAAAAATGATAAAAACTAAATTTCAACAGAATCTTCTTGGCTGGTGATATTCCACAGTTCACACTCCCTGGAGGGTCTCAGACTTTTTGCTTTTCAGAATGAGGTGAGAAGACATTGTTCACTGAGACACTAAGGAAAAGCCATGTATGAGGCAACTGAACATTTGCAGGATGCAAATCAAATTTTCTGTTCTTAAGTTCTTTCTCACTAAACAATTTTGTGATGAATATAATCATATTAAGTTTACAATTAGTCACTAACTGTGGAACTTGATGTAGGAATGTTGCTGTTACTTATAAAGCATTGTGTAGTTAATAGTATGGTATATAGTATAACACTATAAAGTATTATGTTCTTTATAGTATAGTATAGAGTATCATACTATAAAGTACTACTAGGGTTTTGTCACCAAATTCTGCAGCTCTGCCAAACCACCGTGTGGTAAAGCGGACACTTGATGGTCTCAGCATTGATGTTTCTCCCCGTCCTTCCTCAAGCACCTTACGTTCATTTGAGGGTTGCTATGATTCCTGGGGAGATGACTCTACTCTTATTCTAGCACATTCCAACCCCTTGACCACAGCAATTGGTTTGGTTTGTTATCTAAACCAGTCCAATCAAAGTGAATCTGAAACCATTTTCTAATAGTGACACTGGGAGAGCCTGACCAGGCAGTGGCACAGTGGACAGACACTGAGGACCCAGGTTCAAATCCCTGAGGCCGCTGGCTTGAGCGTGGGGTTGGCCGGCTTCAGTGTGGGATCATAGACATGACGGATGGTCGCTGGCTTGAGCCCAAAGGTCACTGGCTTTAACAAGGGGTCACTGGCTCAGCTGGAGAACCCTTGGTCAATGCACATATGAGAAACAATCAATGAACAACTAAAGTGCAACTATGAGTTGATGTTTCTCTTCTCTCTTCCTGTCTGTCTGTCTCTGTCTCAAATAAAATAAAATAAAATAAAATAAAATAAAATAAAATAAAATAAAATAATAATGACGATGATACTAGTACAAAGATGGAGTCACTTTCCCGGTGCCCTCAGCAGCTGCCATCTTTGGCCATCAGGAGGGCCTACACTAGGTGAAGCCAACACTGAGTCAGGGAAGAAAAGCAGGACAAGTGGTGGTCACTGGGGCCATCACTGGGGCCGTCACTGGGCCCCGGGGTCGAGTTTCCCCGAAACCAACACCATCTCTGGGCTCAAGAGGGACTTGTACCGGGGAACCCTCTTCGCCGCAGCAGCCACTCTCAGTGGCAGTTACAAGCACCAGCGGGGCTCCGGGCGCTGCGGAGGCCGGAGTGTGTGCGTTTCTTCAACGGGCTCAGGTATCCATCAGTGAAGCAAGTCACAAAGGAAGAGACTCCAGTAACTGTCACGTTCTTCACTTTCGCTGCACGTCACAATCACGTGAAGAGCTTTTATAAATCTCAGGCCAATTAAATGAGAATCTATGAAGGCAGGAGTCAGGAAACAGTTTTTTTACCCCCTGCCCCCAGGAGATTCCAAAGGGCAGCCTAGGCTGAGAACCACTGGTCTCAGTAAACATCTGTCTCTGTCCACCCAATGGAATCTGCAGACCCCGTGACCTAACCATGTCTTCCCACTAAAGGGCAGAAACACAAACAACAACAAGACGCGCTCACTTGTAACTCGTGAGAATAATGCAAACCATTCTTGTGTGACAAGAAAGCAAAATTTATTTGGAGCCTATTTTACCTTTAAAATTTGTGTGTTCTTTTCCATTTCATATTCCACTCTTCCTCCCTTCCACATTTAGTCGGAGCTTACCACGTACCAGTCACAGGGAGAGACACCAGAAATCCAGAGGGAAAAAAAGGAAAACACATTTTCTACAATCCAGTGAAAACAGGTAGTTAAGTTATTCATTATGACAAACCCTGCACACCCTGTGATAAGGACCACATGAAGAGCCCCGGACACAGAACAGGGCCTGCCCCCCCGAGAAGACCACCGGAGAGGTGAGGTGGGGATGGAGACCAGGACCCCCGAGACCACCAGAGAGGTGAGGTGGGGATGAAGACCAGGGACCCCCGAGACCACCAGAGAGGTGAGGTGGGGATGGAGACCAGTGCCCCCCCGAGAAGACCACCAGAGAGGTGAGGTGGGGATGAAGACCAGGGACCCCCCCGAGAAGACCACCAGAGAGGTGAGGTGGGGATGGAGACCAGGGCCAGGACGTTACTCCAAAAGCAGTGCAAGCAAACTGAAGGGCTTCAGGCAAAGGATGTGATTTCTCTTTCTGAAAGAACATTCTGCCCTGCTCTCTCTCTCTCTTTTCCTCCCGTAGTCACGGCTCAGTTGGCTCCAGTGAGTTGGCCCCGGGAGCTGAGGATGGCTCCATGGCCTTGCCTCAGGTGCTGAAATAGCTCGGTTGCCAAGCAGTGGAGCAGCAGCCCCAGATGGGCAGAGCATTGCCCTGTAGGGGGCTTGCCCGGTGGATCCCAGTGGGGGTGCATGCGGGAGTCTGTCTCTCTAACTCCCCACCTCACACCTAATGAAAAAGAAAGAAAGAAAGAAAATTCTGGCTGCTGTGTAGAAGGCAGAGCTTAAGAGGGAGTCCCTAGACTGGCTGAGTGCAGGCAGACACACGGTCCAGCAAGAACATGGCGGCCACAGGAAAGGCGACAGGCGGAATAATGTGAGTGACATGTAAGAGGGTGGAGCAGACAGGACTTGGTCACTGACCAGCAGGGGTGACTGAGGGGCAAACAGAAGCCAAGAGTGACACACCTATCTCTGGTTTGAGCAGCTATATGGATGGCAATGTCATTTCTTGAATAAAGAACCCAGGAAAAAAAGTAAGTCTAACCATGACCTGTGGTGGCGCGGTGAGTAAAGCATCAACTTGGAACTGAGGTTGCCGTTTTGAAATCCTGGGCTTGCCTGGTCAAGGCACAAACAAGAAGCAACTACTATGAGTTGATGCTTCCCACCCCCCTTTCTCTCTATCTCTAAGAATCAATCAATCAATCAGTCAGTCAATAAAGAAAGTTACAAAAAAAAAAAAACTTTGAAGGAGAGGAGTTGAATATTGCTTATCTTGAGCTTGAAGTGTTTTTGGACGTGGGTGCAGAGAGCTGGTGGATGGTTACACGTGTCTCAAATTCAGAAGAGCAGTATGGGCTAGAGATCTCTAGGTGACAGTTGTAAGAAAATGAATAGTAATGAAAGCCAAGAGAAGAACCGAATGACCTGGTGTAGGCCTGTTGGAAGCAATGGCTCAGGAAGCAGCTCTGAGGAAAATCGACCACTGAGAGGAGAGGAGAGGAGAGGAGAGGACAGTGTTTCAGAGAAGCTGGGAACACATCACCAGAGATGTTGGAGGCAAACAGAACAGGAGAGTGTTTTACACACACACACCCACACCACACCACACCACACCACACCACACCACACCACACACACCACACCACACACACACACCCACACACCACACCACACCACACCACACCACACACACACACACACACCACACACACCACACCACACACACACACACACACACACACACCACACCACACACACACACACACCCACACCACACCACACCACACACACACACCCACACCACACCACACCACACACACACCCACACCACACCACACCACACCACACCACACACACACACCCACACCACACCACACCACACCACACCACACCACACCACACCACACCACACCACACCACACACACACACACACACACACACCACACACACACACACACACACACCCACACCACACCACACCACACACACACACCCACACCACACCACACCACACACACACCCACACCACACCACACCACACCACACCACACACACACACCCACACCACACCACACCACACCACACCACACACACACACACACACCACACACACACACACACACACCACACCACACCACACCACACACACACACATACACCACACACACACACACCACACCACACACACACACACACACACCGCACCACACACACACACACACCACACCACACCACACACACACACACACACACCACACCACACCACACCACACACACACACACACACACACACCACACACACCACACACACCACACCACACCACACCACACACACACACACACACACCACACCACACACACACACACACACACACACACACACACACCACACACACGAAAGGAAGGGGTAGGTTTTCTTAAAGAAAGACATAGTGATCACTCTGCCAGAAGCCCTGGAAGGTCTAGTAGATGAGGATTGAAAAACGTACGCTGGGTAGAGCACCATGGAAGGTCTAGAAATGCTACTGACAGGGGGAACTCAGGGTAAATGTTAGCTGGAGTCATGGTGGCTTTGGTTTTGGTCAGCGGGCATGATGGTAAATGAAGAGCTTTGTCCCAGCAGCTGGGGGCCCACACAGCCCTACAGGACGACCTGCCCATGGCCCACCCATCAGGCCCACAGGAGGGAAGGAGGTCTGGGAGGGACCCTCCGCTGTGCCCCAGGGGACTGTAAGTAATACCATTTTGTGCCCCTGGGAGGTCTGTGAATGGCCTCCCTTTGTGCTTCAGGGGACTTCCAGCAGAGCCTTTGTACTCCAAGGACACCCGCTGACTATAACCCAATTCCCTTGAAATCCCCAAACCCTACCTGCCCTCTCCCCCCCCCCCCCTTATAAAATTGACAGCTGGGAGAGGCGGTGGAGACAGTTTGGGAACATAACCCCGTCTCCCCAGGTTAGCGGCCTGGGAACAAAGCGCCCAGAGAGGTCCAGTCTGTGTCTCGGGGAGGCAGGCAGCACGGACTGCGATGTGTTTTCTGGCTTCACCACCAGGAGTGCCCTGGGAAGGTGAACTTTTTAATAAGTTAAGAAAACGGAGAAGAGAGTGAGTGTGCGGTAACTGAAAAGGGATGTGGGTCAAGAGGTATTAAGATGAAATAGACTGGAATTTTTTTTTCTTGTTTTTTTTTTTTTTTTTTTACAGAGACAGAGAGAGTCAGAGAGAGGGACAGATAGGAACAGACAGGAACGGAGAGATGAGAAGCATCAATCATTAGTTTTTCGTTGTGCATTGCGACACCTTAGTTGTTTATTGATTGCTTTCTCATACGTGCTTTGACTGCGGGCCTTCAGGACACTGAGTAACCCCTTGCTTGAGCCAGCGACCTTGGGTCCAAGCTCGTGAGCTTTTGCTCAAACCAGATGAACCCGCACTCAAGCTGGCGACCTCAGGGTCTCAAACCTGGGTCCTCCGCATCCCAGTCCGACGCTCTATCCACTGTGCCACCACCTGGTCAGGCTGGAATTTTGTTTTTTGGGTTTTTAAAAAATTTTTTTTATTTATTTACTTATTTTAGAGAGGAGAGGGAGAGACAGAAAGAGAGAGAGAGAGGAGAGACAGAGAGAGAGAGAAGGAGGGGAGGAGCTGGAAGCATCAACTCCCATATGTGCCTTGACCAGGCAAGCTCAGGGTTTCGAACCGGTGACCTCAGCATTTCCAGGTCGATGCTTTATCCACTGCGCCACCACAGGTCAGGCTGGAATTTTGTTTTTAATGGAAAGAAATCAAGATGGATGAGTAGAAGATACAGAAGTTCAAAAGTTTCAGGGTCCAGGAGTGTGAGGACGCGGGCGCGACCAGACTGGAGAGAGAGGAGCGAGGTGCGGGGCACCTGGAGGACTGGGGTCTGCTGACCAGAGGCGGGGACAGTTCCTCTCTGCTCCCTGCGGTTTGTTCTGCGAAGGAGGCGACCCTCGAAGGAGAAGGAGCCGGCGGCGGGTGAGTCCGAGGTCTCAGCGGAGTGGAGAAGATGGAGCCGGCTGAGTGGGAAGACGGACAGGTGCGATGGGAGGCGAAGGAAACGGGACTGAGAGCATTGGCAGCGAGGGGCTGTGAGTATCAGCGAGATGGGAGGGGACAGAGACAGGCCCGGCTGTCAGACGGAGAACGAGCTGACCGCGAGCTGGATCAGTTTCAGGGGATGGGACCTCTGAGACCGTGATGTCAGAAATGGAACCGCGGGGACTGATGTCCGGCGGGGACAGTGTCCAGGCTGTACCGGGGGAGCCAGTGGCTGAGAGGACCCACGGAGCAGAGCGTGGGAAATGCGGTCCAGGAGACGGGAAGCTGAGGGGCTGGAGAAAGGACTCTCTCACCTTGATGAAGACCTTGGGGGAGAAGAACACTGGAAGCCCAGGCCCCGCACACCCAGTGCTCGGGTCTCTGCTGCCAGCCCCTGACTGCAGCCACGCTGCCCTCCTCGCACCCTCGCCCGCCCGCCAGCCTCCTGCTCTCCCCGGGCTATGGGCACGTCCGTCCTCCGGTCCTGACTACTCTTCTTCCACGCGGTCCCCTAACTGCAGCCACGCTGCCCTCCTCGCACCCTCGCCCGCCCGCCAGCCTCCTCCTCTCCTCGGGCTTT
Organism: Saccopteryx leptura; assembly: GCF_036850995.1. NCBI lineage: Eukaryota > Metazoa > Chordata > Mammalia > Chiroptera > Emballonuridae > Saccopteryx > Saccopteryx leptura. Next base: position 7,186,557 of record NC_089510.1, on the reverse strand, counting down.
GGGCTCGTCCGTCCTCCAGTCCTGACTACTCTTCCTCCACAGGCCCCTAGCTCCAGCCACGCTGCCCTCCTCGCACCCTCGCAGGCCCGCCAGCCTCCTGCTCTCCTCGGGCTTTGGGCACGTCCGTCCTCCGGTCCTGACTACTCTTCCTCCACAGGCCCCGGCCCACGCCCTCTCCCCGGTCAGGCTGCTGCTGCCACGTGGCCTCTTCGGTCCCTCCCACCAGTCTGCCTGCAACGGCAGCTCCTGACTCCGACCCCTCACCAACCCTAATCCACCCAAGTTCACACACTGCTCACAAAACTCAGGGGACACTTCACAGTGCATATAACACGATAGCACTTGACTTTTTTTTATTACACAAGAACATCAGAAAAGTCAGAGAAAGTTGATTATGCAAATGAGGGGCAAAACCAAGTTGACTTCATTGGTGAAAATGCACTACACAAAAGTCTGCAAGTCCAGGGTATCTTCCTTCCCTGACCCCCTAACTTCCGTGAGCAGTGTAGTAAACATTTATTGTCTTTCTTATCTATCACACCACTAGGATGCAAGCTCAACGGAGGGAGGGGTTTTCTCCCGTTCCCACTGTATCCTCAGCACTCAGTACAGATCCTGGAACATAGTAGCTGCTCACTAAGTACGTGTCAGACAAATGGACGAAGAGGGAGAAGCCGGGCAGTACATGAGAGGCGGCTGTTACCGATACCGGGCAGTGGAATGGCGCACCTGCTGATGGGCTGGGCCTGAAACGAGGGCAAGGGGCAGCTGGAGAGGCAGCTGGAGAGGCACGGTGGGTGAGTGACACTGACCCCCGCCCCTCCTGACAGCCCCCACCATCACGAAAACGGGTCCTGAGGGGAGAACCAGGCCTGAGGTTAGGGGGTGTCCCTCTGCACAGGGGCAGCCGCAGCCCACACCTGAGGTTAGGGGGTGTCCTTCTGCACAGGGGCAGCCGCAGCCCACACCTGAGGTTAGGGGGTGTCCTTCTGCACAGGGGCAGCCGCAGCCCACACCTGAGGTTAGGGGGTGTCCTTCTGCACAGGGGCAGCCGCAGCCCACACCTGAGGTTAGGGGGTGTCCTGCACAGGGGCAGCCGCAGCCCACACCTGAGGTTAGGGGGTGTCCTTCTGCACAGGGGCAGCCGCAGCCCACACCTGAGGTTAGGGGGGTGTCCTTCTGCACAGGGGCAGCTGCAGCCCACACCTGAGGTTAGGGGGTGTCCTGCACAGGGGCAGCCACAGCCCACACCTGAGGTTAGGGGGTGTCCTTCTGCACAGGGGCAGCCGCAGCCCACACCTGAGGTTAGGGGGTGTCCTGCACAGGGGCAGCCGCAGCCCACACCTGAGGTTAGGGGGTGTCCTTCTGCACAGGGGCAGCCACAGCCCACACCTGAGGTTAGGGAGTGTCCTTCTGCACAGGGGCAGCCGCAGCCCACACCTGAGGTTAGGGGGTGTCCTGCACAGGGGCAGCCACAGCCCACACCTGAGGTTAGGGGGTGTCCCTCTGCACAGGGGCAGCTGCAGCCCACACCTGAGGTTAGGGGGTGTCCTGCACAGGGGCAGCCACAGCCCACACCTGAGGTTAGGGGTGTCCTTCTGCACAGGGGCAGCCACAGCCCACACCTGAGGTTAGGGGGTGTCCTGCACAGGGGCAGCCACAGCCCACACCTGAGGTTAAGGGGTGTCCTTCTGCACAGGGGCAGCCACAGCCCACACCTGAGGTTAGGGGGTGTCCTTCTGCACAGGGGCAGCCGCAGCCCACACCACAGCTCGGCAGGTGACAGAGGGCGACCTCTGACCCCCACAGCTGTGCTCTGCTCGGGGTCACCTGCTCAGAATGCCCACCTCACTCATCCACCTGCTCGGACCTGCCCTTCCCACAGCAGCTCAGGAGCGTCCCTCTGCCCACTTCTGGCCAGCGTGCTCTCCCTGCTCTGAGGTCCCACAGGGCCCACTCGGCGTGCGGACTGCTTGCTCCCTCCATCTGCTCATCCATTCCTTCATTGACTTTTTTTTTTTTAATCTTTTTTTTTTTTAATTTTATTTATTTATTTATTTTTTACAGAGACAGAGAGTGAGTCAGAGAGAGGGATAGACAGACAGGAACGGAGAGAGATGAGAAGCATCAATCATTAGTTTTTCGTTGCGCGTTGCGACACCTTAGTTGTTCATTGATTGCTTTCTCATATGTGCCTTGACCATGGGCCTTCAGCAGACCGAGTAACCCCTTGCTGGTTCAAGCTGGTGAGCTTTTGCTCAAATCAGATGAGCCCACGCTCAAGCTGGCAACCTCGGGATCTCGAACCTGGGTCCTCCTCATCCCAGTCCGATGCTCTATCCACTGTGCCACCTCCTGGTCAGGATTCATTGACTTTTAAACTATTATGTGCCAGGTACTATTCCAGGCAGTTTCACTTGGTAATTAGTTTTATGTGTTTATCTTATCTCTACAAGCAAACTGTACTCCACTGATGAAAAGGATTACAGTGGAACCGCCAGGTTATTGTAAGGTTGAAGGAAATAGTTTATAGACACAACAGAGAAGACCAAGGAAGCAAATGCAAGGAAGAGCCCGGCATTCAAAGGCAAATGCTAATTAACGTTGTTGGTTTTGAATCTTCAGCTCCTTTATCAACTGTGATAGCTAATTCTGACTTTTGTTGCACTCAGCCTCCTAAAATAATGCCTAACTTAGATGCCCGACCATTTGTAGAGCTATTTTACACAGCTCTCCTCTCATGAAATAAAGTACGCACTTTTATGAAAAGTAATCCAGCTGTATTGTTACCCCGGGAATATTCAGGGTTATTCAGACCCTAACTGAAGCAGAGGATTCACTGGACGTGTTCTGGTTCTGGACGGAACCCAGGGCAGCTCCCAGAGCAGGTCCTTAGGGAACAGGGACAGGGACAGGGCTCTGAGGCCGCGCCACCACCAGGAGGTCATCAGCATCTCACAGGGGCCCCCACGATCTGACACCTCAGGTTTCGGAGTCCCAGACAGAGACCTCAGAGGCTCAGCACGAAGGGTGGAGGCCTGGTCCCTTGCCCGACAGTCTCACCACACTGCACCCGGCTGGGGGTTGCTCCCCAATGGAATGGGGGTGCGAGCACCCGAAGACCAAGAGCGATCAAAGGGAAAGGAGGCTCCCTGGCGTCCCCAGTGAGCACTGCTCGCCGGACCCTCCCGCGTGTCACTGCGCTTTGCCTGAACCAGCGCCGCTCACCTTCCCCGCTCACCCGGCCCGAGGAGCCCCGACAGCACCTGCAGCGCAGCGGTGGACCCTCTGGAGGACGGCGTCCCAGACCCCTCGGTGCTCGAGTGAAAATTAGCCCAGAAATACTCCGAGGTGCCTGACTCTGGGGCAGTGGACAGAGCATCATCCGGGGACGCCTGAGACACTGCGCTCCCAGGTTCCAAACCCCAAGGTCAGAATGACCCCATGGTCACTGGCTTGAAGCCCAAGGTCACCAGCTTGAGCCCAAAGGTCGCCAGCTTGAGCAGGGGTCACTGGCGCCCCTTGGGCCCCTGGGTCAGGGCACAAAGGAAAAGCAATTAATGAACAATTAAAGTGACACAACTAGGAAATGATGCTTCTCATCTCTCTCCCTTCCTGTCTTTCTCGCTAAAAATAAATTTTTAAAAAATTCTAAGGAGTGAACTTAAGCAAAAGTAAATGTCTTTATTCCACTCCAGACTACTTTTATAAATTCTTCATGGTTTTATCTAATATAAAAAATATACAAAATGAATACAGGAAGACATAAATCTTAGTTGATTTTCTATCTTCTCTAAACCTATAAAATGCCCACAGAACACTCCTTATGTTGGTAGGAAATCTACCAAATGAAAGAGAACACAAATTAATTTTCTTGGAAGCTGATTTCAGCTAAGTCTCCTCAACCATTTAGCTGACCAGCTCCCACCTGGTATAACTTTATGACTAACACTAGAAATAAACTACTCGGCAGTGGAGAGTAAGTACTAGTAACTGGCTTAGGAAGAAGTCGCTCCCAGACTTTTCTAACTTATACCTGGGAAGACAATTCTAGAATATCATCCCTGTAGTAAATACGTCATCAGAGGCTCTCTGATCCAGTCAGAAGAAGGTATGAAGATCTGAAACACGCTACAACACGAACCTTGAAAGCAGCACGCGCAGTGAAAGCAGAGACACACAGAGCCGCGTGTTGTCCAGTTCTGCTCGTAGGAACTGTCCAGAAGAGACAGCGCCAGACACATCAGAGGCTGCCGGGCGGTGGCGGGAGGGGACAGGGGAGAGTGACCGCTGATGGGGACGGGCTTCTTCCTGGAGCAATGAAAACGTCCTGTAATCAGACAGTGGTGACGGCTGCACAGCCTCGTGAACATACAGAAAACCAGTGAATTGCACACTTTGAAGGGGTGGATTTTATGTGAATCACTACTCAGAAATTAAAAAAAAACTACAGGGAGGGAGGAGGCTTAATGAGAGGTTTGGCATGAAGATAAATTGTTTTAAGGGCCTAAGAAAGGCATAGAATTTGGTATTTCTGTCGAGGCGAAGATAAAGAGTGGGAGAAAAAGGGCATAGAAGAAAACACCTGATAGTTACATCCTTGGAGTCTAAACTTTTTTGGGGGAAAGGTTTTAATTACCTCGCTCAAATCATGAGACAAATCCTTATTGCTCGTTAAGCACTAAAAACACCGCCTGCAGCCTCTCGTGGTTCTCCCAGTCCACGAACTGTGCAGCCGTCTCAGCTGCACATCAAGCAGTTTCACTGTGTTGCAGCAGCACCCTCACTCGAGCTTTGTAAGAACTTCTTATTTATTTGGAATAAAAGCTCGGTCTGCCGACCATGCCAGGAAATCCTATCCTAACCATCTATACTTGCCCCAGTGAAACTCAGAGACCCCCCTGGACTCTCTTTTCCTCATTCCCTGCATTGTACTCTGTGTTTTCAGTCTGAGTTAACTGAGAAGCCGTCTTGTTCTGTGAGCTAAGCACATTCCTTCAAAACCACAGGCATCCTCTCCTCGTTGGGCCCGTGAGGATCACAACATTGGCACGCAGGTAGAAAGAGAACTCAGTTTGCTTTTCCCAGCACACCCCTGGTGACCTCAGGGAACCCCACTTGAGTGGGAGAGGAGTCCGGGTGATTCCTGCGTGCTGACCACGTCCGGTGTCCCCCACGGTTCTGTAGTGACCGGCCCGTCCCCGGCACCGTTCCACAGCACTAGCCACGGAATCGCGTGAGCTCTAGCCTTCCGGGAGCAGGTGGGGTTCCAGGAGAACAGGTCCCAGCAGAGAGCAGCCCTGGGGCGCTTCCCTTTCCAGGACAGCCCTCCAGAGAGGCCTTCCTGCGGCCCGGCGAGGTGACGGGTTGAACTGTCTCCCAGGAAGGAACAGGCTGGCACGGCAGGAGAGCATTCTACATCGACATCAGACTGGGTCCCGTCCGACACAGCCCGGATCACTCCGAGCACTAAGGAAATACTGAACAAACTGATGAACAAGCTGAGTCAGCACCGCCATCAAAAAAGAGCTAGGAAAGGGTTTCCTATGGGCTTTGTTCCTCCGGGCCACGCAGGGCCACACCTGAGCTGGTGAATCATAGCAGCTCCACGGGAGAGTCAAGAGGAGGAAAACTAAGAATAGAAGAGATAGGAGACCTCACGGTTTGAGAGAAAGGGCAAGTCCTCCTTTTGGGTCGCCTCTCGTTTTAGCTGGTCGTGGGAAGACGGCCAGTTCTGCAAGCGAAGATCTAACTGCAAGAGAGGAAAAATGAAAGTACAGTCTTCACAAATAAAAAGCATCAATTTGGGCTCAAGCACAGTGTACTGACGGCCACACGGCAATACTCCTAATGACAAACATAATTTACAATGTAACTGTAAAGTCTCATGAAGTTGCTTGTGCTTAGAACAGCAACGCCCTGAGCGGCAGCTGCATTCCGATACATCCCTGCAGTCACCGTGTTCCTGATGCTCCCTCTCAGAGTGAGCCCACAAGGGAAACAGAGCGACTTTCCCATCATGGTAAGTTGAAGCTTAAGGACTTGCGGCTGGCAAGCAGAATTCAGTCATTTGAGTTACGGGCAGAGAGGAATGGAGTGACACACACATAAAACAGAAAGCCATTGCTACTCAATGATCAAAGCATTCAACATCGAGTTTATTGCCATAAAGCATATCCTTGTGTGTTCATCTGCACTGTACAGTGTTTTCCAAAGATGAGAAATAATGGGCTTATTCTGCTTTTAAACACATCACTTTCAAAGTTCATAAAGTTCACTGAAGTAACCACACTAATGGTGGAATTGGGCTTGCTTGTTCTGTTTTTAAAAAAGACGTTTTCAAATTGGAACTAAGAGTCATGGAGGTTTTAAAAATGAATATATTTAAATTCGAGGCAATGTGTTAAGATACCCTTTGCACCAAAATATTTTCTACCTTTTGTGAAGGGAAGAGCTGGGTGTAACCTAGGGTTATGAGAACTCTGGAAGGGTAAACTAAGGAGGGACTTAATCAAATATATATTTTATAAAATAAGCCTGACCCAGCAGAGGCTCAGTGGACAGAGCGTTAGACTGGGATGCGGAGGACCCAGGTTTGAGACCCTGAGGTCGCCATCTTGAGTGTGGGCTCATCTGGTTTCAGCAAAGCTCACCAGCTTGGACCCAAGGCCACTGGCTCGAGTAAGGGGTTACTTGGTCTGCTGAAGGCCCATGGTCAAGGCACATGTGAGAAAGCAATCAATGAACAACTAAGGTATCGCAATGAAAAACTGATGATTGATGCTTCTCATCTCTCTCCATTCCTGTCTGTCTGTCCCTATCTATCTGTCTCTGTAAAAAAAAAAAAAAAAAAAAAAAAAAAAAAAAAAAAAAAGCACAGAAACGAGTAAGTTATAGCAGGAAGACATTAACACAGCAGCTGACGAATTCCCTGACCATAAGGGCTGTAAAAACTACAGAGATTATTATGTTTTCCCTTGGAGACTAAGAGGAACACAGATAATCTTTCTGTCAGATGCAATATTACTAACAACAGGGAACTGTCACAGGTAATGCCTTGAGTTTCCTGTGCTTTTGCCACTAGTGGGAGAAACAGACAAAAGAGGGGACCCCAGGCCAAGCCTCTACGTCCCCCTCAGCCTGACCACCTGACTCCCTTGGGGACTGAGTAGTTTTCAACACCTGAGTTTTCTGGCGAACATTATACATGTATCATTCCAAGAATTAAAAGTTTGGATGAAAATAATACTGAAAATGTATTTAAATTCCCTGCTCTTTTTTCTCCTTCCTTCGGATTTACAAATTGTATTTTTTCATATTATGTTATCAAACTCATTATAAAAATAAAAGGGAATAAACAGCCATAATCCAACTACCCAGAAACCACCAGGTAACAGTATATATGGGACATAATTCAAGGCCTTAAGACAATGAGACCTCAATCCTCACAAAGTATTTTCTCGAGTTTGTTACTATGCTAAACATTCTATACTCATAGTCTCATTTCGACCCCACAAGCCAACACGATGTTACTATTCCTATTTTAGAGATGAAGAAAACCAGACTTTGGGAATTTATCAAGGACACATAAGAAGCCACAAAGCCTAAATTCAAACCCCTTCGTCCATCTCCAAAGACTGACTTCACTTGTCACATTATCCCCTAAAAGGCCAAGGACTGCCATGAATTTTAAGGGCCCCCCTACAAAGTTTTCAAAGAAGATATATTTTCTTCCTACCATTTCCCACCCCTTCCCTTTTCCAACTTGCCCAAGCTTGGAAACATACAAACAAGCTCACTGAGATCTCCTGAAACGCCAAGGCGACTTCCAGTGGGGGAAGGACACAGGCTGTGACAGAGCATTCCCTCTGCACAGCTCTGCCCTGGGTTTGAGACAGGAAGGACATGACACTCAAGTCTAAACATGCATCAGCTAATCCCGAAAAACCGGCACACTAATAACCCAAAATGTTTTACCCAGAGTGAAGACACGTGAGCCACTCAGGCAAGTAGAACAGTGACTGCATCTGCAGAAAATGTGTTCATACACAAGCTACCAGAAAAACACAAAACAAAAACCAATCAAATGTGCACAGAGCCAGGAAGGCAGAGCTGCCGACAAGGGGAGAGTTTGTTTAAACAGGAAAAGAAAGGCTCACTTCGATGGCCTGTACTCAGAGGTGAGCTCCGGGTTCAAAGAGATGTGAGGATACTGCTCCCAACTTACTCTGGCCCAAAAAGGCGCAGAAGGAAGACCATCAGGAAGAATATGGAGAACAGAGAGGAGCCAGGCAAGTTTGATACACGTGTAAGAAGACTAAGCCACGCTTTCTTGTTCTGACTGGGGTGAGAACAGTGCGCATGAAGTGGAAGAAAGGTTACCCCGAGGGGACACAAGGCCACTAGTTCAGCCTTGGCTGGGGTCAGTCCTGCTTCTCTTCCACTAAATATGGATGAAAACGCAGCCTCACGGGGCTATTGTTATCATCTCAGCTAGGCAGGCATGTTGCTTAAAAAACAAACAAACAAAAACCCCCAATGACATGTGCTACTAGTTTATGCAATATATGGTTTCCTTTTATTTGTGAGGGGGTTAAAATAGGAAAGTTGGATTAATCAAGTTATCACTGTAATTAAAATATCTTTCTGATTAGTTTGCTAATACCTGATGCAGTTATGTGCAACTGTAGCACACACCCCTGTGGGAAAACAGTGACCATGTGCCTGCAGGGGGCTGATGGGTGGCGATGTCAATGGTGGTGTTCTCTCAACGGCGCTGTCAATGGTGGTGTTCTCTCAACGGCGCTGTCAATGGTGGTGTTATCTCTACGGCGCTGTCAATGGTGGTGTTCTCTCAACGGCCTCTGTGTCCGGATCAGAGTGGCTGGGTGTAAACCTGTGAAGCAACGACGAACAAACACGATGTCACTTTGACCTGGAAATCTTTTCTTTCAGACTGAATGCGTTCCCACCCTTCCATGACTCTTCTCCCTAAGTTTCCTTTTCTCCTTACGGCTCCCTCCCTGTGTCCCTGAACTCTGGCCAGCGGACCTGTACGTCTGCGTCGGAGCTTCTCAGAATCGCTTACAGTTACCTGCTAAAAACAAAACAAACAAACTTTGTAAGGAAGAAGGGATAGCTCCCTGGAATGTAGTCAACATGTTCTCCTTTGCCTTCTTTATACTTTATTCAAACAGAAATATAAAAAGTAACTGTACTTTCATTCATTCATTCACTCATTCATTTTATTCATAGCAAGATAGACACACACACACACACACACACACACACACGGAGAGAGATGAGAAGCATGAATGCATAGTTGTGGCACCTTAGTTGCTCACTAATTGCTTTCTCACACGTTCACACGTGCCTTGACCAGGGGCTCAAGCTGAGCCAGTGACCCCCTCCTCAAGCCAGCAACCTTGGGGTCACGTCGATGATCCCACACTCAAGCCACATGAGCCTGTGTTTAAGCCTGGCAGCCTCAGGGTTTTGAACCTGGTACTTCAGCATCCCAGGTCGATGCTCTATCCACTGTGCCACCACCTGGTCAGGCTATTTATTTATTTGTTTTAGTGAGAGACAGAAAGGGAGATAAGAACAATAACTCATAGTGGTAGCACCTTAGTTATTCACTGAATGCTTCTCAAATGTGCCTTGACAATGGGGCTCAAGTTGAGCCAGTGACCCCTTGCTCAAGTCAATGACGTTGGGCTCAATCCAGCGACCTGGGGGTTTCAAACCCAGGACATCAGCATCCCAGGTCGACGACATTCTATCCACTGGGCCACCACTGCTCAGGCAAAAGTGAATTAACTTTTATCCAGATAATTAAGGATCAGTCTACTATCCTTACACACGCTTATACAAGCGGATGCCAGCATGTGTCCTAGACGCTTGGGCACTAGGGGAAAAAGGGGGTCCTTAACCCTTTGAGCAGTGAGTTATCTTCGTGCTTGCTGACCCCCAGAAGTGAGTTTTCTTTTTCAAAAAATAAAATGAGTTCCAGTTTCTGTTTTATTAACTTAAAACCATGTTTGTTTGATAAACAATTTATGAAAACAAGAAGAACATACATTTGCCTTTTTTTAACATTGCCTTACACATTTTTAAAATACAAATTTTTGTATGATTATACTCTGGATGGTCAGGAGACACGAGGATGTACATGAACGTTTGAACTACTCAAAGGGTTAATAAAATGCAGCAGAGATCACATAAATTTGAGCACTCAACATTGAAGCTAATTAGCCAGAACAACTCAAAGTTAAGCAACACGGCAAGTCCTTATCTTCACATTCAAAGAAAAATGCATGAACTGCCTAAGCCAGTGGTCAGCAAACTCATTAGTCAACAGAGCCAAATAGCAACAGTACAACGATTAAAATTTCTTTTGAGAGCCAAAGTTTTTTAACTTAAACTATATAGGTAGGTACACTGTTATTAACTTAATTAGGGTACTCCTAAGCTGGCCTTTGCTAAACACTCAAGGGGCCAAAGAGCCGCATGTGGCTTGCGAGCTGTGGTTTGCCGACCTCTGGCCTAAGCAATATAGCATCTTAAAAAAATTCATATTTAAGGGCCTGGCTGGTTGGCTCAGTGGTAGAGCGTCAGCCTAGCGTGCAGGAGTCCCGGGTTCGATTCCCGGCCAGGGCACACAGGAGAAGCGCCCATTTTCTACTCCACCCCTCTCCCTCTCCTTCCTCTCTGTCTCTCTCTTCCCCTCCCGCAGCCAAGGCTCCACTGGAGCAAAGTTGGCCCAGGCACTGAGGATGGCTCTGTGGCCTCTGCCTCAGGCGCTAGAATGGCTCTGGTTGTAACAGAGTGATGCCCCAGATGGGCAGAGCATTGCCCCCTGGTGGGCATGCCGGCTGGATCCCGGTCGGGCGCATCCGGGAGTCTGACTGCCTCCCTGTTTCCAACTTCAGAAAAATATGAAAAAAAAATTTATTTCCAACTATTCTGTGGCTATTAACATCTCAGGATTGCTTTTAAAGGTCAAAAACACTGAACTGTCTGGAAACACTGTGAATAGAAACAGTATTAAACTGTGACTTTCATTTTTAAAATTTTGATCAATAAGGAGGAAAATAATAAAGTTAAGCAGTCAAAAGAAATAGTAAAAAAGGACAGTCATTCATATATACAGATAACATGAACAGTAAAGATTCACTTCCAGTTGATTCAATCCTATTTACAATTTAAAATATAAGATACACTTCATTTGTCAAGAAGTGACCATAATTAGCCCCAGGAAAGGAACTATCTGTTAGCTTTTGAACATGATCTCATATCTTGTCACAGGAAAAGAACTTGGATGGAATCTATAGGTAGTTATCACCCTCACAAGAAGAAAATTCAAGGCACTGCTGCATGTATGAACTCCCACGTGACTCAAAGGGAAGGAGCGGCCGCCAGGGCTACCTGCGCCTGCGCACGGCTGTCCTGCAGCGGCGGGTTCCCAGGTCCTCCCCGGCCGCTCCTGCCGCTGAACCAGGTGCAGCCGCGCGGCTGGTCTGTCCGCGGAACCTCGGTGCCCTGACCTCCGGTCCGATTCAGGTGGAGCTTCAGAGTCACTGCCGTTCGTGTCTGCAGCCTGAGAGGCTTCTGCTTGCAAGCTTGAGTTCAAATGGAATGAGAGCATAATAGCGATTGAATAGTAATGCTGAATACAAAATATTTATAATTACCTTATCTCATATATAAAATCAGACTTCAGAGAAATCACAGACTTCACAATTAATAGTAAACATTAAGTAAAACTTTTGAAAAAAAATGAGTACATGCAACCTTGCAGTATGGATTTCTTAAACATGATATAAAAGGCACAAACCATCCTGAAAAAAAAAAGAGAGAAATATAACTACATTAAAATTATTACATTGTATTAAGGATACTTAAAAATAATGGAAAACAAGCCACAAACTGAAAGAAGTTATTTTGTAGCACATATACAAAAAAGAAGATTAGTATCCAGAATGCATGAATAATTGCTCTGATTTAAAGGAACAAAACCAAGAGAAAAATGTGTAGCACCTCAGGAAGCACTTAACAAAAGAATAACACAAATAGATCAACTTAAGTAAATATGTTCAACTCTATTAGGAATCAAGAAAATGGCCAATAAGACTGACTGGGGATGGCACAGAACAGAGTGTCAACCTGGGACGTTGAAGACTCAGGTTCAAAACCCTGAGGTCACCAGCATGAGTATAAGGCTGCCAGCTTGAGCACTGGATCATAGACGTGGTCCCATAGTTGTCTTGAACCCAAAGTCATTGTCTTGAGCCCAAAGTCACTGGCTTGGCCTGACCAGGCAGTGGCACAGTGGACAGAGCGCTGGACTGGGACATGGAGAACCCACGTTCGAGACCCCGAGGTCGCCAGTTTGAGTGCGGGCTCATCTGGTTTGAGCAAAGCTCACCAGCTTGGACCCAAGGTTGCTAGCTTGAGCAAGGGGTTACTCCGTCTGCTGAAGGCCCACAGCCGAGACACTTGTGAGAAAGCAATCAATGAACAACTAAGGTGTCACAACGAAAAACTGATGATTGATGCTTCTCATCTCTCTCCGTTCCTGTCTGTATGTCCCTATCTATACTTCTCCTGACTCTCTCTCTGTCCCTGGTTAAAAAAAAAAGAAAAAGAAAAAAGTAAAGTCACTGACTTGGCTGGAGCCCTCTGGTCAAGGCAGGTCTGAGAAGCAATCAATGAACAACTAAAGTGACATGACTATGAGTTGATGCTTCTCATCTCTCTCCCTTCTTGCCTGCCTGTCTGTTTCTCTCTTGCCCCTAAACAACAAGAAAAAAATGCCAATAAAACCACAAAATGCTGTTGTCCACATCAGACTAGCATGAGGTAAACACCTGTCCACATGGAACCCGGCAAGTACCGATGGAAACTCTCACCCACTGTAGGCAGGGTGCTGAGTCACTTTGGAAAACAGTATTTCCAGTCATTCCACTCCTAGGTAGATGACTAAGTGAGCTCTTACACATATACAGAGATTCCTAGTAGTATTTGTTTCTAAGAGCCAAAAGCTAGAAGCAGCTCAAATATTTCTTAACAACAGAATAGATAAATTGAGAATATTCATACAATGAAATGCTTACTAAGTGGCAGCAAAAAGAAATACACTAACATGAACTGTCCGAGATAAATCTAAAAGGAACGTGTTTAACCAAAAGAGCAAGTCACTGAAGAATACGTGCAAATCTAAAAAATAGTTTACTGAAAAATGTGTGTAAATAAAGCTAGCAATAAAAATGAACAGAAAACTCAGAATGGTGGTCCAGGGTGCTGGGGGGGCGTCTGGTTGGGGGAGGGAGATCGGAAGGGTCTGGTTTTGTTTGAGTCCTCAAGCCTGGCAATGGGTACTTGTTTTTTATCATTCTTCTCTAAACTGAGTGTCTATAATCTTTCATTTGTAAGATATATTCTAAAATTTAAAAAATGTATATACTACTGATATATTGTGAAAAGAAACAGAAGAAACCCACGAGAAACAATGACCGACTTGGAAAGGGTGCTCTCTGACCCCAGCACCAGAGTGTGCTCGCAAAGATCATTCTTCTTTAAAAGGAAGCGGGACCTCCTCGAAGTAACAGCTGATTGGACTCAAGTCTGGGACAGGCACTGTACAAGATGAACCTGAAACACCTGCTACAGGAGAAGGCAGGGCTGTGATCTAAAACATATGGGAGTTGATACTTCCTGCTTCTCGCCCCCTTCCCTCTCCCCCCCCCCCCCCTCTCTCTCCAGTGTCAACAGGACCAGAAGCCACACTGAAGAGAATTCCAAGTGAGTACCAAATCTGAACCTAAGATTTCAGGATTAACTTAATACCACCACGTAGAATCCTCCAATTAATTCAAGGTCATTTGTGGAAAAAAAAAAAAAAAAAAAACAACACACAAAAAACCAACGATATTGGTCCAAAGCTGAAATGTAATGTCTCAAAATAATTTGGAAACTATATTAATCCCTTTGGGTAAGCTAGTCTTCAAACACAAAACAGGTACTTGTAAGGTAAGTTATCTGTATAAGATCATTTCTCTAGTAGAGAAGTTTACAGAAAAGCAAATGGTAATAAATATAACTATTGATCTATGTAAACACAAATTAAAATTATATATATATTATTTATTTATTTTTATTTTTATTTATTTTTTGTATATTTCTGAAGTTGGAAACGGGGAGGCAGTCAGACAGACTCCCGCATGCCCCCGACCGGGATCCAACCAGCACGCCCAGCAGGGGGCGATGCTCAGCCCATCTGGGGCACCGCTCTGTTGTGTCCAGAGCCATCCTAGCGCTTGAGGCAGAGGCCACAGAGCCATCCTCAGCGCCCGGGCCAACTTTGCTCCAATGGAGCCTCCGCTGTCGGAGAGGAAGAGAGAGACAGAGAGGAAGGAGAGGGGGAGTGGTGGAGAAGCAGATGGGCCCTTCTCCTGTGTGCCCTGGCCGGGAATCGAACCCGGGACTTCCGCACGCCAGGCCGACGCTCTACCACTGAGCCAAACGGCCAGGGCCACAAATTAAAATTATAAATAAATAAATATAACTATTGAAAATACTACTTATTCAATTATAGATTGTTTATACTTCTTTTTCCTATCTACCTACACTGACAGACAAGGACCAAATTTATCTATCTAGGTGTGTAATTAAGCAATTAATATTTGTTGAAAGACTTAAGGTCATTCAATCTATCCTCCAATTTTTATTTATTTACTTTACTTTTTTTTTTTTTTTTTTTAGAGAGAGGGAGAGAGACAGGCAGGAAAAGAGAGAGATGAGAAACATCAACTCGGAGTTGTGGCACTTTAGCTGTTCATTGATGGCTTCTCAAAGGTGCCCTGACTGGGGGACTCCAGTCAGGCCAGTGATACCCTTTGCTCAAGCTTGGGCTTCAGGCCATCCTTTGGACTGAAGCCAGCTACCCTGAGATTGTGTCGATGATCCTGCACTCAAGCTGGCAAACCTGCTGCTCAAACCAGATGAGCCCGCGCTCAGGCTGGCGACCTCAGTGTCCCGGTCAACACTCTATCCATGTGTCACCACGGGCCAGGCTACAAGCCTGCGCTCAGGCTGGTGACCTGTGTCCCCAGGTCAACAGGTCAACACTCTATCCATGTGTCACCACGGGCCAGGCTACGAGCCTGCGCTCAGGCTGGTGACCTGTGTCCCCGGTCACCACTCTATCCAGGTGTCACCACCGGCCAGGCTATGAGCCCGCGCTCAGGCTGCGACCTGTGTCCCTGGTCAACACTCCATCCATGTGTCACCACAGGCCAGGCTATGAGCCCGCGCTCAGGCTGGCGACCTCAGTGTCCCCGGTCACCACTCTATCCAGGTGTCACCATGGGCCAGGCTATGGGCCCGCGCTCAGGCTGGTGACCTGTGTCCCCGGTCACCACTCTATCCAGGTGTCACCACGGGCCAGGTTATGAGCCCGCGCTCAGGCTGGTGACCTCAGTGTCCCCGGTCAACACTCTATCCAGGTGTCACCACGGGCCAGGCTACGAGCCTGCGCTCAGGCTGGTGACCTGTGTCCCCAGGTCAACAGGTCAACACTCTATCCATGTGTCACCACGGGCCAGGCTACGAGCCTGCGCTCAGGCTGGTGACCTGTGTCCCCGGTCACCACTCTATCCAGGTGTCACCACCGGCCAGGCTATGAGCCCGCGCTCAGGCTGCGACCTGTGTCCCTGGTCAACACTCCATCCATGTGTCACCACAGGCCAGGCTATGAGCCCGCGCTCAGGCTGGCGACCTCAGTGTCCCCGGTCACCACTCTATCCAGGTGTCACCATGGGCCAGGCTATGGGCCCGCGCTCAGGCTGGTGACCTGTGTCCCCGGTCACCACTCTATCCAGGTGTCACCACGGGCCAGGTTATGAGCCCGCGCTCAGGCTGGTGACCTCAGTGTCCCCGGTCAACACTCTATCCAGGTGTCACCACGGGCCAGGCTATGAGCCCGCGCTCAGGCTGGCAACCTCAGTGTCCCCGGTCACCACTCTATCCAGGTGTCACCACAGGCCAGGCTATGAGCCCACGCTCAGGCTGGTGACCTGTGTCCCCGGTCACCACTCTATCCAGGTGTCACCACGGGCCAGGCTATGAGCCCGCGCTCAGGCTGGTGACCTGTGTCCCCGGTCACCACTCTATCCAGGTGTCACCACAGGCCAGGCTATGAGCCTGCGCTCAGGCTGGCGACCTGTGTCCCCGGTCAACAATCTATCCATGTGTCACCACGGCCAGGCTATCCTCCCATTTCTAGGTAACGTGATATCTAAATTAATAACCTTTACAGATAAGTATCTGCACCATTCTTTAAAATTTGTAGATAAAGATTATATAACACTCTTAATACCTAGTAAGAAAAATTAGGCCTAATTTTTCTCAGAAAGAAATCTGAATGATACTCAGTAGAACTCCAAAAAGTTCATAATATATGAATTTTTTTTTTTTTTTACCGAGACAGAGAGAGAGTTAGAGAGAGGGATAGATAGGGACAGACAGGAACGGAGAGAGATGAGAAGCATCAATCATCAGTTTTTCGTTGCGATACCTTAGTTGTTCATTGATTGATTTCTCATATTTGTCTTGACCACGGGCCTTCAGCAGACTGAGCAACCCCTTATCGAGTCAGAGACCTTAGGTCCAAGCTGGTGAGCTTTGCTTAAACCAGATGAGCCCGCGTTCAAGCTGGCGACCTCGAGGTCTCGAACCTGGGTTCTCCACATCCCAGTCCGACGCTGCATCCACTGCGCCACCGCCTGATCAGGCTGTATGAGCTTATCTTTAATGAAGACGAAATTCTGTCCTTCTTCCTGTAAAAATAACGATAGCAATATTAAATAAATCATCCCTAAAGGGTAACATCTTCCTTCACTAATCTCAGATACATTCAATTTACTGACGCTATTAACAAAGACATTAATTACACTTGCAATTTATGAAGTACAAGAAATGTTTCTATTAGAATCTGAACTGTGATGATTAGTTTATTCCCCATAAGCAAATGCACAATAATTAGATGGCGACTATTCACTACTCGTCTCCGGAGACAAATCAGTTCCTCAGAAACGAAAGCTTCTGCACCGTGACTAGTTTCCAAGCCTTCTAGTCGGTTTTCATTTGACAAGTCTTCCTCCCACACACAGAATGCACGTTCAAATCCCTTGTAATAATGTCAGCTAGTAAGCTCGCAAAATCAATTCTCTGAGTAGCCTTTTCAAATGCATTTCACCACGAGGCTACACTCCTTCTGTACACCCTCAACTTTATTTAGTCCGTGTAATCCCTGTGCTCGCCGCGGCGGTACACACACTAACGGTGCTAAGCCTTGCGGTAACACAGTCGTTCACACTCACTTCACTGCATCAATGAGCCCTCTTGAGTTTAATTTTAGAAAATTCAATTGCTTAACTTCCTAACTTCTAAAAAATGTCTTCATAATGGAAAAAACTCTAAGCAAATCAAGAAAGAAAGAAAAAAAAAGAGCTTCTAGGGCTTACTGGATCCAAAGAGTCAGGAGATACCCCCACACACGAGTCAGAAACTGTAAGATAAGTCACTGCTGAGCCACCTGGACACTCCCATCCCCACCCCCCTGTGCCCGGTTGTCAGGGAAGGACCTAATCACAGAGCCTGGCCAGCAAGCTCCTCCTCCCCACGAGCTCCACAGGACTTGCTACTTATGATCCCCAGAGCGGCCACTGTACCTTGCTCTCTGCTGTATCCACACCACAGGACCGGTACACAAGCAATGCCTGATCGATCCTTTATTTAAGAAGGTGTTTACCACCACCAGTCCCCTTCCCACCGTTTTTATATTTAGCTGTGAATGCCTTTTCTGTCCCAGGCATTGTGCTGGGGACATAGGAGTCAACAAGACACTGTACCCATCCTTGTGGAGTCTATAACGAGGCTTATACCATATCCTGCGTTAATATCTATTCAAGCACTCATCACAGTAGATAATAATGGCTCAGCTCCCCTAACTGAAGTTCTGTAACCTATCTGGACCACCTCACCATATTGGAATCAGGAAGAATCCACTGTAACAGTGGTTTACCAATTTTACTGCATATTAGAATTACCTGGGTGAATGGGGTTATTAGAAATCCTGGTGCCCGGGTCAAAGCCCTTACCAGTAAGTCAGCATCTCTGGGGGGATGGAACCTAGGTGTTTAAAGCACCGTCATTCCAGGATGCTGCCAGGTCTGGCTGGGCTGGCGCGCTGTGCCGCGTACTCAACACGCTCACTCCCACGCGCACGCGCGCCTCTGCGGCGGACCCGCCTCCTCTGCCGACAAATGGACCCTGGTTTCCTCCATTCATTTATCCTTCTGAGACCCCGCCTCCTTTTGCCGAATCCTTTCTGGATCACTCCTGTGGACACTGAACTGAATTACCTGAGCTACAGCTTTCTTGAAATACTCAGTTGTACCCTGATTTATACAATTCTTTTCCCCTCCAGAATCATACTTTACAACTATCTCTAATTACTAGTTATTTGAGACCTCTTAATTTCTTAAATGACAGTATCTTTTACAGCTGAGAAGGCATCTCACACTTTTGTTTCCCAAAACATTTAGCAAAGCTCTGGTCAGCAAATGGATGACATTCAATAAACATCTCTTCATCCTGGTTTCTTCAACTGCGGGTCCTCAGGCCAGTCCGTCAGAAATTTCACGCCGGCCCACAAAAGAGTTAACCACCCGGCCTGACCCGCGGTGGCACAATAATGGGTAGAGCCCCGACCTGGAATGCTGAGGTCGCCGGGGTGAAAGCCCGTCAAGGCACATAAGAGAAACAATCAATGAACAACTAAAATGACGCAACTACTAGATGATGCTCCTCTCTCTCTTCTCTCTCTAAATATAAATAAATACAATCTTTAAAAAAAAAAAAAGCTCACCACCCTGCTGTTGTATGAGGATTACAGACCCAATGATCTTAGTCAAATTCATTTATGCTTAGGGTAGTATCTGCCTTAGTGGTCCCTGAAATAATTCTCCAACTTTCACAGGTACCCAAGTGTAAAAAGGCTAAAAACCACCAGTTTCTATGGCTTTCAGATCTACTGAATCGGCCCTGACTGGGTGGCTCAGTAAAGCACCAACCAGGCGTGCCAGAGGCTGCAGGTGTGACCCTGTCCGGGCACACACGAGAAGCAATCAACCAGTACACAACGAAATGGAACAACTAAGTGAAACAACTTTCTCTCTCTCCCTTCTTCTCTTTCTCAGGAAAAAAACCCTGAATCTCATAAATATAGTGTGTCCCCCCCTTCCGGCAGACGCGGAGACATCGCCGCGAGGACAGCAGTGTCCCCCCCCCCCCCCCCCGACGCGGTGATAGGGCTGCTCGCCCAGCGCGGGGACAGCAGTGTCCCGCACGGAGTAGGAGCGCGGGGCTCCCATACATAACTTGCCTGCGCGCCACTCAGATCGCTGGGCGTCCTGCACACTCTGAAGAACAAGCCTCCCGGAGCCTCCGGCGGGGCGTCCGTCTTACACAAGCGGGCGCCGACCTGGGGACTCGGGCACCCCCACAGCCGCCGGGCGCCCGACCGTGGAGCCCTCCGGTCTGACGGACCGCAGGGAACTCCAGGCCCGAACAGCGCCCCCCACCCCAACGCATCCCGCCCCTCGGCCCTCCGCTCCTCACCGTCGTGGACCTCGGGGTTCGCGATCCACCCAAACTCGGCGACCACCGCGACGGAAGCCGGGCGGCCCAGGAACCCCGGGCACTGCCCCAGGGCGTGCCCCGCGCCTGCCGCTACCCACACCCCGCCACCCTCCTGGGCCGCGTCGCGGCCCGCGTGGCCCCCTTGTGGCAGAAAGGCAAGGTGCACCTTAGGCTGCTCCGACAAGTCCAGGGCATCCCTGCGCGGGGCCCATCAGCCCGGTCAGTGCAGACCCCGCCCTCGCCACCTCCGGTCCCGGGTCAGCGGGAAAGCGCTCCAGGCCTCTACCTCTGGGTTCCGGCCTGTGCTGGTCCCACCCGCAAACGTCCCATGCCGGGCTTGCTGGGCAGGGCCTGCGCTCGCAAATCTCTTGGAGCCCTAGCGAGGGGCCCCGGGGTACTAGGCTCTGTGGGCAAAAGAAATGAATAGACACTTCTCCAAAGAGGACATACAGATGGCCAGTAGGCATATGAAAAAATGCTCAACATCACTAATCATTAGAGAAATGCAAATGAAAACCACAATGAGATATCACCTCACACAGGTCAGAATGGCGCTCATCAACAAAACAACACAGAATAAGTGCTGGCAAGGATGTGAAGAAAAGGGAACCCTCCTGCACTGCTGGTGGGAATGCAGACTGGTGCAGCCTCTGTGGAAAACAGTATGGAGATTCTTCAAAAAACTGAAAATCGAACTGCCTTTTGACCCAGCTATCCCACTTTTAGAAATATACCCCAAGAACACCATAGCACTGTTTGAAAAGAAGAAATGCACCCCCATGTTTATAGCAGCATTGTTCACAATAGCAAAGGTCTGGAAACAGCCCAAGTATCCGTCAGAGGACAAGTGGATTAAAAAGCTTTGGTACAGGCCCTGGCCGGTTGCCTCAGTGGTAGAGCGTCCGCCTGGTGTGTGGAAGTCCTGGGTTCGATTCCTGGCCAGGGCACACAGGAGAAGCGCCCATCTGCTTCTCCACCCCTCCCCCTCTCCTTCCTTTCTGTCTCTCTCTTCCCCTCCCGCAGCCGAGGTTCCATTGGAGCAAAGATGGCCCGGGCGCTGGGGATGGCTCCATGGCCTCTGCCTCAGGTGCTAGAGTGGCTCTGGTCGCAACAGAGCGATGCCCCGGAAGGGCAGAGCATCGCCCCCTGGTAGGCGTGCCGGGTGGATCCCGGTCGGGTGCATGCGGAAGTCTGTCTGACTGCCTCCCCGTTTCCAGCTTCAGAAAAATACAATAAATAAATAAATAAATAAATAAATAAATAGCTTTGGTACATATATACTATGGAATACTACTCAGCTATAAGAAATGATGACATCAGATCATTTACAAATAACATGGATGGACCTTGATAATATTATACGGAGTGAAATAACTAAATCAGAAAAAACTAAGAACTATATGAACCCATACATAGATGGGACATAAGAATGAGACTCAGAGACATGGACAAGAATGTGATGGTAACAGGGGGTGGGGAGGGGTCAAAGAAGGAGAGGGAGGGTGTAGGGGGAGGGGAGGGGCACAAAGAAAACCAGATAGAAGGTGACAGACAACAATTTGACTTTGGGTGAGGAGTATGCAGCATAATCAAATGTCAAAATAATCTGGAGATATTTTCTTGGAACATATGTACCCTGATTTATCAATGTCGCTGCATTAAAATTAATAAAAATAAGATAAAAAAATCACGTAATCTCGTTTTGTGTTCTCTTTTTATTGTTCTTATTTAAATATTCAATGCATGAAATAATAAACTATCTTTCAGTATGTCATTATTTTATACTTAAAATAGTCATTAGGGCAGAGAACTGGTTGTTGAATTATTTGAATCCCTCCACTGATTAAATGTGGGGACTCCTTTGGTCCAAACAGAGCTAAAACGGTCTCACTAGTCTTCCTTTAGTCTCCCTACTCTTGTAAGCTTATTAATCCACTTTAAAGATGTGTTAAATTAAAACACATTTCACAAACTTTTAAACTGGGTTCTTAAAGAAGATGACGCCCATTGTAGCTCAGGCCTTATGATTTAACATTAAAGAAAAAGAAGTGAGTGTCTACCCATTTTGTGGATTCTGGGCAAAAATGTAAGCCAATGAGAACAGTCTTGCCGTACCCTGGCCTCATGGCTCAGTGGCTAGAGCGTCGTCCCAGCGTGCCTGGGTTGCGGGTCCGATCCCCATCAGGGCACATGTGAGAACTAACCAACAAACAAGTGCACAACAAAATGGAACTGAGTGAAGCAGTGAGTTGATGCCTCTCTCTCTCCTTTTCTCCCTAACCCCTTCCTCTTACTCCGCCCCCCCCCCCCCAAATCAATGGAACAACTGACAAAAGTAAAACTAAAAAGTCTTGCCAGGACTCATTCAGAAGTAATCATGTGTTAAAGGCCTCATCTAGGAAGTTAACGCTGGTTTCTAAAAATCTGCAAACCATGCCGCACAGATGCTACGGAAGCACCAGATAGAAGAGAGATAACGCACCACCAAGGGAGCAGGATGTTCAATTCCTTCACAGCTGGCTCAGCGGGTCTCATACTGATAATCAGTGGGTGCGGAGAACTTCAGGCCAGGGCCACCTGCACGGCCACGACAGGTACTGAGCTGTCAGGACGGGCTTCCTAGGAAATCAGTCGTCTTTACCAGATCCTGTAATGCTGTGTATTCAATATACAGTACATACAAAGGACAAAGTGATCTTTCTGTAGCCAGAGGGCCCACAAGTAGTTGTGCCAGCCCTGCTTTTCCTATTCTTTTGCTAAATGTTTTTGTGAAATAGTTTTTAAAAATTTTAGCTTCATTTTTTTAATAAGTGAGACCATGTGCCTCAACCAGATCCACCTGGCAGTACCGTTCCACTCCCCCCCGAAACTCTCCCCCGCCCCACCGGCCCCTACGCCTGGTCTGGATCAGATGGTTGACTTGAGCGATCCAACCTCAGGGTGAGGCCCCCACTGGCTGCGGGAGGGGAAGAGAGCGAGAGGGGGGAGGAGCAGGAAGCACCAACTCCAGATGTGCCTTGACCAGGCAAGGTCAGGGTTTTGATCCTGCGACCCAGCATCCCGGTTCCATGTGTTATCCACTGCACACCGCAGGGCAGGCTGCTCTGGCTTAGTAACTTCTCTCTGGTTAGGAAGGAGGAGTGGACATGGCTGTCCTGTGTCCTGCAGAGAAGGGAGGGAAGGGGGTGGGGAGGTCATGCGACCTCAGAGAGCCATATCCACAGAGCCTTGACCTCCAGAGAAGGGAGGGAAGGGGGTGGGGAGGTCATGCGACCTCAGAGAGCCATATCCACAGAGCCTTGACCTCCAGCTGCCTCAGAACGGCTGTGGGACACTGCGGGGACATGATCGTCACCAGGGGACCCCAATGGCCAGCCAATCTGCAGAGCTCAACATCAGCCCTCCCAGTGCCCTCAGAGACCAGGGCGACTTGCCCAGAGGGGTCCCTGCCCTCCCAAGCTTCCAAGCTCAAAACCTTCCAGCAGAACTTCAGCTCTCCTCCCCCAGCCACGCCCCATCCAGATAGTCTTTGCTTTACTGGAGGCCCCTCCAAATGTCTATGGGGGTGAATGGCTGGGGGTGTGGGGCATGTCCCAGGCACAGGGCAAGGGCTCCTCTTCTGAATGAGGGTAAAGGTGCCCGGCCACATGGAGTGCAAGGGACCGCAGGGTAAGAGGCCCTGAGATGACCCATCCGAGTCATCTCTTTATAAGGGCAGCCCAGAGGTCCTGGGCCTCGTGTGGACACACAGGAGCTTGTTACATTTCTTTGGCCTGTGCTCAGTCCCCATGTAGGGCATCCACTGAGTGATTTGGGTCAGAAACGAAAAGGCTGAGAGCTGAATGTGGACACAGGAATTCCGGATACTGGAGGGCCCACCGGGATTATGTGGAGATGATGTCTGCCAAGTTCTTATGTCTGTGCCCGTCCTTAGCAGAGCAGGTGTATTTCTTTGCACGATCCATGCACGTGGGCACAGGCTCCTGATTCTGGGCACCCCTGTGGAATGTCCCACGTCAGGATGTTGTTTTGGAGGTGACGGGCAAGAGTGTGTAGGGGCAGGTAGTCTGTCCACCCAGGGGACTGGAGGACTCTGAATTCCCGAAAGGGGTCTTCTTGACACGGTTACAGGGAGGGACAGGGTGGAGAAAAGGCAATGAAGGTGGCCTGGGTGGATTAAGGTTTGTGGGCGTCTGGTGGGTTTGCAAGCTCTGCAAGGCCTGTGCTTCCCCATGGGGGGGAAGGGCCTCCTGTGTAATCGGAACAATCTGCTTCCAGCTCTTTGAGGCCGCAGCCACACACTGGAACTCAAGGCCTGCCATGGCATGAGGCCACAAATAGGTGAAGGGAGAGAGGGGGGCAGAGGACACAGGAAGAGACTTGCGTTTCCTGGGGGCCATCCAGGCGGTGCCATGGGGTTGGGCAGTGCAAGGGCCAAAGCAAGGAGGGCTTTTTTTTGGAAAATGTAGCTGAGGTGGATGGCACTTGGGCATCCTGGTGGTGTTGCCACCTCTGCAGGGCCTGTGCTACCTCTGATGGGCAGGAAAACATTGGGCCTCCTTGGTCATCAGCAGGCTCATCCTCTCTTGGAGGAGCTATGACTCCAAAGTCAGGTATACCTGGAGGTTCTGTCCCCACCCCCACCTCCTCACCTGAACGTCTGCTTAGCCAATCTGGCCTTGACATATTCAACTTGGCTTTTATACTCCACGTTTAAGTTTTAGAGTTTCTATCCTTGCAGAGCAGCAAAGTTGGAGGGAAGAATTGAGGTGCAGAAGGGTGGGAGGCATCGCTGAGGGGCAGGACGGACCCTGACCCATCATATCATAGTGCCCCTGCTCGAGAGGGTCTCTGGTTTTATCCCATTGGCCCCTGTGGCCTCCCAGGAAAGCAGCATACTGTCTTTTTTTCCGGGGGTGGGGTGGGGCGAGAAGAAGCAAAGGTTCCAACCCCAAGGCCCTAGAGGGGCTGACTGCCTCTTCTGAACCTGGGGAGATTCCCTGGCCCAGAACACAGGGAAGCAGAGATGTCCCAGTTTGGGGGCGGCCAGTGAGAAAACCGCACTCCTGAAGCTGTCAGGCTCCGTCCTGCTGTCCCAGCACTTTCTACCCTGCATGGAGGTGGCCCCAAATGCCTGCCAACAGCCCCCACCTGCTTCAGGTGCTGAAGCCACAAGTCCTCCAGCTGCTGGTCTTGCTTCTGCCTTATGATGTCCAACTCTTGGTCTTGCTTCTGGCTCATGGTCTCCAACTCACACCTGTGAGCCCTTCACAGGCACTGCAGGTCTAGGTGCGGTGGCCCGGGAGGTCAGCCCGCAGCTTCTGCTCCTGCACTAGCATGGGCCCACCAGCATGAAGCTGCCGTGCATCTAATATAATGGTCCCATGTGGATGGCTCAGTTGCCAAGTTAAAATAATATATAGGGCCCTGGCCGGTTGGCTCAGTGGTAGGGCGTCGGCCTGGCGTGCAGAAGTCCCGGGTTCGATTCCCAGCCAGGGCACACAGGAGAAGTGCCCATCTGCTTCTCAACCCCTCCCCCTCTCCTTCCTCTCTGTCTCTCTCTTCCCCTCCTGCAGCCGAGGCCCCATTGGAGCAAAGATGGCCCGGGCGCTGGGGATGGCTCCTCGGCCTCTGCCCCAGGCGCTAGAATGGCTCTGGTCGCAACAGAGCGACACCCTGGAGGGGCAGAGCACCGCCCCCTGGTGAGCGTGCCGGGTGGATCCTGGTCAGGCGCATGCGGGAGTCTGTCTGACTGTCTCTCCCCGTTTCCAGCTTCATAAAAATACACACACACACAAAAAAAAATGGTGCCAGCTTGCTGTTTACTGGTTAGATTATATAGCGTGGGGACTGTCCATCAAACCCATCAAAGAGGTGAAGGTCATGCCCATCATTCCTGCCCTCACAGGAAGAAGACCTGACTGCCTGCACAGCCACCAGTCCCTTCAGAAAGGGCTGGGAACAGGCACTCACACCTGCATGCTGGATGCTGTTTTGTGACTTGTGGGAACAGGAGCATAAACCCTGTAGGAACTGCTCCTCCAGGCTTCCAGGCTGCAACGCTCTGCTTAAGAAACCAAGACTGCCTGATCTGTGGTGGTGCAGTGGATAAATCGTCATCCTGGAAATGCTGAGGTCACCAGTTCGAAACCCTGGGCTTGCCTGGTCAAGGCACATATGGGAGTTGATGCTTCCAGCTCCTCCCCCCTGTCTCTCCCTCCTCTCTCTCCCCCTCTCTCCTCTCTGAAATGAATAAATAAAATAAAATTAAAAAATAAAACTGTTTTAAAAAAAAAGAAAAAAAAAAAAAAGTAAGAGCAGTGAGGGTGTGGAATAAAAACAACCCACAATCAACCTGTGAAATCACACGTCTTCTGTGTTATGTTGGTCTCTGCTCCCAGTTCCTGAAAAAGAGCTTCTGAAACCCTTGTAATTTTTCAAGTAGTAGGAGCATTTTTGTTCTGATGAAGGAATGGTGCCCACCCCAAGGCCCTAGAGGGGCTGACTGCCTCTTCTGAACCCGGGGAGGTTCCCTGGCCCAGAACACAGGGAAGCAGAGATGTCCCAGTTTGGGGACGGCCAGTGAGGAAACCGCACTCCTGAAGCTGTCAGGCTCCGTCCTGCTGTCCCAGCACTTCCTACCCTGCATGGAGGTGGCCCCAAGTGCCTGCCCAGGGCCCCCACCTGCTTCTGGTGCTGAAGCCACAAGTCCTCCAGCTGCCGGTCTTGCTTCTGCCTCAGTGTCTACAATTCCCGCTTGTGTTCCCTTCGCAGGCGCTCCAGCTTCAGCTCCCAGGTCACATGCTGCAGGTCAGCCCGCAGCTTCCACTTCTGCACAAGGGCGGGGCCACCAGTGGGAGCTGCCGTGGCCCTCACACCCCGAAAACCACAGCCCCGACCCTGCCGCCCGAGTCAGTATGATCAAGGCCCCATCTGTTCCCAAGGCCAGCTCTCCCAGGACAGCACCGGGGACAGCGTGGTCCTGCCCCAGAAAGCCTGCCCCCTCTCTGCCGCTGACCCAGAGGCTGCGTAGCGTGGGGAGGAAACGCCCTGGGGAGCCTGCCACCCTCACTGTCCCATCAGCTCCAGCTGCCCTTCCTTAAGGGAAGAAAGGTCATGAATAAACTGTCACTAATCTTCAACAAGGTCAGAACAGGTTAGGAAGGGAGTAACTACATCTCATCCTGACCCACTACTTCTGCCCCAGGAGAGACTGTACAAGGAGTCTGGGGTACCGGTTCCGGTCCGGGAGCAGCAGCCTAGGAGCCCCGAGCAGAGGCCCGGCTGAGGCTACAGTCAGCCGCCCCACCGTCGCGTACCACAGCGGAAGCAAGCCAGCCCGAGGGGCTGCCACTCAGACACTGGACTTTCCCACCCGAGGCTCCGGGTGCAGAGGGGCACATGGCACCTACCCATCGTTTGGCTCTTGCCAGGCTGTTTTTGGTGCGCTGGGATTGGGGTTAACCCTGGTGGCATGGTGTCAGGGTGGTTAAACCTGAAGCCTAGCTTCTGTTCGCCATGCTGCTGTGCCACGTACCACCCAAAAGCGTGCTGACCCTCTCTCCAAGGGAGAATTAAAAAATAACATCAAAAAAGTGGCTAGAATGGTAAACTTTATGTTGTGTCCCTTTTACCACAATAAAAATAAAACCCGAACCCAGTGCCTGGGCTGCACACCCAGACACGGTGACTCAGCTGGGGTTGCTGAGAGCCGGGCTGGTTCTGAACACGCTCTGCAGGTGAAGCTGATGTGCAGCTCAGTGCGGCTCCGGCTGTGGGCAGAGGGGGCGAGCGGAGGAGCGGTCTCTCTGAAGGCCTTCTGGGGGACACTTGGAGTGTGCACCCCAATCCTCTGTGGGGTTTGCTAATCTGCAGATTCTGATCCAGTGGGTCTGGGGTGAGACCCAAGACTTTGCATTTCTAACGAGCGCCTAGGGGATGCTAGTGCCGCTGGTCTGTGCACCACACCTCGAGTACTGAGGCTCTGGAGACCGACGGTGGCCTTGTCTGTGCCGGACAAAGGAGACGTCTGGAAAGGAGCAGGAGGACGTTTAAGACGGTCGCACAGACACAGAGTTCAGTGACAAGGGGCAGGAGCTCAGCCGATGAGTGGCTCAGCCTCTGGGCACAGTTGACACAGGCAGGCTGTGGTTCAGCGAAGGGCGGACTGAGGTCAGAGGGTATCAGCACACAAAAGTTGGCTCTGGTGTGGCTGCCCCTTGCCCACCTGGGGTCCCCTGCACATCTTAAGAGGGCCTGAAGGAGAGAGATGGGAGGAGCCAACCAGGAGCCCTCCCACAGCTGCTTCCCCAGGTCTCTCTCTTCCCCGGCAGCCCTGGGGCCTGGGCTGAGCCTCCGAGAACCCAGTCTCACCTGTGCCCCAGGGGGTGCTGGGGGCTCTATCGGACAAGACTGCTGTCCCCTGGCCCACAGGAGCTGGCCCTTTCGTTTCCTTCGTCGGGTAGACATCAAACAGCTCTGCCCTTGGCCCCTTGGGTCTGAGATGCTGGTGCCTGGAGTTCACAGGTCCTGAAGAGAAGGGTTCTTTTGGGAGGTAGGACCCATGTCCTGGAGCAGAAAGAGGAATGGCAGTTGGGGACTAACTGCTGAGAAACAGGGGGAGGGGTCCTCAAACTCGGCCTGGCTCCCCACCCACTGCTGACCTCAGAGCTCAGGTTTCTGGTTTCCAGGCAGACTGCGTTCGCTTCCCACTCATTCGCACACTGAAGGCCATCGGCGGGAAAGGTGAGGCTCACCTGGTCCTCACACCCTGTGCATCCAGGGAAGGGGCGCCTGTCGCAGGCTGTCTCCCAGCATGAGTCACCACGCAGGCAGGAGCGTATTAAGGCTGAGAATTCTACTGGGTCTAAAAGAAAGTGTATTTCTGGACCATGACCATACCAGGCTGAGGCCAGGAGAGCCAGCCCACGATGTGCCCCATTGGCGGGGCAGCAGCCTGTGTTGTGTGTAGGGGTCTCCTCCCCACACCCAGTGAGCACTCCAAAGACTCACCTTCCTAGGAGGCTGTGCTGCAGGCGTTTGGAGGTCTTATGTCGAGTGCTGGCCCAGCTGGCAGACAGAAGTGTGGACATGTTTCCTGACTGCTGTCCAGATGGGCCGTCCCTGTTCCTGTTCACTTTGTAAAATTATTTTTGCCTGTTTATTTCTTGTTTTTCATTATTTTCTTTCTTTTTTCCATTTTTATTTCTTTTTTTCTTTTCATTTTTCTTGCTTTTCCCCCTTTATCATTTTTTATTTTCTTCTCTCTTTATTTCATTTCTCTGTTTCTTTTTATTCCATTTTCCCTTTCATTCCTTTTGCTTCTTTTTTGTTTTTGTTTTTATTTTATTCCACTTTTAATTGTCTTAGTTATAGTTTTATCTCAATTTTTTTCTTTATTTTTTATTTTCACTTTTTTATTTTTCTAATTTTTCCTGTTTTATTTCTTATTACTTCATTTTCTTCTTTTTTTACTTTTATTACCTTTTTTCCTTTAAAATTTTTTCACCCTTTCTTCTTATCTTTTTTTTTCAGAGGTCTCTATTTTCCTTTTTTAATATTTTTCTTCTTTTTTTTCCTTTTTAGAAGAGAGAGGGGTAAGGAGCAGGAAGCATCAACTCCCATATGTGCTTTGAACAAGCAAGTTCAGGTTTTGAACCGCCAATCCCAGTGTTCTAGTTCAATGCATTATCCTCTGCTCACCACACGTCAGGCTGGTCTGACTTTTGTATCTTCTTTCTGAGCTGGGATATGTGAGTAGCCCTGCCTGTCCTGTGTCCTTCAGAGCATGAAGGGGAGAGGGTGTAGAGCAGGGATCTCAAACTCGCGGCCCGCGGGCCGCATGCAGCCCACCGAACAATTTTATGCGGCCCGCAGACTAATCCACGAAGTTCAAAATATTTTGGATAAAATTAAGTAAGCCTAGGGGCCTACTTGTATTTTTCATTTCTCTAGCATCCTAGCTAGATATTAGCTTAGGTAACAACAGTTGTGATGCGAACTACAGTTTCTGGTCGTTTTGTGACACTGAGTAAACTGCATGTACGATTGTGCTTGTTGTACTGATTTTTTTTTATTTTCAACTGCAGTGAGAAAAGTGTTGCGTAACAGTTGCCTTTTGTAGACCTAGTGCGGCCCGCCAAACGGCTGTGATCTTGCTCTGTGGCCCACATGTTGAGTTGAGTTTGAGACCCCTGGTGTAGAGGTCTTGAGGACGCAGACTATCCAGATAGGCCTTCCTTTACTTTTTTTTTTTTATGTATTTTTGCCCTTTCTATTTGTTTTTGTTTTTTTCCTGTTTTATTTATTCCACTTTTTCTTTCCTTTATTCCAATTTTTGTCTCTTTTTCCTTTTACTATGTCTTTCTTTTTTCTTTCTTATTACTCTTTTCCCTTTTTTTACTCGCTTATTTTTTCTTCTTTTTTCTCTATTTCATTGTTGTTTCTTTATTCCTTTTCCACCTTTATATTTTACTTTATTTCCTTGTTCCAATTTATATTTTTTACACATTTTATTTCTTGCTTTTTTCTCCTTTTCTATTTTTATTCTTCCTTTCTTTGTTCTTCCATTTCTTCTTTGCATTCCTTTTCCATTTTTTATTGGTTTCTCATTTTTTATATATTTATCATATTCTTTTCAGTTTTATTCAATTCTTTTTTTGTTTTTTTCTACTTTCCTTATTTCTTTTTGCTTTTTAATTTTTGTTCCACTTTATACCTTTTGCTTTTTTATTCTATTCCTTTTTATCTTTTTATCATTTTTCTTTATAACTCATTTTTACTTTTCTGTTATTTTCATTTTTATTTTGATTCATTTATTTTTATTTTTTATTTCTTTCTTACACTTTATAAATTTGTCCCTTTTCATTTTTGTTTTCTACCTATTTCTCTTCTTTTTATACATTTTTATTTTTTCTATTTCTTGTTTTTCTTTTTTGTTTTCTCTTTCCCTTTTTTCTTTTTTTATTTCTTCCTTTTATCTTCCATTTTTTCTTTGTCTCATTTTCCCTTTTTTATTTCTTGGTTTTTCTTTTTATATAATTGTCGCTATTATTTTATATTTCCATGTTTCTTTTTTAGTATTTTATATTTTTATTTTTTTCTTTTCTGTTTTTCTTTTTTCTTTTTTCAATTTCTGTTCTTCATTTTATTTTTTTTCTAATTTTTTTGTTTTTTATTGACTTTTTATTTTTTACTTCTATTTCTTTTTTCTTCTTTATCTTTCTTTTCCCTTTATTTCTTGTTTTTTACATTCTAACTTATTTTTCCCTTTTATTTCTTTCTATTTTTCTTTTCTATTTCCCCTTTCCATTTTATTTTCTTGCATTATTTTTATTTCCATCTTTTTCTTTTTCCTTTTAATTTTTTCACCTTTTTTATTCAATCTTTTTTTCACTTTTAGAAGATGCTGGGAGGAACAGAAATCATCAACTCATAATATGCCTTGAATATGCCAGGTCAGGATTTCGAACCACCAACCCCAGCATTCTAGTCTGACTCATTATCTTCTGAATTCCAAAAGCTCAGGTCAATGTGGCTCGTCAAACTTCTCTCTGGCTGTAAAAGTGAAGTACATGGCTGCTGTGTGATCTGCAGAGAAGAGAGGGAAGAGGGTAGGGAGGTCGTGAAACCTCAGACAGTCCTCACCACAGAGCCCCGATCTCCAGTTGTACTTTCTCACACATCACCAGAAGCCTCCGGCTGCCACTAGAACGAATGCAGGTATCAAATCCTGTGTATCCTGGTGAAGGGGTGCCTGTTGCAGGGTGTGTCTCCAAACACACAGTCACCCCACAAGCAATCATGTATTAAGGTTGAGAATTCTATTGGATGCAAAGGAAGTATATTTCTGGACCGTGACCCCACCGGGCTGTGGTCAGGGAGGCCAGTCCAGGATGTGCCCCATTGGAGCGGCAGGCAGCCCGTGGTGTTTTTGAGTATTTAGGGTCCCATGCCCCACAAGACTCACCTTCTTAGCAGAGCAGTCCTTCTTGCCGCTCGTCCTGTAGGGAAGGGAGAAAGGAGGGTGTGGCTTAACCTCCAGCTGCTCTTTCTGCCTTAAGCTGAGAAACCTAGGGCTGCCCCCAGAAATCTGCAGGAAGCTGGTTCTCAGTGGGCTACGCATATGGCCAGTCTAGCTGCAGACTCAACATCTGCATAGCCGAGTCTAACCCCTCAGAGACCAGGGCGACTTGCCCAGAAGGATCCCTGCCCTCCCAACCTTCCAAGCTCAAAAACCTTCCAGAAGAACTTTAGCTCTCCTCCCCCAGCCAAGGCCCCCAACCAGATAGTCTTTGCTTTACTGGAGGGCCCCTCCAAACTGTCTATGGGGGTGAATGGCTGGGGGTGGGGCATATCCCAGGCACAGGGCAAGGGCTCCTCTTCTGAATGAGGGGGACGGTGCCTGGCCACATAGAGCGCAAGGGGCCCGCAGGGGAAAATGCCCCGAGTTTACCCAGCCCAGCCACCCCTTTGCATTCTCAGCTCAGAGAGCCTGGGGCCTAGCATGGACGCACAGGAGCTTGGTACGTTTTGTCGGGCCTGAGCTCAGTCCCCAGAAAGGGCATCCACTGAGTGATTTGGGCCAGATCCCAAAAGGCTGAGAGCTGAATGTGGAGAGGGGAATTCCCGGGACACGGGAGGGCCCACCGGGATCACCTGGAGATGATGTCCGCCAAGTCCTTGGGCCTGTGCCCATTCTTCGAGCGGCAGATGTATTTTTTGGCAGGATCTATATATATGGGCACAGGCTCCTGATTCTGGGCACCCTTCTTATTGTGACCCAATGCAGGGCGTTTTTTTGGAGGTGTCAGGGGAGGAGGGCTGTAGGGGCAGATACTCCAGCGGTCCATGTTGATGGAGGCCTCTGAATTGCTGGAAGCGGTCCGCTTGCCACGGGTAGAGGGAGGGACAGGGTGGAGGATAGGAGGGGAGGGTGGGCTGGGTGGGTTAGGGTTCATGGGCAACCTTGTTGTTTTGTGGACCCTACACGGCCTGTGTTTTCCCATGGGGGTGAAGGGTCTCTTGAACACCTTAAAAAATCGTTTTCCAGTGAGAGGCCGCAGCCATAAATCAGAGCCGGGCGCCTGCCAGGGGTAGAGGCCAGAACGAGGTGAAGGGGGAGGGAGATAGGACACAGGTTTATCTTTTCTGTGGACGGTAGGAGCGGTGAAATGGGGATGGTTAGTGCAGCGGCGACGGCGGGGACGGCGTTTTTTGGGAATTGTGGGTGAGGTAGAAGAGAGATTGGCAGTGCCACGACTGATGGGAGGGCCTCTTGGGAGGGCAGTGCCTGAAACGGACAGGGGATTGGGAGAGGAAGGGGGCCGGGGTCTCATAGGGCGGATAGGAAGCTGGATACCGGTGAAGGGGCAAGGAGCATTAAAAGGGGGCCGGGGAGGGGATCTAATATAAGGGATATAAAACTGGGCACCGTTTGCGGGTAAAGGGACAAGGGAAGTGGGAGCGGGAGGGCGTTTGCTGGGAGCAGCAGTTGAGGAGGATGGGAGATAAAAATAGGAAGAAGGAGGTGGTTTGCTGGGAGCAGTAGCTGAAGAGGGAACAGCATGGAAAGTGGAACGGGGAGGGGCTTTGCTGGGGAAGAGAGCAAACTGCGTACGGAATGAGGAGGTAGGGGGATGGGAAATGGAAGGAAGAGGGGGTTTGCTGGGGACAGTATTTGAGGAAGGGAGGAGATGGGAAGTGGAAAGAGGAGGCAGTTTTCTGGGAGCAGTAGCTGAGCAGGAAGAGGCAAGGGAAGTGGAAGTGGGAGGGGCTTTGCTGGGGAGGATAAACTGGGAATACATTGAGGAGGAAGGGGGATGGGAAGTGGAAGGGGGAGGGGCTTTGCTGGGAGCAGTAGCTGAGGAGGAAGGGGGATGGGAAGTGGAAGGGGGAGGGGGTTTGCTGGGAGCAGTAGCTGAGGAGGAAGGGGGATGGGAAGTGGAAGGGGGAGGGGCTTTGCTGGGAGCAGTAGCTGAGGAGGAAGGGGGATGGGAAGTGGAAGGGGGAGGGGCTTTGCTGGGAGCAGTAGCTGAGGAGGAAGGGGGATGGGAAGTGGAAGTGGGAGGGTGTTTGCTGGGGGCAGTAGCTGAGGAGGATGGCAGATGGGAAGTGGAGGGAGGAGGGGCTTTGCTGGGGAAGATAAAGTGGGAATGCATTGAGGAAGAAGGGGGATGGGAAGTGGAAGGAGGAGGGGCTTTGCTGGGAGCAGTAGCTGAGGAGGAAGGGGGATGGGAAGTGGAAGGGGGAGGGGCCTTGCTGGGAGCAGTAGCTGAGGAGGAAGGGGGATGGGAAGTGGAGGGAGGAGGGGGTTTGCTGGGAGCAGTAGCTGAGGAGGAAGGGGGATGGGAAGTGGAGGGAGGAGGGGCTTTGCTGGGAGCAGTAGCTGAGGAGGAAGGGGGATGGGAAGTGGAGGGAGGAGGGGCTTTGCTGGGAGCAGTAGCTGAGGAGGAAGGGGGATGGGAAGTGGAAGGGGGAGGGGCCTTGCTGGGAGCAGTAGCTGAGGAGGAAGGGGGATGGGAAGTGGAGGGAGGAGGGGCTTTGCTGGGAGCAGTAGCTGAGGAGGAAGGGGGATGGGAAGTGGAGGGAGGAGGGGCTTTGCTGGGAGCAGTAGCTGAGGAGGAAACAGCATGGAAAGTGGAAGGAGGAGAGGCTTTTCTGGGGAAGAGAACAAACTGCGAACGGAATGAGGAGGATGGGGGGTAGGAAATGGAAGGAAGAGGGGGTTTGCTGGGGGCAATATTTGAGGAAGGGAGGAAATGGGAAGTGGAAAAAGGAGGCAGTTTTCTGGGAGCAGTAGCTGAGCAGGAAGAGGCAAGGGAAGTGGAAGGGGGAGAGGCTTTACTGGGGAAGATAAACTGGGAATACATTGAGGAGGAAGGGGGATGGGAAGTGGAAGGGGGAGGGGCTTTACTGGGGAAGATAAACTGGGAATGTATTGAGGAGGAAGGGGGATGTGAAGTGGAAAGGGGAGGGTGTTTGCTGGGAGCAGTAGCTGAGGAGGAAGGGGGATGGGATGTGGAAGGGGGAGGGGCTTTGCTGGGAGCAGTAGCTGAGGAAGGGGGATGGGATGTGGAAGGGGGAGGGGCTTTGCTGGGAGCAGTAGCTGAGGAGGAAGGGGGATGGGAAGTGGAGGGAGGAGGGGCTTTTCTGGGGGCAGTAGCTGAGGAGGATGGGGGATGGGAAGTGGAAGGAAGAGGGGGTTTGCTGGGGGAAGTATTTGAGGAAGGGAGGAGATGGGAAGTGGAAAGAGGAGTCAGTTTTCTGGGAGCAGTAGCTGAGCAGGAAGAGGCAAGGGAAGTGGAAGGGGGAGGGGCTTTGCTTGGGGCAGTATGTAAGGGGAATGGGGGATGGGAAGCAGCAGAGGGAGGGTGTTTTCTGAGAACAGTAGTTAAATGGGATGGTGAATGGGATGTGGAAGTAGGAGGTGGTCTGCTGGGGGCAGTAGCTGAGGAGGGAGGGGCATGGGAAGTGGAGGGGGCAGCCGGTTTGGTGGGGAGTATAGGAAAGTTGACACAGGTTGAGGAGGGGGGGACATGGGAAGTGGAGGGGGGAGGTGGCTTTCTAGGGAGAGTGGGAAAATGGGCACCA
This sequence comes from Saccopteryx leptura, assembly GCF_036850995.1. Taxonomy (NCBI): domain Eukaryota; kingdom Metazoa; phylum Chordata; class Mammalia; order Chiroptera; family Emballonuridae; genus Saccopteryx; species Saccopteryx leptura. The sequence goes on along the minus strand of NC_089510.1, from coordinate 7,151,262 downwards.
GCTGATGAAGAAGGGGCAGTGGAAGGGGAAGGGAAAGGGGGCTTGCTAGGGGTTGTAGGTGAGGGGTAAAGGGGATGGGAAGTGGAAGGGGGAGGGGGTTTTCTGAGAACAGTAGTTGAACGGGATGGCGAATGGGAAGCGGAAGGAGGAGGTGGTCTGCTGGGGGCAGCAGCTGAGGAGGGAGGGGCATGGGAAGTGGAGGGGAGAGGTGGTTTGCTGGGGAGAATGACAAACTGGGAACGGATTGAGGAGAAAGGGGGATGAGAAGTGGAAGCGGGAAGGGGTTTGCTGGGGGCAGTAGTTAAGGGTGATGGGGGTTGGGACGTGGCAGGGGGAGGGTGTTTTCTGAGAACAGTAGTTGAACGGGATAGTGAATGGGATGTGGAAGGAGGAGGTGGTCTGCTGGGGGCAGTAGCTGAGGAGGGAGGGGTATGGGAAGTGGAGGGGGCAGCCGGTTTGGTGGGGAGGATAGGAAAGTTGACACAGGTTGAGTAGGGAGGGACATGGGAAGTGGAGGGGGGAGGTGGCTTTCTAGGGAGAGTGGGAAAATGGGCACCAGCTGATGAAGAAGGGGCAGTGGCAGGGGAAGAAAAAGGGGGCTTGCTAGTGGTAGTAGCTGAGGGGGAAAGGGGATGGGAAGCGGAAGGGGGTTTGCGAGGATTAGCATAGTCACCACACTGCTTCTTCATGGCTAATGAATCAACAGAGTGAGAGCAGGATCCACCATGGGGCTCTGGCTCTACCCTCTGTCTTTGTGACGTCATAAGCAGAGACCTATGGAGAGACTCCAGGAAGCCCCGCCCTCTGCACATCTGTTGCCCTATAAGGTAGCAAACCAAGGTCTTCTGTGTTCAGCACACTTTACTTTCATATGGTTTTGTGTTAATTTCAGGTGTAGGTACAGTGGTTAGAGCATGGTATGATTTACAAAGTGTCCATCAGATACTTCCAGTATCCCCTGGCAACACCCATAGTTATTACTACATTACTGACTATATTTCCTGTGATTTACTTTACATCCCTGGGACTATTTTGTAACCATGAGTCTGTACTTCTCAATCCCCTCACCATTTAAATCGAGTCCCCGAACTCCCACTCCCTCATGACAACAATCGGTCTGATTCTATTTTGTTTGTAGATATTGCCTTTCAAATTCCACACAAAAGTGAGATCATAAATTGTCTTTCTCTGACTGATATTTCACTAAGCATAATAACCTCTTTGTCCATTGAATATGTCAGAAATTGTAAGATTTCATTTTTTGGTGGATGTGTGAGGTAATATTTCAAAGCATACATGTACCACCCTTATATTATTTTTTTCAGGTTTTTAAAAAATTTTTATTTAGAAAATTAAATTTAATGGGATGACATTGATCACTGACAAGTATGTAGGTTTCAGGTAAACATTTCTTTAGCATCTGAACTGTTGATTATGTTGTGTACTCATCACCTCATGTCAAATTATTTTCCATCACTGTATATTTGTCCATCTTAAAATGTTTTAATTAATTCTTTAATTCAATGTATTGGAGTAAAGGTTCTGCTGTGAAACTCAATAAAACATCATCCGCACACCGCATCGTGTGCCCACTGCCCCACCGCCCCACGCAAGTCCTCTCTCAGCTTCCTTCCCCCACGCTGCCCGCCTCCACCTCCTTCCCATCTCCCTTTTCCTCGGGCTGTCACATGGTTTGCTTGGTTTGCTTCCTGTACTGCCTATTTTAAATAACTGCATTAAATAGAGGGGTGCATAATTTTTTTTGAAATATTGTTTGGGCTTCTTCAGATATTACCCAGAATTGGAATCACTGGGTCGTAAGGCATTTCATGTTTAATTTTGGGGTGCCCTCCATACTGTCTTCCATGGTGGCTGCAGCAATCTGCATGCCCACCAACAGGGCATGAAGGTTTCTTTTCCTCCGCATCCTCACCAGCACTGTTGTTTGTTGATTTTATTGAGGATTGCTTTTCTGTCAGGTGTGAGGTGGTAGCTCAAGGTGCTTTTAGTTTGCATTCATTCTGATGATTTGTGATGTTGAGCTCTTGCATATGTCTACTGGCCACCTGCATATCCTCTTTGGAGACACGTCTATTCCGGTCCATTGCCCATTTTTAAATAGGATTTGAGGGGAGAGGTGTTGAGTTGATGAGTATTTTTTTAATAAATTTAGGATTGTAACCCTTATCAGATGTATCATTGATGAATGTGTCCTCCTATTCAGTGTGTTGTCTCTCCAGTTTGGTTTTTGTTTTGTCTTTTTGTTCTTGTTTTTGCTGTGCAAAGACATTTCAGTTTGCTGTTGTCCCGTTTGTTAGTTTCTTTTTTTTTTTTTCCTTGCTTGAGGAGATAATGTCAGAAAAAGATATTGCTATGAGTAATGTCTGAGATTTTAGGGCCTGTGTTTTTTCCTAGGATATTTATGTTTTTTAGTCTAACATTGAAATCTTTTATCCATTTTGAACTTATTTTTGTGTATGGTGTAAAAAGGTGGCCTAGTTTCTTCCTTTTATTCAGTCTTTATTTCTTTCCTTCTTTTTTTTTATTTTGCACATATCTGTCAATTATCCCCAACATCATTTATTGAGTAGACTGTTTTCCCCCATCTGAGGTTCTCCACTGCTTTGTCTAATAACAATTGACCAGTATTTGTCAGTTTTATTTCTGGGGTCTCTATGTTGTTCCATTGATCCATATTTCTATTTTTATGCCCATGCCATGTTGCTGTGATTACTAGAGCCTAGTGCCGTGATGGTGAACCTATGACACGTGTGTCAGCACTGACACGCGTAGCCATTTTCGATGACACGCGGCCGCATGTGGCCACATACCAGAGAAGTATGGGGCCGCATGCCGAGAAGGACATTTCATCCTCGGCTTCTGCAGGGCCAGGTACAGGAGCCGAGGATAAAACATTTGCCGTTTGTAGACACTCTGTGCCGGAGGTCTGTAGGCCAAAACAACAGAACTCCGGCACAGAGCATCTAGTTCTGGGACTTCCGGTTAGGTCATTAGGGGGTCTTTGACCTCACTCTGGCCGGCAGAGCAGGGAGCAGCAGAATGCCGTGGGGGACGCATCTCTAGGGGCCCTGTGATCGCTATTACCAACAACCACATAACCACAGCAACCATCATCCAATCTACTGTTCTGGGGTGTTGTGGATTTCTAATTGACCATCATTAGTGAGATAAGTGAGGGGAGGCTGGGAGAGGCGAAGGCCTGTGCTATGGGTGCCATATCCCGCCATTAGAAATAGTGGCAGCCATCTTAATTTCCATAAGATGCAACTTGCAGAATTTCAAGACAGCATCTGGGCTCAGGTGTTTGTCAACTTGAGGTCAAAGCTTGAGAATCTGGAAAGGTGCTGCTTGGAGAATCAAGAGGAGTGCCACTAGGAACAGGAAATCTGGAGTGCCTGGAACCGATTACCAGACACTTTTAGCACCCTGTAAAATATAGCAATGGCTTTACTCACAATTGTTCCCTCTACGTACTTTTGTGAGACCTTATTCTCAGCGTTAAATAATATCAAAACCAACAAAAGAAACAGATTGACAGATGAAGTTAGTAGCGCTTGCTTGAGCTTAAAGTGTACAAAATACCAACCTTCAATTGAAGATTTAGCCATTGAAATTCAGCAACAAAAAAGTCACTAATAGGCAGGTTAGTTAAAGAATTCCCCCTCCCCCTCACGGCACCCACACAGGTTAAATAATATCAAGACCAACAAAAGAAACCGACTGACAGATGAACAAAGAAGTCACTAAGCAGGTAAGTTAAATAATTTTTGGTTTATTAAATAGTTATATATTACAATTATACATTTTTGTTATTTAAACTATAAATATCAAAAAATTATGGTTTTTTTCTTGAAGTGACACACCACCCAAGTTATGCTCAGTTTTTTGGCAAATTTTGACACACCAAACTCAAAAGATTGCCCATCACTGACCTAGAGGCATAGTTTGTTATCAGGTGGCATGATACCTCCAACTTTGTTCTTTTTTTTCAAAATGACTTTGGCTATTCAGGGTTTTTCCTGATTCCACATATACTTTGAACTCTGTATTTGTTTCAGTTCTGTAGAAGACACCATTGGTATCTTGATAGAAACTGTTGTGATTGTGCTCCCGGTAGTATGGATACATGAACAGTGTTAGCTCTTTCTGTTTATGAGCACAATATATGCTTTCATTTATTTGTATTTTCTTCAGTTTCTTTCTTCCATGTCTTACAGTTTTTTCCAAGTACAGGTCTTTTGTCTCCTTAGCTAAATTTCTTCTTAGGTATTATTTTAATGCAAATTAAATGGGATTGTTTTCTTAGTTTCTCTTTGTGATCGTTCATAATTAGTATATAAAAATGTTACAGACTTCTGGATATGTATTTTGTAACCTGCCAGTTTTCTAAATTTATAAGTTTTAGTCATTTTCTGGTGAAATTTTTAGTGTTCTCTAACTACAGTATCATGCCATCTGCAAATCAGGACAGTTTCACTTCTTCCTTTCCAATTTGGATTCCTTTTATTTCTTCTTTTAGCTGACTGCTGTGTCGAGGACTTCCAGTAGGTACTATGTTGAATAAGTGTGGTGAAAGTGGCCATTCCTGTCCGTTTCTGATCTTGAGGGAAATGCTTTTAGTTTTTTCCTGTGGGATATGGAGACAGTAGAAAGATCAATGGTTGTCAGGGGTTGGGCCCACCTGGATGACCCAGGATACTCACCCTACTTAAGGTCCATAACCCTAATCACATCTGAAGAAATGTCTTTTGTCTTAAAATGTAACTATTCACAGATTTAGGGATAAGGGTGCGGACGTTTCGGGGAGAGGCTCATGCTGCCGACCACAGCAATATGCTCGTGTGAATACTTGTACACAGATGTCCATAGCAATTTTATTTGTAATCACCAAAAACTGGAAACACCACCATCACGGGAGTGGATAAACAAATTGTTGTATGTCCATACAATGTAATGCTACACAGCAAGCAGTAGAATGAACTACAGAATGATACATGTCACCACATGCATGGGTCTTAAAATGATTATGCTGTTTGAGAGAAGCCAGGCCTCTTCCCGCAAAGCAGTGCAAACCGGGTAATTCCATTTGTATAAAATTGCAGAAAATGCAAAACTAATTGATAGCGACAGGAGCCAGGGGTGAGGTGTGTCAAGGAAGACCTAGTGGGGGGATTACAAAGAGGCTTGAGCAGACTTTTGGGGTGATGGGTGCATCCGTTATCTCGAGGGGGATCATGGTTTCATGACTGTATACATATGGCTGTTTATCACACTGCACACTTTAAATGTGTGTGGTTTGTTGTATATGTCAGTTAAACCTCAATACAGCTGGTATTAAAAGGCATTTCTCTACAATGGGATACATACTTCATAAGAGAAAACATTAATATGCCAAGAGTTAAATTGTTGAAAGCAGATGGTGGCGAGACAGGTGATCGTTCTACTGTTCTTTTAACTTCCCGAGATCCTTGAGAATTTTCAGAAGAAAAAGGTTGGGAGGAAAGAACCCAGGCTTTGGGGCCAGACCTCCAGGGAATCAAGTCTGATTCTGTCACATCCTAGCTGTGTGAACTCAGGCAAGCACTGACCTCGTGCACCTCATTTCATCATCCGTGAAACAGGCCCCATCATCACGCTGAGGTCACCGGGTCGTGTGCACAAAATGAGACTGATGGGCGGAGCCGGCTGAGCAGGGAGGGGCCTGGGATGTCACGAGTGCTCACTCCATAAAGGTAGCTGTCCTTGTCAAGTTAGTTCCCTTAGCTGAGGGACACAGAAACCGAGGTGGACAGACTAAACTGAGGTCCTACAGCTACTGTCAAATCTGAATCTGAACTCTCTTTTTTGAAACATTCACTGACTACCACACTTCTGAGAACCATGAAGCTAATAGTTCACGGCAAGAGTGGCCAGGACTCCGCCCCCACCCTCACCCCACCCCACCCCACCCTCCTGCCAGGAATGACATCCTCACTCTGGACAACAAAGGAAGCCAGACCTAGCACCCAGATGTGTTTTTTACAGGGTGAATATACATACATTGCATAGCTGGTCATTTTCAGTTTGAGGCTCAAGGTCTCAGTCAAAATGACGTTATTGTAGACAGGTGAGATTGCATAGGCTCAAAGTCCATGATCAGAACTCTTTCTTGAAAGTGGAATCAGATTGTACAGATACATTCCTAAAAACACATTTATTTGGTTACTTCAACTTGTATTGAAGCCTTAAGACCTCGAAGGGTCACATTAGGGTTTGCCTAGGAGTGTTCTGCGTAGGCTCCATGTGTAAGCGCTCAAGACGTACAAGCCAGTGGATGCTCCGTTGAGCCTGGAGGTGAGGGGAAGTGTTCTAGAATGGGGGGAAGTCTTGGGCAGTCAGACATTCCCCTCTCAACTTTTTGGGATATCGCCACTTAATTTGGTAAGTGGTTTTTGTTATAAGGAGCAGCGGGGCGTAAGGGCAGTCTGAATATGATTGGAGAGGAGAGGAAGTTGAAAGACAATTACCATGAAGGAGAGAAAAGAAACTTTGGAGGATCATGACCTTTTACTCACCTTTCTATCCATCTTCCTCCCCTCCAGCCGGGAACACACACAGTAAAAACTCAAGTCTTTTGGTGACCATTACTTGAGAGGTATATGTGCTGTGTAGAATTGTTGTATCGGAACAGCGAGATAAGATGTCTCGCCACACAATCAATTAGCCAAGTTAAGAAATTAGGAGTCGCCCTGGCCAGTTGGCTCAGCGGTAGAGCGTTGGCCTAGCATGCGGAGGACCCGGGTTCAATTCCTGGCCAGGGCACACAGGAGAAGCGCCCATTTGCTTCTCCACCCCTCTGCCATGCCTTCCTCTCTGTCTCTATCTTCCCCTCCCGCAGCCAAGGCTCCATTGGAGCAAACATGGCCCGGGCGCTGGGGATGGCTCTGTGGCCTCTGCCTCAGGCGCTAGAGTGGCTCTGGTCGCAACATGGCGACGCCCAAGATGGGCAGAGCATCGCCCCCTGGTGGGCAGAACGTCACCCCTGGTGGGCGTGCCGGGTGGATCCCGGTCGGGTGCATGCGGGAGTCTGTCTGACTGTCTCTCCCTGTTTCCAGCTTCAGAAAAATGCAAAAAACAAAAAAAGAAATTAGGAGTCTTTAATTAGCCGGCTACGCAGACCACATGGAAACTTACGTTGTTCAAATCAGTGTGGCCCTGCACACAGTCTGGGGTTAGGTTTTATAGATAGAATGACATACTGACTGAGGAATGGGGAGGGGAGAAAGCATGGCAGTAAAACAAAGCAGTGAAACAAGCTTTCTTACAATGTTTATCTACAGGGTTAGTTAGGGAGAAACATTCTGAGAACACCTGCTACTTCACAAAGCTAGCCCAAGACCCCAGTCTGGGAAACCAGCCTCAAGGCCAATAGGGAGTAATTCACTTTCAGAAAAAGTAAGTTCTGCTAAAAGTCTCTTTGTTTTAGAGAAAGTTAAGTTTGCCAAATATTATTTATGTTACAAGCCTTTCTTTCCTACACTTCAGAATTACTTATTGCAAAGAATTCCTTCTAGCGAGGAGACCACAACAGCTGCTTGGGACATCCCTCCGACTGGCTGTTCCAACATGGCACGTGTGCGACCATACATTGCTTCTGGTGCACAAGGAGTGTAGAGTTGCGAGGAAGGGTTTGGAAAATTCCATAGCAATTTGATGGAGGGCTTTGATGTCTGTCCTAATAAATTTGAGGCTTATATTGTGCACATTATTATTATTATTATTATTGTATTTTTCTGAAGTGAGAAGCGGGGAGGCAGACAGACAGACTCCTGCATGCGCCCGACTGGGATCCACCCAGCATGCCCACCAGGGGGCGATGCTCTGCCCATCTAGGGTGTCGCTCTATTGCAACTGGAGCCACTCTAGTGCCTGAGGCAGAGACCATGGAGCCGTCCTCAGTGCCCAGGCCAACTTTGCTCCAATGGAGCCTTGGCTCTGGGAGGGGAAGAGAGAGACAGAGAGAAAGAAGAGAGTGAAGGGTAGAGAAGCAGATGGGCACTTCTCCTGTGTGCTCTGGCCAGGAATCGAGCCCGGGACTTCCACACGCCAGACTGACGCTCTACCACTGAGCCAATCAGCCAGGGCCATCTTTATTATCTTATTTTTCTAGTAATTCACTTTTACTGAATTTTAGAAGTGTGCAATAAATTAAAAATATTATTCATTTCAAAGATAATTTGTATAGTTTTTCTTATGCGTCAAATCCAAATATATTCCTGTGAGACCAACCATCATTTTCTTACTGCAGTCACAGAGACTCCGCAGGTGAAAGAAAGGGTTGAAAGCAGAGTTAGTACAGAGGCGAGATAGTCAGGAAATCCTAACATTCCGTCAGGCTGGGGGTGAGGGGGACGTAGGCAATGACTTGGAGTTGTGGAGTCTCCGTGACTGGGGGCCTGGTTGGCACCGTTCACAAGAATAGTAAAGACCAGAGAAGAAACAAGGAGGGAGGGGGGCATGCCGAGTTCGGTTTGGGAACTTTTAACTCGTGCGGCTGGAAGATCCCAGGGGTGGAAGGGCAGAGGTTTTACAGCAGGTCGTGGAACCTGTAGGCAGGGAGGAGAGAGGTCAAGCTAGAAAGAGCCGCTGAGGCCAGAGGGAGTGAGAATACACCTTGGTATTACGGTGCTCAGTGTGCAGTGTGAGGCTCCCAGTGGGCGCCCCCCACGCACCACCCCTCCCAGCTTCCGCAGGCAGGCGAGGACCAGGCTGCCTTCTCCGCCTTCTCACGTACCCAATAATCCCTTTCCGGTTTTCAGCTGCCCGGAAGGGAGGCAGCCTGGATCCTTTAAGAAGGGGGATTCCTTTAAGAAGAGTGCAAGGTGCTCTCACAGCAGGCGGTGCCCGCACCCCAGTTCCTGCTGTGGGGACCACAGCGAGGGGACAGCTGGGAGGTGGTGGCTCGGCGGCTGCTGTGGCTTCATGCGGGAGGCCCGCAGTGGCCAGGACTGGGAACGAGACTGATGGGGCTCAGCCAGTTCCCTCTGGGGATGCGTCACCCCTTCAAAGCCCTTCCTGCCGTGGGCACAGCGCCCTGGCTCCCGGGGGGTGGTCTGCAGGAGGCCCAGCCTCTCGGGACCACCTGCAGAAGACAAGGACGGCGCCCCTGGCAGACGGCTCCAGGCTGGAAGAAGCCAGGGACCGCATTTACTCCGGCCCATCCCGGGTGGGGCAGGGTGGGCGGTCAAGTGCCGAATTATGTTAGAGGGGGAGCTGGCATTTAAAATCAAGAGTGGAAAGGAGTTTAGAGGTGAGGAAATTCGGGGCTCAGTGAGAAGAAGTGAGGTACCAGGACCTCGCAAGAACGGGGCAGCTGAGCTGGGACTTGGGCGAGTTCCCACTCATTTTCTTCTTCCCTCCCTCTTTCATTTCGTTTTTTCTTCCCTCCTTTTCCCCTTCCCTCCTTTCTCACTCCTTGCCTCTCACTCGTCCATCCATCCATCCATCCATCCATCTATCCATTCCTCCTCTCTCTTCCCTTCCTTCCTTGTGACATTTATTAAGCATCCGCTGCGGACATTCACGACAGTGGTAACCAGACTGGCGCCTCTGCCCTCTCAGAGGGGAGGCACCAGGACCTTTTTTCTTCTCATTGCATTTTGAAACAGAGCTATACCCCGTGGCTGACATCAGGATGAGCCGCAATGATTAATGACCTCCTGTCCTGGTGTGACCCTGAGAGGACACATGTGGCAAGCTGATGACTGTCCCATTGAGATTCCTCCCCCTGGGCACTCCCCTAAATCCCAGCCTTTGGAAAGCAGAGAAAAGCCTTCAAGATGCAGAATTCAGTGTCTCTCTCTGTCTCTGTCTCTATCTCTGTCTCTCTCGGCCCCAGGAGTGCTGGACTGGAAGCTTGGGGGTGGGTCAGTGGCTTACAAAGCTCCCAGGTGGTTCCAATTTGCGTCCCGTGTTGTAGACCGCGCTGCCCACTAGAAATGTAACCTGAGCCAATGACATTTAGAAGTTTCCATTATTCACATTAACAGAGGCGAAAGAGAGAAGTTAATTTAATACCACCTATTGTTTAGGCCGTATATCCAAAATGTTGCCATTTAAACGTGTAATCCAATGTTAAAACATGACTCATGAGCTAGCTTACATTTCGAGTTCTGTACCAAGTCCTCGAACTCTGCCGAGCATGTCACGCGTAGGGCACCGCTCAGTTCAGACCCACGCATCTCAAGGGACGAGCGGCTGCCCGGCGGCACGCTCCCCTGGCACGGCAAGCAAGCCCCACTTCACCGGTGAAGAGACTGAGACTCAGAGATGAAGGGACCAGCCCCAGCCGCACAGCTGTCAGGTGGCCAAGGAGACCCACGCCAGGAGTCCAGGCTGCAGCCTGATGCCCCGTTCCGCCCGCACCAGCGCCAGGTGCGTCCTGCCCTGCACGTCCTGTCGGGAGACTTACAGCCAGATGTGGAGAGGGGTGGCAGGGAGCAGGCCCTCGGGTTCACACCCTGTGGCTGAATGACCCCTAGTCTGGGTTCCACGGTCGCCCCCCCGTGGGGTCGGACCTGTCCTCGGGGACGAGTTCTCCGTCATCCGCGCTCCCCTGTCCGGCCGTGCCTCCACGGCAGCAGCTGGGACGTGGGTGGGTGTCTTTGCCCAACACGCATGCCTTTCCCAGCACCGAGCTCAGGGCACAGCAGAGCACCAGTGGGACTGCAGAAACCAAAGGGCGCCCTAGGGACCTCTGAAGACGGCCCGTCGGCGGGACAGAAATACTCAGGAGTCCCAGGACAGCGGGCTCTGGGGCAGTGGCCACTCTGTCCCCATGGCTTGGACATCCCCTCCTGGTGGCTTTCCCCAACAGACCCCGTCAGGCCCTTGACGATGGACTCTCAGTGGCCCCCAGACACCCCCGCGCTGCTTTACTTTCTCTGCCATTTGAGGAGTGGCTGGTGTGTTAGCGTCTGTCTTTCCAGCTGGAAGGATGACAGCCAGGCAGGTGGCTCTCTGCCTCCTCTTAATCCCCTGCTGACCCACCCCGACGCCCCTCCATGCCTGAGGGGGGCTGACGCACAGCTGGCTGCTCCGCATCCCTTGTGGAATGAATCCGCGGTGCAGGTCACAAATTCAAGGAACCGGAAAGGGTAACGCGGCTTCTAAAGCCTCCACACTTTGAACGAGATGAAAACGGGCCTGGAAGAACCCGGTACCAAAGGCACAAGGGAGGGAAAAGCCACGGGATCATTTCTGGAATCCGATTAATAGGGTTTGTTGCCATTTTCTCCGTAGAGGTTGCACAATGTGCCGCTTCCATCAGCTTAGTGCAGTCCCCTGGGGGGATCTTTGGCAATCAGTAAAATTCTCTCAGCGTCTTGGGACCCAGCTTTCCAGCTGAGGCATCCCCCGAGTGGAGGGGAACGGGCCGTGTCTGGTGCTGGGTAGCAACGCGCGCTGTGGGATATCATAGACACGTAGTCTCTCTAAACCTTCTGCACGTGTCACCCTGCCCTGGAGTCTGGCTCCTGGAGGACCCAGACGCACATCACACGACTGCCGCAGCCTGGGCAGCCCTCCCCGGGTGCGGGTGACCCCTTTCCAACACCTCCCCAGCCAACGTCCCAACAAGCACTTTCTGAAGGGAGCCAGCCCTTTGAAGTCTTGTAATCCTATTTGAAATTTCAGAAATATACTCAGAAAATATACGCCATAGAGTTTCCAGTAGATGCGATAGGTGCTTGCTGAACAGAAGACTCTGTATCTAAACTTTGGGGCAGTGAGAAACCTCTCGTTTCCAAAAGAGGCCAATATTCCTCACAACAAAGCTCAAGAATATTTACCAGAAAACATCCAAAATATCTAGCATCCAACACAAAACAAACAAACAAACAAACAAGGAACTTGAAGATATAGCAAGTCACAAAATAACCCACAAGAGAGTAAAGATTGAAAGGTAATGAACAGAGCATCTGTGAGCTGGGGACAACAAGCAGTCTAATACCCATGCCGGCCGGCCGGTAGGGAGAGAGTGTGGGACAGGCGGGCGGTGGAGGAGGGAGCTCTGATGACACACCCAGGACCTTCGCAGCTCCCCCCTCTGCCTGTCTCCGGAGCAGATGAGGAACGGGTCCTCGAACCCAACCTGGGGAGTATATGGCTGTACTGTCATTAGCACACCATGGGGCCATGATCAAGTAACGATGGGAACCGTGTCTTCCATTTTGCAGACTCCCGTTTCCATCCGGACAAAGGGAGGGGTGATGTGAGGAGGAGAAGGGTGGACTGTGCTGGGCACTGTTTCCTCATCCAGACTGTCTCTCCCCTGCTGGGGCAGGTCTAGCCGACTGTATCTACCGCATCTCGTGTGGGCCCGCTGGGTGAAGTCCACGGGGAGCCGCCACAGGACACCACAGGGCGGACACTAAGTGCGGCTGGGCCACCTGTCCCCCAGCTCCCTCCCTCCAGCGGTGCTGGGGGCTGGACACACCCCTCAGCCTGAGAGCAGCAGCTGGTCAGGAGGCTGTGCTCGCCAACCCTCCTGCCGCCTCTCTCGGGACTCCAGTCCTGGTGACGACTTCTCCCCAGCCTTTCAGGCCACGGATGGTGACAGACCCTGTGGCAGCAGCCGCAGGACACTGTGCACGTTCTCGTTTCTCTGCTTCGCACCAACCCATGTGCCCAGTGATTCAAGTGAGGGGAAGCCCCTGTTGTGCCGGGAAGCTGACTCCAGAGCAGAAGCCCCACCCCCACCCGTCCAAGTGCGCCTCCACCTCCCAGAACGGGGCGACGCCCAGACACCGGTGGGCGTCCCGAAGACTCTTCCTCCGTCACCACGTGTCGCCCCTGTACGGTCCTTCAGCTCCCGCCTGCCAGTCACCCTCCTCCCCGTGTCCCGCAGACTCTTCCTCCGTCACCCCTTGTCGCCCCTGTACGGTCCTTCAGCTCCCGCCTGCCAGTCACCCTCCGCCCCGTGTCCCGAAGACTCTTCCTCCGTCACCCCTTGTCGCCCCTGTACGGTCCTTCAGCTCCCGCCTGCCAGTCACCCTCCGCCCCGTGTCCCGCAGACTCTTCCTCCGTCACCCCTTGTCGCCCCTGTACGGTCCTTCAGCTCCCGCCTGCCAGTCACCCTCCGCCCCGTGTCCCGACAGCTGTCAGCCTGCTCTCCATGTGTGAGTCCGTCTCTATTCTGCTTGTTAGTTCATTTTGTTCATTAGAGTCCACACGTGAGTGAGATCATGTGGTGCTTGTCTGGTTTACTGCACTCAGCCTCAGGTGAGATTTCCTTCTTTCCTATGGCCACGTAGCATTCCACTGCGTAGATGGACCGCAGCTTTTGTATCCACTCATCTACTGATGGACACTTGGGCTGCTTCCGGAACTTGGCCATTGTAAATAATGCCGCAGTGAACACAGGGGTGCATATAATCTTTCGAATGAGTGTTTCAGGATCTTTAGGATAAATTCCCAGCAGTGGGATTGCTGGGTCAAAAGGCAGTTCCATTTTTTATTTTTTTTAAATCGCTCCATACTACTTTCCACCGTGGCTGGTTCCCACCAGCAGTGCCCGAGGGTTCCCCTTTCTCCACACCCTCGTCAGGACTTGTGTGTTGGTTTATTGTTGACAGCCATTCTGACAGGTGTGAGGTGATATCTCCTTGTGGCTTTCATTTGCATTTCTCTGACGATTAGTGACGTTGAACGTCTTTCATCTGTCTATCGGCCATCTGTATGTCCTCTTTGGAGAAGTGTCTATTCAGGTCTTTTGCCCATTTTTAAATTGGATTATCTGTTTTGTTGGTGCTGAGTATCTAAGTTCCTATACATTTTGGGTTTTAACCCCTTGTCAGGTGTATCACTGGCGAATATGTTCTCCCATTCAGTGGGTTGTCTTTTCATTTTGTTGATGGTTTCCTTTGCTGTGCGACTTAATAGTTTGATGTAGTCCCAATTTGTTTATTTTTTCTTTTGTTTCCCTTGTCCAAGGAGATACATATAGTATACAGGTGATGTGGTACAGAATTGTACACCTGAAACCTATATAATTTTATTAACCATTGTCACCCCAATCAATTCAATAAAATTTTTTAAAAAATCAAGCTGTGAGAAACACGAAGCAGGGCTGGGGGGAGGGGCACAGGCTGGCACCTCTCGGCTCAGTGTCTTCTCTAAGAGCCCCTGGCTTTGTCACACCCAGGCCCCCATCTGCGAGCGTGTGAAAGTGGGCTAATTGAGACATTTAGACCTCCAATCATCATTTTCTGGGTTTTTGTCACTTAACCCGGGAGAGGCAAATGTACATAGTTACTATCGCTCTGGCGAGCGAGCGCGACACACACACACACACCCACAGGGCTGCCTTGCCCTCACGTTATTTTTCCTCTCCCAATAGGGCACTTGTTTGGGTTTTCTGAACGCTGGGACCTGCTCAGATGACATCTGCAAGCTCCCAAGAAGACCTAGCAATTCCTATAGCTGCCCACGTCTCTCCCGAGGCGGGAGCGGAGCACGTGGCTGCCGACTCAGGCCTGGGGGCGCCCTGCACCCAGACACCCAGAGCCTCCCCCGAGCTCCGAACAGCTCCAAAGACAAGCAGCATCCTCGCATCAGCCCTGGCCTTCATTTCTTATCATATAGCAGTCTACAACCAAATGCCCATTTCTTCTCCCATGTGTCCCCCACCCACCCCCTCCCCTCCATTACTCAAGCCCTCCTGCAGCGCGATCCACCCATCTCCCTCCTGGCCGCCGGCCGTGGCCTCCTGCTGGGCTCAGGGTCCCTCTGCTTCTCCTACATGGCAGCCGGTGAAAACCCGTGAGGCTGACCCGGCACACCTTCCCAAGGTTCCCTCGTGGTTTTCAGGCTGACGGCGCCCCGTCCGTCCGTCCGTCACGGGGGCCCCAGCCTGCCTCTCCGTGTTTGTCTCACCCCCCTCTTCTCTCTCTCTCCGCCGTGGCGCGTCTCTCTGTGTGACAGATGCCCCCGTGAGCTCCAGCCGCAGGCCTCCCTTTGCAGGAGAAACAGGTCGTTTCTTCCGCGGGGAGCACGCGCTCCACTCTTCCTCCAGCTGCTCAGCCCCTACACGTCCTCAGAGTTCAGCCGAGGAAGGTTCTCGGGAAGGTCCCGCTCCACGTCTCCACGTCTCCACGTCTCCACGTCTCCACGTCTCCACGTCTCCACGTCTCCACGTCTCCACGTCTCCACGTCTCCACATCTCCACGTCGCACGCCCCGCCGTAGACCCCTCCCTCTGAGCCCGGCCATAGACCCCTCCCTCGGAGTCCCTCTCCTTCCGCAGCCCTTTCTGCAGTTCCTGTCATCGTGTCCGTGTCACCCCGCCGAGTGGCTGGCTTCCCAAGCGCAGAACTGTGTCTGGGTTTGCTCTCGACCGTATAGGGTGGCCGGCTGCCCTGGTTTGCCAAGAACGGAGGGTTTTCCCTAGGAAACGGGGCTTTCAGTGCTAAAACTAGGAAAATCACTCTACTCCTGTATTACCAGCTCATTAAGTGTTTGTTGAATGAATAGCCACTCGTAAACACTAACTGAGCCGTCAGCCCAACCGCCTAACCGAATCTCTGCTTCTTCTCAGCACAGCAGTTCCCAGTTCAAGGAGGAAGGGGAGAGTACACCTACGTCCGCCTCTCCCGGGCTTGACTGGTGGTTTCAGGTAGACGGGGGTGCTTTCTAGACTCCTTTGAGGGGCACAAGCCAGTCTGAAGTGCTGTGCAGGGGCGTGAAGACGACATGTGAAGACTGTGTGACTCTCCGCAGCCCACGGATCGAGGGGCGTGGGGCAGACCCTGGGAGAGATGCAAAGCCAAGGGGAAGGAGGCAGAGAGCACAGATAAAGGAAGAGCAGGAACAGAGAAACAGACAAGCTGGAAAGGTTTGCTAGGACAAACTCCACCAGAGGAAGTGCAACATCGGACTGACCACCACTCCTTCTATGAGTCTCCCTTCTGCACAGACCTTTTTTTTTTTTTTTTTTTTTTTGAGTGATGCAGGGAGAAAGAAAGGGACAGACAGGAACATCAGGCTCTCCCATGTGTGTGTCCTGACGGGGGAATCAAACCCGCAACCTCCTCACTCCAGGACGACGCTCCTACCAACCGAGCCATCTGGCCAGGCTTTAATTTTTATTGATATTTAGAGAGACAGAGAGAGGAAGAGAGAGAAAGGAAGGGAGAGAGAGGGGAGGAGAAAGGAAGCATTTGTTGTTTCACTCTTATCTACACTTACAAAAAACATCGTGCTGGCACAACTTGTCTGGAAAACTGAAAGTGTTTACTAGGCCCTGGCCGGTTGGCTCAGTGGTAGAGCGTTGGCCTGGTGTGCAGAAGTCTCGAGTTCGATTCCCGGCCAGGGCACACAGGAGAAGCGCCCATCTGCTTCTCCACCCCTCCCCCTCTCCTTCCTCTCTGTCTCTCTCTTCCCCTCCCGCAGCCAAGGCTCCATTGGAGCAAAGATGGCCCGGGCGCTGGGGATGGCTCCTCGGCCTCTGCCCTGGGCGCTGGAGTGGCTCTGGTTGCAACAGAGGGACGCCCGGAGGGGCAGAGCATCGCCCCCTCTTGGGTAGAGCGTCGCCCCCTGGTGGGCGTGCCGCGTGGATCCCGGTCGGGCGCATGCGCGAGTCTGTCTGACTGTCTCTCCCCGTTTCCGGCTTCAGAAAAATACAGGAAAAAAAAAAAAAAGAAAGTGTTTACTAAAAATAAACTTAAACGTACCCTGCAAGCTAGCAACTCCATCCCTAGGCAGATAGTCCAGTGAAATGAATACAAATCACCAGACCTCATACACACAAATAATTAAATAGTTTTGTACAATACAGCCCCAAATTAGAAACAACCCAAAAGCCCATCAGTAGGAGAATGCATAAATGAGGGTATGAAATACTACACAGAGAAGGAGTACTATATAGAAATAAGAAGAATCAGCACGCAGAACCATGGATGAATCCCATAAGCAGTATGTTGAGCAAACAAGCCACACATAGAAGGTACCTACCATATGATGCCCTTTATTCTGAAAGTCAAGAACACACAAAACTGACCTCGCTGATAGAGATCAGAACAATGGCCGTATCTGGAAGGGCTTGTTGACCGGCAAGGGGCGTGCAGGAACCCTTTAGGGTGCTGGAAATGTTTCGCATCCGGTCTGAGCGGCGATTACATGGATGTCTGCAGCACAAGCCATGTATGTGAGATGAGCTCTCCTCATGCATTTTCCAATATATTTCACCACCCAATTCCTCTCCAAGAGAGCATTACGCAAGTGGACCTCCCCAAATCACACACATGCTGACTGACCTGAAACGCAGGTGCGTCTGCACATTGCCGTCCTGCCTCGCGCCGCACTGGGCCATAATAAGCACTTATTGGCTGTTTGAAAAATAAGTGCATTTTTAACGTGTATCTGTTAACACTCACCAGTATTTCCGTTCTTATGTTGACATCCTGATTTTAAGATGGGCTATATAATTTTTTTCAATGAATAATTTTCTAGTCTTTTTCTAGAATTTTAGATGATCTCTTTTCCTACATTCTAGTCAGAGATACCTCACCAATTGCAAAGATTGAAGACATGGAGCCTTCTTTCAACTTCATGGTCTTGAGGTGTGCCAGCATGACAGCCCCGATTACTCTCACCACTAGGGGGCAGTAACCTAGCTGAAATAAAGACCAGTGGAGAAAGGCAACTAGAAAATTTAGCCTTGTTTTTTCTTTCCACCTCATAAACTGAGCAAAGGAAAAAACCACACACAAATTTATATTTCTGCTGTAATACTAGCACCCAATAATACCTCATATGTAGTAGATGGGACCTGAGATTTGATCAGAATTGTGTTTTCAGTGACATCTGATGAACTTCATTTCAAATACACTTATTTGTCTTTAAATACAATATGATAGTGCATTACTTTTATTTTTATTTATCTTTTTGCATTACTTTTTAAACATACTTTTAATATTGTCAATTTTATCATCCTGTGTAATATAGGTCCCCTCTACCCCCAGCTGTATAGCTTGCCAAGTAAGTCAACTGGAGTCTTTATGGTTGTCATTAAATTGTTTCTTTTTTTTATTCCCTCTGATTCCATTACCACCCAGTCCTCTATGACACTTTTGATGTCTCCCTCCCACATTTCTAGTTTCTCCTTCTCCCTTTATTTTTATTTTTTTATTTAAAAAAAATTTTAATTTATTTTTAGAGAGTGGAGAGAGAGAGAGAAGGGGGAGGAGCAGGAAGCATTCACTTCCACATGTGCCTTGACCGGGCAAGCCCAGGGTTTTGATCCAGCGACCTCGGCATCCCAGGTTGACGCTTTATCCACTGCGCCACCACAGGTCAGGCAACATTTGCACTATTGCTATAACTTGAAATGGTAACTGTTGGCCATGTGTGAGCGCTATGAACATTGAAGATATGTCTCTATTGGCTAAATTCCAGAGTGACCTGGGACACCTGTGGAGGAGAGTAGAGATTACGATGTTTCTTGTTGTTGTTGTTGCTGTTGTTGCTATTAGCCTGCAGTGTAAGAAGACACTAGAAAAACACCTTTTGGAATATCTTCATAAATCTTCCCTGCAATTGTGCACCAAACCTGAGTCTACAAGCTTGCTAGTCAGCTAATTTGGGTTTTACAAGGAACTGTTAAATTCTTAAGCAGAGGGAGAACAGCTAGCTCTGTTACATTTACATGTTTCTGTTGATCCTCTTAGTTCAACCTTTTAATAAAAGATACAAACCTGGTTAATATATTAAAGTTCACAATGGTATAAAATTTACAATCTTTATACCCTTCATCATCCCCCCCCCCCCCCACTCCCAGTCATCAGAATTAACAGACTGCTAACAGCTTGTTTTGTTTCTGGTACAAATTGTAAGTCACACATCCTCAGCTGCATTTGTCAATCTCTGACATAACTAATGACTTCCCACCATGCAAGATGACGAATGTAACATATACTACTCCCCTCCTCTCCATTTTTGATAGTATTGTTGTTTTCAGTTTTTTCTAACCTCTAGGACTTTAAAGTATTAGATCTTTACTTCCTGATTTGTAAATTTTAGTGACTATTAAATTATTAAAAAATTAATGCATTTCTGCTTCTTCCCATCTCTTTATTTACCCTTTCCTCTCCCAATTAGCAACAAATTATATAACAAGTTATATTAATACTTATAATATATATTTATATAAAGTCACATTGTTCTGCCAAGTTTTATTATGTTTGTATTATATCCGTAACTATAATGAACTTTCAGCGCTTTGGGTATAGGTTGATTCTAAAAATTGAAAAACAATGAATAGTGCTCATAATTTCTTGCTAAGACCCCAAAATGGGACTGGATTTACGCACGAGAAAATCGATCCTGTGTTTGTAAAACCTGACTCCTGAAAGATGAAGCTTTCAACTCTCAGTTGCCTTCAGTTTTTCTAGGTTGGGCTCAAAGGCCACACTTGCTCGATTCCTCTATTGCTTGCTTTCTTTGTTCTTTTTCTTTTTGCTGGAGAAACTCCTGAGGTCATTATTTCTTATAGATCTCATGGGAAGTCAGATTTCTGAGTCCTTGCCTCTCTAGAAATTTCGTAAATTTCCCTCATACTTTATTTATCATAGGGCCTGGCATAAATCTACAGGTTGAAACCTACTTCCCTCAGCACTCTGAAGACACTGAGCGCTTCACTGCATCCAGGGCCCTGCACTGCTGGGCAGGGATTCTCAAGCCCTCTGACACTGGCGTGTTTCTACCCTTCACTGCCTCTGCCCTTTCCTTCAGGACTCCCAGAGTGGCTCTTTGGCCTCTGGGATAGCTTCACGATTCTAGGGGTTTACATGCTACTAAGCAGCCCTTGGACAGAATCTACTTACTTCAGCATTCATATCTGTCATTTCCAAGAACCAGTTCTTGTTCTCTGCTGCTGTTCAAATCGTTGTGCGGGGTTTTTTGTTTTTCTTTTATTGTCTTTGTGGGTACTCTTATACTTAATGTTTCTTTGTTCTTTTCATTTCTTCCTCTTTTTTTTTCAGGATTAGTTGTTCTGTTTGTTTATCTGAGTCCTTCCTCTTCCATGCTGCTAATTGTCCTCAAGTGACTGGTAATCCCTGGTCACCTGTTTGTATTTACAAACGAATGACTGTCAGGTAGCTAAATGGAGTCCTGCAGCTGAGTTACCGCAGGTCCGGGTTCGGGTCACCCGCTGCAGCAATAGCCAATAAGCAGAGACTGGATCTGCGAGGGAAGCAGGCGTCTTTACTCAAGACTGCCAGCAGCCCGAGGAGACAGGCGCACAGCCTAGCCCAGAGCCTGCCTCACCGTCTCAGCTGCGAGGGCCGAGGATACGCTCTTTCAGGTGAGGTTAGTACAATGGGGGGGGGGGGGCATGCAGTCAGCCATAAAATAGGGTGGCCGGTTCCTGGAATCGTAATTTCTCCATGGCGTTCCGATCTAATCGTGGTCTTTATTGCTCCTTGGGGTCAGTCATCCCCTCGGGGGGTGTGGGAGCATCTGGCTTCAGCAGTTCTCCTGCATTCCTGGGTTGGGGGTTGGTGCTAAAGATGATCTGGGAAATGGGTTACATTTGGTGCCCTAGCAATCATATATAATATATATGTACATATGTTATTGATCGTATACTGTACTGACACCCCAGCAGTTGTTTTCTAACAAGGCACGCAGAGGGAAGTTTGATGGTGAGTCCTGTCAGGTGGGTGACCTGTCTCAGGGCCAGCTTCCCGTGGAGTGTGGGCAGGGAGCAGGCAGGATGCACAACCCCACTACCCCTCGAGTTAGGCCACGGACACCGTACTGTGTGGTTGGAGTTCGTCAGGGTAGAACGTCCCTGTCGCTTCACCCAGCCCGCTGAGCCGGTCCTATAACCTCACACTGCATCCCGCTTCTCTGTCCCCCTCCGGCAGGCCGCTCACATGTTTAGAAAGCGGTTCTTTGGGCTTCACCTGGAAATAAAGCAACCTCTGACAAACGCTCTGTATAAGGGAAGAGAAGGAGTCTACCTAGGGAGTTCTTCCAAGTTCACCTGAACCTTCCTGACAGACCACGCCCCCTCCTCTCGGCATCTGGCTGAGTCTGAGCCGCAGCCTCTCGGGAACTCCCCTGGGCGGAGCCCTTCCTGACAGACCACGCCCCCTCCTCTCTGCATCTGGCTGAGTCTGAGCCGCAGCCTCTCGGGAACTCCCCTGGGCGGAGCCCTTCCTGACAGACCACGCCCCCTCCTCTCTGCATCTGGCTGAGTCTGAGCCGCAGCCTCTCGGGAACTCCCCGGGGCGGAGCCCTTCCTGACAGACCACGCCCCCTCCTCTCTGCATCTGGCTGAGTCTGAGCCGCAGCCTCTCGGGAACTCCCCTGGGCGGAGCTTCTCTCGTCTTGAGCTGTGGTGTTCTCCGCTCCGGGTTTCTATCAACCTGAGGCCCCTTACCTTTTTCTAACAGGGACTACGTCAATATTACCTGTCTGTGGGGGACACCTTTCTTGTTTTCCAGGGCTATTTTGTTTGTTTGTTTGCTTTTAAGTACTGTATTTTTAACCTCAGAAAGCAAGGGCAGGGTTGTGTGCTCAGGCGCCCCCTTGACCTGGACTTCCTACATGGGAAGCTCCCTTTCCCACAGCAAATCTTCATTTTCTCTCATCCGTCATCCGAAGAAAATGCTTCTTTGATATTTCAAAGCATTCTCTGGTGAATTGGGCGAAATTGTGTTTTTAAGAAAATCTGTCCTAAGAAGCCAAAAAGCCACCAATATTGGCTCAGTTCTTGTTTTGAATGGCCCTAGAACTGGCAATTCATTGTCAAAATCTGGAAGAAATGACCACCTTTTGCCCAGCCCTGAGCACTGGGCTGTGAAATACAGCTGGTGACCCACGCCTGTGCTGGCACCGAGGGGCAGGAAACCCGACCACTGAAAAGAAGGTAGAAAGAGGCTCTGCCCCCCCCCCCCCCCCCCCCCCCCCGTCTGCTCTGGCTCAGAGATGCAAAGACACGGCCAACCAAAAAGAAGACAAAAACTGGAGCAGCCGCTCTGTTCCCACGGCGACGCTCCCGACCAGCGCTGTCCCCTCCTCCACCACCCCTGTCCCATCCTCACCGGAGCTCAAAGAGCGCCAACAGATACCGTCTGAAATTCCTCTTATACGTTTCCCGAATCCTTCATCCCACTTTGCTTCCCTGTTCCGATGTGGTGTCTGTTGTTCCTGTCCGTGTATTTATACTGTCCCTCCATCTGTCACTGTCCCAAGGTAATATAAGGTAGTGCCGGGTGTTTTAGAAGATTGACCTAAAGACCAGCCTATCTCATGACTCCTCCAACTCACTGTTTTTATTTAACACTGTTTTCCACGTGGGTTCATACTAACTGCTCCATGTGTTCAACATACCTCCATTTTTATCCATTCCTCTCCACTCAAATCTTTCTTCCTCTGGCTCCAGCTTCTCTGAGTGACGGCTGTCCCGCGTGCTGGAAGCATTCCTAGCTGTCCCTAGAGCGCTGCCATGTTCAAACCCAACGGAAATAGAGTGTGCATGTGCCAAGGGGTGGGTCCCTGAATCCCCCTTTGGGAAGACACGCCCTGTGGAACATGGCGGGTGGACCCATGGGTCCAGTGGCCCGAATGCATAACTAGCATCAAGATAAAGCCAACAGCTGCTTTTTTTTATTTTTTAAGCCCCGGTAGACTGCTTGGCCTGGGCTGCACCACGGCAAAGACTCCTCCCACCACAAGGCAGGGCCCTGCGTGTTTGACTGTTTGTATTATCATTTTAGAACCCACCCTCCCCCCCCCCATTAGCCCTTTGAGGATCAAGGGGAGAAAGCCGTAGTGGACACTGGTGTGGACTGGCCACACCGACTGCGTGCAGCCCCACGCCCAGCTCTGCACCTGGCTTCCTCCTCAGAAGCCCTTCCGCCCAGGCCTGATTCCGTTCCAGGAACACAACGGGGGCACCGTCCCACTCTTCAGCCGCTGTCTGTGTGCACAGAGTGCGTATGACTCCACGGTTTTTATTTCCTCCACGCACCTGAGAGCAGAATTAACCACGTGTGTGGAAATGAATGATACATGCATAAAATGAAGACGTGTGAGAACCTTCTCTCTTTTCTTTCTATTATTTTAGCAGAAGCCTTGTCTTCCATTTGGGTGCCGATTTCTATTGTCTGAACATACGTGCGAGGAATTACAAGAAATGTCACTGGCCAGATCACTGTGCACTGCCTGTTGACTCAGCGCCTTCCACTACCATGTGAATCCCAAACCCCAGGGTTCAGCGCTGAGCCAAAAACATGCCACGTCGATGTGACAGAGAAGAGGTTGACCTCAAAACGCATCGTGCCAAGTGGAGCCCTGCTCCTGTCACAGCCTCTACCGCCTTCAGGCAGCCGCCCTCGGTTCACCCTGGTTTCTCACATCCGAGCTCTGGTCCAGCCACCCTCCTCTGTCGTGCACACACCTTCCTCCCGGGCGCCGGGCAGGCCCCCTCACGCCCAGCGAGCCTCCCCTTCTCACCCTGACACGTGCCCTGGTTCACCTCCCAACAGTGACTTTTCCCACTCGTGAGAAACTCCTTTGAAATGTGGAGCTAACGTGTCTTTGGGGCTATTTCTTAGGTCAGTCTTCTGCTCTACTGGTATCAGATGGTTCTAATCATCCCTTAGTTTTACATTGTTTGAGGGGTTTTTTCAGTAATATAGGCACATGATTTCTTTCTAACTTCAAAGGGTACAGAACGAAAAGTACAATTTCTCCCCAGACCCACCCCCATCTCAGACTCTCCTTCCCAGAGATACCTGCCGAGGCGGCCTGGACAACCTCACGACCTGAGCGCCCAACCCTCTCCTTCATCTTCTTTTACATGAAGATGATCCAGGACCCTGCGAGTCCACCTCCCGTTTTTCCCAAGGACCCGGGCAGCTGCAGGTGGGGCTCTCCCCTCCCTTTCCTCTTCCCCTTCCCTCCCCCCCTCTTCTCTTCCCCCTTCCCTTCCCTTTTTCTCTTCCCCTCCCTCTTCCCCTTCCCCTCCCCCTCTCCCTCCCCTCCCCCTCTCCTTTCCCCTCCCCCTCTCTCCCCCCCTTCCACTCCCCCATCTCCTCCCCCTTCCCTTCCCCTCCCTCTTCCTCTTTCTCTTCCCCTTCCCCTTCCTCTTTTCCTTCCTCTTCCTCCTCCTCTTCCCATGCACACTGCCCCCCACCCCTTATCACTCCTTAGCAGTGGATGACCCTGCAGGGCTCCTGCTCGCAGAAATCCGAGGGCTGACGTAGCCCCTGGGCTCAGATGAGCTCCGAATCCCTGCAGCACCAGTTAAACCTCCCAAGACGTCACTCCACACCGGCGCTAGCAGCACGGTGAGCCTCCAGGTGGATCCTATCCAGCTGGGAGATGAGATGTGGGACCCCTGCTTCTTTGGGGAGCCCCACTCCTAAGAGCGAGTCTCCCGGAACCCTTCACTGCATCTCAGGAGACGGGACCTTGACCACTGGACTCACTCCATTATCTTTTCATCTAAGCATACGTTTTATCTCAAATGACCAATGCTTACATCTGTTAAACTGTGATCTCTCTTCGCTTTCGCATAAACTCTGTAATCATCTGAGGCTTTCTTCCCCAAAACTGTGCTGCATCGATTTTTATCAGGACCTCTGGGTAACCGAACCAAAGTAAATTTGAAAACCACCCTGGAGAAACCAGATGTCTTTCTTTTTTTTTTTAATTATTTATTTATTTATTTATTTATTTTTTACAGGGACAGAGAGAGAGTCAGAGAGAGGAACAGACAGACAGGAACGGAGAGAGAGATGAGAAGCATCAATGATCAGTTTTTCATTGTGGGACCTCAGTTGTTCATTGATTGCTTTCTCATATGTGCCCTGACCGTTGGCCTTCAGCAGACTATGTAACCCCTTGCTTGAGCCAGCGACCTTGGGTCCAAGCTGGTGAGCTTTTTGCTCAAGCCAGATGAGCCCGCGCTCAAGCTGGCGACCTTGGAGTTTCAAACCTGGGTCCTCCGCATCCCAGTCCGACACTCTATCCACTGCGCCACCGCCTGGTCAGGCTGTCTTTCCATCTTCGTCCGGGGCCTGGACTAGGATGAGCCCCCAGGCATCCCCGCTGCAAACCCACAGGAGACATGCGGTCTCGGGTACCAGCCTCGCACCCCCCGGAATCTGGCAATGGCTGCCTCCTGGAATGTGGCACCTGGTGGCCTCACTTGCCTCCTCCTTACCCAAGTCCCCGCTCTGCCCCCAGCTCCCAGGCCAGCTGCCCCTCTGCCTGGGCCGTAAGCTCAGTGTTCTTCCTCTGATCACCACCTAGAAGCCACGTGCTGGGGCCCCTCCCTCCCGAATGCCCACCCAGCCTCCCCTCTGCCCTCACCCCCCCAAGCCTTGCTCCTCTCTCCCTCAGCTAAGCGGCTAACGTCTGTCCAAGGAATCTATGGCTGAGTTTTAAACAGCCCACAACGAATGCTAAAGCTTAATCAGTAGTCCTAGGCCTCGTTTCAGGAAGACAAAAATCAAAGAAATTGCTAGGCTCTCAAACGACGAAGCCACATTTAGTGACATGCTGCCTCACAGCCCGAGCTGAGTTCTAGCCAAAGCAGATTTTTATCTAAGGGTGGGCTACCCTCTCACACGGCCCTTTCTAGTTGGCTGGTGAACAGCTTAGCTTAGTATTGGTTTAGGTTCCGGACTGAGGATTTCTGGAGCACACGGTGACGTCACAGAGGCACCTGCTAGGGGCTTCCGTCACCCAGAGCCATCCCATCTCCACACCCCCTCTCTTCCTTCCCCACGGACCACGCCCGTGAAGGGCAGGCGTGTGTCGTATCCCACAGTTGTGTTGAAAAGCATGGCTTTTTACTGAAGGTGGCCACATGACTTCGGGGGAACAGGATGACTTATGTCAACAAGGCTCCAGAGAGGTCCTGGTCCTGCAGGCAGGCCCGGGTGGCGGTCCGGCAGGGCTGTCCCTGCTCAGAGGCTCCTGGTCAGCACCGGCCTGGCGGCCCCTGTGGACACCCCGCTCTCCCCCACTCCTCTGGAAGCAGCCCCTGCATCCTGACCACGTTCTCCCCGGCCTCTTCGGACAGCAGAGCAGCACAAAAACACTGCGAGCGGCATCCTCACTGGTCAGGGTGTTGTTTTGTTTAATTTGCATTTATGGTTTAAAGCAGTGGTTCTCAACCTTTCTAATGCCGTGACCCCGCAATAGAGTTCCTCATGTTGTGGTGACCCCAAACCAAAAAATAATTTTGGTGGCTACTTCATAACTGTAATTTTGCTACAGTTATGATTTGGAATGTAAATACCTGATATGCATTATGTATTCTCATTGCTACAAATCAAACATAATTTAAACATAGTGATTAATCACAAAAACAATATTTAATTCTATATTGAGATATATTTATTATTAATTCCAATAAATAACATTTCACCATGGCATAGCATGGGTTTAAATATAACAACAATTGCAAATAAATAACATTTCACCATGGCATAGCATGGGTTTAAATATAACAACAGTAATATAACAGTAAACAACAGTGCAATATTTTGCAACAGCATGCTGCCAAATTCAGTGAGATGGTTGTGGTTGCTTCTTGCTTACCAATTCAGAAATTCTTGGGGCAGTCTTTGCAAGGGCACAGCGAAGATCATTTTCCACAACAAGTCTACTTTGGTATTCAGACTTGATTACCAGCAAGCTGGAAAACCCTGTTTCGCAAAGATATGTTGTTGGAAAAGGAAGAAGGCGCAGCACAGTCTCAGACAGAATAGGATATAACTGTAAACACTTAATCCAGAATTTTGTCAGTGGCATCGTAGAGAAATCTGTTCTCGCTGCATCATTGTTAATTAGGTCAATGAACTCTTCTTGCGCTGTCTCCAGAACATCTTCAACTTTCACTGTGAATGGACTTCTGGCAAGTGCAAATGGGGTGTCAGGTAGATTAGGAAAGTATGATGAAATTTCGTCTGCAAGCATGTGCAAATGTTCTTTCACAGAAGTCGAGCGCCTTAAACAGTCGGCTGTTTTGGCAACTGTGCAACGAGCTAGATGCGCCAAACAATGCTCTGTTATTTCACACTGAAGTCAGATGGTTGTCAAGAGGAAAAGTTTTTTTTTTTTTTTTTTTTGTTGTTGTTTTTTTAATTTTTATTTATTTTACAGAGACAGAGAGTGAGTCAGAGAGAGGGATAGACAGGGACAGACAGACAGGAATGGAGAGAGATGAGAAGCATCAATCATTAGTTTTTCCATTGCGCGTTGCAACACCTTAGTTGTTCATTGATTGCTTTCTCATATGTGCCTTGACCGTGGGCCTTCAGCAGACCGAGTAACCCCTTGCTTGAGCCAGCGACCTTGGGTCCAAGCTGGTGAGCTTTGCTCAAACCAGATGAGTCTACACTCAAGCTGGCGACCTCGGGGTCTCGAACCTGGGTCCTTCCGCATCCCAGTCCAATGCTCTATCCACTGCGCCACCTCCTGGTCAGGCAAGAGGAAAAGTTTTAAAACGTGTCTTTGAGCTTCGTGATGAACTGAAAACATTTTTTAATCAGAAAGCAAGACCGCAATTCGAAGCACTTTTTAGCGATAAAACTGAGCTGCAGAAAATAGCTTACTTGGTGGACATCTTTGTCATCTTGAATGACTTAAATTTATCACTGCAAGGACCAAATGCAACATGCCTTGATTTGTCCGAAAAAGTTAAATCATTCCAAATGAAACTTCAGCTTTGGAAAAATAAATTGGATAAAAATAAAATTTACATGTTTCCTACATTATCTGCCTTCTTTGAGGAACATGACATTGAGCCAGACTTCTATAGGAGGCAGATCTTTTACACTGCAGAATCCGCACAGCAGATTCCTCAGTGTGAGGCCTCTTTCAGTCTATTGGGGGTGGCGGATTCCACCTGTGGAATTTTTCTGCTCTAGGAAAAGTTCTAGCGTGAAAAAAATTAAGCTACATGCTCTATATTTGAGCAGAATCTGCTGCAGCCTCCCATTGACTTGAATAGGAGAGGAAGAAATGTGTCGGAAACTGTCATTTCTCCGCCTCTTATTGAAATCAAAAGGAGGCTGCGGTGGATTGTGTGGTAACCCGAGATTCTCGGGAGCTCTCTTCCACAAAATCCACCGCACTCCCAATGAAATCAATAGGAGGCGGATTCAATGCCGGAAACTGCTGATGATTTCAGCAGTTTCCCCATTCAGAATATGGGAAAATAGTGGGAGATATGGGAGGTAATTATTCATTGGGGAACAGTGTGAACTACATCTTATAGTGGTCTCTTATAGTATAAGACCGATGTAGTTCACACTGTGTAAATGTAGGGTGCTTTGTGTAAGTGTAAGCTGCTTTGTGTACTGTGTAATGGTTACACACAAAGCACCTTACACTTACACAGTATTGTGTGTATGGTGTGTGTACTGTTTTTACATTATTAACCTTTTTTACACCAGCAGGCTGTCTCGCAGGCTCTCCTGGCTCTCCGCCTCTTGCCTCTCTGCCTCCTAGGCTTCTGTCCTCCGGGGCTTGCTGTACCCGCCCACTGATGACGTCAGCAAGCGCTGGACACACGTAATGCGCTGCTATGGACTGTGGAGCATTCCCCCTGCTTTCCCCGCCCCTTAGGCCCTGGACGGATGATGCAATCACGTCTGCGCATGACCGCAGGCATTCAGTTTGGAACGCGCGTCCGTAACGGCGTGGGTTCAAGCTAAATAGCGCTGCTGCAGACGGTAGCGGCTTCTCAGCGGGAAATACATCCTGTTTGTTAATTTGCAGTAATACAAATAAATCATATGGCTTTCTGAATGACAGAGTCACTGTGACACCCGGCCAGCTACCCGGGACACCTTCTCCCTCCTCTTCCAGCAAGCTGCCATCATAGAATTTAACCTTGATGGCCCGTGAGCCCTATCCTCTGTTGCCCTCTAGTGGACAGAAGTGATACAGCAGCCAGCATGGTCCTGAATCCAGAGCTGCCTGGAGCCCTCATTCCAAAAATATAATAAACCCACAGAACAAACCGCCCCTTCCTCCGTGGCGTGGCATTGGAGTCATTATACCAACCGGTGGGACAATGAATGAGTTGTCACACTGTGGTTTTCTACTGTAGAAGTCTGCACTGCAGTAGAATAAGTAGGAGTCCCCGAGCCGTTGGTGAGATAGAAAGCAAGTAGGGATACTCCACGTCACGCAACAAACGTGTCATTCAAAAAAAGGAAAAAGCCCTGGCCGGTTGGCTCAGTGGTAGAGCATCGGCCTGGCGTGCGGAAGTCCCGGGTTCGATCCCCGGCCAGGGCACACAGGAGAAGCGCCCATCTGCTTCTCCACCCCTCCCCCTCTCCTTCCTCTCTGTCTCTCTCTTCCCCTCCCGCAGCCAAGGCTCCATTGGAGCAAAGATGGCCCGGGAGCTAAGGATGGCTCTGTGGCCTCTGCCTCAGGCGCTAGAATGGCTCTGGTTGCAACAGAGCGACACCCCAGATGGGCAGAGCATCCCCCCTGGTGGGCGTGCCGGGTGGATCCTGGTCGGGCACATGTGAGAGTCTGTCTGACTGCCTCCCTGTTTCCAGCTTCAGAAAAATACAAAAAAATAAAAATAAAAAAAGGAAAAAAAGGAAGATTTAGTGGTGTTTTTCTATAATAGACAAGTCTATAAACTTTACTGCCCGAGTTATTCAGGAGACAAGTAGGCGTTCATCCTAAGGAGGCAGATAAATAACGAAATAAAACAGAAAACAGCCTCCACTGAGCAACGCCCCCGGCCTCATGGGCCAGCTCATCCGAGATGTTACCACGCGCACACCTGAGCATGGGGTTTTGTTTTAACAAACAGAGGACTGCGTGCTGCATCTCGCTGCACAACCTGCTGCTGGGCGGAGCTGTTCTGAGGTCACAGCCGGGCGCATGCTTTCTGCCACCAGTTCTCCCGTGCATTTCGGTCACTCAGCGTGTGCGGCAGGCTTTGTGACCCGGCGGTCCAGGCGACCTTACCTGCGGGTCTTGTCTGCAGCCCCCGCTCACCTGAACTTCCCAGCTGGCTTAACTGAGCAAGTGACCCAGCGGAGCAAACCATGTGATCTCCCCACGTGGTGTTTGAGAGAATCAGTCTCAGCTACTGGAGAGGAAAGGACATGAACACTGTCTCGAAGGGAACGGCAGGCATCGTGGTGCCTGTGTAACTGTTTGAGACCCACGACAGGGCTGGATTCCAACTTGTGGCTGTGGCAATCCATCCCTGCGCTAATAAAGACACTTTTCAATTACGTCTCCAGGAAAGTCTTTCCCTAAAAGTGTGGAAGACGTTTAACTCTCAGAGGAAATTTCAGAAGCAACCAAGCTGCACTCCCTTAGAAACCACATGCAACCCTGGGCTTGCACAGTGCGCCCCATGCTGCACACACGGCCGGAAGGGGCCCGCACTGCACACACAGCTGGGAGAGGCTCGGGCTGCACACAGGGTCGGGAGAGCTGCACACAGGGCCGGGAGAGCTGCACACACGGCCGGGAGAGCTGCACACAGGGCCAGGAGAGGCTCGGGCTGCACACAGGGCCAGGAGAGCTGCACACAGGGCCAGGAGAGCTGCACACATGGCCAGGAGAGGCTCGGGCTGCACACAGGGCCGGGAGAGCTGCACACAGGGTCGGGAGAAGCAGCCCTCTTGAGCGAAAGCCCGGCAGGAGGCGTGCAGGGCCGCGCAGCTCGCCCGGATTCCAGGTTAGAGAAACACTGAAAACTTCAGAACAGTCGTTAAGTGAGCGTGATGGGGACGCATTGTTTCCTTGTAATGACTTTAAATGGAAATTGCAATTCAATCACAAATAAAAGTCCACTGTAGACAGCGAGGCGAACCAATCTGTTTCACTCGGATTCCCGGTGATTATCAAATTAGCGGCTCCTCGTTCACCACTAGCTGCGCTCAGTCTCTTTGGATCTAACAGCCCTGAACTGCAGCTTCGCGGGGACGTGACTGGGGCGGGGGTGGGGGTGGGCCGTTCATCAAGCCTGTGTTTTAGCTGTGCTTTTAGCTTTCCTGCTTCTTCCTTTCCACTGCCTGGCTAGGTAAAAGGGGGGGGGGGGAGCATCAGAGGAGTGAGAACTCACACCTGAACTGGTTCTCAAAATTGCACAACACCAGCGGAAGGCCTAACACCCACCTGGCTCCCAGGTGCCTCCCGCTGACCTGTCTCCTAGCCTGCTTCCCTCCTGGGCTCCTCTACAGCCACACCGTCCTGCCCACCGCCTCTCATACCAAGCACGCTCCTGCCTCAGGGCCTTTGCACCTGCTGTTCCTACCTACATCTGCAAGGTGACTGCTCCGCTTCCTTAGGGTCCGAGTGCAGATGTCCCCTCCTTGGAGAGGTTGGTTTTCCCCGGCTGACCCTGGTCTACAGTGGTCCCTCTTACCTCACTGTGCTTTGCTCTTTCTTCCCAAGATATCGGTACATGACCTATTTCTTGTTTTTTGTATGTTTGTTTGTGTTATTGAATGAACCCAACTTCACTCAGGGAATCCTGATGGAGAAGGTCCGGCGCGGGTCGGGTCTGGGGGTACCTGTGTACCTGGGAACACCTGGCACTCCCTATGAAAAGCTCACCGGGAGATTCCAGGGCACATCCGCGTTAAAAAACTTCTGGTTCAATGGATATTACAGCTTTTGGAGTCAGAGGGTCCCGATGAAAATCCCAGCTTGGCAGGCACGGGCAGTACAGCTATCGCTGAGTCAGAAACACGGCAGCAAAACCACCCGCCTCCCGAGGTTGTGCGAGGACAACCTCAGACCGTGGACGGGAGACAACCTCCCACGCTGGAGAACGCAACACAAACATCCGTCATTATTGACTTTTCTAGGCAGACGAACTTCTTCTTAGGGAAAGATGATTTTTTTTTTTAAATAATAAAATGCGGGGGGTTTTCACGAGAACCCCAATCTGTCTGAATCAGATTGTTGGTTTCTGGTAAACTCCAAACTGTACATCCCTTTTTTTTATTCCCAAAG
Organism: Saccopteryx leptura; assembly: GCF_036850995.1. Classification (NCBI taxonomy): domain Eukaryota; kingdom Metazoa; phylum Chordata; class Mammalia; order Chiroptera; family Emballonuridae; genus Saccopteryx; species Saccopteryx leptura. The sequence continues at coordinate 7,119,238 of NC_089510.1, read as the reverse complement.
GCAGTGCAAAAGAGAAATGAATAGCATGTATCGATCCGTAGGGAGTGACTTCTCATTCCAGCACACGGCCTAATATTCCCAACCCTCAGAACTGAGAAGAAGCTAGAAATCAGACTAAGTCAGAAGCAAAAGCTCTTCATTTAAAACGTCAGTAACAAATGAACACACGTGTTTATGTGAACAAAACAAGCTCTCCCTGCAGGTCCTTGCTCGGGACCAAGCATTGGCATTTTCCTCGTTAAATGCTCACTGATCAATGTAATATCATTTGGGAAACTCTGAAAATAAAATGATATGGTGGGGCCTGATCAGGAGGTGGTGCAGTGGATAGAGCGTCAGACTGGGATGCGGAGGGCCCAGGTTCGAGACCCCGAGGTCGCCAGCTTGAGCGCGGGCTCATCTGGTTTGAGCAAAGCTCACCAGCTTGGACCCAAGGTTGCTGGCTCGAGCAAGGGGTTACTTGGTCTGCTGAAGGACTTCGGTCAAGGCACATATGAGAAAGCAATCAATGGACAACTAAGGTGTCGCAACGAAAAAATAATGATTGATGCTTCTCATCTCTCTCCGTTTCTGTCTGTCTGTCCCTGTCTATCCCTCTCTCTCCGTCTCTGTAAAAATAAATAAATAAAATGATATGGTGAGGAAAAGTGTAACTTCTATCTGTCTTATACAAAGCCCACCTGATCCTCCCGTTTCTCTCTCGCCTTGTCCGTCCACGAACACGTTGCGCTGACCCCGTCTGCCTCTCTGTCCCGACCTCCCCAGCCCAGCCACACGGACCCAGGCAGACCCTGCTCCAGTGTGGGGTCCAGTTCTGACGTCTGCAATTAACGGGGGAGGGAGAGGGACCGGGGTCCATTCAAAAGAAAGCCACAGAAGAGGGTAGAGGTCGAGAAACAAAGGTTGGGACAAGTTAAAACAGCCAAGGTAATTCTGTTTAGAGGCCAGAGGGTTACAGGGTTAGCCAGCAAGGGTTTTCAAGTATATAAAAGGCCCATGTCTAGAACAGTAATGAGCTGCTCTCCCTACTGAGACAGAACAAGTGAAAACAGACTCCAAATGCAGCATGGGGACTTGGATGTCCCTTTTCCTAACATCATAATTATTTGTAAGGACTTTCTGTATTTGAATGAACCTTTACAGTGGAAAAGTTTTTTTTCATTCATTATCTCCCTTCTGGCTGTAACATTCTGTGATTCTAAAGAAAGTTCTGTTGGAAATGTTAATAATGAAAGGCTGAGTCATATGGTTAAAAAAAAATAAGGACCTTTATCTCCATAAGAAGACGGTGATGTGATGTTGCTCACTCGATGAAGAAAGAACACGCTATCTCTCGTTTCCCTAGGACATCCATTTCACACAGGAAGCGAGACCCAGATGACGTTGGTAACACGCTCAAGGCCACCGAGGGCTAGAAAGAGCCACGCTTCCTCCACGGCACATCCTACAGTTACATCTCAAGAAACTAGGTCTCCTCTAATAAATGAGAAAGGATGAGAAAAATATAATAGTGATCACACATGAACAACCTCTCTCCTCCCCTTTCCACCACTTCTCAACATCGTCCCTCTGTCCTCATATTGCCTAATTGTGGTTTTCTTCTTGTTGGACTTTAAAGGCGCTCGGTGTGGCAGTTTAATGTGACTAACCACTATGAATGAGAACCAGAGTAACTGTCAACACTAAACCGAAAAGACTGTATCTAAAGGGTTTGATAAGAGGAGGTTCTCCCACTTAATTACAGGCCAGCAATCGTCCCTGCACGCCTGGAATCAGGGACACGTACACAGGAATCAGCAAGACTGACGCTGGAAGAAGGTTTGGTTGAGAGCAAGACCTTGGAAATAGCTGCAGGGTCGACTTAACTTATTGCTGCTGTTTCTTCTGGTGCCGCCAGCTCCGTGCCACGTGCTTGGAGCCCCCCCACCCCGTTCCCCTTGTGCTCGCTGCTGCCCCCACCCCCGGGTTCCCTCGTGCTCGCTGCCACTCCCGCCCCTGCCGCCACCCCCCCACCCCTGTTCCCCTTGTGCCCGCAGCCGCCCCCACCCCCAACCCCCGGATTCCCTCATGCTCGCTGCCGCCCCCCCCCCTGGTTCCCTCGTGCTCGCTGTCCCCCCACCCCCGGGTTCCCTCGTGCTCGCTGCCCCCCCGCACCCCCGGGTTCCCTCGTGCTCGCTGCCGCCCCCCCCCCGGTTCCCTCGTGCTCGCTGCCCCCCCCCACCCCCGGGTTCCCTCGTGCTCGCTGCCGCCCCCCCCCCCCCGGTTCCCTCGTGCTCGCTGCCGTCCCCCCCCCCCCCCCCCCCCCCGGTTCCCTCGTGCTCGCAGCCGTCCTGCTCGTCTGCTGGCTGCCGTCTTGCTCTGTGCAGACGCATTGGGTTTCGTCCCGCTGGGTGCTGTCCCACTCGCTGCCGTCCTGCGGGTTCCGTCGTGCTCAGTCCTGTCCCGCAGAGCTCTGTCGTGCTTGGTGCCACCGTGCTCGGTGCTGACACACTTAGAACTGGCTTCAACAGCATAAAAATAGAGGATGAGGACATGGATCCTCTTCTCATGAGTAGAGATGACGCTATTTATCAGGGATTCTGTCGCAGAAACGTGGAGCCAGACAAGCCCAGGGTCAGCGCAGACTCTCCTGCTATGAGAACTTGTCCAAGAAGCGTCATCCCTATAATGAAGGTAAGAATATCAACCCCCGATGTTATTGTAAAAGTTAATTAACCTAAGACGTATGACACAAATAGTTTAGCACATAGTAAGCTTTTGACAAGTGGCAACTATTGCTACCATTAAAATAAGAACAACATCTCCACACCTGTAGCCTTCTCAAACACACACCTCCGTAGTCCAATCAAAGAAACTTAGCTTGAAAGGAGACATCTGCAACCTGGAATACGGTGGCAAAAGCCTTTCGGGAATTGTTTCAGGGATTGTACTTAGTGTCTCCCACAGAGACACAGAGGTGGGGTCATTGTATCCTGAGCAGCCCCCTCCTCACCTCACCTCCTACCACCTGGTCTCCTGGGTCTTCCTCCTGTGGAGAACGCCCACCCACATGTACCACCCTCTGCCCTGCCCAGTTACAGTGTAGCCACGTCCACGCAACTAATCTCTAGTTGGTAGATGAGGTGATATATTTTTTTATTTTTTTATTTATTTTTTTTTTTAGCAAGAGAGGAAGGGAGAAAGAGAGAGACAGGAACATCAACCTGTTCCTGTATGTGCCCTGACCAGGGATCGAACCCACAACCTCCTTGCTTCAGGACGGTGCTCCAACTGAGCTATCTGGCCAGGACAGTAGATGGGATATTTAAAGATACCCAGGAAAACTGGGTCATGGCCAGCCCACACACAACGGCCAGAGCAGCACTAAGCTCCTGACCACCCCACTGCTGAATGGTGGCCGGCCCCTGCCCTGCACACAAACATGGCTAGTGAATTAACATTAGCTTTACTGCCTGTCAAGTATGTGTACAGACCGTCCCAGGAAACGGAGGTCAGTGTCATCCTGGAGGGACCCTCTGATCAGAAGTCATAGTCTCAGGTTTATCAGAGAGATGATACATTCTAAGAACTGCCCGGGACACCCCAGGCTTCTGGCAACATCTACAGCATTCGGGCTGGGGTGACCTGACCTGAAGGTGGCACTTGGATGGTTGGTTTGTCAAGCAGGGGACTGTCCGGAGGACCGATGGCTCCATAAGAGCCTAGCGATGGGATGATGTACCTCGGATACACAGCTAGCGAGTCTACTCTCTGTGGATCACTTCCGGCAGGCGGCAATAAAGATAAAGTGCTTTATAATGTATCCATTCATTTCAATACAGTCAGTAGCGATGTCAGACGGTGGTTCCTATCGGAAAGGACTGAACTGCCTTTGGAAATGTGTTTTCTTACAGGGATTAGTTGGAGAACCAAAATGAGTGGGCAAGAGCTCCCTCCCTCCATTAAGTCATCAGTCAGCCTGGCAGGTGATCCTGACTCGCTCCAGGCAAAAGTGGGAAGTGCAACCGTGGAAACAAATGAGTTCCAGGTGTGCTGGGTCTCTGTGTTGGGTCTCCCTGCGGGCTTCCTCTGGGCTGCATCCAGTATATTTCAAAATGTTTGTAGCAGATCATGCAAACAAACAGGTTTGGAGTTTCTAGAAAGTATCGGATATGCACGGGACCGGCAGCCTGAGGAAGAGAATGTGGTTCCTGAGCTGTCCTCACGGAGGCCTCACAGGTGCCAGCTACGTCCCCTGTTCCAAAGCTGTTTTCCCTTCTCTTTCCCAGAAAAAAAAAAAGAGGGGGCGCCCAGCTGTCTCTCCTGCCTTAAACTCCCGCCCGCCACCATCCGCCACGCGTTCTCTTCTAGGACGGTCCACCGTTAGAGCTAGCTCATCATCTTCCTCCTCCCTCACTCCCCACATTAGCTCCTTTTTGAACTTTCTTGTTTCGTTCATTGAATTAGCATACATTTATTGGAAACCTACTGTGTGCCAGGTACTAAATAAGATAGTTTCTGTCTATGTTCTTTTACCTTCTTGTGAGGAAACAAATACTAACCAGACTAATGGCTAAATACTGACACACTGTCAGTTGCGGCAGGGTACGGGGGTGGAGGGGGAGGAGTGGGCTAGTGAGGGAAGGCGACTCAAACGCGGGTACACTTTAACAGTCGCTACAACTTCATCCCTCCACCTCTGAGTGCCTGCAAGAACTTCCGAGGACGGTAATATTCTCATTTCAACCAGTGTGCTCGTCGAAAATCTCAATGTTGACTCAGTGGTAGAGCATCAGTCCAGGCTGTGGATGTTCCAGGTTTGATTCCCAGTCAGGGCACCCAGGAGAAGTGACCATCTGCTTCTCCTCTCCTTCCTCTCCCTTTTCTCCCCTCCCCCAGCCACTGCTCAATTGGTTCAAGTACATTGGCCCCAGATGCTGAAGATGGCTCTGTGGAGCCTCTACCTCAGACACTAAAAATAGCTCGGTTGTGAGCATGGCCCCAGATGGACAGAGCATCGGCCCCAGATGGGGGTTTCTGGGTGGATCCCATTTGTGGCTCATGTGGGAGTCTATCTCTTCTCCTCTCATTTGGAAAAGAAGAAAGGGAAAGAAAGAGAGAGAGAGAGAGACAGAGAGAGAGAGAGAGGGAGGAAGAAAGAAAAGAAAGAAAGGAAGGGAGGGAGGGAGGGAGGGAGGGGAAGGAAGGGGAGGAAGGGTGGAGGGATGGAGGGGGGAAGGAGGGGAAAGGGGGAGGGGAAATGGAGGAGGAGAGGAGAGGAGAGAAGGAGGAAGGGAGGGGAGAGGGAGAGTGGAAGGGGGAGGGAGGGGGAGAGGGGAGGAGGGAAGGAAGGGAAAGAAAGACCCAATGTTTACTAAGTGGAGAGGGATAGGTAGGGATGAAGATGAAGCCACAGCCAGGCACACAGAGAGCAAGGACGATTAGGACAGAGGGACTGGCAGGTGTGAGGTCTAGAGGTGGGATTATGCTTCTTGTTCCAGGACCGGCCAGGACCCGATCCGTGCGCCTGGAGAAGGGTGGGCACGGTGGGTGAGGGGCAGGCAGGGCACAGTCTCTCGGCTCCTTAGTCCCTTCCAGGTTGGAAACGGCAGTGAAAACGCAGTATCTTCTAGGCGTCCCTCCCTTTCCTCGATCCAGCCATCACTGGGGATCTTTTCCCTTCCAAGTGCTAACCAGGCCCGACCCTGCTTAGCTTCCGAGAGCAGAGGAGATCGGGCGCGTTCAGGGTGGTGTGGCCGTAGACATTGGGGGTCTTCTCTAAAGGATGATTCTCTACACCCGCCCTCTGTGCTCCCCCGCCTCTCACCTGCGTCTGGGCTCTATCCCTTCAGCCTGGGTTACTCAAGAGCCTCCTAACTGGCTTTCCAGCCCCGCAGCTCCTGTGGTCTAACCGCTTTACTCTAAGCTTCCGGATTAATCTTCCCGGAGCATGGCTTTCGTGATGCCTCTCTCTCCCTGTACAAAGATGGCCTAGCATTTCCCCGCAGGCCAAGGCACAGGCCCCTCCGCCCTCACCTCCCCGTCCCTCCCTGCACCCCTCTGGCCAGCGAGCCATCCATCTAGCCATCACTCTCTCTCGGTTCCCACCTTCTCCATGCCGGAGACCACCACCCATTACGCTGTATTCCACAACCTCACTCTCAGCCCTTGAAGTGCGGCCCATGACCCCCGTTAAGCCTCCTCTGAGCAGCCCAGCCCAGACCGGACTGTCTCCTCTCGTGAGCACCCGGTGCACAAAGTCATTGATACCCCCACCTGATGTCGGGCTTCCTGCACGGCAGGACAGAAGGCCCCCTGTTCCTCCCCTCGTCCTGGCTCACTGGTTAGTCTGAACCCAGCGGGGGAAGGAGCAGGCCCTCTCCATCCGGTGCCTCGTCTGAGTGCTGCACACGCACAAGCTGTGACTCACACGATGGGCGAACAGGGAATATTAACAAAGAAGGATTGCGGGTTTGCCTGGCGTTGAACTGGGTGAGAAAAATGACATCAAATGATCCTGTTGTATCTACGAAGCCCTTCCTTTCTCCACAGGCAAAATGGGCTCTTAAGTGCAGGGTCACGTTCCTCTTTCTCGGAGGGACGGTGAGCCCAGCAGCATGGTCACAAAACATCTCATTTGGCCCGGCATGTGGATGTCCCAAGTTTGATACTTGGTCAGGGCACACGGGAGAAGCGCCCATCTGTTTCTCCACCTCTCTCTCCACCTCTTTTCTCTCTCTCTATCTTTCCCTCCTGTATCCAAGGCTCCATTGCAGCAAAAGTTGGCCTGGGCGCTGAGGATGGCTCCATGGCCTCCGCATCAGGTGCTAAAAAAATGGCTCTGGCTGCAACATTGCAAGGGCCCCATATTGGCAGAGCATTTCCCCCTGTCAGGCACATGTGGATGTCTGTCTCTGCCTCCCCTCCTCTCACTAAAAAAGAAAAAAAAAATCTCATTAACATCTCATTTTGCTCACGCCCTACACATCCACTCACTGGCCGTGCGAGCAGGTGTCTCGCGTGTTCATGTTGAGCGCTGGGCGCACCTAACTACAAACTCCCAGGAGTAACCCTGTCGGGGGTAGAACCCAATGTGAGCAGGTGCCCGTCTTCCTGGGCCGACGGTCACCAAAGCTGACACCCCGAGGAGCCCCGTAAGAGTGAGAACACAAAGACCTGTCCCTTAGTCTTGACCAACGTGGCAAGGCGTGGCGACGGCAATGCTCCGCCCACGGGGACAGGGCACACTGGAGCCGATGAAACGCAGGCAAGGTTTAAAAAGCCTGCATGGTTATGGAGAGAATTTAAAATCTCAATCTTAAATAGAAAGCTTTCCAGCAAGAAGCTAAAAAAACTTTTCCCCTTTGGAGGCCTGACGGAACTGAACGGTCCGGACGGTGTTTTATGTGAACTCTTTGAATTTAGCACCTACCGGCTCCTTTGGACTCTTAGCTTTCAAAATAATAATCCTGTTTCTTTCTTTTTTACAGCCAAGTAGTTTTCCACTGTGTACATGTCCTTCAGCTTTCTTATCAACGATGGAGACTCGGGCAGCTTCCAAACCTTGGCCGTTGTAAATAACGCTGCAGTGAACATAGAGGTGCACAGCTGAGTGGGACGGTAACGACTTCCCTTCCACTGCTCTCTCTCTTCCTCTCTTGTCTCTCTAAAAATCAATAAAAATTTAAAAATTTAAAAATTTTAAAATATAAATCAATAAAATTAAGCCCCGGCTGGATAGCGCAATGGGTTGGAGCGTCATCCCAGAGCATGGAGGTTGCTGGTTCGATTCCCCGGTCAGGGCACACACAGGAGCAGCTGGATGTTCCTGTCTCTCTCTTCCTGCCTCTCTCAAATAAAAAAAAATTAAAAAAGGAAAGGAACTTCTTTAAGCTTTTCTGTCTTACCATCTGGGGAACTCACTGTTGAGCTTCTCACCATTTTATCAACTAACGGACAGAAATGGAGACCGTGAGGTGTCATCACGTCCCCAGCCTCCAGAGTTCCATGTGGCTCATGACTGCAGGCGGTCTGTGTGTCGTGAAGGCGGGAAGCATGTCTAGGTCCAAATGTTGAAAGGTTTTTATTAAAACGAGTGCCGCTTGCTTTCAAAAGCGCTGACAAAGAGGCGACGCCACGTGAGGGGGTGACCCCTGAAGACGGGAATGAGGGAGGTCACGAGGAACTCTGGGCTGAGCTGAGCCTGTCTGTGCTCCTTGCCCTCGCTCCGTGACGTACTTCTGAAGTACATACTCTTATCTAATCTGGAGCAAATGGCGCAACTTTAAATCTCTTCCATCAGCCAAGAACAAATTCGTTCTTCAAGAGACATCTTGACCGGATCATCACAGTCCTCTTTCCAGAGAAACACTCAGCAAAAATCTCCTGCACATTGGCAAACACTTTAAAATCAGTCATTCCTCCCCATTGCGTTGCTAGCTCATTGCAGATAGGGATGTTTGTTGAGTCCGGTGGACATGCTGTGTCCCTAATGTCCCCATAGATGTCCAGATCTTTCACTGGGCCAAGGTACACCAAGTGGTTGCATCTAAAATAACTGCTTTGTTAAAAACCAGAGTCATTTACAGGTAGAATGGCTATTTCCTTAGAGCAAAGGAACGAAACCTGTTTCTCACCTGGGCCCACGTACGGTGTTAGCTCTACGGGCCCCCAACGCCATTTCTGAACGTAAGCCGTGTCAGCGTCTAGTGCTGAATGAAGCCGGGCTAATACACTGGCTCTTGTTCACTGGAGTATTAAGTACATTACCATTTAATGAAACGATTTTAACTTCAGCCACACACACACACACACACACACACACACACACACACACACAGTGCCTCTCCATCGACTCCCCAAAGGCAAACAACATAATTAAAAAGAAAAATAACTATGAAGCATCACTCAGTGCAGATGATTTTCACAGGACAGGTTAAATCCCAAAGTCCTGTCTCAGTGAAGGCCACGTGTGATTTTTCCTACAGAGATAAATCCAGACTGGCAAGCACCCTCTGCTCACCCTACCAAATGACCTCAGATGGACACACGGACATTTTCCTTACTACAATGCAATGTACTATAGAGTTAGCTAACATAATTTCACAAACAGTCCTAGTGGTCCATTTCAAAATTATGCTGTGACACATTAGCTTTAAAAAACATATCATGTTCATTGTTTTCTCTTTACAGCAGGCTCGAGTGAAATTATATTGACTTTGGCTTACATGATTAAGGTATAGACACGGAAGTCCTTGATAGAGACCTAACGATCACATTGCCACAGGGAACCGTGTATGAAACACAAACGAATCAAATTTCTCACTCAGTTGTGTGCTATTCGTTACCTTCCACACATACACACACTAGTTTAAACTGACGTCTGTTCTGAACCTTAACTCTGAATCCTTTCATAATACATTTTTTCCAAAGGCCTACTTTGAAAATTCTAAGGTAAAGAAAATTAAAATTTCCCTGGCTAGTTGGTTCCGTGGTAGAGCGTCAGCCCAGCATGTGGACGTCCTGGGTTTGATTCCCGGTCAGGGCACACAGGAGAAGCGACCATCTGCTTCTTCACCCCTCCCCCTTCTCTCTCTCTCCTCTTTCTCTCTCTCTCTCTCTTTCCCTCCTGCAGCCATGGCTCAAATGGTTTGAGCAAGTTGGCCCCAGTCACTGAGGGTGACTCCATGGCCTCGCCTCAGGAGCTGTAATAGCTCAGTTGCCAATCAACAAAACAGCGGCCCCAGATGGGCCGATCATCACCTGGTAAGAGAATTGCCACGTGGATCCCGGTCAGGGCGCATGCAGTAGTCTGTCTCTGCCTCCCCGTCTCTCACTTAATAAAAAATAAATTAGAAAATAAAAATTGACTCCCTAATCAAGCTTTTTAAAAAAATAATAAATTAATATATTTTTAGGCATGTTTCTTAGTGTGATGCTACTTTCTGGGCAATTCTAGCAACTTAACAAATCCATATCCATTCCTCCCAAATCTGACACCTTTGAAAACAGCTCTCCCTCAATAATTTTTTTCTTAAAGCCACAAACATCCATAACTTATTGTCATGTTTCTTGGTAAATATGTTTAATAATCTAATTTTTTTTTTTAAAAATCAGTCTTTTTTCTTTCTTTTTTTTTTTTTTTGCCTGACCAGGCAGTGGCACAGTGGATAGTGTTTCAAACTGGGACATGGAGGACCCAGGTTCAAATCCCTGAAAACCTCGAGGTCCTCAGCTTGAATGCAGACTCATCTGGTTTGAGTAAGGCTCACCAGCTTGAGCCCAAGGTCGTTGGCTTGAGCAAGGGGTCACTCACTGTGCTGTAGCCCCCGGTCAAGGCACATATGAGAAAACAATCAATGAACAACTAAGGAGCCATAAGAAAGAATTAATGCTTCTCATCTCCCTCCCTTTCGGTCTGTCTGTCTCTATCTGTCCCTCTCTCTGTCTCTGTCACCAAAAAATATATAAATAAAAAATAAATAAATCAGTCTTTTTTTTTTTCTTTTTAACCCCTGTCCTAAGAGACCTCAGAGACAGCCTCAGGGGTGTGAATGCCTCTGAGAAGCCTGACCGTGTGAAGCAGGGAACGGGCGGGACTTGGGCACAGACGCGCACGCGTGACAGTGGCAGGAGCTGTACCTGCCCCTCAGTGGGAAGCAGCCGTCCACAGACTTCAGAGCAAACGGCAGTTCATTATCCAGCTTCCCGCGCGGCCTGGACTCACCAGGCAGCTGTTAGGGGAGGACACGCGGGGCTCCGCCCCCACGGAACATCAGCTCCTGTCATTGTTCTGCTCGGCTCTCTTTGGGGAGAAATGCTCAGGGTCTCAGCTTGGTTCAATTCAAATTAGTCCCAGAGCCTTCCCAGAGGGCGTCTCAGCACAGGCTTTATTTCTCCCCCCGGAGCCTGCTTCGCCCTCAGCTCCGCGCGGAGCTCAGCATGCTGCTTGCTGTGGCGCAGGCTCTGCGTTGAGTGCCCCACGTGGGGCACGGCCATTTGAACTTTCTCTTCCCCGTCGTTATTGGGAATTCAACCTGGAGGTCTTCATACTCCAGTGGAAAAGGAAATGCTGCTGCTTTTTAATTCCCTCTCTCTCCCTCTCTCTCTCTCTCTCTCTTTCTTTCTCTCCCTCTCTCTCTCTCTCTCTCTCCACCCACCCATCTCACTTTTTAACTGATACAGAAGACTGTTTCTTCCTGGCACCGAGCAGGTGAGACGTCTGGAGTGTTCTCCGTGGCTGTGGCCAGCGGTCACTGCACGGGCGTGAATCCTAGCAGTGCTGGCTGGTCCCCAGTTTCCCAACCCAGCAGCTTCTGTCTCTAACTTCACCGGGTTCCAGAAGAGCCACAGAAAATGCCGAGAGGAACCAAATTTATTCTTGGCCCCCTAACACCACCTCCCCACCAGTGTGTGCGTGAGGGGGTCACCTCGTGCTCTTTGGGGCCCCGGGCCCCTTTCCTATACAGATGCGGAATCAGCCTCTTTGCACAGTGTCAGTGGTGCCTAAACGACAGGGAGGTCCCCTCCAGGAAAGAAGACGGAAGGGACAGAGCGATAGGGGTCAGGAAGCTGATCAGAAGAGTTGAGAGGAAGATAACTTTTATTTTATTTATTTTATTTTATTCTTTCAGTGAGAGGAGGGGAGGCAGAGAGACAGACTCCCGCATGCCCACTAGGGGGTAATGCTCTGCCCATCTGGGGCCCTTGCTCTGTTGCTCAGAAATGGAGTCATTATTTTTAGTGCCTGAGGCAGAGACCATGAAGCCATCCTCAGCACCCAGGGCCAACTTTGCTGGAACCAATTGAGCCATGGCTGTAGGAAGGGAAGAGAGAGAGAGAGAGAGAAGGGGGAGGGGTGTAGCAGATGGTCACTTATCCTGTGTGCCCTGACCAGGAATCGAACCCAGGACATCCATACACCAGGCGGACGCTCTTCCACTGAGTCAACCGGACAGGGCCACTATTTTTTCTAAAAAGGGAAAACAAAAATGGAAGTACAAAACTGTTTAATATGACCTTCAGTAACTTCATCCCCTCTAGAAAATGTCTGTCTTTAAGTACCCTAAGTTAGCAAGGTCTGACTCTTAAATTTGCAAAGTAAAAAAAAAAAAAGGCACTCGAACAAAACTCTTCTGCATTTGCTGACCGCTCATTGCCATTCACTTCAATCAGCCCACACTGTTCCTGGACGTGTCCAAAGCCCCAGATGAGGCCTTGCTGATTGGGAGCGGTTGGTGACCATGCACATTATATGCAAAGTCATTTTCTGGGGACTTCAAAACTCCAGGACTCTTGTTCCTGCACCTCCGGGAAGAGCTTTTATCGTTCTAGTGTGCAAAATGTTCTCAAGCTGCCTGCAACACCTTCCTGAGATGTGAGCACTCTGAAAAAGAAATTACAAAAATGTATCAATTTTCTTTAACATGTTTCTCTGCAATTTTCAGTTCATCTTGTATTATGTGCAGAAGGGGAATTTATTACCAAATTACTCAAGAGGCATAACTCTTTAGTGTTCTTGGTTTCCTTTAGTGACTTTGCTTTCTTCTAAAAGGGTCTGAATGCCTCTGAAAAGCATGCTGGATAAATTCCCAAGATGCCAGTCTGTGGCCAAAATGCTCAGAGGCGATCGCCCCAGCGGCTTCCTGTTTCCTGAGCCAGAGGGGCAAAGGTGCGGGTGCCTGGATTCCTGGCAAGCGTGCGATTGTCCAGTGTCCGGGCTCTGTCTTCGAGAGAGATGCTGAGGGGACGACGTTAGACTAAGCTGCTTTATGTGGAAAGGACAGAGGTCAGCAGACCTGGAGTCCCTGGTCCAGAAGACAGTGTTTAATCGGTGACTCATAAAAGCTGAAAATGGCAATGTCCTGGAGAGATTATAAGGTGCCGAGACCTGATCCAGGAATAGCTGCTATCGTACCCCTACCAAGTGATGGTATGTTCGAACAGTCTGGGGCAAAGAATCAACTCTGTGAATGTTCTCTGTGTGAAAATAGTCTATACACACATGCACAACTGTGATTCATATCCGACACATGGATAATCTCCACCATATGTGAGGAGCTGCCGTACTCCACTAAGAGAAAGAGCAATAGTCCAGTAGAAAAATGAGCAAAAGATGTGGGAGTAAAAGAAATATATATAAACGGGTAGATAAGACACTCAAGCTCACTATAGTAAGAGAAATGCAAGTCAAAACTGCAGTGACCTGACCAGGCAGTGGCACAGTGGACAGATCATCAGCCTGAATGTCGAGGTCCCAGGTGTGAAACCCTGAGGTCACCGGCTTAAGCTCGGTGTGGGCTTATCCTGCTTGAGCGCGTGGCCACCAGCTTGAACATGGATCAACATGATCTGACGGTCGCTGTCTTGAGCCCAAGGTCGCTGGCTTGAGCAAGGGCTCACTGGCTCGGCTGGAGCCCTCTGGTCAAGGCACATATGAGAAGCAGTCAAACTAAAGTGATGCAACTATATGAGTTGATGCTTCTCATCTCTCTCCCTTCCTGTCTATGTCAGTCTGTCTCTCTGTCTCATTAAAAAAAGCCTACACTGAGATGCAACTTTTCAAATATCTCATAATACCTATATGAGTATAAATTTTTACAATCCCTACAGAAGGAAATTTATTAATCAAAGTAACACATACATACACACACATATATATACATGTATATACATATATGCTTTTACTCACTACCTCAACTTTAGTGATTTTCACATATGCAAAATGTTCTTTATATATGGATACTCACTGCAGAATTATATTTGCTAACAAAAGATGTGGAAAAAAACTAAATACCCACCAAAGGAATCAGGTTAAATAAACTGTAGCATATCCATGCTTTAAAGAACTATGCAGTTGTAATAATAATAATAATAATAATAATAATAATGTAGGTCTTAATGTTCATAATAGAAAGTTCTCCAAACTAAATTAAGAGAAAAAAGAAAAAACAAGACACCCTCAGCAATCCAAGAATAGAGGAGAACTTCCTCAACTTGAACATGAATAATGCAAACAGCTGCACCTAACAGCATACTGAGTGGGGAGAAACTGAAAGCTTTCACACTAAGATCAGAAACAAGAGAAGCATGTCCGTTCTGACCACTGCTTTTCAACATCGTACTAGAAGTCCTAGCTGAAGCAATAAGACAAGAAAGAAAAGAAGAGGCGCACAGATAGGGAAGGAAGAAATAGTCTTTGTTTGAAGATGATGTAATCATCTTTGCAGAAAACCGAGAAAAAGACCCAAAAAACTCCAGAATTAATAAGCAAGCATACTATGGATTTGAATATGAAGTTAATTATACAGAAGTTGATCACTTCACTATACACCATCCATGAACCAGTGGAGCTGGAAATTTAAAAACACACTACTGTTTACATTAGTACCCCCAAAATGATACACTTAATTATAAATCTAACACAGTATGTGCAAGATCTATATGAAGAAAACAACAAAATTCTGGTGAAAGATATCAAAGAAAAGCTAAATAAATGCAGGAACATTTCACAGTCATGAATATATGGAAGAGTCAATAGTGTCAAGATGTCCATTCTTCCTAACATTGTCTATAGATTCACCACACCTCCTCAAAATCCCAGGAAGCTATTTTGTGGAAATTGGCAAACTGGGTATGAAGTTCAGAGGCAGAAGTAAAAGCTAACTCAGTATTAAAAGAGAAGAACAGCGTTGGAGGATTGACACTACCTGACTTCAAGACGTACTGTAAAGCTACAATAATCAAAACAGTATGGTATTGGCAAAAGAATAGACCAACTGATCAATGGAATCAGAACAGAGAGCCTAGAAATAGACCGACATTTAATATAGTTGATTTATCTTTGACAAAGAGGGAAAGGCATTATAATGCAGAAAAAACTCACGTCTGTTCTGAACCTTAACTCTGAATCCTTTCATAATACAATTTTTCCGAAGGCCTACTTTGAAAATTCTAAGGTAAAGAAAATTAAAATTTCCCTGGCTAGTTGGTTCCGTGGTAGAGCGTCAGCCCAGCATGTGGACGTCCTGGGTTTGATTCCCAATCAGGGCACACAGGAGAAGTGACCATCTGCTTCTTCACCCCTCCCCCTTCTCTCTCTCTCTCTCCTCTTTCTCTCTCTCTCTCTCTCTCTCTCTCTCTCTCTTTCCCTCCTGCAGCCATGGCTCAAATGGTTTGAGCAAGTTGCCCCGGTCACTGAGGGTGACTCCATGGGGCTAAAACTACTGGACATCAACATGCAAAAAAAAAAAAATATTCTAGATACAAATCTTGCATTTTTACCAAGCACTAACTCAAAATAAATCATAAACCTAAGTGTAAAATCCAAAACTGTAAAACTCTAACATAGGAGAAAATTTGCATGACCTTGGGTTTGGCAATGACTTTTTAGATAAAACACCAGAGGAACAATCCGTGAAAGAAAGAACTGATAAGCTGGATTTCATTAAAATTAAACCTTCCTGCTCTGTGAAAGGCTCGGTCCAGAGATAAGCCACAGCCTGGGAGAAACTTTTTGCAAAAGACGTATTTGGTAAGGGACTGTTACCCAGAATATACAGAGAACTCTTGAAACCAAACAGTAAGAACACAACAACTCAATAAATGGGCCAAACACCTTAACAGATACCTCAACAAAGAAGATATACAGATGCTAAATAAGAACATGAAAAGATGTTCCACATCATATGTCATCAGAGAAAGGCAAATTAGAACAACATGAGATACACATGTGTTAGCATGGCCAAAATCTGTAACCCTGACAACACCAAACACTGGCGCCTGGCGGGAATGCAAAATGGTACACACACTTTGGAATACAGTTTGGCGATCTCTTACAAAACTAAACACACTTTTACCATATGGTCCAGCAATTGCTCACCTTGCTGTTCACCCAAAGGAATTAACAACTTATATCCATGCCCTGGCCACGTAACTCAGTTGGTGAAAGCGTCGTCCGGAAGCATGGAAATTGCCGGTTCGATCCCCAGTCAGGGCACATACAGATACAGATCAATGTTCTTGCCACTCTCTCCCTCTCTCCTTTCCTCTCTTGCTAAAATCAATAGAGAAGTTTTTTAAAAGAAATAAATAAAAATAAACTTATGGGCCCTGGCCGGTTGGCTCAGCGGTAGAGCGTCGGCCTGGCGTGCGGGGGACCGGGGTTCGATTCCCAGCCAGGGCACATAGGAGAAGCGCCCATTTGCTTCTCCACCCCCCCCTTCCTCTCTGTCTCTCTCTTCCCCTCCTGCAGCCAAGGCTCCACTGGAGCAAAGATGGCCCGGGCATTGGGGATGGCTCCTTGGCCCCTGCCCCAGGCGCTAGAGTGGCTCTGGTCGCGGCAGAGCGACGCCCCAGATGGGCAGAGCGTCGCCCCTGGTGGGCGTGCCAGGTGGATCCCGGTCGGGCGCATGCGGGAGTCTGTCTGACTGTCTCTCCCCATTTCCAGCTTCAGAAAAATAAATAAATAAATAAATAAATAAATAAATAAATAAAATAAACTTATGTCCTTGTAAAAACCAGCACAGGAAAGTGTATATATGGCAACTTTATTCATAACTGCCAAGCTTGGAAGCAAACAAGATGTCTTTCAGTAGGTGAATGGATAATCTGTTGCACACCCCGACAATGGAATATTATTCATTGCTTAAAAGAAATGAGCCATTGAGCCCTGAAAAAAGACACGGAGGAACCTTACGTGCATATTACTAAGGGAAAGAAGTCAGTCTGAAAGTCTACATCCTGGGTGATTCCAACTATAGGACATCCTGCAAAAAGCAGAACTCTGGAGACAGTGGAAGAAGAGGGTTGGGGAGCCCAGGCTGGTTAGCTCCATCGGTTAGAGCATCAGAGCATCATCCCGAAACAACAAGGTTGTGGGTTCAATCCCCGGTCAGGGCACACACAGGAAGCAATCAATGAGTGCACGACTGAGTGGAACAAAAAATGGATGCTTTCCTTCCCCCCTTCCCCTTCTCTCCCTTCCTCTTACTGTCTCTCTCAAAAAAAAAATTAAGCAAACAATAAAAATTTAGTCCTGGATGGCTAGACAGTTCGATGGTTGGAGCTTCCAACCGAATTGCCGAGGTTGCCGGTTCGATCCTCAGTCAGGGCACATACAGGAATCTCCGTGTTCCTGTCTCTCTGTCTCTCTCTCCCTGCCTTTCTCTAACAACAACAACAAATAATGATAATAATAATAACTAAAGTGGGTGAAGGGAGGGGTGAATAGGCAGAGCACAGAGGAATTTTATAGCAGTGGAAACACTTCTGTGTAATACTACAATGATGGACACACGTTATTATATATTCACCTAAACCCATAGAATGTACAGTAAGCATGAACCCCAAGGGAAACGATGGATTTGGGGTGATGACCATGTGCCCGTGCAGGTTCGCTGATTGGAACAGATGTTCCACTGTGGTGAGGGACGCTGACGGTGGGCAGGCTGTGTGTCTGGGTGGGGTGGTGGGGGGCGGACACAGGCTCTATGGGAAGTCTCTGCACTTTCTGTTCAATTTGCTGTGAACCTAAAACTTCCCTAAAAAATAAAGTTTATTAATTTTTTAAAAGGTAGAGTACCAGCTATCGAGATGTTCAGGGGGTAGCATTTGCATAAAATGTATGAAACATGAAAATATGAACAGATCTGTTCATATTTCTTATATTTGCATTAAATGTCTATGTAAATAGCTGTGGGCAGCAGGGCAGGGGTTGGAAGAAGAGTTTCCACTATACGTCTTTTCAATCTCAGAAAGCAAGGGCAGGGTTGTGTGCTCAGGCGCCCCCTTGACCTGGACTTCCTACATGGGAAGCTCCCTTTCCCACAGCAAATCTTCATTTTCTCTCATCCGTCGTCCGAAGAAAATGCTTCTTTGATATTTCAAAGCATTCTCTGGTGAATTGGGCGAAATTGTGTTTTTAAGGAAATCTGTCCTTAAAAACCCAAAAAATGCCACCAGTGTCGGCTCAGCTCTTACTTTGAATGGCCCTGTTACTATTCAGTTTGAAAGTGGGACAAATTTTTTTGGGGGGGAGATAAATGTGGGGTAACAGGTTTGGGTGCCAAACAGTTCCGGGCCCCCATCTGCCTCTGCCACATAATTTCTGAGAGGTTCCCGAGGGCCCGTGTCCTCGCCTGTAGAAAGGGGTACGACTGCCTGCCTTGCTTGGTTTTTGCAAAGATAAAAGCAGTAACACCCCACAGCCCTGCAGTCCCTTTATCAGCTTCCTGAAGCCACTGGCAACACAAGCAAGGAAAGAGGAACATGTGAACAGTCAAGGACAAACGGTCTGAACCTCCCCTCACACCCCCTCCCCTCCCGGAGACACGAGGGGCCGTAGGTCTGCAGAAAGAAAAAAAAAAAAGGAAAAAGAAAAACAATTAGATGCTTTTCACATAAAAGCTGAAGCTGTAAAGGTCTATAAGACACGAAAAAGCCAACCTCGGGGAGCTGGTGACTTGGTGTCTATGAGGTCACGCTACTTTGCCAGCTAATCAGTCCTCTCCCTCCAGCACGTTGTCTGAAGGTCTTTGTCCTCCGGGAGTCGCTCCTTTGCTCCAGCAACACCAGCTGGTGAGGGGAGCTTCTCCACCATGTGTCCTCCCAGGAGTCATTTCAGTGGACGTCCAGCAGCCCTCTGAGACTGAGGTAGAGAGACTGGGGCTGTGGTCAAGCGTCCCGCTTGGGGTCAGGGGTGCCATCAGATGTTGATCTTCACTCTGCTGTTTTCTCCACCCCCCTGACTTCTTTCTTTCCCTCCGTAGCACTGACCGCTAGTCCTCGGTCTCACTCTCTATTGGTGTGTTGTTGGTCTCTGGAAAGCGCACTGGCAGCTAAGGAGGGTAGAGGCTCGCTGCTTTGTCCTCAGTGCTTAGCAACGGGCCCAGCACTGTTGGGTCCCTCAGTAATACTAATTAAATGAATGCACTGTTCAAACATCAGGGTACTTTCCCCTGTCCCACTCTAGTTCTTTCAACTCTATATACTCTCGGCGAAGACTAACGCATTGCACATTGCGGTACCCTAGAAGAAAAGTTTATCTTAGCACAAAATACGCACTGTTATCAGCATTTTCTTCAGCTAAGAAAAAGAAAACTGCCTCATATTTTTAACCAAATAAGTCACGACTAAAGACAGGGTATTAGAAAAAAAAGGGGGAGTCTTTTACTCTAAATTTCATGTCTATATCCAAGACAGAAATCCCAGGCTAATCAACAAGGCACTTCCTAGTATTTACCAAGATCACCCTTTGCTTTGGAAGACAGGTTGATTTATGTCTGATTTCTTTGAGGATTAAAACAGAATTATCCATGTCCAGTGTGCTCTGTCACTGGTTTGCATATAGCAATAGAAAATCATCTGTTAACTGTGTGTGCGGATGTGTCTCAGAGCTTATAAAATAGATCCATCCTTCACAACAAAAGCTTTCGTTTGGGAAACTTCCATCCGGTATGGTCAAGATCACACTTTTTTGTATCTTGATGTTGCAATTAAATATCGTCAGGCTTTTTGGAAGTAAAGAGCCCCGTGTTCTGACCCACTTTGCACAATTTTCAGCCTGGGTCATCAGAAGGTCCCAGTGTGCCGGGCATTGGACCGCACAGCGTACCGTCGGGGGACCACAAGGACCATGTAGTGATGGTCTCTGCCCCCTGGAATTTGCACAGCGAGAGGAAGCAGCACAGATTTACGGACACTCAGGTCCCCGCAGCAAGAACTGTTGACTTTTCATTTGTAATCGGAGAAGCTTGGCAGCAGAAACCTGTTTTCTCAGGGTTTACCAGAACTGAACTAAAGTGGAAAATGTTATTTGCTTTAACGAAACAATTTACTCTTATGCAACCTTAAATTGTGTCAATCAAGCAAATAAAGGAAGAAAGCCTCATTTATAAAACTGGCTGCGTCTGGTTTCACTTCATTGCTTCTGGAGCTCCAAGCGGTGGAGGAAAAAAAAAAAATGAAGATTTTGTTGCTGGGTATTTTTCTATTTTTCTGTAGTACCACAGCCTGGGCAAAAGATAAGCATTATTACATTGGAATTATTGAAACAGCTTGGAACTATGCCCCTGACAATGAGGGAAGGACACTTATTTCAGTTGACACGTAAGTCCCTGTTTTTATTGCTTATAGATCCAATTTATAAGTAATCAATTAAAAAATTAAACCAACACAATGAAATATTGATTTAATTTGTTTTATACAGAAACTGCACTGTGTGGACTTGAAACCCAAAACATTTTAATAAATGCCCTCTAAACTCCTGTTTTGTTTTGTTATTTTGGGTTTTTTTCTTTTGCTAGTCTGCCCTACGCCAACCCCCTTGGCCCTTGGGAACTGTGTGGGGCTTACACCCTCTGGGGTTGTTAGGGTATCTCCCATCAGGGGTCAGTCCTTTTGTTTGTTGATGCAGATATTTGGTTAATTTAAATAATGACCATATAAAATTCTATGCTTATTGTAGAGCATGTACTGATTATTAGTGGTGAGGATAAACATTTTAATCCTTTAAACATCATTTATACAAATCAAATACGAGTTGAACAAATAAGACAGTGCCTACTACTTGTTGGCTGACTGTGGACAGTTGATTGAATTGATCTCTCAGCTTCAGAATCCTACTCTGTAAAAGGAGGAAAATAAGGATACCTACTTAAGGTTGTTTGAAGAGTGGGTGCTAATCGAGCTCTTAATATTCAGTGCTTGGCACATGGTACATGTGCAAAAAGTGTGAGATATCTATTATGATAGCCCCCCAAACTCTGTGTGCTTAACTGTTCTGATGTTTCAGTTGAAAGCCTCTTATTCAAGCAGTGGTTACCACACAGAAAAACAAGGGTGGAATTGTGCACTTGAAACCTGTATCATTTTGTTAACCAGCGTCACCCTAATGAAGTCAATAAAAAAGAAGAACAAGCCAAAGTCTACTTCTCCTTGAAGTTTTTGTAATGCAAGTTTACCTACACTAAGGCCCTCGCTTTTAATGTTAATAAACATTTACCACCACATTGAAATTTTGCATTCCAAGACAATGTTCACTCCATTTTAAAATGTATTCCCATGACCATCAGCTGTTAAGATTGTATCTTTAAAAATAGCTTAACAAGGATGCCAAATTTTATCATTGTTGACTGTTGATGGGCAGATACTATTCTTATTAATTTTATGTATGTTTGAAACTTTTTACAGTAAAAAACAAGTGCATAGATGATAATACTATCTAATTGTTGTTATTAGTTTAGTAATATCTAGCAAGGAAAATTTCTGACCGAAAAACAACTCACTGTAAATAAAACTAATTCATCTTGCAATTATTTTTTTAAACCTAGTTTTGAGGTAGCGTTTTCTTCTTAGGACTATAGAGCATATTTTCACGGTTTCACCAAAACCATTATTTTGTATGGATTCAATATTTTCCCTGATTAAATATCATGTAAATTAGATGCAGTTTTTATTAGGAAACCAGACACATAAAAAAAAAAAAGTCAGACTCATTAGTAATAAAAAAAAAAGTACTGTCTTACTCCATACTCCCAACCACCATCCTTCTGCCATTATTCATGATCAAAAGTCAAATTAGCTTTGCTTTAATAAAGAAATTCCTAATTCTAGAAATTAAGAACAGAACAGGGAGGAAATTTGTTAAGAATTGTTTCTTGGGGGTGGGGGTGGGGATGGTAGGAAAAGAATTTCTTCGTCCTGTCTGTGCAAGGAAGGTTATGCAACATTGTATTGGTTTGATAATCCCCAGTGGCTTCAACAACAACCTAGAGTCACACAAACTCCAGAAGGCACTGTTTCCTCTGTGGTTTTTTTAAGAAATATATCTGAATAGTTCATATTGTCAACAAGAGCTTCAACAATGTTGCCAATATTATGTGGACAGCCAGCAAGGAAACAGGATTAATCCTGCAAACACAATGCCAACACCAAGGGTGAGCCAGGAAGTGAATTTTTCCAGGAGCCTCCGGACAAGCACCCAGCCCACACCTTGTGAAAACTTGAGCAGAGAACCCAGTCATGACCTGCCAGATTTCTGCCCCGCAGGGCTGTGCTGTAACAAATGAGTGTTGTTTTACGCTGCTGTGTAATAATTCGTGATGCAGCAATAGAAAACGCACCTGCTGTGTCTCGATTAGTGAAGCCAGGAATCCAGAAACGTTTCACATCTATTACCCACATTTTAGTAACTGTGTATAAGCATCAACCGAGGTCACTTGAGTGCACTTTGAATTTATGGGAGGGAGGAGCATTATCATTATCTTACTAATGGCAGGATAACATTTTTAAAAATTCCTCTACCATTAAAAATCAAAAACAAAAATACACACTCCTGGATTTGACCCTACTTGAAATGATAGGAGTTGGTTATACAGTTATAGAAATTGGGGGATGGAAAGGAAAGATGTGATTACTGAAAGGGGGACATATCTATTCTAATGAACAGAAAAGAGCATGTTACAGTGGTGGATAGGAAGAACTACAATGAATGTGAATTATTTCTTGGTTCAAAGAACAGCTATAATAGATTCTTTTGATGGAGTGTCTGACTGGCAAACTTCCTGCAAGCTTCCAGTAACTGACCCTTTGTCCCCAAGCTGTGCTCTTGTAATTAAATAGACATTTTCTAGTGACCCTTTGATGGTCATTGGGAGACAGACATTAGCAAACACACCTCCCCCAAAGTGTCACATGATATGAACTATTTCTCAATTTGGTTAAGCCTTTAATTTGTTTCACCTCAAAAGACAAGATGTGAAACATAGTCTGCATATTGCGAGGTATAGAAGAGCTCCACATTTTAAAAACCCTGAGGATACTATGACTTCAGACCGATTATTTGAAAATCATTGTAGACAAAAAAAATCCAAAAGCTTAGGCAACACTCCTTTTATTTCAAGAAATGAGAGAATTTCAGTGTGATAAAAGCATTTTATCAAAGCTGACTCTATCGAAACAGGATGAGACTAAGTGCTTGAAAGCCATGTTCAGTAAGTATAAATACATTATATATTATATAATAGTTGTATATATATATTATAGATAATATAGATAATTGGGACAGATCCCCTGGCAATAGAAGTGTGTATAGGCCCTAGAGACAAGTTTCTCTGGGGTTTAGACGCCCCTGTGAGACTGAGTGGTCCAGGCTCTCCTGCAGGGGCACCCAGCAGCCCTGCTCCTCGGCTCGGCTCCATGCTGAGGTTCAGTCTGATGCCCCATTCACCCCGCCGCAGGCCTGGTCCCTGCCAGCTGGGGAAACAGACCCTGCCATCCCTCTGTCTCACGCTCTCGAGGAATCTCACCACCTCCGGGGCTGCGCAGCTGGGAGCCTTTTCCTTCACCTGGAGCCCCCCTACCCCAGCTCCCACTGAGCCCGGAGCAGCATCAGAGCTCACGGGTGGGGATGACCTTCGTCAACACCATGCCTGAACCCTAGCTCAGATGCTCAGAACCAGGCTCTGTGGGTTTGGAGCTCAAGACCTTATTTTTAATTTTATTTATTTTTTTATTTTTCTTGTATTTTTCTGAAACTAGAAGCAGGGAGGCAGACAGACTCCCGCCTCTACCCGACCGGGATCCACCTGGCATGCCCACCGTGGGCGACGCTCTGCCCACCTGAGGCTGTTGCTCTGTTGCAACCGGAGATGTTCCAGTACCTGGGGCAGAGGCCATGGAGCCATCCTCAGCGCCCGGGCCAACTTTGCTCCAGTGGAGCCTTAGCTGCGGGAGGGGAAGAGAGAGACAGAGAGGAAGGAGGGGGGGAGGGGTGGAGAAGCAGATGGGCGCTTCTCCTGTGTGCCCTGGCCGGGAATCGAACCCGGGACTTCCAGATGCTGGGCCAACGCTGTACCACTGAGCCAACTGGCCAGGGCCAAAACCTGACATTTTATCAAGGTCTTCAGTAAATTCTTATGCACAAGAAACCTTAAGAAAAATTTAAGCTAGAGCCCTAGGTTTTTTAAAAACGAAGTTTTTTTAACTTGGCAGCAATGGAAGCCTGGAGCTCCCAGACTAGCTGTCTTCTCGTCTTGAGGAAAGGAAGGGAAAATACCTCTCACTCCTTCCAATGCCCGTACAGTGGAGGAAACAAGATGATGTTTGTTCCTCAGTCGGGTCATTTAGGGCCCCACAGGGGTTGAGTGGGAAGTGGAAAGGCGTCCGAGGTCCCTGAGACAAAGTGGTCAGTGCACACACACACCCATCTCATCAGCCTGAGTGCCGGCTGTCCCCTGCGGGGACCTTGGCTGACGGCTGTGGACGAGCTTGCCCAAGTCCAGGGCTGAAGTCGGACCCCGCACACCACTGGACGGCACTGCCCACTGAGCTCGTCCCGGCTTCTCTGAAGGACGGTAACTCGAGAATCAGTTCCAAGATTTGAATACCAAACTCACTTTCACTTTCCTTTCTTCTTCTTCTTCTTGTTTTTTTCCCTGGCTACTGTTTACCTTGGTGATATTTTGAATTGAATGTATTGGGGTGACATTGGTTAATAAAATTGTCGTATTTTTCACTCCATAAGATGCACCACCTGACCATAAGACACACCTAGGGTGTTAAAGAGGAAAATAAGAAAAAAAAAATATTCTGAACCAAATGATGTGTTAACATACATATTTAATAAAACACTGTATTTTTCGCTCCATAAGACGCACCTTTTTTCCCCCCAAAAGTGGATGGGAAAATGCCCATGCGTCTTATGGAACGAAAAATACGGTACCTAGATTTCAGGTGTGCAGTTCTTCTTTTTGAAAGATTTTATTTATTGATTTTAGAGAAAGGAGAGAGAGAAAGGGGGAGGAACAGAAAGTATCAACTCACGGTAGTTGCTTCTCGCATGTGCCTTGACCCGGCAAGCCCAGGGTTTTGAACCTGCAACCTCTATATTCCAGGTCGATACTTTATCCGCAGCGCCACCACAGGGGAGGCTCAGGCGCACCGTTCTAGAACACATCATCGCACATTCTGCTGTGTGCTCACCACCTCAGTCATCTCCTTCCATCACCGTTTATCCCCCCTGACCCTCTCCTACCTCCTTCTACCCCCCTTGTACTTCGCTAATATTTTTAGGAAAGTTTTAAGCACCTGTTCACCAGCCACTAATGAGAAGATAAACACTCAATGTTTAGGTATTCTTGGTAGCAAGGGACTTAAAAAGCACAAGGGTAATTTGAATCCAAAGGTAATTTTAAAACCCATACACATGGCACACATCCATTCCCACCGTGGTTTACTGCTATTGAAAGAAAGAAAAGTGATAGAATTAATTTAGCATCATTAATTTATTTTAATCTCAGAAAAATAGATACAGACATCCAAATGTCCAGACTGATTGCTTACAAGCTCAGACTCTTCTAGTAGCTGAGAGAGGGATATCGTCTGTGAGAAATGTTTTCACGGTTCCATCTTCATATTTCACTTTAGTTTTATGACCGAGTCCACAACGCTTCTGCGTCTTCATGTAAAAATCTTGTAGGAAGTACTCCGGTAAGATGCGTGGTATTTCTGCGGACCCTTTGCAGCTGGCTCTCTGCCCCACACCTGCGGTGGGACATCTGTCGTAAACATCACGGGGCCGAATGCCAGCTCCCTTCTTTGTCCTCTGAGGGCCACCACTACAACCACTAGTGTGATGATGGGGCCGGGTCATTCATTTCTCTTTGATTGTCGTGTTACCTTCTCCTTCGCCCCCA
The DNA here is from genome assembly GCF_036850995.1 of Saccopteryx leptura. Classification (NCBI taxonomy): domain Eukaryota; kingdom Metazoa; phylum Chordata; class Mammalia; order Chiroptera; family Emballonuridae; genus Saccopteryx; species Saccopteryx leptura. The sequence goes on along the minus strand of NC_089510.1, from coordinate 7,093,565 downwards.
GAAGTTTTGGGTTCTGACAGAGTGGCTGCCTGCTCTTCCTCTACAGGGAACAGTCCAATATCTATCTGCAAAACGGCCCTGATCGAATTGGAAGATCGTACAAGAAGGCCCTTTACGTTCAGTACACGGACGCGACCTTTAAGACGATGATTGAGAAACCTGTGTGGCTGGGCTTCCTGGGCCCCGTGATCAAAGCAGAGACTGGAGACACCGTGTACGTTCACTTGAAGAACTCCGCCTCTCGGCCCTACACTTTCCATTCCCACGGGATCGTTTACTACAAGGAGCACGAGGGTAAGCTCAGCTCCGGGGCTATCTGGACTTTCCTCTCACTTTTAATTTTTTTTTTTTCTTTGTATTTTTCTGAAGCTAGAAACGGGGCGAGACAGTCAGACAGATTCCCGCATGCGCGGGACCGGGATCCTCCCGGCACGCCCACCAGGGGGCGACGCTCTGCCCACCAGGGGGCGACGCTCTGCCCACCAGGGGGCGACGCTCTGCCCACCAGGGGGCGATGCTCTGCCCCTCCAGGGCATCGCTCTATTGCGACCAGAGCCACTCTAGCGCCTGGGGCAGAGGCCGAGGAGCCATCCCCAGCGCCCGGGCCATCTTTGCTCCAATGGAGCCTCGGCTGCGGGAGGGGAAGAGAGAGACAGAGAGGAAGGAGAGGGGGAGGGGTGGAGAAGCAGATGGACGCTTCTCCTATGTGCCCTGGCCGGGAATCGAACCCGGGACTTCTGCACGCCAGGCCGACGCTCTACCACTGAGCCAACCGGCCAGGGCCCCTCTCACTTTTATAGGAGGAACACTTCTGAACCTCTAAGGTTATGGACTCCACTCCAACCCGGTGGAGTCCTCTGTGGTTTATCCCTGGAGTGTTTCATTCATAAGTGCTTTGGTTCCTCACAATAACGCTGTCTTCCTCGTGGGTGTGCTTGTGTGTGTGGAGTGTGGAGGTGATGGGATTTCTGGGTGGACACACACCGTGAGAGGCAGTGACAGTGGGACTGCCGTTCCAGTGCCAGCTTCTTCCCAGCCAAGACTCAGAAGAAGGCCAGCGAGCAGCGTGCACGGAGGCCAAGACAAGGCAGACACTCACAAGGGAGAAGCAGGGCTCAAGACGGCGACTGACTTATCCTGGAAGACAGTAAACATACTGTGACCACTGTCACCTCCCATCCCGACTCGGGGTGAACTGTCACGGCTAAGGCGGTCTGGGTACTCTCACACATCTGCCAAAGGATGCATGTGACTGGGTGACCCCAGAGTCACATCTGAGACCCAGTTAACCAAAAGGTCATCTGAATGTGCGACTTGGAAACCTTAGGTTTGGTGACTGTCATCTCGCCCTCAGGTCTTGATGATGATGATAACGATGACAAGAGGTCGGTGTTTTGTTGTGGATAAGAGCAAGGGCTTCAAAATAAACAGATCCAGGTGTGAATGCCACCTTGGTTTTTACTGATGGGTGACCTTGGGCAAGTTACTCAACTTCTCTGTGCTCCAGTTTCCTCATGCGTCAAATAGGGGTAATGAGAGGACACAGTCAGGTCCCTGTACGTGTCAGCTCTGATCATACGCAACGGTGCTGAGGCCATTTTCCCGGGCACTGAAATGATAAGGGTCCAGTCTAAAAATGAAAATGAAAATTAGATTGGATACATTCCTTCTCTTCTTCTTTTTTAAAGACTTAATGGTTTTAGCAAGTGAATGTTTTTTGTTTTTGTTGGGTTTTTTTTGTATTTTCTGAAGTTGGGAACCGGGAGGCAGTCAGACAGACTCCTGCATGTGCCCGACTGGGATCCACCAGGCATGCCCACCAGGGGGCGATGCTCTGCCCGTCTGGGGTGTTGCTCTGTTGTGACCAGAGCCACTCTAGCGCCTGAGGCAGAGGCCATAGAGCCATCCTCAGTGCCTGGGCCAACTTTACTCCAATGGAGCCTTGGCTGTGGGAGGGGAAGAGAGAGACAGAGAGGAAGGAGAGGGGGAGGGGTAGAGAAGCAGATGGGCGCTTCTCCTGTGTGCCCTGGCCGGGAATCAAACCCGGGACTCCTATACACCAGGCCGACGCTCTACCACTAAGCCAACCGGCCAGGGCTGCAAGTGAATATTTTAATCATGTGGTTTGTTTCCTTTTTCTGAACCTAACAATTACATGCATGGTCTAGAGACTGACTACTAGCTTATTTTTCATTACCATTTTACGGTATACTAGTGGATCAATCATTTATAAGGGATAATTACTGTATTGTGGCTATGTTAAAAGAAAAAATCTTTTAGAGATACCTACTTGAGAATTTAGGAATGAAATAATACAATGTCCGGAGTTTGCTTTAAAATAATGAGACGGTGACAGGGCGACAAGAAGGGGTGGGGCACAGATGGACCAAGCCTGGCCGTGGTTGATCCTTGTTGAAGTGGGCAGGTGGGTACATGGGGGTTCCTCCTAGTCCTCTCTCAACCTGGGCTCATGTTTGGAAATTTACAGAATTAAAAGTAAAATAATAATTTAAAAAAAAACCCATGGTTACTTCAGAGGCAAAAATTTGGTATCATATAAAACGCTTCATAGTCTAAGAGAGGACAGCCGTGTTTTCATACTTCCAGACCAGGACCCGAGGAGGACAAAAGTGGTTCTTTCCATTACAACCCAGAAGTCACTATGTTCCTGACGTACCTGTTACTGAAGACTCAGTCAAGTGTGAGAAATCGTGCTGCCCGTTCTCTGTGAAGCTGCCAGACCCTCCAGCCTCTCATTCCTCCCTGCTCCAGCGGGACATCGCTGCGTCCCGAAGGGGGCACATTCTCGATGTCGAATGAGTGTTTACTGGGTCAGTTAGTTACTGTCTCTCTCACGTAGCGTCTGTTCTCTCACGTAGCGTCTGTTCTCTCACGTAAGTTCCAACCAAGTGCAGTCGGGAATTCTATTGCCTGTCGCTTCCTAGGGGCCCTCTACCCTGACAACACCACAGAGCGTCACAGAGCCGATGACAAGGTACGCCCGGGGGAGCAGTACACGTACACGCTGCGCGCTACCCAGGAACAAAGTCCCGCCGAGCAGGATGGCAACTGCGTGACCAGAATCTACCACTCGCACATCGACGCCCCGCGAGATATTGCCTCGGGGCTCATCGGCCCTCTAATACTGTGTAAAAAAGGTACGCTGTCTCATTATCGCCCAGGACATGTGACCAAGAGAAAGAGGCAGGGCAGGCAGCTTTTTCTTTTTTAATTCTTTTTTTTTTTTTTTAAGATTCTATTTGTAGATTTTAGGGCGGCAGAGGGGGGGGGGGGCGGAGCAGAAAGCATCAACTCACAGTAGTTGATGGCCAAGGCAGTTTATTCTTTTTTTTTTTTTTTGTATTTTTCTGAAGCTGGAAACGGGGAGAGACAGTCAGACAGACTCCCGCATGCGCCCGACCGGGATCCACCCGGCACGCCCACCAGGGGCGACGCTCTGCCCACCAGGGGGCGATGCTCTGCACATCCTGGGCGTCGCCATATTGCGACCAGAGCCACTCTAGCGCCTGGGGCAGAGGCCAAGGAGCCATCTCCAGCGCCCGGGCCATCTTTGCTCCAATGGAGCCTTGGCTGCGGGAGGGGAAGAGAGAGACAGAGAGGAAGGAGAAAGGGAGGGGTGGAGAAGCAGATGGGCGCTTCTCCTGTGTGCTCTGGCCAGGAATCGAACCCGGGTCCCCCGCACGCCAGGCCGACGCTCTACCACTGAGCCAACCAGCCAGGGCAGTTTATTCTTTAACTATAAGTTGAGTCTTCTGTGTTGTGACTGAGTAGGTCAGGCAGAGGCAGTGAGTCTAGAAAGAGAGGGAACGAAGAGCAGGGCAGGAGAAGGAGAAGAAGGAGAAGTGGAGCCAGCACTCACACCCATTGCCTGAGCTCAAGGAAATACGCTGTCCCTGGGCTCAGAGGTGCTGCTGTCTCTAACTCCCAGTGCTGCTGAAGACAGGTATGGCTATCCAGTGGGACTCCCTTCGGGGCACCCCATGGGGCTGGATCTGTGGTGGTCTGTTTTGTGTTGGTACATGCAGTATCAGCGTTGGTATTCCTACCATCCTGGAAAAGACAGCCCAGATCAAGAGCTTGAAATCTAAGTCTTACTTGAACCATCATTACTTACCTTCCAAGTCTTGTCTTAGTTTGTGGCCCCACAAACCAGAAGATGTATGCACACAGCGTTGAATTCCAACATCCACGCTTTGCCAAAAAAAGCATTTAACAGTTAGGTGGCTAGTGAACATCCAAATATATGAGTGTCTGCCTAGCTTGGAATGCTGAACACGACACTTCCTAAGTGTTTTTCCAATTCTGTAAAACAGGAGTGACTAGTCCAGATTGGTGGTTTATTAGGAAAATAAATAGTAAAAAAATTTAAAACTATTAATGATGTGTTAAAACACACGCTAAAGACTAAGTTATGCTCAAAAGCAATTTGCATTTCAGATACTCTGGATAAAGAAAAAGAAAAAAATATTGACCAAGAATTTGTGGTGATGTTTTCTGTGGCGGATGAAAACCTCAGCTGGTACCTCGATGACAACATTGAGGCCTACTGCTCTGAACCCGAGAGAGTTGACCGAGACAATGAAGACTTCCAGGAGAGTAACAGGATGTATTGTAAGATCACCAAAGATATGTGAACTCTATCGCACTTTTCTTCATCCATGAACTCTGCTAGGTTTGGTCCCTTGTAGCAATAAGTAGTTTCAGGTCTGTGACTCTGATAACAAATCATACTGGACACGCCACTTCATATTTAGCTAAACAGGTCAATTCAAAACTCTCAGACAGGTAAAGCCAGATTCACCACATTGTTCCCAAACCGTGGTCGAGATTCAACAGCATCCATTATGGATTAATGCGTAGTACGTGTGTTATAGTTCTATATTTACTTATTCTCCAAACTCATTCTAAAAAGCATTTGAGGCAGCTTATAATTATGAAACAAAAAGCTTAAAATTATGCTTCTATTGTAAAGCCTTGACCTAGGTTTAGGGAAATCGTGCTCAACGTTATTTATTTTACACATACATTGTTTTGTATGTTTCAGTTCACTTCATTTCTTCTAGAAATGTTTTCTGTACTGCCTAGGCTTCTCTTTAATTCTCAGAGACCAAATAATGAGCTCAGTAAGGTTTCCTTCCTATCACTCAGAATTTGCAAAATCCCTTTACGCCAACTAGACGGGTAAGTTTTGGGTTTTGGTTATGGGGCTATGCCTCTTCAAAATAACTTTTACTAAGAAAACAGAAGGTACAAAAATAATTGTACTGCCAAAGCAGAAGACTTCTTAACCAAGCACAGGTCTCTGTTTCCAATTTGGGCTTATTCTGGCTGGAAGATCCTCTCTCCGTACTTTAATCCTGCCTCTGTTATGTGTTAACACAAACGTGTTTATAAAAAGATTCTCAAAATTCTAGTCTGAAGAAGTCTGGTTCAGCACCTCGGTGGCACGGGCCGCTTTCCCGGTCTCCCCAGAACCAATCTCCACCTACTTCCAGGATCACCCCGTTTGAACAGTGACCTTAAGTTTCTTCAAAGCGTCTTGGGCCATTTCGTTTCTAAATATTATTAAGTCTTTGTGGCTCTGGTCAGTGGTCCCTACTGCCCTGTCCCTGTACTTTTTCTTTCTCCATATCTCTTCTACTTTTGTCTCCCAATCCTAAAAAAAAACAAAACAAAAAAAACATTTCACTTTACAGTAGAAAAATTCTGATAAAAAGAAATCACCCATACTACCACCAACAACATAATTAATGATCGACGACTAAAGAACCATCGTCTTTTTTCTATTCACTATATGTATGTTGTGTATATATGCACAAATTTGCATTTACAAATAAACACACGTACATACTAAAGTGTACAGTTTATAACAAAAAGAGCAAACGGGCTTCCTCCTCAGTGTTGCGTTCATCTACTAGTACTATGTCGACAAGAATCGTGAAGCTGAATTTAGGTCCAAAATTAAAGAGTGCTGTGACTGATTAGTCATGTCTGCTCTGGGTTTGAGAGGGGGAGGAATAGCAGCATACAAGCCAGGTTTTATCTATCGCTAATTGATCTGTTTCGGTAGAGGTGGCCGTCACTATCCCAGGCACTAATGTCTGTTCGTCGCGATCTCTACGCTTGACTTACAGCTGTGAATGGATACGCTTTTGGAACTCTCCCAGGACTCTCCATGTGTGCAGAGGACAGAGTGAAATGGTATCTTTTTGGTATGGGGAATGAAGTTGACGTGCATGCAGCTTTCTTCCACGGCCAAACACTGACAAACAAGAACTACCGTATTGATACAATCAATCTCTTTCCTGCTACCTTTTCTGATGCTTTAATGGTGGCCCACAGCCCTGGAGAGTGGATGCTTAGCTGTCAGAATCTAAACCATCTGAAAGGTAGGACATCTTTCCCTGAAGTTAGCTGTCAGCTAAAATAAAAAAATAAAAAGAGTCATGTCTCAGTTACATTGCTAATGGAGTCATCATTAAGAATCAGAAACTAAAAAAAAAAAACAAAAAACAAAAAAACCCAAAAAAGTAAAAGCTAAATATCTTTGGAATGATACAAACTTTGAACTGGTAACTTAATTTTTCTCTTATGATTGTATGCATCATGTAACAAAAAAAAGACTAAAAGACTGGAAAGTTTATTAAAGCAATAAAATTTGAAAATATTAATTTTGGGGAAAGAATAATTGTCTTGAAAGCATAATACTGCCCTCAAAGTATAGTACTTTAGTCACTCAGCTTTGTAAAATATGTAAAATACACAATATTGGGAACACCATCATACTTGTATATCGTGCTGAAATTAGCCTGCTTTTTACTTGGTTCTATCCAATAGAGCCAGGTTTGTTTTTTATTTGCACCCACAGCTATTCCTTGGTTTAGCTGATAAATCCCTTCTCCATCCCTTTCCTATAATGTGATCAAACATTCCTAGTTTTGGAAAAATACTAGTTTGTGATATTGGTCCCCCGAGGAAAGGACGTTTAATCTGGATCTTGGGCTATGTTACTTTGACCTTCAAACATAGTCTCACAGAGCAAGTGTGACCTTGGCAGCAGAAGGCCTAGAGCAGCAGGTACACAACCATTGGGTGGGAGAGAGCAAGAATTACCGATGTTCATGCTATTCCATCCGCTCTGCCTCCTCTGCGTCTTCAAATACGGCCGAGCCTCTCTTCTTCACTTACCTGTTAACGTCTCTTTGTTTCTCATCAAAAGACCTCCTAAATGAAAGCCCACAGAAACTTGTCCTATATTTGTATATATTTTTAAAGTGAGAGCAGGAGAGACAGACTCCCATATGCACCGCAACCGAGATCCACCTTGCAACCCCCATCTAGGGCAGATGCTCTGCCCATCTGGGGCCATGCTGGCAACTGAGCTATATTTTTAGCACCTGAGGTGGAGGCTCCATGGAACCATCCTTAGCGCCTGGGGCTGACGTGCTCAAATCAATTGAGCCATGGCTGCAGGAGGGGAAGAGAGAGACAGAGACAGAAGGGGCAGGGGAAGGGTGGAGAAGCAGATGGGCGGCTTCTCCTGTGTGCCCTGATTGGGAATTGAACCTGGGACTTCCAAAGGCAGGGTCAACACTCTACCACTGAGCTAACTGGCCAGGGCCTGGTCCCATATTTTAAAAAATACTGACTAATATCTCTTCTCTATGTTGGTTGTATAGAGAAGTTTAAAAAAAAAAAAAAAAAGACTGCTTGAATTTTCCTGTAGTAGTCATGTATTTAGAGGTGTTGGCTCTAGTCTGTAATCCCGTTTCTAGTAGTCATGTATTTAGAGGTGTTGGCTCTAGTCTGTAATCCCGTTTCTAGCTGTCTATGGCTCCGAGTCCCTTCTGCCTCTCACCGGCCGTGTTTACAAGGCAACGGCAGAGGGACACTCTGGCTCCATTAACAGCTCTTTTCCTGTGTGGTCTGCAGCTGGCTTGCAGGCCTTTTTCCAGGTGCGAGACTGTCACAAGCCCTCATCAGAAGACAGTATTCGCGGGAAGCACGTGAGACACTACTACATCGCCGCCGAGGAAATCACCTGGAACTATGCGCCCTCCGGCACGGACACCTTCACCAAGGACAGGTTGACAGAACCTGGGAGGTAATTCAGAATACAAGGCTATTCCTTGCAAATAGGGCTCCCCTTTAAAAAAATACCATCAGGTGTTCATTTGGAAATGAAAACTTTAATCGGCGCTTTACATTAACTAGTTTGCTGAATGTTTATTAAGGTATTTGGGATGAGTCTAAGCAAACTGGCATTTCTTTTTTTTTGTACTTTTCTGAAGCTGGAAATGGGGAGAGACAGTCAGACAGACTCCCGCATGCGCCCGACCGGGATCCACCCGGCACGCCCACCAGGGGCGATGCTCTGTCCACCAGGGGGCGATGCTCTGCCCCTCCGGGGCGTGGCTCTGCCACAACCAGAGCCACTCTAGTGCCTGGGGCAGAGGCCAAGGAGCCATCCCCAGCGCCCGGGCCATCCTTGCTCCAATGGAGCCTTGGCTGCGGGAGGGGAAGAGAGAGACAGAGAGGAAGGAGGGGGGGTGGGGGTGGAGAAGCAAATGGGCGCTTCTCCTGTGTGCCCTGGCCCGGAATTGAACCCGGGTCCCCCGCACGCCAGGCCGACGCTCTACCGCTGAGCCAACCGGCCAGGGCCGGCATTTCTCTTATGATTAAGGGATGTTGAACATCTTTTCACATGCGTGTTGGCCATTTAGAGAAACGTTTATTCAAGTCCTTTGCTCATTTTTTTTAATTGGGTGGTCGTGTTGCTGTTGAGTTATAAGAATTTGTTATATATTCAGGGGACAGTAAGCCCTTGCCAGGTGTATGCTTTGCAGATACCGTCTCCCATTCTGCAGATGTTGTGGTCACTGTCTTGATCAGGTCCTTTGGTGCACACAAGCTACTCCTTGTGCGGGTCTGGTGACTTCCACAGCCTCCCGGCCATTCTTCCGGGCCCTGCCTTCCTTTCCTGCTCCCATTGTGGACTTTCAAAAAGGTCCACGAGGTTGTGCCACCTCCCTGCTTCAGGTCTCCGCTCCAACACCGCCTCTACCGAGAGGCTTTCTGGGCCGTTCAACTACTTAGAAAGCTTTAGGGGTTTACTCAACAACACACCAGCCAGGAGCTGATCTGGCTCCAGCCAGGGGACTCCTGAAGCAGACACGGAAGGTCCAGGTGGCCTGCTGTCCAAGATGCATGGACTCTTATGTGTGTGTTTGTGTGTGTATGCATAGTGAGAAGAGGAGAGGCAGAGAGACAGACTTGCATATGCACCTGACCAGGGTCTACCAGGCATACCCACCAGGGGATGATGCTTGGCCCCTCTGGGGCGTTGCTCCATTGCAACCAGAGCCATTCTAGCACCTGAGGTGGAGGCCATGGAGCTGTTCTCAGTGCTCCATGGGTCAACTTTGCTCCATTGGAGCCTTGGCTGCAGGAGGGGAAGAGAGAGAGACAAAGAGAAAGAAGAAGGGGAAGGGTGGAGAAGCAGATGGGTGGTTCTCCTGTGTGCCCTGGCTGGGCTGGGAATCAAACCCAGGTTTCCACATGCCGGGCCCGATGCTCTACCACTGAGCCAACTGGCCAGGGCCAGATGCACTGACTCTTAGAAATGCATCTGTGACCCAGAAGGCTCCTAGAAATCACGGATTTGCATTTCGAACTGCTTAAATGGACACCTCAGTCGGATGAGGCTTCTCCAAATCAATATGGCCAAACCTGAACCCATTCTCTTCCCCACAAATCTGAGGGGTGATACTACTTTCTGTGAGTGGTACCACCGTCCATCTACCAAGCCTCAAATCTGAGCTCCAGCCTTGACTCCCTCCCTCCTTCGCATATCCCTTCTTCTTCTCTCATCACATGCTGTCTCACTCGAGCCTAAACACCTCTGGAGGCTGTTCCTCTCCGTCCTGTTTGCCAAGACCTCTGCAGTCATTGCTGCCCCTCCTGCTGGGTCCCCCTACAGCCTGGCATGTCCTGCCATGTCCTCCAGGCAGCAGCCCAAGTGATCCTACCAAGATGTGAATCCTCGCCTGACCAGGCGGTGGCTCAGTGGATAGAGCGTCGGACTGGGACGCGGAGGACCGAGGTTCGAAACCCCGAGGTTGCCAGCTTGAGTGCGGGCTCATCCGCCTTGAATGTGGGCTCACCAGCTTGAGCCCTAGTTCGCTGGCTTGAGCAAGGGGTCACTCCATCTGCTGTAGACCCCTGGTCAAGGCAGATATGAGAGAGCAATCAATGAGAAGCTAAGGAGCTGCGATCAACTGATGCTTCTCATCTCTCTCCCTTCCTGTCTGTCTGTCCCTACCTGTCCCTCTCTCTCTCTCTGTCTCTGTCACACAAAAATAAATAAATAAAAGATGAGACTCCTCAATGCTCCATCTTCCCGAGCTGCTCCCTGCCTTGGGATGGAGCACAGACACCTCCATGAGTGCTTCCTGCCCGTCCCTCACCCCCCGGCTCCTCCACCCTGCCCTGCGCCCTGTGCTGCCGTCCATTGTGTGCAACACGCACAGTCAGTCTCTCCCCCGTCCCTCACCCACCCCCCACTCCTCCACCCTGCCCTGCGCCCTGTGCTGCTGTCCCATTGTGTGCAACACGCACAGTCAGTCTCTCCCCCGAGCCTCCCCACAGACTGTGTCCTGCTTGTGAACACTGCCCCATCCTCCCTACCAAACTCACGTCATCCTTTTTTTATATTTCTCTGAAGCTGGAAACGGGGAGGCAGTCAGACAGACTCCCACATGCGCCTGACCGGGATCCACCCGGCACGCCCACCAGGGGGCGATGCTCTGCCCATCTGGGGCGTCGCTCTGTTGCAACCAGAGCCATTCTAGTGCCTGAGGCAGAGGCCACAGAGCCATCCTCAGCGCCCGGGCCAACTTTGCTCCAATGGAGCCCTGGCTGCGGGAGGGGAAGAGAGAGACAGAGAGGAAGGAGAGGGGGAGGGGTGGAGAAGCAGATGGGTGCTTCTCCTGTGTGCCCCGGCCGGGAATCGAACCCAGGACTCCCGCACACCAGGCCGACGCTCTACCACTGAGCCACGTCATCTTTTTAACAGCACTCTCCCTCTCGATAGTTTTTGAAAATCACGTCCTCTGGAAGCCTTTGGGGCCTCTCTCCACCACGTTCCCCAACGCCAGGAGCACTGCTCCATAACACCCAGGCTAACTCCCTGCGCTTACACAGAAGGGTTCCTGGTCTGTCTTCCTGGGCGGCTGTCAGCTTCACCCGGACAGGGACGGGTCCGGCTTGCTTATGGTTCTGTCATCAGCACAGGGCAGAGGTCCTAGCTTACACCAAGTGTTTCACACCGTTGTCAAATAAAAAAGAGATGAATGGGTGTGAAGTCAGGTGCCTTTCTAAGATTGGATATCTTCATTTGTCACAAGGGAAGAATATTCCTGACTTTGTTGCTTTTCCCTGGAAAGTTTCAGAAAATAAATAAAAGCTCCCGATCGCCTGGTTAGTGCTGACACCCAATAAGCAGCAACTACTGTACTTTTAAGCATTCCGGTCACTTGTTTAAAGATTGGAGTTTAGAACAATTCGTCAGCCATCAGAAGCTGACACGGGCCCTCTTGAAATCCTTTTACTTCACTTTGGAGAAATGAAACTGCTTTGCCAGGGCTCTCTATTCCTTCTCTGCACGGCCTTCTGTGAAGTAGCCTCGTCCCGCCTGCTTCTGTCTGCCTGAAGTGCTGGTAAACCTCAGGGAACAGAGTTTCTCTCTCCGGTTAGCGCCCTGCGGGAACACCTGCTGCCCTTAGCCTTCAGCTCCCGCACTCAACACTCTTCCTTTCGACAGTGACTCAGAGGTGTTCTTCCAACGTGGTCCTACGAGAATTGGAGGCTCGTACAAAAAGCTGGTTTACCGTGAGTACACGGATGCCTCCTTCACCAGCCAAAAGGAGAGGAGCCCCGAAGAGCTGCACCTTGGCATCCTGGGTGAGTGCTTGCAGATGTAACGGACCATGGACCGTGTGCGCTCTGGCCCTGGGCTACACCAGCCTCGGCAAAAACAGGACGTGCAGGTCCTGCAGCGTGACTTCTACATGAAACTAGGGCTGCGGAAGGCCCATCGTCAGTAAGGCATAGCAGCTATTTACATTTCCAAGTGGAAGCTGTCGAGAGTAACGCTTCCTCATTAAAAACCATGCTGGCTTCCATCATGATGTTTTGTTTCTTTGCAGAGGGAAGGGGAGTTGTGTGTTCAGGGGACAGACAGCATTGTAGACGAGGAAGCTTGTAGCCTCTGTTCTTAACTAAAAGATACATTCCTGTAGAAATAAACTCCAGGCTACTGATGAGACAGGCTGGGTTTGTCTCAGTACCTTCTGTAGGCTGCCCTCAGACAGAGCCCAGAGACCTGTCCTTGCTCAGGTAGGATAGCAGAGTGGGTGGATTCAGACTGTCCTCACTCTTCAGCTGTTAGCTGTGTGACCTCAGCTTCCTGTGCCTGTTCCCTTTCTATAAAATGGGAACAATAATAACAGGAATGAATGGGCCTTCCCTCATAAAGTTGTTGTAAGGATTAAATGAGTTAATTCACATGAACACTCAGAAAAACACACAGGAAGCTCTCAATAAATAGCGTTTTACATATTGCATAAAGTACTTTTGTACTATGTATCTATGTTTTCCTCTACATTTGGTGATCATATGAATCTTGGCGATGGGAAATGCACAGGCGTTGTTCTTCACGTCCAAGACAGTTGAATGTACCCCCTTTGGCTGGCTAAGGTTTTACAGCAATCCCTTGATTCTTGAGGTGGCACTCCCCCCAACTCTTGAGATAGCTAACACCCGTCTAGCCACCGGAAGACTAGCATGAACAGAGCATCAACCCTGCGAATAGTTTTTTTGTAGATGTATAGAGATTGTGGACTGACTTGGATAGAAATGCTACCGAATTTTATTAACCCAAAGCTGAATCAGAAAGCCCTGCTCATCTCTCTCCGAGCTCACCCTGTCAAACTGATAATGGACTTTCGAAAACCAGGCTTGGTATCTGCCGCAGACCAGAACGGTGCTCACCGTGGTCCTCGCTACAGAACAAGCCAAAGAAAACAACTGTCTCATGTATTCTGTATGCTGCGTGCCCAGAAGGACATTCTCTCCTTGTCCCTAGGTCCTGTCATCTGGGCAGAGGTGGGAGACACCGTCCGAGTCACCTTCCGTAACAAAGGAGCGCATCCCCTCAGCATCGAGGCAACCGGAGTGAGAGTCAGTAAGAGCAACGAGGGCACGCACTACGCTTCCAGTCACAACCCCCAGAGCGGAGGTGAGTGCGTGCTCTGGCCAGTCTATGCATGACCCCCCCAGTGCACTCACCTGGCCCCCCCGGGGGGGGCGGACGGTGAAGGCAGGCCCCCCAGGCCCACACCCAAGCACACTGCTCAGACACCAGCGGGGAGCAAGGACACCCCTCCTCCCAGCATTTCCAGCTGGGTTATGGAACACTGTCCTGCCTTCATGGGTGGTATTTATTTATTATTCAGTTATTTAAAGTGAGAGGAGGGGAAGCAGAGAGACAGACTCCTCTCCTGCATGCATCCGACTGTGATCCACTCGGCAAGCCCCCTACAGGTAGGATGCTTTGCTCATCTAGGACCGTTGCTCAGCAACTGAGCTATTTTTCCTGCCTGAGGCAGGAGGCTCCACAAGCCATACTCAGCACCTGGGGTCAACTTGGTCAAACCAATTAATGGCTGCCTGAGGGGAAGAGAGAGAGAGAAAGAGAAAGGGGGGGAGTGGTGGAGAAGCAGATGGTTGCTTCTCCTGGGTGCCCTGACCCTGAATTGAACCCAGGACATCCACACACTGGGCCAACATTCTACCACTGAGCCAACCGGCCAGGGCCTATTTGAGTGGTTTCTAAATTTTAAAAAATGTGCTTGCAAAAAAAAAAATGTGCTTGCAGTTACCGTATAAGAATATTGGATGCTCATTTTAGAATATTTGAAAAATATAAAAAGGTATAGCCCAAAGTATTACTCACAGTTCTATAGAGAACTACAATTATGTTTTACATAATTTACCTACTCTTTTATTTGTTTATGTATAATATATATTTAAATATGGTTGAAGTTGTAGTGTATAAATATATATACTTATCATTATAATTGTGTGCCCAGAATTTGTTACCTTAGCATTATAAGCACTTTACAAATATAATTTAAATGATCCACAGTATTCCACCATATGGATGTATTGAGGTGTTTTTATATGTCAAGGCTGACCGGTACAGGCTGGTGGCTTTGCCACCGCTCGCAGAGTGACCGTGGGCAAGTTACTCAGTCTTTCTGGCCTTGGTTTCCCCCAAGTGTAAAATTGGGAGGTTTAAACGGGATTGTCAACAAGCTCTCCTTTAGTTATACAATTATTTTCAGTTCAGTTTTATTCAGTGGAATTTCCACTGGTTGCCTCCTATATCATTGTGTTGTTCTAGCTGATAGAAGTATGGAGTCAATGCTTGCCTTCAAGAAGGTTAAGTTGTATTGGGGTGAGGGGGGGAGGGGATACTCACAATACAACATGAAAGGTGCAAGAGCCGTTCTTAGCGGCTCTGAGAGCGTGAAGAGCCGCCCTGTCCTCGTCCATTCAGGCTGCTACAACTAAATGCTGCAGGCTGGGGGTGGGGGTGGGGGAAAACCACAGAACCTTATTCCTCACAGATCTGAGGCTGGAAGCCCAAAGTCAGACCGTCTTCTGGGTCTCAGACTTCTTATTGTGTGCCCACCTGCTGAAAGGGCTCAGGAACTCTGTGGGGCCTCTTTTATAAAGTCACTAATCCCCTTCCGGAGGGCTCCACCCTCATGAGCTAATCACCTCCTGAAGGACTCACCTTCTAACACCATCCCATTGGGCATCTGGATTCCAACGTGTGAATTTGGGGGAGGGGAGACACAAACTTTCTGGCAGTAGCAGGAGCCAGTCTCAGACAGAGGTTTAGAGGAGGCTTCCTGGAGGAAGTCCCACCCCTCGGTGACCTGACAGGAGCACCAGTAGGATTCTGTTCTAATTCCTAAGGCGCTCAGAAGTGGGTAATCCTAGACTACACCGCATCTGCTCTGTGGCTCACATCGCCACTGTACCAGGTACACGTAATGTCACCAGTGTTATCTTTCTCCAGATGTGCCTCCTTCTTCAGCCTCCCAGGTGGCTCCCAAAGAAACGTTCACCTATGAGTGGACCGTCCCCGAAGAAGTGGGACCCACTTACAAAGACCCTGTCTGTCTAGCTAAGATGTATTATTCTGCTGTGGATCCCACCAAAGATATCTTCACTGGGCTCATCGGGCCGATGAAAATATGCAGGAAAGGAAGTTTACACGAGAATGGGAAACAGGTGAGACGAATGAGGGAGAATGAAAATCATTTCCCAGCCCCTATGAACTATCATTATTATAAGGAGATTTCTGAGTTTTGAGGCAGAGAGGATTCTACACATAATGTTTGCTATATAATTTTTCCAGGCTTATCACATCTGTATTATGCAGAGACTCTCTGACTCACGTGATTGTTCCAAGATGAGCTGGAAGCAACATTTTCCTTGGAATCTGACATTTTTTTGTGATACAATCACACATAAAATATTTACACCTACGTAAAAGAAGTTATTAATGGTAATGTTATTCAGCATTCACTGAGGAGAGTATTGCTTAAAATATTTTTCAGAACTGAGAAAATGACTCTTAGACCTAGAAATAGAAATATCTAGCCCCATTATTGTTTTTATGAACCTTTAATAGATGAGAACTCATTTTAAAATGCCTTCAGTGTAATTATCATGAGCCTAGAATCGTCATAATAATTCCTTAATATAATCAGATTTACAATCAATGTTTACATTTCCCCAATGCCTTTTGTTTTGCATTTGTTTGAATAAGTAAATAACTCACAGTCAGTTGACATATTTCTCCAGAGTTTCTGTTGTTGTTGCGAGAGTCTATTCATCCCGTCCAAGTTTCCCGCGTCCAGATTTTACTGACTGCATTCCTGTGGTATTATTTAACATTTCTCTTTCACTTTCCATTTCTTATAAATCCATGGTTAGATTCCCTGGCTTGATCAGATTCAGGCCAAATTTTTTGTTTGTTGATCTTTGGCAATTACCACTTCACGTGTGGTACTGTGCACTTGTGTCAGGGAATAGATACTACGGAAGTGTCTCTCCACATTCAGCCACGGATAACCATTTCCCAGATGCGCAAACTAGTCGAGTAGCCATTTTATCCACCACTGTGCACTTCTGTCAGGGAATAGATAGTACGGAAGTGTCTCTCCACATTCAGCCACGGATAACCATTTCCCAGATGCACAAACTAGTCGAGTGTTGCACACTAGTAATATTCTGATTCCATCACTCCTTTGTTTATTAGCTAGTCTACTTCTATAAACACAAACTACCCTCAGTGGACTCTGTGCTTACACTGAGGTGTGGATTATATAGGAAAGGAATGACAGGTGTTTAGTTCTTTTTCTTTACAAGTTTTCAAATTAATAGTTTTCCTGAGCATACTTCAAAGGCTCTTGATCATTTCTTGTTAAGCACTTTTGTGACCTTGTGGATTTCAGCATATTTGATGTGCTTTAGTTCATCACCATTGGGCCTACTGGTGCTACATGTAGCCTATTTTTTTGCCACTGGAAGAACTTGTTTAGGTTGACACTTTCATTTTTACATGAACTTAGTAGTCTTTGAAGCTTCTTTGATTTCTAGTATAAAAAACTATTATAGATTTTTTTTCTCCTTTTCCAAGTGAGAGGAGAGGAAATAGAGAGACGGACTTCTGCATGCGCCCCAACTGGGATCCACATGGCAACTCCCATCTGGGACCAATGCTCTGCCTATTTGTGGCCATGCTCATAACCCAGCTATTTTTAGTGCCTGAGGCAGAGGCTCCATGGAGCCATCCTCAGTGCCTGGGCCTATGTGCTTGAACCAGTTGAGCCATGGCTGCAAGAGGTGGAGAGAGAGAGAGAAGGGGAGAAGGAGAGGTGGAGAAGCAGATGGGCACTTCTCCTGTGTGCCCTGACCAAGAATCAAACCCAGGACATCCACATGCTAGGCCGATGCTCTACACTGAGCCAACCGGCCAGGGCCAATTTGTTTTGTCTTAATATTTACTTTTTTATAATTTGACTTTTTAAAATATTTAGATATTTACACTTATTTTTATTTAGTTTTGTTTAAAATAAAAAGCATTCCAGACTCTCAATATGTTTATTTATATTCCATGCGTCATGACGCATTGTGTTCTCATGGACGTTATTTACTAAATATGTGATAATTCATTTTTGTTTCCTTTTTAATAGTTACTTGGATTAAATAAATATGACCTTTTTATATTCCTTTCTTTAAACCTTTGCCCTTTTATTGGTAATTTTAAGTTTTCTTATCATCAGAAAAGGTGACTCATAAACGTTTCACTTTAGTTTTCTCTGTAGGTTAGAATATAAAGTGATTGTAGCATTTCCTATTAGAAACTTCACCCATCTGAAAATGTCTTTTTGTTGTTCTTGGTCTGATACAGGATTTTAATAACAATCTTTTTCTCCTCTAAACCATACATGCTACTCACTCTTTCTCTGATACTTACTGTGGTAGAGAAGTCCCATGATTTCCACTATTATATATTATCATTATGTCTCCTCTTTTATAACTTCTCTCTAAAATCATTGCTATGTGTATATTTTTCATTTTTGAATCTTTTATTTTGGTTTATGGGAGAATTTATTTTTCAGAGAAAGAGACAGAGACAGATAGGAAGGGAGAGAGATAAGAAGTATCAACTCATAGTTGCAGGCCTTTAGTTGTTCATTGAGTGCTTTCTCATATGTGCCTTGACCGAGGGGCTCCAGCAGAGCGAGTAACCCCTTGCTCAAGCCAGTGACCTTGGGCTTCAAGCCAACTGACCTTTGGGCTCAAGCCAGTGGCCATGGGGTCATGTGTATGATCCTACGCTCAATCCGGTGACCCTTCACCTAAGTTGGTGACTCCGTGTTCAAGTTGAGTGAGCCCACATTCAATCTGGCGACCTTGGGGTTTCAAACCTGGGTCCTCATTGTCTCAGGCCAGTGCTCTATCCACTGCGCCACCACAGGTCAGGCTATGGGAGAATTTCTTAAGGTCACCTCCATAGCTGATTTGAGTTTTCTTCAGCATCTAGCCTTCAAGTCTTTACTTCAGTTGGATTTTTAAAATTTGACAATTATGGCTTTGCTCTGAAAACAATCTCAGGGAAAAGACATGCAGTGATCTCTGATGAAATTTTCTCTGCTTTGCAGTAGTGACCGGCTCTAGATGATCTGGATCCTTTGACTGCCTTCTTCTGACCTACTGAACCATTTCATAGACCAGAGAGCATTTCTGCTTGCTTATTTTTCTTTTTTTTTTTTTTGTTTTTTTTTGTTTGTTTGTTTGTTTGTTTTTTGTTGTTGTTTTTTTCTGAAGCTGGAAACGGGGAGAGACAGTCAGACAGACTCCCGCATGCGCCCGACCGGGATCCACCCGGCACGCCCACCAGGGGTGACGCTCTACCCACCAGGGGGCGATGCTTTGCCCCTCCGGGGCGTTGCTCTGCCACGACCAGAGCCACTCTAGCGCCTGGGGCAGAGGCCAAGGAGCCATCCCCAGCCCCCGGGCCATCTTTGCTCCAATGGAGCCTTGGCTGCGGGAGGGGAAGAGAGAAACAGAGAGGAAGGAGGGGGGGCGGGGGTGGAGAAGCAAATGGGTGCTTCTCCTGTGTGCCCTGGCCGGGAATCAAACCCGGGTCCCCCCGCACGCCAGGCCGACGCTCTACCTCTGAGCCAACCGGCCAGGGCCTGCTTGCTTATTTTTCACCTGGGATGGGGGAAGGGGACGAGAATGTTTGTTCAGACACCTGGTTGTGCGGATTCTTGTTCCAAGGCCTCTGGCCTGTGGTTCCTTCCCTCCCCGCATTCCTCCCTCCACCAGGCAAGCCTTGCTTTGCCTCACAGGATCCTCCTCGTGTTCACGAACGTGGATGGCACTTTCCCTGATTTCAGGCACAGACACATGTCCCACCTGTCCCCCACCCCATTTTAACAATGGTTCCGAGTGGGTTCAGGTAGTATTGGCAGAGCTGGCCGGGAAGGTAGGGAGAGGAGACGCAGAACTTGCAGGTGCAGTGAGAGGTTTACGTCATCGTACTGAGCCAGACCCACCACACAGATACTAGCGAACACTCTGGCGGTCAGCGGGCCTTATCCGTGGGCCCCAGTGGACAAAGGAGGATGGAAGTTCGGTCCTTACCCCTCGGGGAGTGTCGTGTCCCCGGGAGCCTTTGTCCTTCATACCCTTTCTTCACCTCTTTGTTCTTGTTTTGATTTGCAGAAAGGCGTAGACAGGGAGTTCTATTTGTTCCCCACAGTCTTTGATGAGAATGAGAGTTTACTCTTGGACGATAATATTAAAACGTTTACAACCACACCTGACCAGGTGGATAAGGAAGACCCAGATTTCCAGGAATCTAACAAGATGCACTGTGAGTATGACCTCGTCCATGAGCTGTCAGGGTACTGCGTCCGACACTGCCAAGGTACTGCGCCCACGAGCTGTCGGGGTACTGTGCCCAATGCTGCCGGGGTACTGCGCCCACGAGCTGTCGGGGTACTGCACCCACGAGCTACCAGGGTACTGCACCCACGAGCTACCAGGGTACTGCGCCCACGAGCTGCCGTGGTACTGCGCCCACGAGCTGCCGGGGTACTGCGCCCACAAGCTGTAGGGTACTGTGTCCATGAACTGCCAGGGTACTGTGCCCACAAGCTGTAGGGTACTGTGTCCATGAACTGCCAGGGTACTGCGCCCATGAGCTGTCAGGGTACTGCGCCCACGAGCTGCCAGGGTACTATGCCAGATGCTGCCAGGGTACTGCACCCACGAGCTGCCAGGGTACTGCACCCACGAGCTGCTGGGGTACTGCACCCACGAGCTGCCGGGGTACTGCACCCACGAGCTGTCAGGGTACTGCGCCCACGAGCTGCCGGGGTACTATGCCAGATGCTGCCAGGGTACTGCTGTGCTGCGCGGAGCACTTTTCGTGATGCCGAAATCCCAATAGCTTAATAATAATCAATCAATGATCCAGTACAATGTGGGGTAATATCTCTGGTGAGTTAATGTATTGGTTAATTCTCATCTCACTTAACTCAGGGTAAAACATACAAATTATGTCGATTAGATGCACAGTCCTTAAAATGCAATCAGCATTGCCCAGGGCTTGTCGGAAGTGCACCCTTTGGGCCCCTACCCTGACCTACTGGATCAGAAACTTCGGGTGTGAGGCCCGCAGTCTGTGTTGGACAGACCCTCGGGGGTCCTGACAGAAGCTCACTTTTGAGAACTACTTGATTAGATGATTTTCTCTTCTGTGGCTGAATAATGGCAGGCTCAGTTTATTATTTAATGTTTAGAAATGGTCTCAGCTCCCAGTAAACTTCAGTGACTCTCACTCTTGACTTCACAACAGAATCCCCTGGGTGCTTTCAAAAACCATTAGAACTGTTTCTTAAATGCTCAGGACAACCCCAGAGGTTTCTATTTAATTGAAACCTAGCATCAGATTTGTTTTTGGTTCCCAGTGTATTTCTAAAATACAGTTAGAGTTATGAGACAATACTCTAATTGTTAAAATATACACACACACACACTAATAGACAACATATGAAATTATTGTAGCGAGAAGAATAAAATGTAAAATTGTGTTACAGATTTTTTTTAGTTGGATTGATATTAATTACATTACTTACAATCTATTTATTTATTATTTTCTTCTTCTTCTTTTTTTTTTACACTTGATCTTAGGCAAAAGGCCAAGAAACGATCTTCTTTTTTTTTTTTAAATGAGAGAAGGGGAGATAGAGAGACAGACTCGCACATGGGCCCCGGCCAGGATTCACCGGGCAACCCCCATCTGGGGCGATGCTCTCCCATCTGGGGCCATGCTCACAACCGAGCTGTTTTTAGTGCTTGAAGTGGAGGCTCCATGGAGCCATCCTCAGCACCCAAAGCTGATGTGCTTGAACCAATCGAGCCCTGGCTGTGGGAGGGAAAGAGAGAGAGAGAGAGAGAGAGAGAGAGAGAAAGGGGAGGGGTGAAGCAGATGGTCACTTCTCCTGTGTGCCCTGACCAGAAATCGATCCCGGGACATCCACAGGCCAGGCTGACACTACCACTAAGCCAACCAGCCAGGACCACCCACAGTCTTTAAAATGTTCCTTTGGATTTTGCATTTTTTGCGTTTTGGAGGAGGCTTTAAAGATACTATCTGTTGAAAACAGCCGTGAAAGAACGCTTCCTGCAAATACTCTGCCTGATGGATTCAAGCTGAATCAGAGAACTTTTCATCTAGAATGACAAACCAGTCGCAGTATCCAGTGCCCGCCCAGGAAGAGCTAGCTGTTCCTACCCCTCTGTTTGGGTGTGCACAGTGTGGCCCTTAGAGAACCGAGCAGCGAGCAGCAGCTGGCTGGGAAGAGCATGAGATTCCCAGGGGCGGAGCTTCGGGCCCTTAGAGCAGCGAGCAGCGGCTGGCTGGGAAGAGCGTGAGATTCCCAGGGGCGGAGCTTCGAGGACCCTGTCCTTGGCTCTGCTCTGTGGCCCGGGCTGCTCAGGAGGGGGCATCCAGGAGTCGCAGAGCCCCTCCTGACACAAGGAGGGTCAGAGAGGCCCGCGTGGTTCTTTTAAAGCTTAAATAAACAGCATTGGCTCTGGCAAGCCTGGGAGGCGGTTGTGTGGTAGGACAGGAGGTAAACCGCACTCACGGTGTTGTCTCCACCTTTCACAGCCATGAACGGATTTATGTACGGGAATCAGCCGGGTCTCAACATGTGCAAAGGAGACTCGATCACGTGGTACCTCTTCAGCGCTGGGAACGAGGCCGACGTGCACGGGATTTACTTTTCCGGCAACACATTCCTGTCGTCGAGAGGAGAAAGGAGGGACACAGCCAACCTCTTCCCCCAGACGAGCCTCACACTCGCCATGCAGCCGGACACTGCAGGTGGGTTTCTTTCAAGTCATGAGACGTCTCTATCGGGTCAATTCCTGGGGTTCTGGGTTAACATCCTGCGTTGGGTGATAAGCTCATCCCCGCTCCAAGCCTCCCAGGACCCCGTCCTTCCCCAGGAAGTGGCCTGGGCCACTGCCAGCTGCAGGCCAGACAGGTCCATGTCCTGTTGTCGGCGGAGGGGAGGGAGTGACAACAGAGGAGACCGGATTTCTCCCATTTCCACAGAGCAGGACCCGTGAGCATGCTTCCTTTGTGTTTTGATCCTTTTAAGGCTAGCTGGCAATCAGACTAGAAAGGGGATGACTCCCTAAAGGTGCTGGTGTCTGAACTTCTCAGCATTTCTTCATCCCCTAGATGTAGTGTTTGCTTGTCAGTTTGTTGCAAGTGAATGAGTATCTTATACCAGAACAATAACCATGCAAATGCAGAGACTCCTGCAGGTCTGGGTCTGATGGAATGAAACAAACTAAGACAAAGTGAAAATATGCTAACTGCCCTCAACCTTTAGGTTATTTTTATTTATTTTTTTCCTTCTTTTCCAAGTGAGAGGAGGGGATATAGAGAGATAGAGTCCCACATATGCCCTGACCAGGATCCACCTGGCAATCTTCATCTAGGGCTATTGCTCTGGCCATCTGGGGCCATGCTTGCAACTGAGCTATTTTTAGCACCTGAGGCAGAGGCCTTACAAAGCCATCCTCAGTGCCTGGGGCCAATGCACTCAAACCAATTGAGCCATGGCTGAGGGGAGGGGTGGAGAAACAGATGTTCACTTCTCCTGTGTGCCCTGACTAGGAATTGAACCCAGGACATCCACATACCGGGCTGACTCTCTATCACTGAGCCAACTGGCCAGGGCCAGCTTCAGGCTTTATTTGGTTCATTACGTGTCACTAAAATGGTAGACAGGTCCAATGTCTCCTTTTCCTTCACTCATTAGATAAGTGTAAATATATACCCATAAACAAAAGGTGTCTGCCTTCATACGGCTGATAAGGATCCTGAAGAAAAATAGGCAGGAGAAGGGTCCGGTGACAGTTGTGGGGAGCTGGGAAAGGATTCTCGAAGGAGGTGACAATTAAAGAGAGGTTTGAATGAGATGGGTGCAAGGGCCAGGTGTATGCTCTGGAAAGAAATGTTCTGGCCAGAGGAAGCAGCAGATGCAAAGGGCCTGGGGCACACACAGCCTGGACCTGTGGTTGGAGCAGATAGAGGGGGTGGGCAACAGGGTCAGAGGTGTGAAAGGCCAGCTCATCTAAGCCAGGCCACAGCAAGGACTTGGATGTTGATCCTGAGTGACATGTGGGGAGCCACCGAGGGCATGGAGCGAATAAGGTGTGACACGCTTTCTTGTTCACCTTTCAAGGGACTTTTGATGTTGAGTGCCTCACCACCGACCACTACACGGGTGGCATGAAGCAGAAGTACACTGTGCACCAGTGCAAGCAGCTGCCGGAGAACCCGTACCTGTACCTCGGAGAGAGGACCTACCACATCGCGGCGGTGGAGGTGGAGTGGGATTACTCCCCGAGCCGGCAGTGGGAGAGGGCGCTGCATCGTTTGCAGGAGCTGAAGTAAGTCTCCAGACTCCGCTTCTCAACTCTTTCGTTTTCTTTCCAAGAAGGAAGAGTTAAGTTAAACTGCAGTAAAACAGTTGCGTTAAAACAGTAACAACAAGCTCTGGCCCGTTGGCTCAGTGGTAGAGCATCGGCCTGGCGTGCAGGAGTCCCGGGTTCGATTCCCGGCCAGGGCACATCTGCTTCTCCACCCCTCTCCCTCTCCTTCCTCTCTGTCTCTCTCTTCCCCTCCCGCAGCCAAGGCTCCATTGGAGCAAAGTTGGCCTGGGTGCTGGGGATGGCTCTGTGGCCTCTGCCTCAGGTGCTAGAATGGCTCTGGTTGCAACAGAGTGACGCCCGGGATGGGCAGAGCATCACCCCCTGGTGGGCATGCCGGGTGGATCCTGGTCGGGCGCATGCGGGAGTCTGTCTGACTGCCTCCCCATTTCCAGCTTCAGAAAAATACAAAAAACAAAAAACAAAAAAACAAAGAAACAAAAAACCCCAGTAACAACAAAGTGTTTCCTAGGAATCCTCATTACTGTCTGCTTCTCTCAAAGGAAAATTTCCATGTATCTCGTGATTCTGTGTGGTCACTCATGTTTCTTTCTTTACTATTGGACTGTCTTCTCACATTCATGTGCCCTTACTTGTCATGGATTTTCTCTTTTTCTTCTCCTTCTCCCCCTCCTCCTCCTCTTCCCCCTGGTCCTCCTCCTCTTCCCCCTGGTCCTCCTCCCCCTCCTCCTCTTCCTCCTCCTCTTCCTTCTCTCCCCTCCCCCTCCCCTTCCCCTCCCCCTCCTCCTTCCCCTCCTCCTCCAAGAGAGGAGCGGAGAGGAGATAGAGAGACAGACTCCCACATGCACCCTGACCAGGATTCTCCCGGCAACCCCCATCTGGGGCCGATGCTCTACCTATCTGGGGCATGCTCACAACTGAGCTATTTTTAGTGCCTGAGGTGGGTACCCCACGAAGCCATCCTCAGCATATGGTGCCAACATGCTCAACTCAATTGAGCCATAGCTGCAGGAGGGAGAGAGAGAGAAGGGGATGAGAGGAAAGGTGGAGAAGCAGATGGTCACTTCTCCTGTGTGCCTGGACTGAGAATCGAACCCAGGACATCCACACACTGGGCAGATGGTCTACCAGTGAGCCAACCAGCCAGGGCCTTGTCATTGATTTTCAAACTTACACCAAAATTAATGCCTCGATTCAGAGCTAAAATATTATTTTCTTTACCAACTACTTGCCGTTTGTTTATCTTTTCTCCAAAGATTTTGTCATTAGGCTAGTAATCAGTTATTTTGCATTCTTAAAAACTATTATGTGTGAAAGAAAAATTTAAATTCTTGAGAGTGGTATAGGAGATACAGTCTCTGCCTTCCCAAAACTTACAGGAAAATGCAATTCAAAACCACCCATAACAAGTGCATGATGGGAATTAAAAAATAAGGTCAGTGTGAACAGATGTAAGTGAAGGGTGGTGGTTGGAGCTTTGGAAGCATTCTGTTTAGAGCAGCGTCCCCTACACTTGTCGTTAGCCCTGGTGTCCTATCCCCAGCACCCTCGTTCCGTCCTCTCCTACACCATGCGCCAGCTCTTTGCGGATGTGATTTAAGAGATCAGGGTGGGCGTGTGTTCAGATCGGGGACGCACAGCGTGGCCGGTAGCCGGTAGCTAAGCAATGGTTTGACTGCGACGATACGATCTGTGACATAAAGGAGTGCCAGGTTGCTTCAGTGATTGGGGTAAAACCGTCCAAAGGCTGCCGGAACCATTAGGAGTCCACAGAAACTTGAGGTGAAGGAAACATCTAGAAAAGCATGCCTGTTCCAGTCCCTATAGGCCAGGAACGTTGTAGCATCCAGAGGACAGCTCATTGGTGAAATCTGGACCTCGATTCCACTTTAGAGCTATAAATAAACTTGAGGTTGCCCTGGCTGGACCGCTCCGTTGGTTAGAGCATTGTTGGAAGCATAGAGGTTGCTGATTCGATCCCCAGTTAGGGCACATACAGGAACAGATTGATGTCCCTGTCTCTCTCTTGCTCGCTCTCTCTCTCTGCCTCTCTCTAAAATCAATAAAACAAACAGATACACAAAACACCCATTAGGGATGACCTCCTGTAGTGTGTCGTCTTAGGGGAGAGGAGGCTGAGGCTCCGACAGGCAGCGGCAGCTGGAGGTCCTGGCAGTGGCTGGGCTGAGTGGGCCGGGGT
The DNA here is from genome assembly GCF_036850995.1 of Saccopteryx leptura. NCBI lineage: Eukaryota > Metazoa > Chordata > Mammalia > Chiroptera > Emballonuridae > Saccopteryx > Saccopteryx leptura. The sequence goes on along the minus strand of NC_089510.1, from coordinate 7,067,716 downwards.
CACAGGACCACCACTGGGGAGGTGTCCTTCCTGCCCCCGTGTCTGTTTTCAGTCCTCTTCTTCCCTGCTAGGAGGGGAGAGCGGTCTGAAAAACGAGCATAGTGACTTCAAATAAGAACTGCATGTTTATTTAAAATGTAAAACTTTTTTGTTTGTTTGTTTGTATTTTTTTTTTCCAAAGCTGGAAACAGGGAGGCAGTCAGACAGACTCCTGCATGCGCCCAACCGGGATCCACCCGGCATGCCCACCAGGGGGCGACGCTCTGCCCATCTGGGGCGTTGCTCTGCCACAATCAGAGCCATTCTAGCACCTGAGGCAGAGGCCACAGAGCCATCCTCAGCGCCCGGGCAAACTTTGCTCCAATGGAGCCTCGGCTGCGGGAGGGGAAGAGAGAGACAGAGAGGAAGGAGAGGGGGAGGGGTGGAGAAGCAGATGGGCGCTTCTCCTGTGTGCCCTGGCCGGGAATCGAACCCGGGACTCCTGCACGCCAGGCCGACGCTCTACCACTGATCCAACCTGCCAGGGCCTAAAATGTAAAACTCAACGTCCACTTTCATTAAGACAAATACTAACTTGAGATGCGTGCGTGTGTGCGTGTGTGTGTTCTTTTTTACAGTGTTTCGGACAATGCCTTTTTAGACAAGGGAGAATTTTACATAGGCTCGAAGTACAAGAAGGTCGTGTACCGGCAGTTCACTGACAGCACGTTCCGCGTCCCGGTGCAGAGAACAGCAGAAGAGCAACACCTGGGCATTCTAGGTACCTGACCCCGGTTCCGTGGGTGTGGGGTAGTGACCCGCTGCCGCATGCAGGGACAGTCCCGGGCCAGGGCTTTGATTTTCTCGGTTCACGTATCAAAGACCCTCAAATAAAAATAGGAGGGTTCTTCTTGTTGTTCGATAGATGCTGTTTGCTTCATGAGTCACTTAATAAAGCCAATTTGATCTTCAAAAAAATAAAAAGCTATTTAATGTAAATGAGAAGCCTACGAATAGGGCAGAATAAAATATTTATTTGTGTCAGAAACAATATATTATCCCATATACTAATGAAAGTGTATATATTTGGTGTTTATCGAACTGATGTTTATAGTTTTGGTGAAATTCCTAGAAATGGTTTTCTAATGAATTTCTTAACAAAATTGTCCATTATTCTTTCATCCCTCCAAAAAAATAAAAAGCTATTTACTTTTAAAATTAAGATGTACATGGTTAACTCCAAGAAAAAGAAATGTACATATAGATAAGAAAATAAGGAAAGAGAAAAATGTTATTGTGCACAAGGTGGGGGGGGGGAGTTTCCTACAATTTTTCAGGAACTTTTTTTTTAATATATCAAATTTAATGGGGTGACACTGATCAATGAGAGTACATAGGTTTCAGGTAAACGTCTCTGTAGCATTTGAACCGCTTGATTCTGTTGTGTGCCATCACCCAAAGTCACATCATTTTCCGTCATCGAATGTTTGTCCCTCATTACTCCCCTTGCCCCCTGGATCGGAAGAATCAACATAGTTAAAATGGCCGTATTACTCAGGAGTTGATTTAAGACAGAAAAGTCTCAGAACTTGTCCCGACACTGGTCCTGGGAATTTCCTAGAAAATCATCAGGTGCAGGCGACCCCACCTCCCCCCCCCCCCACTGTGTTCGCACACTTAACAGAGTTCCTTGGGGCTCAGTCATCCTCAGCCTCCAGAGAAAGACTTCCCCGAGGGAGAACGGGAGAACGCAGTGTCGCTGGGCCACAAAGATTCTCCTAGGGCGAGGAGAAATGGTAGCCGCTCGCCCTTTCAAGGGGCCGGCGTGCCTGCCTGTACCAATGCACACTCGGCAAAGTCTGGAAGGCCAAAGGCTCAGAAAGGAGAGCAGGTGCTGCAGGCGGACTCCTGGTCAGCCGTGGGTCACCGCTGACTCCGGCTCACTGAGGCCATTACGCTGCAGGGGGCGCATTCAGGCTCCCATCCCCCACGGGACGCTAGATGAGCCACACAGCATCTAGAGGCAGGCATGACCGGTCTGTGTGTCCTGGATCCTCCAGAACCAGGTGTAAACCTGAGTGCTACAGCGTGAAGCCCCAGGGCGGGGTGGGGGGTCTGACTCCTGCCTCACTCAATGCTGAGAAAGTTCCCCCACCTGTGCGGTTGTGACTGAGTCACAAGTCCCAGTGTGACAGGCATCACACCCGCTCTTCCTTTTCCCTCCCGCCAGGTCCACAGCTTCATGCGGATGTTGGAGACAAAGTTACTATTATCTTTAAAAACATGGCCACGAGGCCCTACTCAATCCACGCCCACGGGGTGAAGACAGAGAGTGCTACAGTGACTCCGACTTTACCAGGTACTGGGCTGGGGGCTGGGGGGTGGGGGTGGACAGTTGTACTGTAGGTTTCGCAGGTTTTGTGGCTTTTTCACACATGGCTGCTAGCAGAAAAGGTATTCCTCTGAAAGGAGTGTGACCTGAGAAAGTAAAGGAGGTGGTCCAGAGGGGACACAGGGCGGAGCATCTGCGTGTGCGTGTGCGTGTGCATGTGCGTGTGTGTGTGTGTGTGTGTGTGTGTGTGTGTGTGACTTCACGCTTCCACAGCACTGGGAGGGAAACCGCAGCCAGTGCTGGAGGAGCACCACCGTGCCAGGTGAGTCTGCAGAGATGATCTCGGCCCCCGGGGGGCATTCCCCACCCAGAACGTGGCTGGAGGTCTCCACACCAGCGCCTGAAGACAGGACCCCGAGGGTGGGGGGAGGGGGGCACTGCTAGAGGTTTTAAATTTCTGGTCTGCTCCGCCATCTGGCATGTGCTGAGAACTCGGTCCACGTGTCACGGAGGAGAAGCTGAAATCGTTTAAACTACAGGGTGGGGCCCTGGCCGGTTGGCTCAGCGGTAAAGTGTCGGCCTGGCGTGCGGGGGACCCGGGATAGATTTCCAGCCAAGGCACATAGGAGAAGCGCCCATTTGCTTCTCCTCCCCCTCTCCTTCCTCTCTGTCTCTCTCTTCCCCTCCCGCAGCCAAGGCTCCATTGGAGCAAAGATGGCCCGGGCGCTGGGGATGGCTCCTTGGCCTCTGCCTCAGGCGCTAGAGTGGCTCTGGTCACGGCAGAGCGACACCCCGGAGGGGCAGAGCATCGCCCCCTGGTGGGCAGAGTGTCGCCCCTGGTGGGCGTGCCGGGTGGATCCCAGTCGGGCGCATGCAGGAGTCTATCTGACTGTCTCTCCCCGTTTCCAGCTTCAGAAAAATACAAAAACAACAACAACAACAAAAAAAAAAAACTACAGGGTGGGCTTCCATCTGCTGGCAGCACAGCTGGCTTCCGGGAAGGGGCCCTTTCTCAAGTCATCGAACACGAGTTCCCAAACAGGAGGCGGGGCAGAAGTAGGTCTGCAGTTGTTCCTGTGGGAAATAACACAGTAACAAATAATAATACATGAATTAGCTGTGTTTGTGCATACTCACAACTGGAAAAGCCTACTGTCCCACCCTGGATATCAAGTGAGAAAAAAAATTAAAGTTGCTCTTGTTGACTCAGGGGGATAGAAATGAGAAGTCCAGCTCTCACGATCCTCACAGCCTCCCTAAGGAGATCATAAATGTAAAATGTTGTTACAGAACACGCTGTGAAGAAAAATTGGATGCAGCTGAGAGAGCCTAAGGGACAGTGGTAAACTATTTAAGGGAGGGGGGTCAGGAGGGCTTCTTGGAGGAGGTGCCGCTGGTGAAGTCACCTGTGTGATGAGAAGGAACGGGAAGCTGGTCGGGCAGAGCATTCTAGGTCCCGAGCCGGGAGGGGACACAGGGCTTGTCAGGAGCAGCAGGGAGACCAGAGGCAGGAGCAGAGCAAACGGGGAGGCTGAAGAGAGAAGTTGGGGGGAGGGCATAGCCGGCCACCAAGGGACAGAGCGGGACCTCACAGGCCGCGGTCAGGACCTTCGAGTTTATTCTAAAAACCCACATGAGGTGTGAGCTGGAGGGTGTTGATCCTGTGAACACATCTTAAAGGACTGTCCCGGCTGGCGTGTGGGTCAGCGCCTGCAGGGGACAAGAGTAGAAGTGGGGATCAGCTAGGGGCTGTGGCAATGAGCTGGGTAAAAAACAAGGAAGACTCGGACCGGGATAGAAACCACTCAAGAGGGGGCGTCAGGGGATGTCAGGGAAAGTGGAGGCATCAGGACAGCTCCGAGGTTGGGGGCCGGAGCACTCGGTCACACAGCAGGATGTGGGGGGGCTGGAGGAGGAATGCCATCGTTCAGCTCATTGAGTAAGAGGACAGCCTGCCCTGTGGTGGCGCAGCGGATAAAGCACCGACCTGGAACGCCGAGGTTGCTGGTTCAAAACCCCAGGCTTGCCCGGTCACGGCACATGCTGACGCTTCCTGCTCCTCCCCCCTTCTCTCTGTCTCTCTTTCTCTCTTCTCTAAAAAGAATAAATAAAGGCTTAAAAAATAAGTATATAGAGGTAAAGAGACAGATGTCGGGTGTTAAAATCTACGCTTTATTCTCAGTGACATGTTTTGCTTAGGAAAAGCGTGGGGACACGGGGGCAGGTCCGACAAGGGCTTGGGGGAACCAGAGCCGTGTCCCCTAAGACCCTGCTGAGGTCCACAGACATGGAGGAGGCGGGGCGCGGCGGGGCTGAAGGCCAAGGCCCCGTGGGCAGCTGCTGCGCAGGGAGCCCTGAGGTCAGGCTGGGGAAGAGCCCGGCGCAAACAGCAGGGCAAAGGCCTCTCTCCGCCAGACAGGAGGGCGGAGCCACGGCCGCCTTCCAAGAGTCAAGGTCCAGGGTATGGTTCTGGGGGTGACACGATCTGTGATCAAATGGTGTACATTATGACAGCACAGGAGAAGCTGGGGGGGAGGTCAGTGACCCGTGGGCTCCAGGCCCAGTGGCCCTCCCGCCGGTGTTGTGCAATCTCTGGTTACTGTAACAAAGGAGAACGGGCAGGTGCTGGGAAGCCCAGGGCCCGGCCCCAGGCGGTCCAGCCCGCAAGGTGCCAGCTGGCACTGTGGGGGATGTCCCTGGAGGGTCGACTAGAACAGAGAAACCCACTTCGAGCTAATTAGAGATCCGGTGCAAAGCTTCTTCAGGTTGTGGTGCTGGAATCACCATGGAAACCAGTCTAGGAGGAGCTCGGTGCCCTACAGGCATAGGGGAGCCCCAGGCCCAGGCTGCAGGTGTCTGCGGAGAAACCAGACTTAGTCCCCAGGCAGCCAGACAGAGGACGAGGGTGGGCTCACAGCAGACTCCCTCACCGAGGAGGTTAGGGGGAGCTCTCCATGCTGACTAATTCTAAGTCAACCGCTGGGTGGATCTCACCCAGGAGGTTAGGGGGAGCTCTCCATGCTGACTAATTCTAAGTCAACCGCTGGGGTGGATCTCACCCAGGAGGTTAGGGGGAGCTCTCCATGCTGACTAATTCTAAGTCAACCGCTCCGGGTGGATGGTCTTGAACATGAGTTACCTAAGGTGAGGCAAGAGAAGGGTGACAAAGTCGGGCAAGTCCAAGGTGGCAAGCTCTGCCTGGGTGGGTGAGATGGAGGGAGGCGCCCCTTGCTTCTGAATCTTGCTTGCACGGACCCGGTGTGCGTCCAGAGTGTCCCGACAGGGGCGACCTTAGGTTCTGGCCACCCGCGGGGGTAAGGGAGGTTTCTTTGTTTGGCTTCCGGCACCTGTTCAAGCCTCTGGGCCCAGTCTGACCCGGCCGGGTCCCGTGGTCTCTGGGAGCTATGAGGAGGCTTGCTGTCACCTCCTGAAAGCCACACAAGCGAGGAGGGAGAACACTGTTAGGCTCTGGGTTCGGGGTCGGACCGACCGTGGCGCCGTCTGGGCCTGGCAAGGCTGCACGTGCACCGAGTCCCACTCGTTCGCCGCGACAAAGAAGATGGAAAAGCATATCTTACAGTTTGCCTAACCCTGAATCTGAGAATAATTTTGGTTACCACTCGTTTTTAAATCTAACATCCTTCACATTTCCAGGTTTGGGGTTACTCGTGATCAAGACTTAGCAAGCATGTGTATATGTAGATACACATGTATACGTGTGTGTGTGTGTGTGTGTGTGTGTGTGTGTGTGTGTGTGTACTGCTCACACTGTGTACTGGAGGGGACCAGGGAACGTGCAGATACTCCAGTACTTTCAGCCTTTTGTATAGTGCATGTTCACCAGTGAAATCAAAGTTGGTTTTGCATCTCATTTGCATAATCAAACAACTTTCTTTGACTTGTCATTTGCTTTTCTGATATTCTTGTTTAATAAAAAAATAATCAGGCCCTGGCCAGTTGGCTCAGTGGTAGAGTGTCGGCCTGGCGTGCAGGGGACCCGGGTTTGATTCCCGGCCAGGGCACACAGGAGAAGCGCCCATCTGCTTCTCCACCCCTCCCCCTCTCCTTCCTTTCTGTCTCTTCCCCTCCCGCAGCCGAGGCTCCATTGGAGCAAAGATGGCCCGGGCGCTGGGGATGGCTCCTTGGCCTCTGCCCTAGGCGCTAAAGTGGCTCTGGTCACAACAGAGCGATGCCCCGGAGGGGCAGAGCATTGCCCCCTGGTGGGCAGAACGTCGCCCCTGGTGGGCGTGCCGGGTGGATCCCGGTCGGGCGCATGCGGGAGTCTGTCTGACTGTCTCTCCCCATTTCCAGCTTCGGGAAAGAAAAAAAAATCAAATGCTTCTTTTTTGTAATTGCTTCATACTCATGTTGAAATATCCCCTAATTTTTGTGAGAAGTAAATAGATGTGTATGTACACAAATGTAACCAGATACATTCATGCTCGATTAATTTAGGTGAAACGCGCACTTACCTATGGGAAATCCCAGAAAGGTCTGGTGCTGGAAGCGAGGACTCCCCCTGCATTCCCTGGGCCTACTATTCAACTGTGGATCAAGTTAAGGTAAGCCGGAAGTCGTGGTGTGTGTTCTGTGAAAAGTCCCAAAACAGACACACAACTGAAGGAAGCTGGAGTCAGAATTTTCCTGTGGTCCAGTTCTACGGTAAACGCCCCGGAAAAGTCAGCTGCCCTGCAATTCACTTTGGTTTCTTTCTTTTCTTTCCTTTCCTTTCCTTTCTTTTTCTTTTTCTTTCTATTTATTTATTTAGGTTTGTTTTTAAGCCGCTCTGTGGCCACTGACATGGGCAATGCAGCTCTGAGTGTTAGAACGGCATTTTATTCCCCTTTCGTATCAAACCACATTAAACACAGAGATCTGAGGAACTGGGTTTCAGAGCTCTGTTATTACACGGAAACGAAAGCGCTGATCTCAAACCCGTCCATCACGGCGAAACCAGGGCTGCTGTTGATTGAGTATTTCAAAGCCACAGAACACTCAGCGGTGACAGATCAGAACGGGTCCCCACCTTCTTCTGTGGAATTAAATCTCTAGTCCAAATCTTCCTCCTGAGTTCCAGACTGACCCCATCAATACACCTGCTGACTAAACATCTCCACCCGCAAGACCTGCAGGCCCTGGAATCTCAGTAACTCTCAAATGGAAAGTGACACCTCCCTCTGCCTCCTCCTGTACTTCCTGTTGGAATAACACCATAAGCACCAAATCTACTCCGTTGTTCAAGCCAGATCCCTCACCCCCAGCTCACCCAGGGAATTCACCCACCGACACAGATCTCAGCCCAGGGCCTCTCTCCATCTCCATAGAGCAGGTCCTTGCAATTGGCCTCAACTACTGCCAGGGCCTCCTAGTCTCCAGGCTCTCCTCACTGCAAGCCCTCCTTCATTCCACCAGGATGACTGGTCTAAAATGCAAATATGCTGCCATTCCATGTACAGTATTTCTTTCATTTTTGTTTTGTCCTTTTAAGTGAGAGGAGGGGAGGCAGACAGACTCCCGCATGCACCCAGGATCCACCTGGCAAGCCCTCATTACTGGGGGATGCTCTGCCCATCTGGGGACGTTGCTTGGAAACTGAGCTATTTTTAGCACCTAAAGTAGAAGCTCCAGGGAGTCATCCTCAGCATCCAGGGCCAACTTGCTCAAAGCAATTGAGCCATGGCTGCTGGAGGAGAAGAGATAGAGAGAAAGAGAAGCAGGTGGTCTCTTCTCCTGTGTGCCCTGACTGGGAATCAAACCCAAGACATCCACATGCCGGGGCTGACGTTCTACCACTGAGCCAACCTGCCAGGGCCCATGTACAATTTTTAAAATGCTCCCTATGTCCACAAAATAATCTAAAATTCCTTAACATAATACAGCTCAAGGGTCCTTCAAGACCTAATCTGCCTCTACTAATGTGCAGCCAAACCGAACTTCCCACGGATTTCAGTCAATTGTGGTCTTCCTCCTCCATGTTCGTGGCACTGTTCATACCTCCGTCACAGCCAGTGGGTCATTCCTTCTATCCCTCTCTTTTTCCTGCTGGACTGGGTTCCTGCAAGGCAGGCACGTTAATCCGCTTCATCTCTGGATTTTCAGTGACCGGCATGGTGCTTGGCTTATGGAAGAGGCAAACCAGCATGGTCCATGTGGGGGTCCTCTTACGCTGCCGCTCATTGGCTGAGCCAGTGCACCCACACAACCCCCCTGCAGCTCACCATTGCTCCAGTTAACAGCTTCCCGTGGGAGGTTGCTGACTCGACGGCACCGCATTAGCAGAGTTTACTGCCTGACTCAGTCTTCCCAAAATTCCTGAGGTTGTGGGCAATCAGGTCCCCGTTCTCAGAAATCCCGACCTGTAACCCAAGGATGATGTACGTTTCTGCTTGTTTTCAGGATCTCTATAGTGGGTTAATTGGCCCACTAATTGTTTGTCGGACACATTACCTGAAAGTATTCAATCCCGTGAAGAAACTGGAATTCTCCCTTCTGTTTTTAGTTTTTGATGAGAATGAATCTTGGTACTTAGATGACAACATCAAAACATACTCTGAGCACCCTGAGAGAGTAAACAAAGACAGTGATGAATTCATAGAAAGCAATAAAATGCATGGTATGATACCCTATTCCAAAACCTTTCCTTTCCCCCTTTCCTGCTTTTTTTTTTAAGAGAGAGAAAGGGAGAGAGTGAGACAGACTCCCGCATGCGGCCTGACCAGGATCCACCCAGCAACCCCTGTGTAGGGCCAATACTCAAATCAACTGAGCTATTTTTAGTGCCTGGGGCTGACGTTTGGAACAGCTGAGCTATCCTCAGTGCCCACGGCCAACAATCAGTTGAGCCACTGACTGTGGGAGGGGAAGAGGGAGAGAAGGGGGAAAGAAGGGGAAGAGAAGGGGACGAGAAGCGGATGGTCACTTCTCTTATGTGCCCTGAGTGGGAATCAAACTCGGGACATCCATAGGCCAGGCTGATACTGAGCCAACCGACCAGGGCCCCCCTTTCCTACTTTCAAATAAAATGACTTTGGAGAGATGATTCACAGGCTTCATTTTATAATGAACCATGCCCAACCTCACTCTGTGAGTTCTGTTCAGATTCTGTTCAAAGCAGAAAAGGGGCTGTATTCAAAATGATCAGCTTCTCTCCCAGTTCTAAAGTCTCATTCCCTTTTAACTAAATGCACAATCAGAACCAAGGCTTTTGGTGGAAAAGCAGTGTGACGCGACTGACCTTACAGTACTCATCTCCCTCGTGTCGCAAGATAACGTCTGTTGCCCGGAATAAGATGCCGTTCCTTCTAGACATCCCATTTTCTGTGGAAGCGTGGTTGGTTTCAGATCTCCCGAACACTAACAGGAATCCTGTGCTTCCCCCAGCAATTAACCTTCTAGACATCTCATTTTCTGTGGAAGCGTGGTTGGTTTCAGATCTCCCGAACACTAACAGGAATCCTGTGCTTCCCCCAGCAATTAACGGAAGAATGTTTGGGAACCTGCACGGCCTCACCATGCACGTGGGAGATGAAGTCAACTGGTACCTGATGGGAATGGGCAACGAGATCGACTTGCACTCGGTGCATTTCCACGGCCACAGCTTCCGATACCAGGTAAGAGCCACGCGCGGGTGTTCTTCTCGCTCTATCTGAAGGTGTTTTCATGCAAATGAAAAGACTTCCTCAGAGAGACTGAGGAGAAACTGAACGTTCCGAGAGAGGAATATAATATAAATACATTTCCTCGGGGTGGCACACGGCAGTGCCCGTTGCCATGGCCGACCCTGGTGACTGCCGGAGCTCTCTTCCTGGGATTTGCCATCTTGACTGGTCGTCCACGGAGTGCTGCTCACACACTCCTGGGCGAGGCATTGGAGTAGAAGGAAGCGTTGGCAGACGGTAGGAACAGTCGCATAATGGCGGGTCAGAGCAGAGAGAAGACATGCTTATCAGTGTTGCTTGTTCTGAACTCTGGGTCTTACATGGCCCGAAGCGAAGCAGAACACCCGTTGGGGCCCGAACACCCGTAGGTACCTCGATCTCAGTCCTCCGACCTCTCACGCCGTGCTGATTTCAGCGGAAGTCAACGGCCCCTTCGCAGATGCTTCTCACCTACCTTTGAGTTAAAGTAGGAAATTCAGAAACCACCAGAAAAGGCCTTGTTGTTCCCTGTATCGTGGTGTACCTGGACGTCCCGTTCTCGGCAGACCTGCCAGCCTGCCCCTAACAGAAGTACGGCCAGTGGCTGTGTGTCTGGGCAGGACGGGGCGCGAACAGCCCCGGGTTCCGCCTTCCCGTGGGTCTCCTTTTCTGCTCCCTCAGCGCCCTCCCTGCCCTCGAGTCCCACAGGGCGGGTGCAGCAGCAGGGATGTGAGGGCTGCGACGGGGCCACAGCTCAGCTCCCTGAGTGACGCAAGTGCTCTGGCAGAAAGGCCGGGTTGACGTGTCAGCGGCACCGGCGGTCCTGAGTGATGGACGTTGATAGCATCTTTCCTTCGCGCTCACCTGGTGGCCCAGGACGCCAACAGTTCATGGACCCCACGCCTCCCTGTTTGTATTCAACATCGAAATATAAGGGGGCTCTTTTATTTTTTTTTTAAATAGATCAATTTTTAAAAATAGATCCTTTTTTTTTTTTTTTTTTTTTTTTTTTTTACAGAGACAGAGTCAGAGAGAGGGATAGTAGACAGGGATGGAGAGATGAGAAGTATCAATCATCAGTTTTTCGTTGCGCATTGTGACAACACCTTAGTTGTTCATTGATTGCTTTCTCATGTGTGCCTTGACCATGGGGCTACAGCAGACCGAGTAACCCCTTGCTCAAGCCAGCAACCTTGGGTCCAAGCTGGTGAGCTTTTGCTCAAACCAGATGAGTCCGCACTCAAGCTGGCGACCTCGTGGTCTCGAACCTGGCATCCCAGTCCGACGCTCTATCCACTGCGCCACTGCCTGGTCAGGCAATCCATTTTTCTTTTTCTTCTTTTTTTTTTATTTTTCTGAAGTTGGAAACGGGGAGGCAGTCAGACAGACTCCTGCATGCGCCCAACCAGGATCCACCCGGCATGCCCACCAGGGGGCGACGCTCTGCCCACCAGGGGGCGATGCTCTGCCCCTCCAGGGCGTCGCTCTGTTGCAACCAGAGCCACTCCAGCACCTGGGGCAGAGGCCAAGGAGCCATCCCCAGCGCCCGGGCCATCTTTGCTCCAATGGAGCCTCGGCTGCTGGAGGGGAAGAGAGAGACAGAGAGGAAGGAGAGGGGGAGGGGTGGAGAAGCAGATGGACGCTTCTCCTGTGTGCCCTGGCCGGGAATCGAACTCGGGACTCCTGCATGCCAGGCCGACGCTCTACCACTGAGCCAACCGGCCAGGGCCACGATCCATTTTTCTTATATATCCCTGAGCTGTCCAATGAAAAATCATCTGAATGAATTCTCACAAATAATCAACATTATACACACACAAAAATATATTTTTTTGTCATTTTCAAATTAAGCACAGGGGCGTCTATAGTTCCGATGTCTTTGACATTTTCCCTGGGACATACCAAACCCTGGAAATGTTGCCAAAAACACCTGGAACCTGGTTACTGCACTGCCACGTGACTGACCACATTCACGCGGGAATGGAAACTACTTACACCGTTCTGCCAAATAAAGGTGAGTATCCAGTCGGTAATTCTAGAAGGCGCACACTGCGAGTATAATTAAGATAGACGCAGTCCTTTGCCTAAATACTTCCCCCAAGATGAAGCGTTTGTGAATTTGCTGTTCTTTTTTCCTTCTCTATCTCTGAACAGGACTTTAAAAAAATTTTTTTAATTCTAAATGGTATGGGATAGTGCTTTTCTGACAGTTGGTTCTGAAAAACAGCACCAGTACTCTCTAAGCTAGTACAAACTGACACCAATTAGATGCGCTATAATTATACTTAAAATGGATATAAGAGCTGCCTTGTTACATTTATAAAGAAACTAACCATGGTTTACAGACACATTTAATTTCTTTCTTAAAAGAAAACTTTTTTTTTTCTACATTGTACCCTGATACACCAAAAGCACCCTCGCCTGCAAAAAAAAAAAAATCCCCAAATAATCAATATAACTTCAAACAAGCAACCAGGCAGAACAGTGTCCTTCTCGTTCTGGAGGGGAGGGTGTGTTCTTGAGCACTGTCTGTGAGACCGTCTCAGTCTGAGTGGGCTGCTATAGCGAGATGCTTGCCTGAGGAGCTTAGAAAGGACAGATACTTATTCTCACTGGGACTGAGGCTGTTAGCCCGGGATCAGGGTCCCGGCGTGGTTGAGTGAGGGCACTTTTCTGGGTTGCAGACTTCTTGTCTTGTCCTCTATGGCAAAAAGGGCAAGCTAGCTCTCCGGAGTCTCTTTAACAAGGGGACACAGCCCACGCACGGGGGCTGCACCCTCATGACCTAATCACTTCCCATAGGCACCCCTCCCTAACACTATCATCTTAGGCATTAGGTTTTCTTTTTTCATTCATTTTTTTTTTCATTTTAGTTAGAGGAGGGGAGGCAGAGAGAGACTCCTGCATGCTCCCCAACCGGGATCCAACCGGCATGCCCACCAGGGGGCGATACTCTGCCCATCTGGGGCATTGCTTTTGTTGCAACTGGAGCCATTCTAGCGCCTGAGGCGGAGGCCATGGAGCCATCCTCAGTGCCCGGGGCCAACTCTGCTCCAATGGAGCCTTGACTGAGGGAGGAGAAGAGAGAAAGAGAGAGACAAAGGAGAGGGGGAAGGGTGGAGAAGCCGATGGGCACTTCTCCTGTGTACCCTGACCAGGAATTGAACCCAGGACATCCATATGCCAGGCTGACTCTCTATCACTTAGCTAACTGGCCAAGGCTCTTTTTTTTTTTTTTTTTAATTTATTTTTCTGAAGCTGGAAACGGGGAGAGACAGTCAGACAGACTCCCGCATGTGCCTGACCGGGATCCACCCGGCACGCCCACCAGGGGCGACGCTCTGCCCACCAGGGGGTGATGCTCTGCCCCTCCGGGGCGTCGCTCTGTCGCGACCAGAGCCACTCCAGCACCTGGGGCAGAGGCCAAGGAGCCATCCCCAGCGCCCGGGCCATCTTTGCTCCAATGGAGCCTTGGCTGTGGGAGGGGAAGAGAGAGACAGAGAGGAAGGAGAGGGGGAGGGGTGGAGAAGCAGATGGGCGCCTCTCCTGTGTGCCCTGGCCAGGAATCGAACCCGGGACTTCTGCACGCCAGGCCGACGCTCTACTACTGAGCCAACTGGCCAGGGCCTCTTTTTTTTTAATATAAGTGAGAGGAGGGGAGGCAGAAATACAGACTCCCACATGCACCTTGACCGAGATCCACCCGGCAAGGTCACCAGGGGGCGATGCTCTGCCCATCTGGGGCGCTGCTCCTTTGGTCAGCAACTGAGTTATTTTTAGTGCCTGAGGCCAGGCCAGGGAGCCATCCTCGGTGCCAGCAGCCAACTCACTCAAGCCAATCAAGCCATGGCTGTGGGACGGGAGAAAGAGAGAGAGAGAAAGAGAGAGGGGGGAAGGGGAAGGGTGGAAAAGCCGATGGGTGCTTCTCCTGTGTGCCCTGACCAGGAACAAACCCAGAACACCCACATGCTGGCTGACGTTCTACCACTGAGCCAGTCAGCTAGTGCCAAGGGTTTTCAACATATAAAAATTAGGGGGTGCGGGGAGGGGATGCAGGAGTGACATCAACATTCAGATCATAGCACAGATCCAGGAAAAAATAGAACAAATTCCCTGCTCCCCCCACCCCAGCAACACTCCCTCCCTCACAGGCAGGCAGACAGACAGACACACACACACACCAGAATCAAAACACAGGAAAGGCAGTGTTTATCCTTCTGTGGATCAACACTGACATAATGTATCGTGTGCAGTGAAACTCCTGCTCTGTGGTTGCAGGCTGGCGGGCGTGGCTCTTTCCCCGCTCTCCCCAGAGCCCAGAATTGTTGCAATCGGCCTCGGTGGTGGCAAATCCAACACGGGGCAATTAATGTAGAGTCAACAATTCCTTGTGTTTCTTTCTAAAAACAGACACAAAGGAAACATTTAAATAGAAGAAAATAGAGAAGTCACTGATAGATCAACCATGAGTGCAGATGAAAAGTTTTCATTTCTCTCGGGTCTTAGATCAACTCCTTGTCCCGTGAAAAACTACTTCTATCAAAAAGCCTTTATCACAAGGACAGGGACTGGAGCACCAACCCGAAACACCCAAGGACTCAAAACAGGCAAAGTTAACCCGGGTTTCACGCCAGGAACCGCTGAGCCAGGTGAAGGGTCAAACTTGAGAAAGAAAGCCTCAGTCTGCACAGAACATCATGAGCACACACATTTAATGCCCCTCCAAGGGGTGGTCCCGCTCAGAAAAAGAACTTAAGGGCGGGAGGACAGAGAGGGAGGGAGTTCGGGCACGCAAGTAGGCAGCGTGCACTCGCAGGGGTCGTCCAACTTTTTATAAAAACGGCCCACTTTTGCAGTGCTGGTCTACCTGGTCCCTACCGCCCACTAGTGGGCGGTACAGCTTTCATGATGGGCCAATCGCGGCGCTGTTTGGTTGCACGGTAGGGACCAGGTTGACCAGCACTGCAAAAGTGGGCGGTTTTTATAAAAAGTTTGACAACCCCTGGGGGCACTGCCCCAGGCTGGTCCTCCCAGACGCTGAGGCTCCTTCGCCCCAGGAGCCCGGACCAGGGGGTGGCTGCGTGCTGGGTTTTCAGAAAGGGGAGATTGTTTTAAAAAGCCATAGAGAAAATTGTGGAACAAATAGAAAATGGCAAGGAAAAAGAAAAAAAAAAATATTGGAAAAAAAGGTTCAAGAGAAATTTGGCATTTACAAAGAAAAACAGGTACGTTGTGGTAGGGCTGAAAGCAGCAGTCGTGAATAAAAAAAAAGAGTTTATATACAGAAAAACGGGGAGTGGCAGCTATCAGTCTGAATTATCTGCAGATAAATTTGATAAGGCCTCACACAAGTCCACATCAATCCTGAATCCGAGAATAGTTCCTTCCTACTGTGACATAGACAGGCGAGCACTTGAGGTTGGAGGGATTTTTTGAAATATTATGCACCGGGAGACACACAGTTTCCTCTACCAACCAAACGAAAACAAAGCCGTCATCCTTAGTAAAACGCTTCATTTCTCCAACCAGAGGAAGCGTAAGAAAGACCTCCTATGACAACTTTTTAAAAAGCTGTTTATTTAGACTCCGATATTCTTTTTTTTTTTTTTTTTGTATTTTTCCAAAGCTGGAAACGGGGAGAGACAGTCAGACAGACTCCCGCATGCGCCCGACCGGGATCCACCCGGCACGCCCACCAGGGGGGGATGCTCTGCCCCTCCGGGGCGTTGCTCTGTTGGGACCAGAGCCACTCTAGCGCCTGGGGCAGAGGCCAGGGAGCCATCCCCAGCACCCGGGCCATCTTTGCTCCAATGGAGCCTTGGCTGCGGGAGGGGAAAAGAGACAGAGAGGAAGGAGGGGGGGTGGAGAAGCAAATGGGCGCCTCTCCTATGTGCCCTGGCCAGGAATTGAACCCGGGTCCCCCGCACGCCAGGCCGACGCTCTACCGCTGAGCCAACCGGCCAGGGCTTAGACTCCGATATTCTTATGACACTCACAACCTTTTGAAGCACAGAACAGAAAGCTTGCTTAGCTCTACGTTCCTTACAGGCAGGGACGAGGTATTCTTTCTTCCAGTAAAGACCAAACCCAGTGCCGTGTTCCACTTGGTAAATAGACTGCTCACATAAATTAGCGGATATTTCAAAATGACTATGAAGTGATAAAAAAAAGCATTTGATTTATTATTATTATTAAACATCAGAAAAACAAACAAGTCAAAGAAAGTGGTTCGATGATGCAAATGAGATGCAAAGCCAACTTTGATTTCATTGGTGAAAATGCACCCTACAAAAGGCTGAAAGTACTGGAGTATCTGCCCGTTCCCCAATCCCCTCATTTTTGTGAGCAGTGTATCTAACCACCTATTCATTCAATGAAAGGGAATTTTACACACTTCCTTTGGACATCAGGTCAGACTTACAGAACAGTACTCGAGAATCCCACATGCCCTTCCTGCAGCTCCCCTGGGCACTGCATTTTGCACAAGTGACACTGGCTTTTTTTCATCTCCCCCCATCTCCCTCTTTCCACATACACCTTATACATATATGTGTGTGTAGTAAAAATACATTGTAAGCCCTGGCTGGTTGGCTCAGCGGTAGAGCGTCGGCCTGGCGTGCGGGGGACCCAGGTTCGATTCCTGGCCAGGGCACATAGGAGAGGCGCCCATTTGCTTCTCCACCCCACCCCCTCCTTCCTCTCTGTCTCTCTCTTCCCCTCCCGCAGCCAAGGCTCCATTGGAGCAAAGATGGCCCGGGCGCTGGGGATGGCTCCTTGGCCTCTGCCTCAGGCGATAGAGTGGCTCTGGTCGCGGCACAGCGACGCTCCGGAGGGGCAGAGCATCGCCCCCTGGTGGACAGAGCGTCGCCCCTGGTGGGCGTGCCAGGTGGATCCCGGTTGGGCACATGCAGAGTCTGTCTGACTGTCTCTCCCCGTTTCCAGCTTCAGAAAAATACAAAAAAAAAAAAATACATTGTAAATATGCTCGTGTTTCCTAAAAACAAGGACGTTCTTGTACATAAAGAAAATACAGCTGTCAAAATCAGGAAGTTAAAAAATCATCCAACACTACAGACCCTTTCAAATTCCAACCGTTCTAATCGTGTTCCTCATAGAAAAAACTCTGCTCACGCTCCGAGTCCGGCTGGCATGGCCTCTCGGTCTCCTTAGTCTGATTAGTTCCCTTGGCCTTGGCCTTCCACAACTTGGGCATTTTTAAAGAATACCGGGCACCTGCCCTGTAGAATGTACTGCGGTGTGGACTTGTCTAATGTTTCCTCGTGATTAGAGTCAGACGGTGCGTTTTTTGGCAAGACACACACAGACATGATACTGCTTTTCTCAGTACACGTGTCAAGAGGCGCATGATGTTGATGTGTTGTTCCCTGCCTGGTCATGTTAACTTCGAGCATTTGTCTGCCAGGTTTCTGCAGTGTCATGTTACTGTTTTTCCCTCTATAATTAATAAGGATCGGTGGTGGTGGTGGGGAGTAGTTTTCTTTTAAACAAAGCAGTACTGAAATGAAAGATGTGTTTCTAAACATACAACAAGCAGAAAAATATAAATGAATCAATAAAATATTTTGAAAAATTAGAATGCGTTTCGAGCATCATGCACTAATTTTTTAAATCATATGATATATAATACTATTTTTAATAATGGTTTCAAAATTTCTTTTTCTATAGAGACCACGTCTGGCCGAAAGAAATAAATTGGTGATAAGTGAAAAAAAAAAACCCAATTAAACAGAACATTTACATTGGAATGGCTATATGCATTAAAAAAAAGAATGAAAACACACTTTGGTGCATTTGTGGGGAAACTGTGTTAAACTGTTTCACATGCAAAGATCAGCAGACTATTACCCATGTTGACTCTAATATACTAGGTAATATGTTGATAGACATAGGCCATTCATATCACCATCATTGGGGCTTACAAAACTATTTTTAAAAAAAGTCTATGACCAGACGTTGTCCCGGGTGGGTCCTCAGAGGATTGCTACTAAGATTCATTGAAATGTTTCCAATCATTGGGTTCCCCTCCATCGCTCTGATGGGCTGCTGACACCATTCCAAATGAACCAGTGGACAGAGTGGTACAGAAAGTAAAATTTAAAATAATATATAGTGAATTAATAAATAACAAAATAAAAATAAAAAGATTCCAAATCTGGTAGGAACCCTGGAAAAAAAACAGTCGAAAGGGCACGAACTGGAGAAATGCAGAGTTAAGAAACAATTCCACAGACTAAATCCCAACGTTTTCATCGGGGAAAACGTTTCCCGATAGAGTCGTGCCAGGTGCCAGGTGAGCAGCCTCTTCCCAGCCTCACCGAAAGTCCAAACACACTGTCAGTGAGCCGAACTGGGACTCAACACTGTTTAATACGGGGATTAAGAAAGAAGACATAGTTGTGAATGCAATGATCTATTCCTTTATTTTCACATATACTCGAGCTACAAGAGCAAGAATACACATCCACAAATAAAGAAACAAGGCTTTGGCGGAAAAGCATGCATTCACCAGATCACATCCACAGCCCCAGAGGAAGAAGAGAGTTCACTTGGTCAACTTCTACTCCACTTGATTCAGAGAGAAACACAGCATGTGTTTTAAACGTTAACAAAAAATAAAGTTTGCAGTCTTTCACTGTGGGAAAACATGAACCTCTTACTCAAAGAAAGCTGTTTCAAAAAGTGGCCCAATAGAAAAACAACAACAACTGGAAAACTCAAGAAAATCAAATTATGGACCATGTGCTGTGACATTCTTTCACACGCAACTTGCAAAATGGTTCTTTGTGTTCCTGGGATGAAAAAGATAATGGTCATGTCTCCAACAGCAGCAGTAAATAGATGTTTCTTGAAATAAGACCCAGTCTCTTCCTTTAAAAACAGATGCCTTCTGCCCGACCAGGTGGTGGCGCAGTAGATAGAGCGTCGGACTGGGATGCAGAAGACCCAGGTTCGAGACCCCGAGGTCGCCAGCTTGAGTGTGGGCTCATCTGGTTTGAGCAAGGCTCACCAGCTTGGACCCAAGGTCACTGGCTCAAGCAAGGGGTTACTCGGTCTGCTGTAGCCCCACGATCAATGCACATATGAGAAAACAATCAACGAACCACTAAGGTGCCACAACAAAAAACTGATGATTGAAGCTTCTCATCTCTCTCCGTTCCTGTCTATCTGTCCCTATCTATCCTTCTCGCTGACTCTCTCTCTCTGTCTTAGTTTAAAAAACAAACAAACAAACAAACAGATGCCTCCTTTGGGGAAGTTCTTAGGCCTTGTCACTGTTGTACAGTCTGGACAGTGAAATAGGTTCGGGTGATGAACGCCGCGACACCGTAGGAAGGACCGCAACCAGAAAGCGTCAGCGGTGTACGCACACATTCTGTATGAAAATCCTTTCTATTTTTACCTGGCGTTCAAATTTTTAAAATTCAGTCTCAGATGCTATTGTACTAGCTTTCTTTTCCATTGATTTCTGAGAGAGAAACAGGGAGGGAGGGAGTCTGAAGCACCAGCGTCTTGTTCCACTTAGCTGTCCCATCTCCTCCTGCACACATTGGTCGCTTCTCGTACGTGTCCTGACCGGAGGTCGATGCCCGCTGATTTTCAAATGATACCTTCAAGTCAATGATTTCTTTTGACTGCAGTAAAGAAGATAGGGCAAGAAAAACGCCACGGTGCCGTCTTCCGGAAGGACATTCAAGAAATCCCTCAGTTCCAGGTCCACGGCCACCACGGACAGTGTTTCTGTTTGCAAGAAAGAGGAACTGAGTTAGAGCTACATGTATTTCATCCAATTCTCTTATCACTCAACCAGCTAGAAGTTCATTCAGGTAACAAAATAATATAACTACAAAAGGAAAAAAATTCTCATAAGTTCACATAATACTTCCTACTTATTATTCCTTCTAGAATCTTTTGAAGTTTATTTTCTGTTAAGCCCCATGAAATTTGGGCTTACTATTTCATTGCTATATTATTACAATTTTTTTTCAACAAAATTCTGTTTTATAGAGAAAAAATACCATCATTTCAATACTGTTTTTAATGGCGGAACTATATTGCAACCAATTAATCGAGACTGTTTGCTAGGACGGCAAATACTGTTAATTGTTGGATAACATTTTCCTAAGTCAGTTCCTCTGTGAGATTTTCATGTGATTAATGAACACAAAGCCGTTTTCATGACCAAACTTTTGTTCCCTCAAACTGCAAAATAATGAGCTCCAGTGAACATTTTAAACAGTAAGGAATTTAGCAAACACTTTTGAAAAGATACTATATAACTCGAAGAGGATTGCTTCCTTTTAAGTGCTGCCCCCTGCTGGGAAGAGAAGGGCTGTTCCCCAGTAAACACCCTTGAGAGTCACTCCCTGAGTGACCCTAGCGTGTCCACCACTACTAACTCGACTTGATAAAGCTGCTCGGCTGTGCGTGCGTCCGCCCAATGTTACCCATCCAATATTCAGCAACCTAAACTGCCCTTCACACAAATGAGCGGCACCCCCTTGTTGCTAAAAGCTCATGAGTAGAGCAGTAGTGATTTACAGGAAGGATCCCTCGCTCTGGAATCAGACAGACTTGGGCAGAGGTAAGACTCTTTAACTTCAGAAAATCATTTAACTTCCTGAGTCCTATCTTCCTCATCTATAATGTCGTGTTCCATCTGCTAGCTTCCAGAGCCCTTTGAGAATTAAACACAAGGACGCACATTTAACATCAGAGAAACATTAACAATAACTAACTCGTTTGTAACACCCATGTAAAAAACATGAATCACCAATGCTTCCCTACCAAACCAGTTTACTTAGCCCAGATGGGGAGCCTCTTAGTAGTATCCTCCATAGAAAAGAACCTGGTTGGGGCCAGTGCACAGGAGTTAAGAGAGCCAACAAGTCCTGGCACTGCCCGGTTCTCTCCTGCCAACCAGTGTGGGGCTAATACAGACTATAACTCCCAGAAAATGGGCAGTATCTTAATCCTTAGAGTTCCTTAAATCCTCCAGGATGCCTAGGAAATGTTGTTTAAGTATTGAAAACACTTATTTCTGGCTGGTTGGGACTTTAAAGGATTACTTTTTAAACTGCTTTACGTTTTTATACTTGACTCGGTCATGAGAATGTGTAATAAGAAGCACAGTTCACGATGAGAAAACCAGTACCGAGTATTTCCTTGAAACAAACAAGCCAACAGAAACCCCAGATTCGGCGGCTCTGCATGATGCCAGGGTTCTCAGCCAGTATGCTGTTGCCCCCCAAGGGACATCTAACAATGTCTGGAGACATTTCTGTTTGTCATAACTGGGACAGTGCCATTGGTATTATGTGTATAGAGGCCAGAGATGCTGTTCAACATCCTCAAATGTACAGGACACACACACTTTTGGGTCCAGAATGTCAATAGTGCCAAGGTTGAGAAACACTGCTGAGTCGAGACAAGAATTCCAAGCTCCTAAACATATTACGTCCCTGAGCTCTATTCCTAACCCTACGGTCTTGCAATCCTAACATTTTACTCCCGAGTTACCCCTGGCCTTCTCGCCAGTCCCAGGATGTTACAGACACTGCCTTGCCTCGGCTCACTCCGTAAGCAGAAGATCTGGAACTCAGTTCCAGTTCTCCAGGCTCCATCCCCGCTCGCGGCTGACAGAAGGACGTCCCTTGAAAGGAGACTCCAAAACCTCAGAAACATTGATATGTAAAGACACATGTAGCCCCATGTTCATTGCAGCACTGTTCACAGTGGCCAGGACATGGAAACAACCAAAAAGCCCTTCAATAGAAGACTGGATAAAGAAGATGTGGCACATATGCACTATGGAATACTACTCAGCCATAAGAAATGATGACATCAGATCATTTACAACAAAATGGTGGGATCTTGATAACATTATACGGAGTGAAATAAGTAAATCAGAAAAAAACAAGAACTACATGATTGCATACATTGGTGGAACATAAAAACGAGACTAAGAGACATGGACAAGAGTGTGGTGGTTACCAGGGGTGGGGGGAGGGAAGATGCAGGAGGGAGGGAGGGAGGGAGAGAGTTAGGGGGAGGGGGAGGGGCACAGAGAACTAGATAGAGGGTGACAGAGGACAATCTGACTCTGGGCGAGGGGTATGCATCATAATTTAATGACAAGATAACCTAGACATGTTTTCTTTGAATATATGTACCCTGATTTATTAATGTCATCCCATTAACATTAATAAAAATTTATTAAAAAAAAAAAAAAAAAAAGAAAGGAGACCCATAGTCACTCAGACTCTCCCTTCGGAATGAAGCCGTAGTTACAGAACGCCTTCCAGGCGAGGCACTCTGCTGGTTGGGGGTGCAGACTGGAAGGTGACTGGAGCACTGACCAGCTCTCCCAGTACCGCAGTCTAATGCACCCACGTGTGTGCACAGACACAGACGTATTTCGAAGATACAAAAAATGGCACATGTGGAGGAATGATCACGGGTAAGTGAGGCGTGCGGAGTCTGGGGAGGTGGATCAGAAAAGTATGGAGAGAAGAAAACAGGCAGCAAGCTCTGGGACATTTCTCACAGCGATATTGTTTCTGAGACATCGCCTTGGGCAACAAAAGAAAGGGAAACAAAAAAGGCAAATGGAACTACAGCAAACTAAACAGTTTTTTTGCACAAGAAAGAGAGCTGCCAACAAGATGAAAAGACAACCCACTGGGACAGAGAACGTATTTGCCAATAATAATCTGATAAGGGGTTAATATAAAATTCTTAGAGTAGTTATAAAACTCAACACCAAAAACACAAGTAATACAAATAAAAAATGGGCAAAGGACCCGAATAGACACTTCTCCAAAGAGGACATACAGATGCCACTAGACATATGAAAAGATGCTTAATGTTACTAATCATCAGAGAAATGCAAATTAAAACCACAATGAGATGAACACCTTACACCTGTCAGAATGGCCATCATGAATGAATCAGAGGATGTGGAGGAAAGGGAACCCTCCTGCACTGCTTGTGGGAATGCAGACGGGTGCAGCCACGGTGGAAGATAGTCTGGAGTTACCTCCAAGAATTAAAAATGGAGCTGCCTTATGATCCAGTGATTTCACTTCTGGGAAGATATCCAAAGAATCCTGAAACATGAATTTCAAAGAATCTATGCGCCCCTATGTTCACTGTAGTGTTACTTACAATGGCCGAGATCAGGAAGCAGCCCAAGTGCCCATCAGTAGATGAGTGGATAAAAAAGCTGTGGGCCATCTACACAGTGGAATACTACACAGCCATAAAAAGGAAGGAAATCTTACCTTCTGCTACAGTATGGATGGACCTGGGGGTTATTATTATGCTGAGTGAACTAAGCCAGTCAGAGCAAGACAAGTACCATATGGTTTCACTCATATGTGGAATCTAACAAACAAAATAAATGAGCAAATGAAATAGAGACCAACTCAGAGAGAGAGGAGGGAAGATAAATGGTGACAGAAGGAGAACTGGGGTGATGAACACACGATACAATACGGATGATATATTGTACAACTGTGCACCTGCAACCTATATCATTTTATTCATCAGTGTCACCCCAATAAATTCAATAAAAAATACAGACAAGCCCTGGCTGGTGGTGCAGTGACTAGAGCACCATCCCAGAGCAGTGATGTTGCCTGTTTGAGCCCAGGATCACTGGCTCGACCCCAAGGTCACCGGTTCAAGCCCCAGTCAGGGAATGTATGAGAAGCAATCGATGGGTGCCCAAAGTGGAACAACAAGTTGATGTTTCTTTGTTTCGCTTTCTCTCGCCCTTCTTCTCTCTCAAAACTTTTTGAGTACCCTAACGATGTGACTGAGGTACGAAGACGTGGGCCATCTCACTGGAGAATGAAACCAAAAATGACTCAAGGAGATGGGAAAAAAGTTAGTCTCAAGTCACCTCCTCCCCATCATGAATAGGAATCTGTAGAGAAACACCTGCCAGTGGCCACTGGCTCTGCCTAACATCTTATAACTCAATGACCTCTGCTGGGAAATCCAGTTCTCACACTATCAATTTCTAATGTATTATGCATACTGACATCAGTATAACCACACCTCTGTCTTCAGGCCAAGAAATAACTAGTGATGTTATTAACACAGAAGAGTCAACAACTTGATAACCATACATCTCTCAAGATTTCCAAATGATTGTGAACTATAAAAATTCAAATAACTACCAATGCCATAAAATACTGCATAGTTGAAAGACAACTTTTAGATCCTTGAGAACCTTATCATTCCTAAATACTTGCTTACAATTAGGACTAGTAATGAGAATCCTCTTAATTTCCTACATGAAGTAATAAATTAAGCACGAAGATCTGTAATAAAAATGTAATTGTTCTAATGAAAAATCAAAATTTTAAATTACTGAGGTTGTGAGTTTCCACGGCTGTGATAACTTGTTAAGTATGTGAAGAGATGAACTTAAAAGCATCAGCTCCATAGCTGGAAGAAATGAACGAATCATCAAACATGATGGGGGACATGGGGATGTTGAGAAGAAGCTCTCCAGACGATTCTAAGAGCCTCTTCACCTCACTGAGGAGCTCATGAAGAAAACACAGAAAGCAGCCTGACCAGGTGGTGGCGCAGTGGAGAGAGCGTCAACCGGGGACTCTGAGGACCCAGGTTCAAAACCCCGAGGTCGCCGGCTTGAGCATGGCGTCACTGACTGGAGTGTGGATCACAGACATGACCCCATGGACGCTGGCTTGAGCCCAAAGGTCGCTGACTTGAGCTCAAAATTGCTGGCTTGGCTGGAGCCCCCTCCAATGAAGGCATATATGAAAAACCAATCACTGAACAGCTAAACTGTTACAACAACAAGTTGATGCTTCTTATCTTTCTCCCTTCCTGTCTGCCCCACCCCCTCTCTCAAACAAACAAACAAACAAAAAACAGAGAAAAAAATTATGAAAACTAAAACTAAGACACAATTAAATTTATATTCAAGCAAAAATGATCGCTACCTTTCAAGGATGACAGGTAAAGTTGATACTTCTCTCCTCCACATTTTATTCTCTGACAAAGTTCAGGCAGTAGCTTTTTCCACCACAAAGTCTATCTTAGGAAAAAATGAGTAAGTGTTAAGTTTGGTGCATTTTACATTAAGATTTCTAACAAGAATAAGAAGTCCATGCAGGGAAGTGCAGGGCAAAAATACCTCACTACAGTTAAGGCGACAAACTTTGTTATAACAGAAATTCTATGAGCTGGCAGTGTTCTGCTTAAATTATAAAAGATTTGTAGCTTGAAAATCTAATAATATGTATGTGGTGCATATGTACACAGCTATTTGCAAGAAGAAACATACCCTAGATCATCTCTTAGGTGGCAGGGAGGGAGGGAGGGAGGGAGGGAGGGAGGGAGGGAGGGAGGGAGGGAAGGAAAGGAAGGATTAAAGCCTAAAACCCTAATTTCTAAACTAAAGACCATGTAGCACAAAAATATTTACCCATCGTCATTATGTTTCCCAAATCTTCAGGTGAGAGCCCACCTCATCTTCAAATGAGAGATTTTTTAATGGAGATAACCTACCATCACCATACACTGTAAGAGCCTCAAATACTACTCAAAACACACAACACGGGCCCTGGCTGGTTGGCTCAGTGGTAGAGCATCAGCTGGCATGTGGAAGTCCCAGGTTCGGTTCCCGGCCAGGGCACATAGGAGAAGCCTGCTTCTCTACCCTTCCCTCTCTCCTTTCTCTCTCTCTCTCTTCCCCTCCCGCAGCCGAGGCTCCATTAGAGCAAAGTTGGCCCGGGCGCTGAGGATAGCTCTATGGCCTCTGCCTCAGGAGCCAGAATGGCTCTGGTTGCAACAGAGCAACACCCCAGATGGGCAGAGCATCGCCCCCTGGTGGACATGCTGGGTGGATCCCGGTCAGGAGCACGCAGGAATCGGTCTGACTTTGTAAAAATACAAAACAAAACAAAACAAAACAAAGAACCATACAATATGTTAAATATTATATGTGTGCTCTTCTGACCCGCGCAGTCCTGTGTAGCTGGATTGGAGTAATTTGTCCTCATTTTGCACAAGAGGCAGCAAGATGACCAAGTCTGGTTATCACTGATCAAGCCTGAAACACGCAATCTGAAGAGCATACCCGGTTCTCGTCCTTGAGTTCGTGGCTGGCGTAGGGGATGACCGCTTCCGGGCACCTGTCCAGCAGCGTGTCTATGCACTGCTCGTACTCCTTCAAGCGCGTCCGACACAGGACCTGGATGCTGAGGCCGGCGGCCGTGTCTTCGGAGAGCGGTTCCAAGAACGGAACCGCGGAAGCGATGTCAAATGAAGGGCCACAGAGAAGAGACTAGCAACAGAAAAGTGAAGCGTTATGGAAGGAGGCACCCACAAATCTAAGTACAAAATACAGAGCACAATTTATTAAAGAAGACTATAAACCTCGCTTGCCAAAAAACAAAAACAAAAATAATGCCAATTTTATAGCATATGCATCTGGTGTTAACTTTAAGTGAAGTATTAAATAATATTCAAACCACCTCTAGTTTAAAGGATAACAATCTGTTTCACATAACACGATTCTCTCTGCTTTGGGTAGACGGCATTTTAAAACTAAGGGGACTGCTTCAGGACTCTCCTAAGGAAAGAATCAACAGTGTGGGTACAGCTTGATGTCCAATGACATTCACTCCAAGAGTCTTTACAATATTGGAAAACTAGAAGCAACCTAAATGTTACCCAAAAACGGGCTGAGTCAACTATGGTACATTTGTATGAAGGAATATTATACAGCTGTCAAAATTGTTTTCAAAGGCTACTTAGTGACATGATAAAATGAGTAAAATAATTTCAATAGTAAACCACCTTCAGAAGCTGCCCAGCTGTGGAAATCCACATGGGGGCACACACAGGGGCGCCTTAGGAGGGCACAGAGCCCGAGACAGGGCCCCTCAATGAGCGGCGGACAAAGCCCCCTCGCTTCCTAATTCCTGTGTGTTCCCACTTGTTTCTATTTCCCATTATTTCGAAACCTGTTATTTCTAAAGTTTCTACAATAAGCATGCGCTGCACTACACACATAACCAAAAAGAATACTTAACACTCGAGAACTAAAGCAATGGTTAAGAACCAAATGATTTGTTTCGATACCATTTGCCGCAAGCTGATTCACAAAGTGGGCTCAGTATTCAGAATGGTGACCAGTATTTTCCTTTTAAGCATTTTAGCTATAAATATACTTGACTCTTAGCCATCCAGATCTGAGGTGCACAGGTCCACTCTCTCTACATGCCGATGTTTTCAACTGACCCGCACAGTTCAAACCGAGTTGTTTAACTCGCAGCTGGCTCTTATGTGCTGAGAGCTGACTTACATTATATGTGAGTTGTCCCCTCTGCAGGCCAGGGGTGCCCTTCGCCCCCACGACGTCCAAGGGTCAACTGTACTACTCTTGACTCTCCCACCAGAATAACCTCCATTTCCCCTTTCGTCTGGATAAAGGTGAGATGGTCAAATACCGACTTTCTTCTTCCTGCATCTTTTTTTTGCTACAGCTTCTCGGGCTCTTGGGAGGACATGGAATGTGAACTATCTCTTCACGGTCGGCGTGATTGTTTTATTCCAAACTTCTACCAAGGAATGGCTAAGAAAATAAGGTCGGTCCCTTTACTTCCCGTGAGTTTAATAATCATCTTAGTCTGAATAATTTCCTGACAGTGAGATAGCAAACATGACATAAGGGGACCCTCTGCCCCTCAGATGATCTCCCGACATAAAAGAAAACAGATTATTTCTGTACTCAACTTTTGATTAATGGAGACAGCGGACCGGGTAGGCGGGAGCAAGGCATGGGTAACCCGAACTATGTAGTTAAAGCTTCGTACAAAGTGTAACCGGTTACCCGTGAACTTTTCCTTAGTTTTATCGATATTATCAGAATTTATAAGTAAGAAACACCAGACAACACATATATTAGTAAATAAAAAGTCCAAAGGTTACTATTACCTTTTTTTTTTTATTAAGTGGAGGCAGGGAGGTAGAGACAGACTCCCACATGCGCCTCGACCGGGATCCACCCGGCAAGGCCCCTACCAGGCAATGCTCTGCCCTCGGGGCTGCTGCTCCGTTGCTCAGCAACTGAGCTATTTTAGTGCCAAAAGCAAGGCTATAGAGCCCTCCTCAGTGCCCAGGGCCAACTTTGCTCGAACCATTCGAGCCATGGCTGCAGGAGAGGAAGGGGGGGGGAATGGAGAAGCAGATGGTCACTTCTGTGGGCCCTGTCTGGGAATCAAACCTGGGACATCCAGATACCAGGCCAATGCTCTACTGCTGAGCCAACCAGCCAGGAGCAACCACTACTCTTTAAATGACTCTGAATGCTGTCTGTGTCTTAGCAGACGGCTCCACTTTCTCAGTTCTGAATGCTGTCTGTGTCTTAGCAGACGGCTCCACTTTCTCAGCACTGGCCTCCAGCATGAGCACTGCCGACCCCTGCTCCGGTCGAGCCCCCTTGCCCGCAGCCTACGCTGCAGTGAACGGAGCACTCCGGCTTCTCCGCCCGCACAGCCGCTGCGGCTCTGAGGAGGGGGCGGGTGAGGGGGTGGCGAGGGCCCGTGACAGTTCTGGGAAAGGGCAGGGCATTTAACAGTCACTGTGCCATTTCAAACAGCAGCTTTTTGACACGTAGATGATTTCTATATTGTTTTTATTTCAACTTTTGCACAAATGTGGTTCCTGTTGACAGTGGCTGAGAACAAGAGACTCACATCAAACCTGTGTGGTGGGGTGGGGGTGGGGTCACAGCATTTTGAAAAAGTGGAGATGGATTTGAACTTCTCCACTCCTCTAGGTGAGAAGCATGTAAAATCTGTTTTGTTTTGTTTTTTGTATTTTTCCGAAGTGAGAAGCGGGGAGGCAGACAGAGTCTTGCATGCACCTGACCAGGATCCACCCAGCATGCCCACCAGAGGGTGATGCTCTGCCCATCTGGGGCGTTGCTCTGTTGCGGCTGCAGCCATTCTAGCACCTGAGGTAGAGGCCACAGAGCCATCCTCAGCTCCCGGACCAAGTTTGCTCCAATGGAGCCTTGGCTGTGGGAGGGGAAGAAAGAGACAGAGAGGAAGGAGAGGGGGAGGGGTGGAGAAGCAGATGGGCGCTTCTCCTGTGTGCCCTGGCCAGGGATTGAACCCGGGACTTCCACATACCAGGCTGATGCTCTACAGCTGAGCAAACCAACCGGCCAGGGCTAAATCTTTTTGTTTTTTTTTTTTTACAGAGACTGAGTGAGAGTCAGAGAGAGGGATAGATAGGGACAGACAGACAGGAAGAGAGAGAGATGAGAAGCATCAATTATCAGTTTTTCATTGCACATTGCGACACCTTAGTTGTTCATTGATTGCTTTCTCATACGTGCCTTGACCGCAGGCCTTCAGCAGACCGAGTAACCCCTTGCTCAAGCCAGCAACCTTGGGTTCAAGCTGGTAAGCCTTGCTCAAACCAGATGCACCCATGCTTAAGCTGGCAACCTTGGGGTCTTGAACCTGGGTCCTCCACATCCCAGTCCGATGCTCTATCCACTGTGCCACTGCCTGGTCAAGCTCTTTTTGTTTCTTGAGGGTCATTTTGTTCTTAATGATTAAGATGAATTGACCCACAGACCATCTAGAAAGAGCTATTATCATTAGGAGAATGCTTTAGGGAACTTTCTCGGCTGACTACATTTTTCTATCCTTTAATACCGTGATGGTGAACCTTTTTATAAAAACCACCCACTTTTGTAGTGCTAGTCAACCTGGTCCCTCCCGCCCCCTAGTGGGCGTTCCAGCTCTCATGGCGGGCCAATCGCGGCTCTGTTTGGTTGCTCCGCCAACCGCCCAGGGTGGGTTTCCACAAGCAATAACCACACTGACAGCCGTTCCAGGTGTTTAATCAGGGGCTGCAAACTCAAAAATGTCAAGAGGCCTGGGCAGCTGGGTGGGGGGAACAGGGACACTGCACCCTCAGTGTGCAGACCCGGAAGACGCAGAGACAAGAACGGTGGCAGGGGTGACAGCGCCCAGAGGGGAGCCACTGGTCCGTTCAGGCAGCAAGGGCCCAGGGTTGCCAGTTCTGCCAAATTTTTCAAGAGGCACTCGAAACTCAGAATGCTTCATTTAAAAAATGTCCATTTTTATCATTTGGTCGATACAGTGGACAGGCCAAACAAAACAGATCCAGGGTTCTGGCTGGTCATTGGACCACTGAACTACATAAAATAAAATCATATCCACAGGTAGCCCAGCCCGATCCACCCAACCGAATTCAAAATTAAACCTCAGTTCTCATTTCCACTCAAAACACTGTCCCAGATATTCTTACAGGATGATCTACATTCTCTGCTCATACTACTTTTTTTGTTGTTGTTAAAAAAGTCCTTTTGGGAGCCAGGTGAGCTGGCTGCTTGGACCTCTTGCCTCTTACACAGAAGGGAGTGGCTGGCCACGTGACCTTTGCACTCACTCATGTACTGGTCACGCCCCCCCCCCCCCCCCCCCCCCCCGCCACGTGAGCAGGACAGAGCAGGACCCTTCTGGAGCGCCTGAGCACGCCCACCTGGGGACTGTCCCGCAAGGTCGTAACTCGAGATGGACAGAACACCTGACCTCCTACCCTATTCACAGCCTGCGTTTAATTAGGATATGTAGAGTCACCAAAAAATGAGTCATTTTTAGTTACCTGTAATTTGGAGAGATCGTCTGTGTAATTTTTGTCAGCTAAGGAATCGGATGATAGTAAGACATTAACCCATGGATAGATTAGGCCATAATGACTGCAGGCGTTTATCTAAAATATAAAAGAAATGAACATAAACAAAATTCAACAAGACAAGACGTTCTTCATCCGTTCCAGAAAGAGCAAGCAATCGGTAATCCCAGCGGCGTTGCAGAACGAAGTAGACACTTTCTTGGGAACGGGAAAAGCGGTCTTTTAGGATCTATTCCCCTGGGAAAAGTTTCAGCCTTCCTGCTTCTCGGTGAACAGATCAGCACTAAATACTTCCTCATACCTTAAAATATTCAAAGGAGGTACTTTCCAGCAAAAAAAGAAAAGAAAGAAAGAAAGCAACAGTACTTTTAAGCTAATACTCAAAAAGTTAACAGTACTACTACTAGAAGGAATTTTTTTATTTCTACCACCTTCCTTGGGAAACAAATCCGCTCCTGTAAATGCTCAAGGCAGTTCCCACAGAGCAGCGCTGTGTGAAGAAGCTGGTGGCTCTCCGGGCAAGCTGGGGCCCCCTGAGAGCCGGGGGGTGGACGGAGCAGGGCAGACAGGCTGGCAGCAGTGGGGAGGGCTCCATCAGGCCCAGAGCCGCTGACGGGACAGGGTGGTCTGAGACATCTGTGTTCGTGTTCCCCTTCCTGACCGCCCCGAGGAAGCCCCTTCCCTCAGGCGAGGGCTGCTGATGTCCCACTGCCAGTCAGTAACACAGGAGCAGCGTGGGCACGCTTCGGAATATCAAGTTTTTTAAAGCGTGTGCAGCTTCACTCATGGACAAGTTTTTGTCTTTGCTTGTTTTAAGCGAGAGGAGGAGGAGAGGGAGAGAGACAGGCTCCCGCATGAGAGAGAGAGAGAAAGAGACGGGTTCCCACATGCACCCCGACTGGGATCCACCTAGCAACTCCAGTTTGGGGCCAGTGCTTGGACCAACCAAGCTGTCCTCCACAGCTGGGGCTTGACACTCAAGACCAACTGAGCCACTGGCTGCCAGAGGGGAAAAGGGAGAGAAAGGGGGGGGGGGGGAGCAGAGAAGCAGATGGTTGCTTCTCCTGTGTGCCCTGACCGGGAAGTGAACCCAGGATGTCTGCACTCCCGGCCAACATCCACTGAGCGAACCGGCCGGGGCTAAAAAGTTTGTAAGTGTATTTTTAACTCCTGATTTTAAAAAAAAGATATCTGATCATATAAATTAGGTTTGACTCAAAGCCATGAAAAAGAGGAAGGTACCTTACTGTAACGTGTAACAGATCATCCCGTGCTCTTACCAGGTCCTTCGACGTTCGCAGCGGCGTGGTGTCCGGGGGCTGCCTGGTCGACAGCCTCCAGGTGTACTGGGACGTGAGCTTGGAGAAGAGGCCCTGCAGGAGCACCTCCGGGACACGCGCCGCCAGCTGGGCTTCCCAGAAGTCCACCAGGAGCTGCGGGGCCGCGCCTCCATCCTGCCCGCAGAGCACCTGGGACACAGCGGAACGAGCCCCAGCCCCCGATGGACAGACAGCACGGCTCACGGTACCGCTGTCTGAGCAGCAAGCACTCCGCCGTGTGGCCACGCCCTTAGTAAGTCAGGAGCGTGAGTGCCACGGAGAAGCCGGCGTAGGCGTTTTAACAGGAAACCGGTTCTACCTTGCGTGAATGGAACTTCTCTAGATGTATTCTTTTCATCTATACTTGTATACATCAGTTATGTCTAAGTTTGTTTGGTTTTTTTCAATAAACAAATGAAAACTCACTTCTCTTATTCTACTCCATGCCCCCCCCCCCGCCCGCCTGCCATCACCACCACCACCAATTTCATCAGGACATCCAGAACAATGGACGTTTTCAAAGTGACAGACCTTAAAGAAGGAATCTGCTTCTTCAATGCCGATCCTGTTGTTCTTCTGCAAGCCCAGGACGGCACCGACCAGCAAGCCGGGCTGAGTCTCCTTCAAGTGAACGGCAAGCTCGGTTGGAACTATCTGTCCCTTCTGCTGAATCAACAGCCGAGGTTCAAGAATAAAGCCACATACCAACTTCATCTTAAGATTAAAAACAAAAAAAAATAGGAATAAAATGTACTTTGTATGACATCTTGGAAATACATGCTAGTACAGTCAACATGAATAATTAATTAAGCTACTAATAACCTCAACCTTTTTCTTTTAACGACAAAGATCAGTCCTTACTCTAAGAAGGACATCCTTGTTAACCGTCTTCATGGAAGTTACTAATATTTAATTCAGCATCAAGATGCCCTGTTTTTAGAGAGAGCTTTACATTTCACAATACTATTAAGCTTTCCCAAAATTATGGGAAGAAAGTTCATCTTTCTAGAATGCCACTCTTCCAAGCAGAGGACAGCTCAATGATGACTTGTTTTTCCCGTCATGACAAAATATCATTTGTCCCGCAATAAAGCACGCCTGCTCTTCTCGTTTTGGAAACTGAAGTCACACTGCGGGCCTGTGACCACCGTCGGGCAGTAACACAGCAGTGCAGGGCGTGTGACCACCGTCGGGCAGTAACACAACAGGGCAGGGCGTGTGACCACCGTCGGGCAGTAACACAACAGGGCAGGGCGTGTGACCACCGTCGGGCAGTAACACAACAGCGCAGGGCGTGTGACCACCGTCGGGCAGTAACACAACAGTGCAGGGCGTGTGACCACCGTCGGGCAGTAGTAACACAACAGCGCAGGGCGTGTGACCACCGTCGGGCAGTAACACAACAGTGCAGGGCGTGTGACCACCGTCGGGCAGTAACACAACAGAGCAGGGCGTGTGACCACCGTCGGGCAGTAACACAACAGTGCAGGGCGTGTGACCACCGTCGGGCAGTAGTAACACAACAGTGCAGGGCGTGTGACCACCGTCGGGCAGTAACACAACAGAGCAGGGCGTGTGACCACCGTCGGGCAGTAACACAACAGTGCAGGGCCTGTGACCACCGTCGGGCAGTAACACAACAGTGCAGGGCGTGTGACCACCGTCGGGCAGTAACACAACAGTGCAGGGCCTGTGACCACCGTCGGGCAGTAACACAACAGTGCAGGGCGTGTGACCACCGTCGGGCAGTAACACAACAGTGCAGGGCGTGTGACCACCGTCGGGCAGTAACACAACAGTGCAGGGCGTGTGACCACCGTCGGGCAGTAACACAACAGTGCAGGGCGTGTGACCACCGTCGGGCAGTAACACAGCAGTGCAGGGCGTGTGACCTCCGTCGGGCAGTAACACAGCAGTGCAGGGCGTGTGACCACCGTCGGGCAGTAACACAGCAGCGCAGGGCGTGTGACCACCGTCGGGCAGTAACACAACAGTGCAGGGCGTGTGACCACCGTCGGGCAGTAACACAACAGTGCAGGGCGTGTGACCACCGTCGGGCAGTAACACAGCAGCGCAGGGCGTGTGACCACCGTCGGGCAGTAACACAGCAGTGCAGGGCGTGTGACCTCCGTCGGGCAGTAACACAACAGTGCAGGGCGTGTGACCACCGTCGGGCAGTAACACAGCAGCGCAGGGCGTGTGACCACCGTCGGGCAGTAACACAGCAGCGCAGGGCGTGTGACCACCGTCGGGCAGTAACACAGCAGTGCAGGGCGTGTGACCACCGTCGGGCAGTAACACAGCAGTGCAGGGCGTGTGACCACCGTCGGGCAGTAACACAGCAGCGCAGGGCGTGTGACCACCGTCGGGCAGTAACACAGCAGCGCAGGGCGTGTGACCACAGTCGGGCAGTAACACAACAGCGCAGGGCGTGTGACCACCGTCGGGCAGTAACACAGCAGTGCAGGGCGTGTGACCACCGTCGGGCAGTAACACAGCAGCGCAGGGCGTGTGACCACCGTCGGGCAGTAACACAGCAGTGCAGGGCGTGTGACCACCGTCGGGCAGTAACACAACAGGGCAGGGCGTGTGACCACCGTCGGGCAGTAACACAACAGCGCAGGGCGTGTGACCACCGTCGGGCAGTAACACAACAGCGCAGGGCGTGTGACCACCGTCGGGCAGTAACACAACAGCGCAGGGCGTGTGACCACCGTCGGGCAGTAACACAACAGCGCAGGGCCTGTGACCACCGTCGGGCAGTAACACAACAGCGCAGGGCCTGTGACCACCGTCGGGCAGTAACACAACAGAGCAGGGCGTGTGACCACCGTCGGGCAGTAACACAACAGAGCAGGGCGTGTGACCACCGTCGGGCAGTAACACAACAGTGCAGGGCGTGTGACCACCGTCGGGCAGTAACACAACAGTGCAGGGCGTGTGACCACCGTCGGGCAGTAACACAACAGGGCAGGGCCTGTGACCACCGTCGGGCAGTAACACAACAGTGCAGGGCCTGTGACCACCGTCGGGCAGTAACACAACAGAGCAGGAGTGCGGGATCGGCGCCCGACGGCCTGCTCTCGGTCTGGGCTCACCGGCCC
This sequence comes from Saccopteryx leptura, assembly GCF_036850995.1. NCBI lineage: Eukaryota > Metazoa > Chordata > Mammalia > Chiroptera > Emballonuridae > Saccopteryx > Saccopteryx leptura. The sequence goes on along the minus strand of NC_089510.1, from coordinate 7,032,606 downwards.
CCAGCAGCGCGGTCCTGAACAAGTTTCTTCACCTCTCCTCGCCTTCCTTCCCTCGCCGGCAGCATCTACCTTACAGCACTGTCGCAACGATTAAATCGGGGAACGTATGCCAGGGGCCCTGACTACCCCTGGGACATACCGAGTTCTCGACTCATGTCACCCCTTCATTTCTTCCCCCAGCAATGAACATCTTTGCCTCATGCCCCTTTTCTTTGCTACACCATTCAGATGCCCAACCCTCCACCCAGTCCTTGGTGATCTCCCTAAGAGCAGGCTGTTGCTGCAGCCCCTGGACTCCCGGGGTCCCCGTGCCTCGCCTGCTGTACTGGAAAGCACTTCCCGCTCCCGGTGGGCAGACGGTGCCCTTCTGCCGACCTCCCAGTGGGCAGGCCGTGCCCTCAGCCGACCTCCCAGGGGGCAGGCCCTGCCCTCCTGCCGACCGTCGGCTCGGGAGGGCTCTGTGCTCCCCGTGCTCTGAGCCCACCTGACACTCAGCTGAAAGGGCTCTGGACACCCACTGCTGCCTTTTATCATTTTCCTTTTTCATTCGCGAAACCCACAGCCCACGCACGTCCACTCTGGATCACTTCCCTTCTAATATCAAACTGATTTGTTTATTTTTTTTTTACAACTAAGAACAAAATGAGCTAGACAGAAGCCAGAGGAAAGCTGACCACCTGAGGACTACCGGGCCCCTGTTCAGGCTGCTGCTGGAACAAGGCAGAGCCCGTACCTCCGGGTGGCTTTCCATTTCCCTTCTGTACATGTCACGGTCTCCCATTCTCAGAGCCATCGCTGCCTTGGTCAGTGTGACTAAGACTGACGAGAACCCGGAAGTGTCCAGTGTCCGTAGGTAGCTCAGGGCGGTGTGAGGGTCGATGCTCCTCATGGCAGGGCTGCAGAGGACGTGGGGCAGCTGCTTCGGCTCGGCCGCGTGGAACATCTGGGCCACCTTCTCGGCCAAGTCCTTCGGGGGAGCGTGGACGAGCAGTAAGAGGTCCGCCAGCCAACAGGGAGCAACAGAATCAGGAATAAAAAAGAAAGGGAAGAAGCCAAGATAACAACCTTCCAGTTAAAATAAAATGAAAGCATTACGTTTCAATGGACAAAGACAGAGTTGGTCCTGGCAGGTTCGCTCAGTGGTAAAGCTTCAGCCCGGTGGTATGGAAGTCCCAGGTTTGATTCTCAGTCAGGGCACACAGGAGAAGCACCCATCTGCTTCTCCACTCCTCCTCCTCCCCCTTCTCTCTCTCTCTCTCTCTCTCTCTCCACCTCCCACAGACATGGCTCAACTGATTTGAGCACATCAGCCCAGGCACTGAGGATGGCTCCCGGGAGCCTCCACTTCAGGTGCTAAAAATAGCTGGGTTGCAAGTATGGTCCCAGATGGGCAGAGCATCCAGACAGGGGGTTGCTGGATTTGTCCCAGCTCAGGGTGCATGTGGGAGTCTGTCTCTCTATCTCCCATCCTCTCAATTTGGAAAAGGAAAAAAAACTAGACAGAATTAATGGTGGTGATAATATAGAAATCTCAGATGACCTGCAGTAATCTTTTTGACAAGTTAAAATGAAAATGAAGCAGTGAAAATATGTACCAAATTGTGGCCAGCACTTCTAACGTTTGTTGTTGGGTTTTTTTTTTTAAGTGAGAGAAGGGAATACAGAGAGTCAGACCCCCACATGCGCCCCGACCAGGATCCACCTGGCAACCCCCGTCTGGGGCCGAGGCTTGATTCAAACGAGCTAGCTGTCTTCAGCACCTGGGGTCATTGCTACAACCGAGCAAATGTCTGTGGGAGGAGAAGAGAGCGAGAAGGGGGGAGAGGGAGGAGGAGAGAAGCAGATGGTTGCTTCTCATGTGTGCCCTGAATGGACATCGAGCCCGGGACGTCCACATGCCAGGCTAATAATGCTCTATCCACTGAGCCAGCCAGGTAGGCCCAGCACTTCTAATTCTAACAAGTGTTCAGAAGAAGAAAATAAATATTGGATTAAGTTAATCCAATAAATACTGGAAAAGTCCATTATAAAAAATTATATAGCTTAGTACAAAATATACTTCTTATTGGGGGTAATTTAGGATAAAATTTCATTTCTCTCAAAATCTTAAAACACTTGGTATCACACTAACTTTGCATATCTGTATTCATCTCTTTTTTAAAATAAAACACAACGGGCTCAAAATAATTCTTAATGATGTGTTCCGGTCACCAGGCCAGGCTATTGTAAGCGATGCTTTGGACATGTAGAGTGGGTGACCGGGCCCATGGAGGGGGCTGCCCATGAGGAAGGGGGGCTGCCCACGAGGAGGGGGGCTGCCCACGAGGAGGGGGGCTGCCCACGAGGAGGGAGGCAGGCCCACGTTCTGCGTCACTCCCCTGAGGACGAGCAGCTGGTACGCTGGGCAGGTCACTCAATCACAGTGGACCGCATCACCCCGTCCATATAATGAGAAAGAACGAGAAGATGATTATAAGTTCCGTTCCAAGCTGTAATTCCACAAGTATTAAAGAAGAAAGGGGCGCACTGGTTACCTTTTTTTAGGAAAAGAAACGATAAACTGCTCACCAAAATGGGGATATTTCAAAGTGAATAGGAAGCGATTAAATATCCCCTCTGTTTTATGAGTGGCATATTATCAAAGAAACATATTTGGAAGTTGGCTTCGAAACAGTGTGACCTAAAATAAACAGCTGACACGAACAGTTAACAACAACAACAACAAAAAAGATGAGCCGTAATAGAAAACTATATGCACTTCACTTAATTCTTCATCCAGGTTTTCGTAGAGAGAATGGCTAACGTAAAAGATCAGTCCCCTCTCGTATCTCTGCGATCCGTCCTCAGCGGCCCAGTCCACTCGAGCCAGAACTTCGGCCATAGACAGACCGGACATCTTGTAGTAGGGCAGGGCCAGGTGGGACTCCTGGGTGTCAAGCCTGAAGGAAGGGAAGCAGAGAAGCCTCAGACCTGCCATCTGTAAACCAGGACAGCGATCACATCTGATAATAAAAACGGAGCATGCTCTCCAGATGACATTAAATCTTAAACACTTCCTCCTGTCCTTAGTAAAGCTGAAATGAACTCTTAGGTCTCATTCTGCGAAGTCATTCTACTTAACATAGCTCTTTCTCCTTGCTCATGGTAAAAATAGAAAAAAAAATTCATTAAGTGAATTTCATTTTCATAACGTGGCTCCAAAAGAATGTTTACATGGAAGGAACGTCTGTTATATTAATTTATAATCATTCCCACGGGTCAAGTAAGCCTTTGAAACAATCATATACAAAACAATGTGTCAACGTCGTCCTCGGAAATAAAAATCACCGTTTGTGCCTTTCCTTTTCTGACATCATAGAAGCACTGACGACTCAGATGAAAACCCCAGACCGTCCAGTGGGCATGTCTCCCTTAGAGCCAACGGGGAATAAACTAGTAACACAGCTATCTCGGGGATCTTCGCTGGTCATGCTCCCCCCCCCCTCCATCGTCCCCACCACATCCTCACCTCAAGGCATGAAGAGAAACTTCAGATTCACACAGTATAAGTGGTGGGAGACTCATGAGTGGAAGACGCACTGCTCCTTTAATGAACTGTACCTACCTGAAGGCGGGCACACTCCCCTGCGAGTCTCTGAGCTTGGCACAATACCTGGCACCCAGCACGTGCTCAGCAAACGCGCGCGCAATAAATAAATAAGTGAATGAGCCGCCTCCCCTCACTGGACCCCTACCGAGCCGGGACCAATCAGAGACAGAAAAGCTAGCAAGGTGGACACCCGCAGCTCAGGACGTCTTGTCTAACAAGCCTCCATGAAGCACCACCCACCTGCTGTAGCAGTCCCCAAGGTGCCCACAGCTGTCCTTGAACGCTTCCAGAAGCTCTGCCTCCTCTCCCGGGTCCAGCTCGGCGTCCAGCAGGGCGGCGCGCACGAGCAGGTGGGCCTCGCTCAGCAGGTGGATGCAGCTCTGGGTCTTTGTGGTCTTGTACGCGGTGCTGTACTCCACCTAGAGCAGAACCGGTGTTGCGGTACGAGGACTCCTAAAAGCTCCCCAGTGCTTACGACTGTCTGTGTATTCTGTGAGGCAAGTTAATATGTGGACACGCTAAGTCCTAAGAAATAAAAAGTGGTCATTAACCATTCTGACCACGCCAAGCTTAAGGGTCCCCGCCCCACAACCGCCCCGAATCTGTGAGCCGGTTTTGCACACACACTTGTACAAAAACAGCGCTCGTCGTTAGAGAAGGGACACAGGATGCTGTAATATAATACTAACAACAGTGCCAACTTGGCAATAAAGCTAGTGAGCATGGCTGAAATGTTAGCTTTGTTTTAAAAAAGCTCTATGCTTTAAGTCTTTTGTGGAGTCAGACTGAGTACCCCTTCTTTTAGTCTCCGTTGGTGAATTCAGATTCTGCATCTATTTCTGTAAATGCACTGGGGCTGATAAAAACAGTCACTGGCTCTCTGAGCTGACCTGTGTTCTCGGTAGGCAGATCGCCTGGTCCTAGCGGAAGTCTGAGAGTCTCCACTAAGCAGAACTACAAAGAGCAGAGCTGCTGCACTTACTGGTAGTAAGGTGCCAGGGACACATCCGGCAACACCTTGACCAGACTGATCAAAATTAACCCGGCGGAGAGAGGCAGATGGCTCTCCTGCACCTCGTGCTGCCACTGCCCCCCAAAAAACACACTCCACACCACTGCGTCCACGCAGTATTCTGGCCAAGAGGAGTATCTAAGCTAAGCATGAAAGAAGTTTAAAAGGTGGAAAGGGGAAAGCATATTTTTGAAAAATGTGTATATCATAAAAAGCAAAGAAAGGCTGTGACCTGTTCCAGACTGAAGGAGGCTGCAGACACGGCAAGTCCACGCCCTGATGCCAGAGTGGACCCTGGCGGGAGTGGGGCAGTCTACCAGACCAGGACGGGGTCAAGTGTCAAAAACTGAATGTGAACCACAGATGGGCTGTGTCGATGTCAAATTCCGCAGCATGTGACCGCCCTGGGGCTATATGCAAATACCCTGATTCTCAGGAAACAGACACTGAGGTATTCAGCCTTAGAGTATGACCCATGCCATTTGTTTTCCAAAGGACCAGGACATAACGTGTGTGTTTGTGTGTAGAAAGTGCAAGAGTGCAAAGAGAGAGAGGCAGGGAGGGAGGGAGAAAGAGAAGAAGGGCGGAAGAGAAGGAGAGAAGGAGAGAAGGAGAGAGGGGCGGAGGGGGAGAGGGGGAGGAAAAGAGGAAGGAAGAGAGGAAGGGAGGGAGAAAGAGAAGAAGGGAAGAAGAGAAGGAGAGAAGGATAGAAGGAGAGAGGGGGAGGGGGGAGGGGGGAGGAAAAGAGGAAGAAAGAGAGGAAGGGAGGGAGAAAGGGAAGGAGAAAGAGGAGAAAAGGAGGGAAAAAGGGAGGGAGGGAGGTAGAAAGGAAGAAAGGGAGGAAGGGAGGGAGAAAGGGAAAGAGGGAGGAGGGAGAGAGAGGGAGAGAGGCAAAAGGGGTTATGTGTTGACCGAGAGTAAACCTGTGTGGGCATACAGGGTTTAATTGTACTGTTCTTATTCTTGCAACTTTTCTGTAGGTTGGAAATCAATTAGTTCAAAATAAAGAGTTTTTTAAAAATGCCAGGGATGAGCTGGCGCCTGTCACTTTTAGAAAAGGAGCAAGAATGCCCACCCAGGGCCCTACTCACAGGACCACGCTCTAGACGCTGCAGGGCCCAGGGACACCTGCTGATGTTTCAGACCCACCGAGTGGAACAGGATAAATGATCTAAGGTTTCTCTCAGCTCCATGTCCTGGCTCTCTCTGCTAGGGATCAAAGTAAAGGTCAAAGGCTATTTATATCCAGACTGCTCAATCAATCCTTGTGGAAGGACGGTAGGAATAGAGTCTCATTTTAGTGAAGGGAATTTCTCCTGCCTCCTCAGATGCCAGGAGCTGGGAAGACGTAGTAAGACACCCCCCCCCCTCGCCCCCCGGCAGACAGAGCGCTGGTCTGGGCGGGATGCTGAACGTAAGGTCATTTGGGGGCATCCGCTCCACTCTGTATCTCCATAGGTAAGAATGAGAAGTCGGAGAGAAGTACCATTTCTCTGTACAGCTGCACTGGCGAGATGGTATTCACAATATACAAACTCCACCCAGCCTCAGCTGCAGGGGGCGTTCTCTGCTTGTTAGTGCCGGTACCTTGTCTGGAACTAAAAGCAAAACAAAGGACAAGAACTGTGAGAGAAGACATGTTATTAATTCATAAACGGCCACTTGAAATGGCAAATAGGAATACTTGACACCTAGAAGAACATAACCATGAAATCACTTTCATTTAGTATTTCCTTCAGTAATAACTGTCCAGTCGAGCTTCACAGAGTATTATCTGGTCACAATGCCACCCACGCAGGCCATGGCTTTGAAGAGTCTAGAACTCAGGAACTGGTACGACCATCCCCAGTTCCGATCCACCCCTCCGGCAGTCTCCCTCAGGCAGAAAGCTCACAGGTCAGGCAGGAGCCCTCACAGGGAAGAGAGGCTGGGCCGTGGGCAGCCCTGTGCCCGGGGTCCCTCCTGCGCGTGGCCTTCGTGAGTCCCGCAGACGCTGCGACAGAGCAGGGATCCCGACACGCCCGCTGGTGGGACGCGTGGGATACACATGGGACACACATGGAACACACACGGGACACACACAGGACACACACAGGACACACACGGAACACACGCGGAACACACACGGGACACACACAGAACTGCAAGTCTGCCCACAGCACGGTGCTCGCTCCTGCTTTCACCACGTGGTCCACACACACTTTGTAACATAGACCTTGGACCAAACAAATTTTCAAATAAACCAGAATTTTTAAAAAACCTTTTAAAAGACCTAATACTTGACAGATGTCAAATGTGCAAGATGACAAGTTGCTTTCCCCCTCGTGGGAAGCTTTTGAGACCAGATGGACCGCTCTGCGCGCTGTCTACAGGATCACCTAACCGAGTCAGCCTCCTTGTCCGATCGGTGGGACAAGGATAGGCACGAGCAATTCAAAAAGCAAAACTCACATTAAAAAGAAAAACCAAAGTCCAGCCTGACATACGTTACGTCTCTTCCTCCAAAACAGGCTTCTTAACGTCCTTCAGTTTTCCACAGAGAGGTGTTCAAATTAGGGCACATTCCCTACCAATGAGCTCACAGTACAGAAAACATCAAGCTTGGCCCTGGCCGGTTGGCTCAGTGGTAGAGCGTCGGCCTGGTGTGCAGGAGTCCCAGGTTCGATTCCTGGCCAGGGTACACAGGAGAAGCGCCCATCTGCTTCTCCACCCCTCCCCCTCTCCTTCCTCTCTGTCTCTCCCTTCCCCTCCCGCAGCCAAGGCTCCATTGGAGCAAAGATGGCCCGGGCGCTGGGGATGGCTCTGTGGCCTCTGCCTCAGGCGCTAGCATGGCTCTGGATGCAACAGAGAGACGCCCCAGAGGGGCAGAACATCGCCCCCTGGTGGGCATGCTGGGTAGATCCCAGTGGGGCGCATGCGGGAGTCTGTCTGACTGCCTCCCCGTTTCCAGCTTCAGAAAAATGAAAAAAAATAAATAAAAAATAAACATCAAGCAGAAGAGACAGCTAGTCGGAAATCAAGCCTTCGGTTCTAAACAACGCGGACGCAGGGAACAGAAGTGTCAGCCAGGGGGTCAGGGCCACCCAACTGCAATTCCATGTTAAGGTAGATCAGCACATCTCTATAGATCATAAATGTGATTCAAAGCAAGAAATAAATACAGTGTTAATTTCTTTTGGATTGAAATTCCAGAAAATAATCTTTGAATAAAAAGCGCAACCACTGAAAGGTCCCCAGAAGAAAAACACGTAGCAAGAGGTCAGTTAGTTTGGGTTAGCCCTGGCGGCCCCGTCTTTCCCGCTCATTACACAGGAAAGCACACCCTTCGTAGCTTCTTCGTTAAAATACCAGATTTTTATTGAAACTATTTTATAATTCATATTCTCTTAAAGGTTCCCAGGTCAACTATAAAGGCTATTACAGACATCATTAAGACCTTATCGTCTATCTCTGGGAAAAGAACACCATAGAAAAGCCTCCTCACAATTCAAAGTTTTGATTAAAAAAAAATAATAACCATTAAAGCAGGGGTCCCCCAACTACGGCCCGCGGGCCGCATGCGGTCCCCTGAAGCCATTTATCCGGCCCCCGCCGCACTTCTGGAAGGGGCACCTCTTTCATTGGTGGTCAGTGAGACGAGCATTGTTCCCAATGAAATACTGGTCAGTTTGTTTATTTAAATCTACTTGTTCTTTATTTTAAATATTATATTTGTTCCCGTTTTGTTTTTTTACTTTAAAATAAGATATGTGCAGTGTGCATAGGAATTTGTTCATAGTTTTTTTTATAGTCCGGCCCTCCAATGGTCTGGGGGACAGTGAACTGGCCCCCTGTGTAAAAAGTTTGGGGACCCCTGCATTAAAGTAAGATACACAGGAAATACACCACATAACAATTCAGTCCGGGGACCGTGGCGGGAGTACCGGGGGCAGGGGGTGCTTACAGGAGCCGCCTGGGGGACTCTCTTCTGTCTGGAAGAGGCTCCGGGTCCGCCTTGGTCAGAAGGATGATGTGGTCCTTAAAGTGGCAGATGGCCTTCAAGCCTATGAAAAGCTGCATTCTTAGAGCACAGACGTCCATGCTGACAGGCGGGCAAGCCTAGGAAAGGAGAAAATCACAGATATAACCAAGGAATAAAGGAACGTGAACTTTAATCTTCAAAAATCCATCTGTTTATCTGATAAAGTCTCTCTCCTGCTCCAGCCCCACCATTTAAAAAACCCCTCAAATTCCTATTCCTAATCAGAGTGAGGAGGAGGATATCCGAGCTAAACTTATGAAACCAACTATTTCATATGTGCCTGCCAGAGAGCTACTCTTTCTGAACGAGGTCTGAAAGTGGGTGACCGTGAGGCCCCTCACGGTTGTGGGGACTCCCCAGGGCTCCCGGAGGGCTGCCACCCAGGGAAACCCCACTACCGGTGGGCTGGCTTGGGGGGACGCCCAAATGGAGTGTCTGGACAAAAGGAGATACTGCAGAAGGACATTCCACTGCACAGAGAGATACACAGAATCTGGGTAGACAGCTGTGCAGGACAGAAATGCCTGAGTGTTCAGACGGCCCCTGGCTCTTAGGTCCTACAGGGCTGACAGGCGGGGGTACGGCAGGTGCACTGAGGGAAGCAGCCCCCGTCCCTGCAGGGGGCACCAAGTCAGCTCTCTGGGTGCTCACACCACGACGCTGCCAGGCCCAGGCCTGCTCCTCCTAACACTGCCACCATTCAGAGGTCATCTTCCTCGTCCCTTTGTACACCATGCCTGGAGCACTTCTACCTGTCTTTTCTTTTGTCTTTTCCAAGTGAGAGGAGGTGAGACAGAGAGACAGACTCCTGCATGAGCCTGGACTGGGATCCACCTGACAACCCCTGTCTGGGGCGATGCCCTGCCCATCTGGGGCCATCCATGCTAACAACCGAGCTATTTTTAGCACCTGAGGTGGAGGCTCAACAGAGCCATCCTCAGCACGCAGGGCCGATGTGCTAGAATCAATCAAGCCACGGCTTCGGGAGAGGAAGAGAGAGAGAGAGACTGAGAAGGGGGAGGGGTGGAGAAGCAGAGGGCGTTTCTCCTGTGTGCCCTGACTGGAAACTGAACGCGGGATGTCCACATGCCGGGCCAACCCTCTACCACTGAGCCCACCGGCCAGGGCCTACATTTTCATTGCTAAGAATAGACAGCTGGTCCTGGCTGGAGCTAAGGAGCAGGAACCTCAGAGGAAGGGGAGAGAAAGGTCCGGGCATGGTGGGCCAGACTCCGAGGCTGTGCGATCTTCCTCCGACCGCAGCTCCCAGAGCCCGAGTCCCAAGTGGGGCCTGACGACCGTGCACTCCCGTGGGCGGCACCCAGGACGTCGCAGGGAAGGGGGCCTCGAGGAAAGGCCATCCCCACCTTCCCTCTGGGCCACGTTCAAGGACGGGGGTCGGGGCAGCATCCTCTCCAGCTACCCGCCTCTCCTCCCTCCTCCCTCCTCCCTCCTCCCTCCCCTCCCTGGTTCCCTCCTGGCTGTGAGTCTCTGAGACGACCTGACGTTAAGGTTTATTTTTTTTATTTTTATTTTTTATTTTTTTTGTATTTTTCTGAAGCTGGAAACGGGGAGAGACAGTCAGACAGACTCCCGCATGCGCCCGACTGGGATCCACCCAGCACGCCCACCAGGGGCGACGCTCTGCCCACCAGGGGGCGATGCTCTGCCCCTCCGGGGCGTCGCTCTGTTACGACCAGAGCCACTCTAGCGCCTGGGGCAGAGGCCAAGGAGCCATCCCCAGCGCCTGGGCCATCTTTGCTCCAATGGAGCCTTGGCTGCGGGAGGGGAAGAGAGAGACAGAGAGGAAGGAGAGGGGGAGGGGTGGAGAAGCAGATGGGCGCTTCTCCTGTGTGCCCTGGCCGGGAATCGAACCCGGGACTTCTGCACGCCAGGCCGACGCTCTACTACTGAGCCAACCCCTCAATCCGCTACATACCCCTCCCTCCACCAGCACCACCTGGGTAAGCCTGGGTCTCTCTGAGGGCTCCTGCTTGCTTTTAAAGGCACAGTGTGGGGAGAAGAAAGGGACAAAAAGCCATCAGCATGCGGTGTCTACTAGGGAAATAACCTTTATTGTTAAAATAATCCCCGGAAGAGGCTCCGTGTGTAACGGAACCACAGACGGAAGGACAAGGGGAGCTGTGACTCTGGCCTCCCTGAGGCTGCAGGTGGCAGTCACCCTGGTCAGCAGCAAGGAGGATACTGGCAGGTGACCGCGGAAAAGGAGACCGACACCTCAGGGCCTGTAAGATGCTACCACACAGCCTCATCCGGGCGACAGTGACGATGGTAGGGTAGCCCGGCCACAGCGAGCACGTCAGAGGGCTGCTTAGTGGCGTGACCATCACCACTGAACACTTCTTCTTCCAGGAAGAGGCGTTCTGCGTACCTTTGTTTGCGACAGACATAAACTCACTTGTGAAATTTGGGGGTTTCCTGCAGCCTGTATCTTCACAACATGCATCCACTCAAGTAGCGTTTATGTCAGAGGTGAAGTATCATGTGACGACTATTAAAACGATCGGTATTTATTTATTTTAGATTTTATCTAGTCTGACCAGGCGGTGGCGCAGTGAATAGAGCGTCGGATTGGGATGCAGAGGACCCAGGTTCAAGACCCCGAGGTTGCCAGCTTGAGCACCAAAAAACATTTGCTTTGAGCAAAAGCTCACCAGCTTGGACCCAAGGTAGCTGGCTTGAGCAAGGGGTTACTCGGTCTGCTGAAGGCCCGCGGTCAAGGCACATATGAGAAAGCAATCAATGAACAACTAAGGTGTTGCAATGCGCAATGAAAAACTAATGATTGATGCTTCTCATCTCTCTCCATTCCTGTCTGTCTGTCCCTGTCTATCCCTCTCTCTGACTCTCTGTCTCAGGAAAAAAAAAAAAAAGAAAAGATTTTATCTATTTACTTCTGAGAGAGGAAAGAGAAAGAAAGAAGAGGAGGAGCAAGAGGCATCAACTCCCATATGTGCCTTGACCAGGCAAGCCCAGGGTTTTGAACCCGCGACCTCAGCGTTCCAGGTGGACGCTTTATCCACTGCAGCACCACAGGTTAGGCCGATCAGTATTTTTTAAGCACAGAAATTCAAGGTCAGAAAATACAGAATTTCACCATAAACTGCCTGTGTTTATTTTGTGGTCAAGAGCTTTTCAGAGACTAAGCATCCTAAAAATGAGGTTATTGATCTAACATCTCCATTAACTCTTAGGTTTAGTCTACAGAAACACAAGGAGTTGCTGAAAGCTTGTAAAAGAACAAAAGAATTTACAGGCAGACCTGATAACAATGTAAAGAAATTATTTTAATGCACTTAATTCAGTTTTGTGTTTTCGAATATACTCATTTCTGAACTGCTTCATTAATACCTATAAATAATTGCCACCAATATTCCGTTAAAAAAATAAAGTGGTAGTTTACTGTGGTTGGGAGGTTCTCTCTGAAGCTACAGGATACACGTTCTCTACGAAACTCTTAAAACTACGCACGATCCCCCCAAATTGTAAGTGAAATGTTTTCAAGATAATCTTAAATACTGTCATCTAAACCATGAATCGAAACAGGCTTGCTATTTTACATTCAAAAGTTCTCTTCCAATGAACAGGACCCCAAGACCTGAGCTGGCCCCTCGCTCGGGCCCGAGAGCGAGTCTGCCGGCATTCACACGTCCCTCTGCGGCCCTGCGGCGGTGTTGGCGCCGTCACCAGCCAGTTCTGACCTTCAGGGTGGAGTCCACGTAGGGGTCCTCCTCACGGGCCGCCGCCGCGCTGCACCGCACCGTGAAGCACTGCAGGTTGTTACTGGGAAGAGGAGAGAGGGCTCTGAGCACGGCGGACGCCCACGCCGCATGCCCACAGCGGGGAGAAGACGCAAGTGTTTGTCGAGTGCTTCTCACCAAGGAGAGCACCTCGGAACCTGAGAGAGTGGTTTTTAAAACATAACCGGCCTGACCAGGCGGTGGCGCAGTGGATAGAGCGTCGGACTGGGATGCAGAGGACCCAGGTTCAAGACCCCGAGGTCGCCAGCTTCAGTGCGGGCTCATCTGGTTTGAGGAAAAAGCCCACAAGCCTGAACCCAAGGTTGCTGGCTCGAGCAAGGGGTTACTCAGTCTGCTGAAGGCCCACGGTCAAGGCACATATGAGAAAGCAATCAATGAACAACTAAGGTGTTGCAACGCGCAATGAAGAACTAATGATTGATGCTTCTCATCTCTCTCCATTCCTGTCTGTCTGTCCCTGTCTATCCCTCTCTCTGACTCACTCTCCATCTCTGTAAAAAAAAAAAAAAAAAGAAATTAAAAAAAAAAACAAAAACTATTGAATCGTAACCTCTAGGGGCTGAATCCAGACCCGTGTGCTTCTACAGAGTCCTACGCGTGCCCCTGGCACACTCCTGGTTGAGACCGTGGGTCGGGTCAATGCCCTCACTTGACAGATAAATGTTGCGCCCGGGATCAGTCCAAGGTACAGAGAGCTCACTATCAAAGCCAAATTAGAACCTGAATTCTCTTGGCCTGACCTGTGGTGGCGCAGTGGATAAAGCATCAACCTGGAAATGCTGAGGTCGCCGGTTCGAAACCCTGGGCTTGCCTAGTCAAGGCACATATGGGAGTTGATGCTTCCATCTCCTCCCCCCTTCTCTCTCTCTGTCTCTCTCTCTTCTCTCTCTCTCCTCTCTAAAATGAATAAATAAAATAAAAATTAAAAAAAAAAAAAAGAACCTGAATTCTTGACTGTCACCTCTGTCCCAATCATCTTGGGACACAGCTGAGCTTGGATGGTGCTGGACGTCACCCAACGCCCTTAGACGATGCACACACGGACCCAGTGTGGGACACCAGAGACTGTCCGGCGGGACCTTCGGAGTGACCGACTCCAGCAGACTGTCTTACAGACAGGGGTATGGAAGGTTCGTGACTGGTGCAGGCCTCCCGGGAGAACACAGCCCCGGCAGGTGGGGGTTCCTCCCCCCTCCCCCCTCACTCCTCCCCCTCCGTCTCCTCCCCCACCCCCGGCTGCTCCTGCTCGGTGTGACAGCCTCAGGACCCCGCAGTCACACACCATCGACGTCCACTGACTGGTGGGTAAGTCAACACTGTAATATCGACATGAAAAACAGGGAACTCAGGGGCCTGGGCCGGTTAGCTCAGTCTGTTCAGAGCAGAGTCCCAAAACAACAAGTTTGCAGGTTCAATCCCTGGTCAGAGCAAACACAGGAAGCAATCAACGAATGCACAACTGAGTGGAGCAACAAATAAATGCTTCCCTTCCCCACCTCTCTCTCTCCCTTCTTCTCTCTGTCTTGTAATAAATAAATAAATAAATAAATAAATAAATAAATAAATAAATAAATAAAAATATTAAGCCCTGGCTAGGCCAGATAACTCTGTTGGTTAGAGCGTCATCCTAGAGTGTGGAGGCCGCCAGTTTGATTCCCTGGTCAGGGCACAGACAGGAACAGCTCAAGCTTCCTGACTCTTTCTCTCTCCCTGCCTCTCTCATAAAAAAACAAAACAAAACAAAACTCAAAAAATGTTAACTTAGACCCGATCAGGCGATGGCGCAGTGGATCGAGCATTGGACTGGGATGCAGAGGACCCAGGTTTGAAACCCTGAGGCCGCTGGCCTGAGTGTGGGCTCATCTGGCTTGAGCACAGGGTTGCTGGCTTGAAGGCCAGGTTCACGGGCTTGAGCAAGGGGTCACTCACTCTGCTGTAGCCGCTGGTCCAGGCACATATGAGAAAGCAATCAATGAACAACTAAGATGCCACAGCAAAGAATTTATGCTTCTCATCTCTCTTCCTGTGTGTCTGTCCCTATCTATCCCTCTCTCTGTGTCTCTATCTCTATCCAAAAAAAGAAAAAGTAAAAAATAAGTTAACTTAGGCCTGACTGGTTGTGGTGCAGTGGATAGTGTTGACCTGAGACACTAATGACCCAGGTTCAAAACCCCAAGGTCACTGGCTTGAGCGCGGGTTGACCTGCTTGAGCATGGGATCTTCAAAATGATCCCATGGTCACTGCCTTGAGCCCAATGCTCACAAGCTTGAGCCCAAAGGTTGCAGGCTAGAAGTCCAAGGCTGCTGACTTGTGCCATGGTCACTGGCTTGAGCAAAGGGTCACTGGCTCGGCTGCAGTCCCCAAGTCAAGGCACATAAGACAAAGCAATCAATAAACAACTAAAAGTGATGCAACTATGAGTTGATCCTTCTCATCTCTCTCTCTCTCTCTCTCTCTCTCTCTCTCTCTCTCACACACACACACACACACACACACACACTTTAAAAAAATACAGTTAACTGAAAAACTGCTACAAAACCTATCTTGTAATGAACGCTCAGCAATAATTTTTAAATTCAAAATGTGGGAGAAGTAAATGAACTCTGTTATAAAACAAAAGGCTAAAGCAAATCTGACAATAATCTTAATATCAAAGAAATACTCCCTTTTTTTTACTTATTTTCTTTTTAGAGAGAGGTAGAGAGAGAGACAAGAACATTGAGCCATTCCTGTATGTGCCCTGACCAGGGATCGAACCAGCAACACCCGTGGTTCAGGACAGTGCTCCAACCAACCAAGATAATCCGGCCAGGGCTAGACCTACTCCTGTCACAAGAAAGGTGCTGTTTTCTGACACGTGCCCTGGCGGCAGGCGCTGCACAGTGGAGCTAAGAGGCATCGTTCAAGGCTCTCTGTCTGTGCGCTGGGGCTTCCGCTTCAGTCTCCGCCCGCTGCCGTCTCCCCCCATTTCCACGCAGGTCGAGGACACACCCTCCAAAGCCACGAGAACAGAACAGCACCTCCTCTCAGGCACGTGGAGCGGACTGAAGTCACTGGAAGGGGCTTTGAGACGCTGAGGAGCAGCACAGCCCCCGGTCGACGGGCCCGAGTGACAGGTGAGAGCAGCCACGACCAGGAAGGTCTAACGCAGGCAGCTAGTGACCGTCGGGGTCCGGACGTGCAGGCTGGCCCCTCTGACTCACCTCCACCCCTGTGCCCAGGCTGCTGGCTGTGCCGGGACACGGAGGGGCAGTGTAACAGAGGAAGGGAACGGGAATGTGCCGGCCTGGGAAGGGGCCCCGGGTACAGGCTATGTGAAGCAGCAAGTTGGTAAACAGTGGACATATAATCCACTTCTGTAAAAAAAAAAACACAGCTTATGTACTGTTTAAAAAAAAAAAAAGTCATATGAGGCCCTGGCCAGTTGGCTCAATGGGAGAGAGTGTCAGCCTGGTGTGTGGAAGTCCCGGGTTCGAATCCTGGTCAGGGCACACAGGAGAAGTGTCCATCTGCTTCTCCCCCTCTCCCCCTCCCCCTTTCTCTGCCTCTCTCTCTCTTCTCCTCCTGTAGCCATGCCTCAACTGGTTCGAGTGCACTGGCCCTGGGTACTGAGGATGGCTTCATGGAGCCTCTGCCTCAGGTGCTAGAAATAGAAAGAGCTGGGTTGCCAGCACGGCCCCATATGAGCAGAGCATCGGCCCCAGAGGGGGGTTGCCAGGTAGATCCTGGTGGGGGCGCATGTGAGAGTCTGCCTCTCTATCTCCCCTCCTCTCACTTGGAAAAGAAGAAGAAAAAAAGAACCTAAGAAAATTCCTTAGTTTAATTTCCAAAGCCCTGAGCTACATTTCAGCTTCTTCCTATCTAAGGAACCGCTAGACAGTTTCGGAAATGGAGACCTGCTACCTCCACAAAGTTCGCTTAAGAAACACACACCAGCACTTCCCCTCACCGGAGAGTGGAAGGGGGGAGCACCGCACCAGAAGTGGGCCTCAAATGCCCAGGGGGGCCTGCGCTGTGTGAAATACACCCTGGCAGCTGCTGGAGTCTAAGGATGCCACTCAGCTGGGGGGAAAAAATCACTGTCCTTTTAGAAAGTAATTTACTTAATGATACAATTAATTACCAGTTGCTCCTGCAAAACCCTCTGACACAGGCTTTGTTTATAGTCTCCCCTCCATCCCCTCCTCCATCCCCCCCATCACCCTTCTCCTCCATCGCCATCCATCAAACTCTGTCTTTCAGGCCTCTGTCCAGACACACAAATCTTTCCCACGTGACTCAGGCAGAGGTCGCTTCTCTCCGCCCAGTGCCCACACCGTCCTCACGAAGTCGTCAGGCGTCTTTCCCAGCCCTCCCCGTGTCTGTACCCTCCCTCCGCGTCTCTGGCCCCCTGAAGTTGTTGCTGTAGAAAGCGGGTGGTGTGCCTCCTTCACGGCTGCTCGGTCACAGGGCCCGACGCAAGCGCCTTGCACATCATCTAAGCCCTCCCCCAATAAAAAAAACCAAACCAGGAAATAGAACCCAAAGCATCACTTAGTGCTGAGATGAAAGGCAGTGAGGTCCCAGTCCTGCTCAGGGCCCCAGCTGACATGCCCACACACCAGGGTAAGGCAACCCCGAAGACATCTGCCCCCAACCAGCAGCATGACCTTGACCAAGCTCAACCTCTGGACTGTCTCCTCATCTGTACCAACCCGAGGGTACAACCAGATAGTCTGTCTGGCGCCTTCACAGTCTAAACAGTACGAAGCAGTCCAACTCATACAGAAAGGTCCAAACAGCAGTGAAAAAGTATCAGGAAAGAACCCCGAGTCTCCCTGACCGACCCCACTGCCCTTCTGTGAGAACTCCCAGGAACACCTTCCCTCACGAAGAGCCTCCCTCTTTCCCACAAAGATCCCCGTCCAGTCCAAGACGATAATAAAACGAAAGCACAGCCGGAATCTAAACCGCTGGCGTGAAAAGCGCAGGTGTGGGCCGTCAACAGACAGATGTAGGCAGGAAATCGACGGTGCCGGGTGCCGGTTCCCACAGTCCTCCTGGGGGGCTTTGGACGGCGCCTCAAGAATTGACGGGAAAAGAAGCGACTCCAGAGGCCAGCAGGCGACACCATCGCCTACCTTGTGATGACGTGCAGGAACTGCGGCGTGAGCACCGCCTGCTGAGACCTCTCGGGGTACTGGTACACCGACAGCAGCTCCACCGACTTGACCACCAGGTAGAGGTAGCCCGCATGAGGCAGCGAGAAGAAGCAGAAGAGACTCAGCAGCTCCTTGTCCCGAGACCGGGTCCTCCTCTCGGACGGAAGAGAACCTGTAAGAGAAACAGAGACGCCGATGTAAAACCAGTTAATGAAGGGAAAGCGGTATCTTGACCTTTCCAGGGAAAAACGTCTATCAAAGAGTTTGTTCAGAGAGCGTTGCTCTTTATAGAAGAATGCCATCAAAAAAACGAAAAGGGAGTGATGTAAGTAGAATAGCACTGTGTTGTGGCTTGTAATAAAGGAGCAGATCGAGGTGGGGATCACTAGTAGCTATGCACATCACAAAAAAGAGTCACAGGTACTGCGCACCCTTTAGCAGAGCTCAATGCTACTTGTGTCACCTAATAGGTAGTGACAATAACGAGCCGAACAAGACTAAGTCGAGGCTAGCTCCGTCCACAGAAATGTAATCTGAGCCACACATGTGTTTTCAAGTAATCACATGCACAGAAGTAAAGACAGGCAAATTTTTACTATGTTGTATTAAAATCAACACAACCAAAATAATATGACTGTTTCAACAAACAATCCACAAAAACTTAATGAGATATTTTATTCTTTTTTTTTTTCTTTTTTTGGTAGTTAAGTCTCCAAGATCTAGCGAATTTACATTTACAGTACATTTCAATCTAGACCAGTCACATGTGAGGTGCTCCATGGCCACACGCGACTAATGGCTACCCTACTGGAAAGTGCAGCTTTAGACAGAATAGCCAAATCACAGGGAAAAGCGGGGGGGGGGGGGGGGGGGGGGGAGGGCGGGGGGGGCAGAGGAAGGCGTTAAGTGACAACATGGGGAGTCAATGAGCAAAACTCAGATCGTGAGAAGTTCCACAGTGTTAGTCCGTTCTCCGGCTAAAGAAACTGCAAAGAAAAGACAAAGAGAGAGGGAGAGCCTACATATTAAAATAGACTTGAAGGACACAGCGACCAGTTGCAACGTGTGAATTACTCAGGGCCTTTTGTTAGAGGCTGTTCTCCCCAGGGAGCACTCACTTCAGGGTGTAACTGGATAGTCCTTCTTCTGATTTGATTAATAGCTGTCCACCTCCCCCAGGAGCCTACAGCCTCCCTGACTGCAAGCACTTCGCCTACATTGCTTCCTGTTGCTTCCCTGGTATCCAGCACTGTCCCCAGCATGGGAGGAACTCAAAAAGCATAGGTTCTAAATTTCTACCTCTCTCTGGGCAACATCCGAAACTGTCAAACAGGCCAGGACTAAGCACAGTACCCAGTGCCGACCGTCAGTTTTCTTTGCTGGTTAGATTCCTGGAAAGTTTTTCAAAAAGACAGCTGCCCAGGCTCCATAACTGACTAATTTAAGTCAGAATGTCCAGTATGTAGAGCCTAAGCATTACTACTTTTTTTTTTTTTCTTAAGTGAATAGCGGGGAGGCAGAGAGAGAGACTCCTGCATGCACCCCCAACCAGGATCCGCCCAGCAAGCCCCCCTATAAGGTGATCATCTGCCCATCTGGGGCACTTACTCCATTACCAAGCTACTTTAGCACCTGAGGCGGAGGCCATGGAGCCGTCCTCAGTTCCCCAGGCCAACTTTGCTCCAACCGAGCCATGGCTGTGGAAGGGGAAGAGAGAGACAGAGAGAGAGGGGGAAGGGTGGAGAAGCAGATGAGCGCTTCTCCTTGTGAGCCCTGACCGGGTATCAAACCCGGGACTTCCACATACCGGACTGATGCTCTACCGCTGAGCCAACCAGCCAGGGCTGGGCATTACTATTTTTAAAAGCAGCCCAGCAAACCCAGTGAGCAGCAAGGCTGAACACCACTGCTCTAAGTGAGTCTCCCCTCAATCCACCCTCTCCCCCCTTGCTCACGGGCTGCTATAAGGCGTCAGCAGGACACCCAGCTGGAGCCCAGGCAAGGGCAGCAATTGCAGGGCTCTGACTGCCCTTTTTTGGATCTAGTGACCATTTTTCAAAAGGGGAAATGGCTCAGTGGTAGAGCGTCGGCCTGGCGTGCATGAGTCCCGGGTTCGATTCCCGGCCAGGGCACACAGGAGAAGCGCCCATCTGCTTCTCCACCCCTCCCCCTCTCCTTCCTCTCTGTCTCTCTCTTCCCCTCCCACAGCGAGGCTCCACTGGAGCAAAGATGGCCCGGGCGCTGGGGATGGCTCCTTGGCCTCTGCCCCAAGCGCTAGAGTGGCTCTGGTCACAACAGAGCGACGCCCTGGAGGGGCAGAGCATTACGCCCTGGTGGGCAGAGTGTCGCCCCCTGGTGGGCGTGCCGGGTGGATCCCGGTCAGGCGCATGCGGGAGTCTGTCTGACTGTCTCTCCCCGTTTCCAGCTTCAGAAAAATACAAAAAAAAAAAAAAAAAGGGGGAAATGGCTTTTGCCTGTCACGTCCTCTCTGTGGCTTCTCCTAGCAGACACAACTTCCCTTCTCAGCGCTGACGGGGACTTGGTGCGGACTTGTCCAAGGCTACAGGGACACTCACAGAGGAACCTAACCTGTCACCACGTCAGCCGACCCTGCCCCCGCCAGAGCCTTTTCCACTCGTGGCGCTGGGTCACGGGCACACCTACCTGTCTGGTAAATGGGGAGCAGCTGAAGCGAATGCAGTTTTATGTCATCAGAGAAGGCATAGGACGAAATATCCGGAGCGAAACGTCTGTGAGTTTAAACAGACAGAGAGGGAGAGAGGTCTCATTTCCGTGCACGTGAAGCAGTTCAATCACCAGTAAATGCCGGCGAGCAGAAAGCTCTCTAATACCTGTACAGCAGATGCTGAACACGGGAATATTTCCTTTTCTCCCCGTCTAATCCCGTGGACTCCAGTGTCACCGACAGCCCAGACTGTTCGCTCTTCTCACCCAGGAGTTCCGTGGGCTTCTGGCAGAAAACAAAGTCATCTGACTCGAGCTGCAAAGGTTCATTACTGATGCCTTAAAAAATAACATGGAAGAAAAATGAATAACTCCAAATACCACTTGAATGAAAATCAGATTTCAGGACCTCCCCCACCAATGAGACAGAGCGGTTTTCGTTTTACTTATTTATACACACACGCATCTCGCGTGTTAAACAAGGCGTTGTGGTTTCAAAGTCTTAGCACTTGGTTGCTTCGTCCTCACAACTGCTCAATGGGACTCGTTACCAACCCCATTTTACACATGAGGAAACTGAGACTCAGAGATGGTACTCCGAGCCTAAGGGCATGCAACGAGTAAATACAAGAACTGAAACTGGAAACTCCGCATAGAGCCGGTTTCATTATTTCTTTCTTTTCTTTTTTTTTCTTTTTTTTTAACAGGGATAGAGAGAGAGTCAGAGAGAGGGACAGACAGGGACAGACAGACAGGAACAGAGAGAGATGAGAAGCATCAATCATCAGTTTTTCGTTGTGACACCTTAGTTGTTCATTGATTGCTTTCTCATATGTGCCTTGACTGCGGGCCTTCAGCAGACCGAGTAACCCCTTGTTTGAGCCAGCAACCTTGGGTTCAAGCTGGTGAGCCTTGCCCAAACCAGATGAACCCACGCTCAAGCTGTCGACCTCAGGGTCTCAACGCTCTATCCACTGCGCCACCGCCTGGTCAGGCTGTTTCATTATTTATACGGACAAATAGTATTACTAAAATACATTTGCGCACTACGGAATAAGACCCAGGCAGCCAGATCACAGGCCCAAATCCCGCATTTTAGAAACAAATCTACAAGTAGCGTGGCTTGGCAGCCCAGAGCACTGCAGGTGGCTGGAATTAAGGGTTTTGGCCACACCGAAAACAAGAAAGCAACCTGGTCAGTTAGTTACCTTCTCCCTGTTTCCCTGGACTGTTGGTCTTATGTGGGTGGCGGTGGACACTCTCTCCGTGGTTAGGGTTTGACTCCAGTTTCAGGATTAAAACTTCTAAGTCTGACACGACAGCCACATAGTCAGCACAGAAAGAAATTTCCACAGGAGTGATGTTATGTATGTGTATAATTAAAGAACGCTCAAAGTCCAACGATGAGAACTCTTCATTAACGACCTGATACTTCAAGCTGAATAAGACTAACTTATTTGCGCAGCCAACAAGAAGGTCTCCTTTCACGGGACAACAGGACATGCACAAGGGGGCCTCAGAGAGCGGCATTTCGATAATAGACATCTGGTCTCGGAAGGTCTCTTGGAAGGGGGCCTGCGCGTTATGTCCAACCATTCGGATACACACTCGTGAGTTTTCGGTTCTCTTGTTTCTCCAGTTCACATAAGCACGCAGAAACTTAGCTTTGTTCTTCTCTTCGATTGCTACCAAATAGTCTCCTGAGAAGGAAATGAGATTATACTGAGGATTCGTCATTAGAAAGAACCACTTACCTTGCGTCATGAAAAAGAACCGTTAATGAATTCTAACGGGGATGGTAGCATAAAAGATCGAGTACAACAAAACCCAAAGGAACCAAGTCTTAGGCATATTTTTAACTGACAGCATTTAGGTTCTGAAATACAATCTCTCTCCACTTAATGTCTTCAGATACCATTAATTATTCATGTACAATAGCTTACTTAGAAATTTTACATTTTATTCCTATTTATAGGAGCTCTAAGTGTTTATAGGAGCTCTGAAGCTACCACTCCAACAAAACTCTCCTGACAAAGAATTCAGTAGTATCTGCATGATGTTAAAATTAGGTATAAATTAAAAAACTCTGGCCCTGGCCAGTTGTCTCAGCCGATAGATGTTGGCCTGGCATATGGACATCCCGGGTTCGATTCTCGGTCAGGGCACACATGAGAAGCGACCTTCTGCTTCTTCCCCTGCCTCTCCCCCCTTCTCTCTCTCTTTCTCTCCGGCAGCCAGTGGCTTGACTGGTTCAAGCATCAGCCCCAGGCACTGAGGATAACTTAGTTGGTCCGAGTGGGTTTGACTTTAGCACTAAAAATAGCTTGGTTGATTTGAGCATCGGCCACAGACAGGGGTTGCCAGGGGGATCCCAATCTGGGCGCATGCAGGAGTCTGTCTCACTATTTCCCCTTCTCTCACTTACAACAAAACAAAACAAAAACAAAACGGAAAATGTTTACTGCTTGAGTAAGAAGCCTGCAAAGCATTTACAGGAAGTATATACAGTATACATGGCTGACATAAGATTCATTCTATTTTTACAAGGGGAGATTTGCCACAGAGGAAGATTCTGGGTACTTAGAGCGTGAATCCTCACATCTAAGTTACTGTGAGTGGGAGGAAAAATACCAAAAAGAAAAGGCTGAGACATGGAAGACAAGTTATCAGCATTTCCGCATAGCTAGGAGCTCGCTATGTGTAGACAAACAGAAGCTGCCCCCAGGAGTTTAAGTGTAAGGGAGGCCTGAAAGGGACCCCTAAGCAACATGACCCAGGCTAGCGCATTCCACATGACTCCTGAACTTCCTTCCAGACGGCAACTGGATTACACAAACACATCTTTGTTTTTCAAGGCCTCGTCAATGAGGTCACCATCCTGTTCGCAAGCAGCCAGTATGGCTGCAGGTCAGTGGTTCTCAATCCTGGCAGCCCAGAGGACTAACGCGGGTTCTCTGGGTCGCGGTCCTGGCATTGCTATTTTTTAAAGCTCTGCGGGGAAATCTTAAGCACCAGCAGTGTCATCCACTGTCTCTAGAATCTCCACTATTGACAGGCAAGAAAGAGTGAAGTTGACACAATGCCTGCCCCTTCCATTTCTAGAATAAACGTCCATTTGGAAGAATGGGACAGATCATGGAAACAGTGCATCTCTCTCTCTCTCTCTCTCTCTCTCTCTCTCTCTCTCTCATATACACACTAAAGTTGAGACTGCTGAGAGTTTGCCACTCAACGCCCTCTCCTGTGCCTAAAAGGGGAGGGGAAAACTACCAGTATGGGGAAATGCTTAAAAAAGATTTCATAAGAAATCCCGAAATCAGAATCTTCTGCTAAAAGAGAACTTACAGAGCTAATAAATGGTTTCCAAACTGGTCTGTGGACCAGTCCTGGCCTCTGTTGATGTCTCCACTTCTCAAAAAGAAAAACTACTAACACTGCAGTAAGCTGGTCAGAAAGCAAAGACGTCCAACATTTGGGGCTGGTTTTCCTTTTATAAATAATGGTGACAGTAAATAGAAGGGCTCCTCATTTTAAAAAAATATATGATCTTCAGTTGAAAAGAATGAACAGATACTATGTATGGTAGCCCCATAGTTTTTTTAACTGATCTGCAAAATCCTAGTGTCTGGAAATCACTAATCTTCTGATTCAACGTTTGTTTTGTTTTAAATAGAAACTTAGACCCAACGTTTCTATGCACTCACAACCAACCAGTGGCACAGAAGGGGCTGGAGGGAGATCTTCCATCCTCCGGTTCCAGGTCTCCACTTCATTAATAGGCACTTCAGCCCCAGCCACCGGGCAGGGAGGTCCCCACCACTGTGGGGGGGGGGGTGCAACTCACACCTTTATACCCTCTTGAAAAGTAGGAATCAAAGTCGAAGCATTACTTATGAGGTGGTTAAAAGAATTCTATGGTGAATCCTTTTGTACTCTGAAAAAGTACCTATTATTAAATGTTGGAGTTTCCTACAACAGGGATACACACACCCACATGGAACCCCTTGGGACACTTCACTTTCCTGGTGGCAACATTGTAGTGGATGCCGCTCCAGCTACTTGGGGTTGGGCGTGGGGTTGCGCAGAGGGTGGTGGTGGGGATGGGTTATAAGACCCAAGCTCCACGCACGTAGCTATTTAATCAGCATATAACGTGAACTTTCTAAAATCGACAGAGGGT
Source organism: Saccopteryx leptura (assembly GCF_036850995.1). Lineage (NCBI taxonomy): Eukaryota > Metazoa > Chordata > Mammalia > Chiroptera > Emballonuridae > Saccopteryx > Saccopteryx leptura. The sequence goes on along the minus strand of NC_089510.1, from coordinate 7,008,195 downwards.
AAAGGTAGAGACTTAGAGGGTAAAGGTAGAGACATAAAAGGGTTGGTTTGGCCATGAGTTGGTCGAACTATTGAAGCTGGGAGTTCAGGACACTATTCTTCCTACTTCTGTAGGTGTTTAACCTTTTCTCTACTAAAAGGTTTTTGTTTACTTTGTTGCTTTTTAAAGCGTCTGGGTTGTGTGCCACCCAGCCATCCGCACGGGGGCCTTGCTGCCTAGGGGCGTGCATGGAGGAGGAGCCCGCAGCATCCTGGGCCCTGCACCAGCTCCCGGCGGTGGTTGCCAGGACAACCGCTCAGCGGAGCGCAGGTTGACTGAGCAGCTGGCCGGGGGAAGACCGGCCCGCAGTTCCCGGAAGCACGGAGCCCCCACCATCACCAGCTGCCGTTGGGGGCGCGCGGTCCGCTGGGAGGAAGTCCCAGGCGGGGGCCAGGCGCCCCGACCCCTCGTGACTCACCGGCCTCGCTGTAGACCAGGCGCAGCACCCGGCCCAGCGTGGAGAAGGCGCACCGCGGCTGGCACAGCTCCTGGCCCGCCACCGCGAACGCCTCCACCTTGCAGCCCGCCGCCACAAACAGTGCATCGGAGCCCCCGCCGCAGAACCGCTCGGGCTCCAGTTTGCAGGGCACCACCTGCTGCGACCCGAACGGGTGCAGGTTGTACAACTGCACCATCCCGATGACCTGCTGCGGCCCGTCCGGGCGCCGGGGGACCCTCGCCGGCTACGGAGGTGGGACCACTTCCGCGACCCGGTACACACTGCCCAGTCACGTGAGCGTGGGCCGGGCCCGCCCGCGGCTCCGCTTCTTAAAGAGGCAGCTGCGGGGCGAGGCCGCAGTCCAGGAACAGGTCACGCCCGCTGGGCGCCGCCCTGGGTCCCCTGGCACTCAGCCGCCCAGTCCTGGCCACGCAACACGCTCAGCGTTGGCAGGCGGAGGCCCTGCTGTGTCCTGTTCACCTTACCGCTTGGGGCCAGGCGAGATGTGTAAGCGCTGGAGTGCCTTTTAATACTTGATCACCTGCTCTGCACCATTCGTACTTGCTTCCGGGGGCATCACGCATGTCCCCCCAAATAGCCGCGACCCCCTGGAGGACAGGGCTGCAAAAACTGAAGCTTGACGCACACAGCTTGGTTCGAGACTAAACGCACCCAAGAAAAGAGTTGCTCAGAAATACTTTAAATTCTAAAATGGTTTAGTTGGAAAGAGCAGTGCCTAGAAAATGTTTGGCAAAAAAGCTTTTGCTGAATGAAAGAATTGTAGACGTTATCTAGTGAACTCCATGAGCCCCAGAGAAGAAAAAGACGAAGGGCCAGAAACTCACTGGCTCTCAGTCCTAAAACTGTCCTGCAATTTACACCCTGTATCTATTTCTGACATCTACGGTGTCTCAGAGTTCCCAGTTACACCCTTCCCCCCCCCTTTTTAAACAAATTTAGAGGAAGCAGGTACTGTGACTACTCTCCGTAGTTCATCCAGAAAATATGTATATCTGTATAGATTGAGGGGTGTTGCTTTTGGCCAGGAACACAACTGATAAAGAGCAGAATTTCCTTCCGTCTGTTTCCAGTCAAGCCGCCCTCAGGAGCCCTTTCTTTCAAGAATTTACGAAGTTGGTGCACTTGCACTGAAGTTAAACTCTGCATCTATGTCCTGTGCCCTCCTGATGAATAAAGTACCCCTAAGCCATATCCTTCTTACCTTCATCCAACCAATAGGGACTCCAGGAGACAACAGGTCCATCGAATTCAGTGAAGCAGAGGCCCTGGCCGGTTGGCTCAGCAGTAGAGCGTCGGCCTGGCGTGCGGGGGACCCGGGTTCGATTCCCGACCAGGGCACATAGGAGAAGCGCCCATTTGCTTCTCCACCCCCACCCCCTCCTTCCTCTCTGTCTCTCTCTTCCCCTCCCGCAGCCAAGGCTCCATTGGAGCAAAGATGGCCCGGGCACTGGGGATGGCTCTGTGGCCTCTGCCCCAGGCGCTAGAGTGGCTCTGGTCGCGGCAGGGCTCGCCCCCTGGTGGGCGTGCCGGGTGGATCCCGGTCGGGCGCATGCGGGAGTCTGACTGTCTCTCCCCGTTTCCAGCTTCAGAAAAAAAAAAAAAAAAAAATTTCAGTGAAGCAGAGATGCCATGGAGCGGGTGGCTGGGGCCAGCCAGGCAAGGCTGAAAACTCACAGAAAGCTCCTGTAGAGAAAAGCTGGCCTCCCTGGCCGACAGCTGGGCTGAATAGAGCTTCGTCCTGAAGCACAGGGGTTGCCACTTACTTGAGGGCACTACGGTCATACAGCAACGTTCCCGTTTCTCTCCCTTCCTCTCTTGCTTAAATCATTAAATAAAAGAAAAACAACCGGCCTAACTGCCCATACTCATTTGTTTTAGATATCATACTCATGAACAACCCCTTTCTTCACTTAAAATACCTGCCATATTGTCCTTCTTTATTAAATTTATTTTCTATTTTTTGTATTTTCCCGAAGTTAGAGAGGCAGGGAGGCAAAGTCCGACAGACTCTCGCGAGCGACCGACCAGGATCCACCCGGCGTGCCCATCTGGGGTATTGCTCTTGGACTCATTCTAGCACCTCAGGCAGAGGCCATGGAGCCATCCTCAGCGCCCGGGGCCAACTTTGCTCCAATGGAGCCTTGGCTGCGGGAGGGGAAGAGAGAGACAGAGAGGAAGGAGAGGGGGAGGGGAAGGGTGTAGATGCAGATGGGCACTTCTCCTGTGTGCCCTTGGTGGGAATGGAACCCAGGACTTCCACACGCTGGGCCAACGCTCTACTGCTGAGCCAAACGGCCAGGGCCCTTATTAGTTATTTGTAACAAAATTGTAAATTTTGATTTGTAAATTTTAGTATCAAAATTGTAAATTTGATCAAAATTGTAAATTAAAATTTCAAAAACTATGTACTTGGCTGTCAGGGAGCTCCCACAATCACATAGGGGCTTTCCCAGGGTGAGGCTTATCCTCTGCACTTTGGACGTGCTGACCCCTGTGATCCCCCAGATGTGGGAGACTGGACTGCAGCATCTGTAACAGTGGGAGACTGCGTTCGTGCTCTCCCCACAGAGAAAAAACATTTTCAAAACTAAAAGTGCAATTTCATGGTAATTTAACCTGCAATTAAAAAGTCTGTTTAGGAGAGAGAGAGGTTACGATTTGCTCATAGCCTGGACCCCCAATCCCTTCTAGAGACTGCCACCTCTCCCTTACTATACGGCAGAGGTCCCCAAACTTTTTACACAGGGGGCCAGTTCACTGTCCCTCAGACCATGGGAGGGCCGGACTATAAAAAAAACTATGAACAAATCCCTATGCACACTGCACATATCTTATTTTAAAGTAAAAAAACAAGATGGGAACAAATACAATATTTAAAATAAAGAACAAGTAAATTTAAATCAACAAACTGACCAGTATTTCAATGGGAACTATGGGCCTGCTTTTGGCTAATGAGATGGTCAATGTCCGGTTCCATATTTGTCACTGCTAGCCGTGACAAGTGATGCAAGTGTGCGGTGCCACCACATACAGCATCCGCATCCTGTGCTCCCCTCACTGACCACCAATGAAAGAGGTGCCCCTTTTAGAAGTGTGGCAGGGGCCGGATAAATGGCCTCAGGGGGCTGCATGCAGTTTGGGGACCCCTGCTATACGAGTTCCTGTCATTAGCTCATCTAAGAGTCTCAGGAAACAGACGTGTCAGCCAAGAGAAGGTGGGCGATGTGCCTAGTTCCATGTTTGTCAGGAGCTGTGAGCAGGCTGCCCACTTGCATTCCTGGACCAAAGCAGGGGCAGCAGTGGGTCCCTCCCTACCTTCCTCCCTCCCTCCCTTCCTTTCTTCTTTCCTTCCTCCCTCTGTCCCTCCTTTTCCCTCCCTCTCTCCCTTCCTCCCTCCCTCCCTCCCTCCTCCCTTCCTTCCTTCCCCCCTCTCTCCTTTCTTCCTCCCTCCCTCCCTCCTCCCTTCCTCCCTCTCTTCCTTTCTTCTTTCCTCCCTCCCTCCCTCCTTCCATCTTTCCTTCCTTCCCTCCTCCCTCCCTTCCTCCCTCTTTCCTTACTTTCCTCCCTCCCTTCCTCTTTCCTTCCTCCTTCCTTTTTCCTTTCTTCCTCCCTCCCTTCTCCCTCCCACCTTCCTCCCTTTCTCCTTCTCTCCTTCCTTCCTTCCTTCCTTCCTTCTTTCCTTCCTTCCTTCCTTCCTTCCTTCCTCCACCCTTCCTTCCCTCCCTCCATTCCTCCTCCTCTTCCCTCCTTCTCTTCCTTTTTTCCTCCCTCCCTCCTTCCCTCCCTCCCTCCTTTTTTTTATAGAGAGAACAGAAACAGAGAGAGAAAGATGCTAATTCATGAGTGGATTCACGAAAAGGTATAGACGATGGAATATTAGTCAGCTTTCACAAAGAATGAAATGTTACCATTTGTAACAGTATGGATGGAGCTAGGTATTAGTCTGAGTCAGTGGTCGGCAAACCGAGGCTGGCGAGCCACATGCCCACTCAACTCCTGCATGAAATCGCCTGCCTCCCCTGCACTGCTATCCTGCCAAGCGTCTCCTGTCACCTGACCTGCCTACACCCCCCCTCCCTGCCCACCAGCACGTGGTGTTTTGTGGTAGAGCGGCACCCAAGGGGCCAAAGAGCCTCGGTTTGCCAACCACTGCCCCAGAGAAAGAAGCAGAAGGTATTTTGTGGTTCCCAACCTCTCTGGGCCTTGTTTTCCCCACCTGAAAAATGAAGAATATGAAAGCTGAGGCTGAAAGCTGATTACCTTGGAAAGGAGAGGGGAAAGGGGAGGGGGGAAGGGGAAAGGGAGAAGGGGAGGGGGAAAGGGGAGGGGAAAAAGGGAGGAGGAGGGGAAAGGGGAGGAGGAGGGGAAAGGGGAGCCATGAGTGCACTCAACTCATGCCAGAATCCCACATGCCTCTTACATCCCCCACCCCACCCCACTCTCCCCCACCCCCGCGCTACCTGCACTCCCCACGTGGTATTTTGTGGAAGAGCCACATTCAAGGGGCCAAAGAGCCGCATGTGGCTCTCCAGCTGGGGTTTGTTGACCACTGGTCTAAGTGAAATAAGTTAGAGAAAGACAAATATAATAGTATTTCACTTATATGTCGAATCTAAAGTACAAAATAAACGAACGAACAAAACTGAAACAGACTCCTAGCGACAGAGAATAGACTGACAGTTGCCAGACGGGAGGGTTGGGGGGGGGGGGGCGGGTTAAAAAGGTGAAGGGATTAAGTACAAACTGCAGTTACAGAACAGTCAGGGGGATGTCAAGTACAGCCTGGGACTACAGTCAATGACACTGTAGTAACTATGTGCGGTACCAGGGGGCCACTTTGTAAAGTATATGATTGACCACTATGCTGCACACCTGAAACTAATACGTACAAAGTAATATTGAATGTGAACCGTATTTGAAGAATAAAAAATGTCGGAGAATAACCTATCAAATAAAGTTGTTCTAAGCAAAACAAAACAAAACACCTCACACATACTTGCAATTACTGGCTTTGTGCTGCTTTTGTTATGACAGTGTATTTCTAATTTTTTTTTTTTTTTTCATTTTTCAGAAGCTGGAAATGGGGAGGCAGTCAGATAGACTCCCGCATGCGCCCGACCGGGATCCACCCGGCATGCCCACCAGGTGGCAATGTTCTGCCCCTCTGGGGCATTGCTCTGTTGCATCCAGAGCCATCCTAGCGCCTGAGGCAGAGGCCACAGAGCCATCCCCAGCGCCTGGGCCATCTTTGCTCCAATGGAGCCTCGGCTGCAGGAGGGGAAGAGAGAGACAGAGAGGAAGGAGAGAGGGAGGGGTGGAGAAGCTGATGGGTGCCTCTCCTGTGTACCCTGGCCGGGAATCGAACCCGGGACTCCTGCACGCCAGGCCGACGCTCTACCGCTGAGCCAACCGGCCAGGGCTCTAAATATTTTTAAGAAAGGATTTATTCTAGAGAAAAATCACATGGTAAAAACTGGAAGGTTGACAAAATGCTTGAAGTGACCTCCTTGTTTGTGGGCCAGAGTAGTGCTGGTCAAGGTAATACATAAATAGGGTATCTGACTGAAAATAATCCCATTTTGTAAAATCTTTCAAGTGAGCCTTTTCATTATAATTATTTATACTCACAAAAATTAGGGAATATTTCAAAATGCGTATGAAGCTATAAAATATGCCCTCATTTTTATGAGCAGTATATATCTTAAACCAAACAGACATCTCACACTAAATCGGGTTCACAAACCTCATGCAGACCAGAACTTCCTAAAGAGCTTATTAAACTGCCTCTTGCTGTCCCTCTTGCCCAGCATTTCTGATTCCGTAAGTCTAGGGGGAGTCAGAGAAACTGCTCTTTCTAACGAATTCCCAGGAGAGAACTAAGGCTGCTATCTCCCGACCAAACTCAGAACCATTCTCTAAACTGTTTGGGTGGGTGAACCTGAAATCTTATTAAGGCAAACAATCAGTTGCAGTGGTAACCACCTCATGAAATAGTTTTAAAAATAGCTTTCTTATTTTTTTTTATCAATATTCTTCTTTTTTTAAATTATTTTTTTATTCATTTTTAGAGAGGAGAGAGAGAGAGACAGAGAGGGATAGAGAGGAGAGAGAGAAGAGGGGAGGAGCTGGAAGCATCAACTCCCATATGTGCCTTGACCAGGCAAGCCCAGGGTTTCGAACCGGCAACCTCAGCATTTCCAGGTTGACGCTATATCCACTGCGCCACCACAGGTCAGGCCAGCTTTCTTATTTTTAATACAGTGTACCATCCACAATACAGTTCAATTTGACATCAGAATAAATCAATGCACAAGTCAATAGTCATTGACTTTGGAAGCGTGCCGAGAGAATTAAGACGTGATTGTCAAGGTGACGTGCTTTCTAATCCCACCTTTATGACTAACTGTGATCTTGGTGCCAGGTTTCAATCTCCCTTGACCTGAGTTTCCACATCGGCAAACCGAGGGGAGCAAGCAGGATGATCCCCAAGGTGTCGTCTACCTCTGAAAGTACCTGATGATTCTTTGATGCTACTGCGTGCGAGCCAGTGTGCTGAGTGGAGTAGGAGAATGTGAAACGGAGGTTGCTCCTTAGCTGATGAGATAGCTGCATCCCTCAGCTCACCAGCCCGAGCCCAAGGGAAATCTGAAATAAGCGTGCCTCAGGATTCCGTCCCGGCAGAGTGATGCTGGGTGGGCAAACCTTCTCTTCCCTGAGTCTCAGGCTAAGGGAGTGTGAACTCATTCTCTAATATTAAGAATATCTTGAACAGAAGAAACCTCTCCATCCTTTTCTTTCCTCTTTCCTTCCATTTCTTTTTTCTTTCCTTTTTTGATAAATATTTACTGAGCCCCTGGTAACACAGATGGAAATGCCCTGAGTAAACTCAGGTCAAAGAGCCTGAGACCAAAGCGTATCAGCTGAACAAGTTACTTGACCTCACCAGGCCTGTTTCTTCACCTGCAATATTGTCACGATGAGCCCCGTACGAAATAATACACATAAAGCTTTTAGTGAAGGCCGGGCCACACAGTGAGAAAATAAATATTAGATCCCCGTATCTCCCCAGAGTGGACAGCGTTACGTGGTGCTGAAAACCCAAGTAATTAAAGAACAAACCACGGCCAGAAATGCAGGCCTTGGAGAGGAGAGCAGGGAATGAGGGAGGGACGGAGAATGGATCCGAACAGGACTGGGGAGAGCATAGACCACACAGGGAGAAAGGGGGAATGTTCCTGTTTTCGGATTAGGAAGTAGAACAGCATAGTGACTAAGAGTTTGTGTCCTGGGAAACACACTCCCTGGATTAGAACCTTGGTTCTGAAATTTACTAGCTGTGTTCTGCGATGCTGGGCAATTATTTAACCATCCCGTGTCACAGTTTCCTCCTTATAAAATGGAAACAGTGATAGCCTCTAGCTTCTTTTTTTTTTTTTTTTTTTTTTTTTTTTGTATTTTTTCTGAAGCTGGAAACGGGGAGAGACAGACAGACTCCCGCATGCGCCCGACCGGGATCCACCCGGCACGCCCACCAGGGGCTACGCTCTGCCCACCAGGGGGCGATGCTCTGCCCCTCCGGGGCGTCGCTCTGCCGCGACCAGAGCCACTCTAGCGCCTGGGGCAGAGGCCAAGGAGACATCCCCAGCGCCCGGGCCTTGCTCCAATGGAGCCTTGCTGCGGGAGGGGAAGAGAGAGACAGAGAGGAAGGAGAGGGGGAGGGGTGGAGAAGCAGATGGGCGCTTCTCCTATGTGCCCTGGCTGGGAATCGAACCCGGGTCCCCCGCACGCCAGGCCGACGCTCTACTGCTGAGCCAACCAGCCAGGGCGCCTCTAGCTTCTTATTTGGAAGAATAAACCAGCTAAAACCTGTTAAGGGTAGGACATGCCTGGTGCATTAGAAGAGCTTCGTAATTAGCCTGACCAGGCAGTGGCGCAGTGGATAGAGCATCGGACTGGGATGCGGAGTACTCAGGTTCGAGACCCCGAGGTCGCCAGCTTGAGCGCGAGCTCATCTGGCTTAAGCAAAAGCCCACCAGCTTGAACCCAAGGTTGCTGGCTCCACCAAGGGGTTACTCGGTCTGCTGAAGGCCCACGGTCAAGGCACATAAGAGAAAGCAATCAATGAACAACTAAGGTGTTGCAACGCGCAATGAAAAACTAATGATTGATGCTTTTCATCTCTCTCCGTTCCTGTCTGTCTGTCCCTGTCTATCCCTTTCTCTGACTCACTCTCTGTCTGTGTAAAAAATAAATAAATAAATAAATAAATTTAAAGAAAGAAGGAAAAAAAAAGAAGAGCTTCATAAGTAAAAGCCGCTGTGATCATTTTTCAACCTAACTCCCTGGATCCTCCAGTGAGGCCCTTGTTCCTGGGAAAAGTAAGTGGCACGTTGTCATCTTGAGTGGGAGCTGCATCAAGCATGCTCCTAAATTCTTTTTTTTTTTTTTTTTAGATTTTATTTATTCATTTTAGAGAGAGGAGAGACAGGGAGAAGGAAGAGAGAAGTGGGAGAAGCAGGAAGCATCAACTCCCAATGTGCCTCGACCGGGCAAGCCCAGGGTTTTGGACCCACGCCCTCAGCAGTCCAGGTTGATGCTCTGTCCACTGCGCCCCCACAGGCCAGGCCTCAAGCTCCTAGAAATGCTCCCCTGGGGACTTCGCTTTTCCCCTGTGAAACTGACACATACGAAGTTCAGATCAGGTTCCTTTGTTAAAACTGAGAAGTGGGCTTCAGCCTGCAGTTCCCAAGTTTTGCTGCAAGTTAGAATCATGAGGAGGGGGGGCTTTTAAAAGGACTGATGCCCATATGGCACCCTTAGCAGTGAAATAAGAATGTCTGGATACAGTGGCCAGGCATTAGCGTCTTTTAAGGGTCCTGACAAATCTGGGGACCCACTGGCTCAGCAGACTCTCTTCCCTTCTGTGTTGAGGGTGTTGAATAAATTGAAGCTTTATATCTGGGACAGTTTCTTTCTTTTTTTTTAAGTAATGTGTATAAAACCGTGAAAGTAACAAGGCGGTCCTAAAGTAAAATGCTTTTCGGACTGTCAGTAGTGACCTCTGGTGGTGCAAGAACCTATAATAACCTGATTTTCCTGCAGGAAACGCTGTTGACACAGGGAAAAGGGTCAGCGAGCCCCTCCTCTGCCCCGCGCCCTCCATGGCACACATACACCATCCAGAAAGGGAAACTGAGGCCTAAAAGAGGAAGTGGACCAAGATCACAAAAGGACCCTTGACAGCCGACAGCCGGGGAACCGGAACTAGCCTGGTCTCCAACTTCCTCTTCCTGTCTGGGGGCCTTCCCCCACAGTGGTCTCCCCTTCTCAGCCCCCCGTAGTGAGCACCCCCAGTGTGCACCAGTAGCTTCTGGTCCTCCTCCTAGCTCCTAACCACGACCTGGATTCCTGCAGGTCCTAACACGGCCGTCACTGACCCGAGCGGGAAGTGTCCCGGGGGACTGAGGTCTCCCCTCCCCCCTGCCTTCCGGCTGGTTGTCCCCTGTGCCCTAGAAGGTCAAGGTTGGATTGCCGACTAGAGAAATCTGGCCCACTGGGCCTCCTGGTTAAGGAGCACCGCCTCCATCTTACAAGCGAAGGGAGGAAGGCCCCATGAAAGGGACTGGGTGGCCCATCCTTCTTGTCACACTCCTTCCCTCTGTCCTGAATCCGAGAGGTTTCCTGGCAAGTGGGGAAACTGAGGCCCAGGTACAGAGCTGTCCCCGTCCAGGCAGGCTTCTGAGAGCCCAGTGCTGGCCTGTCTCACCGGCACTGTCCCGGCACTGGGGGTGGGAGTGACATGCTCAGTAGGATGTAAGGATGAACGTGCCAGAGGACAAGGGAGAAGTGTGGGATGTAGGGTCTGAAGGAAGACACTGGGATGCCGGTGTGGGAGGGGCGAGGCCCAGGACTTCGGGACTAGCGGGTGGGGTGGGGTGGAGCGGATTCTAGCACGAGGACTCGTGGAGGGGAGCCCCTGAAGCAGAAGTGGGGGGCACTGAAGACTGCAGCTCAGGAGCAAGGGAGACTGCAGCCCCGCTTGGGTGGCTTCCTCGGAAACACACCGGGAGAGGCCAGCCACTCCACCGCCCCGCCTCGCCTAACGGAGCAGACGCCCCAGGGCCACCGCAGGCATGACTTCCACCATCCTGGACCTCTGGGCACCAAAAGGCCTGCCCAGCCAGTGTGAGCTGAAGACCTGGGCCAGAGAGACCTGCCCCCTCCCAATTCCTCCACGTCTTATAACTTCTAATGACATCGTGATCTGATGAGTTGTGGCAAATATAAACGTAATGTGCCCAATCGTCCTCCTTTAGTGAGGACAGTCCTTCTTTTGTAAGTTCCATCCTCCCTCAAAAAGTGTCCTCCTACATGTCCTCCTTTTTGATATTGGAAGACTTCTCTGTAAATGTCCATATTCGATCAATGCAGAGTCAATCCAATGCATGTGATGTGATGTATTTGTATCTAAATGAGTACTTTTTTCTTACAGTTATTATTAAAAATAAGTAGGCATGTAAGCATAATGACAATATAAAATATTACAAATGTTTTTATCATGCATTTATATTATAGTGTATTATTGTTGCAATGAATAAAATGTTTACGATATTGTTTTCTTCAATTTATTTTTGTCCTTTTCATGGTAAAAAAGTTGGTCACCTTAATAAACGAGGCTTCCCAAATACCTCGGTTAATCTCTCTCTCTGCACATCTCTTTAGAGAAAAGTGTCCTGATAGCTGGTGAAGCCCCCTGCCCCCCGGCTTTCAGGGAAACACAGCGCTGGATGAACAACATGGTTTCCCACAGGATTCTGTGACTGTTAACAGGCTCCAACTCCGCATGCCCAACTCTGCAGGCACGCTGCCCACCAGAGCCTGGAACTGGATATCCCGCAAAGTAGGCAGGCACGTGCTGTCACCCCCCAGGCTTGGATTCTTGCAGCCAAATGCGGGTGGGAGAGCTATTACTCCTCCCTCTGCCTCTTAATCAAGGGTGTCTCTGGGCTTCCTGAGGATAGGATTTATTTCTTCCAGAGGTTACACCAGGGGTCCCCAAACTACAGCCCCACGGGCCGCATGCAGCCCCCTGAGGCCACTTCCGGAAGGGGCACCTCTTTCATTGGTGGTCAGTGAGAGGAGCACATTGACCATCTCATTAGCCAAAAGCAGGTCCATAGTTCCCATTGAAATACTGGTCAGTTTGTTGATTTAAATTTCCTTGTTTTTTATTTTAAATATTGTATTTGTTCCCGTTTTGTTTTTTTACTTTAAAATAAGATATGTGCAGTGTGCATAGGGATTTGTTCATAGTTTTTTTTTATAGTCCGGCCCTGCAACGGTCTGAAGGACAGTGAACTGGCCCCCCGTGTAAAAAGTTTGGGGACGCCTGGGTTACACCCTGGGAAGGGCTAACAAGCAAACTGACAAAACAGCCTGGGTCGAAGGGTCTGTGTTTTCCTTGCTGCGTTCTACAAGAGCTTGTGGGTGGGGGAGGTTTTCTTAGCAGGATCAGTATGTAGAAGCCTCGCGAGGGATATGGCCAAGGCCAAGGTCCCTGGGGAGGTGTTGTCCACAGGCGTAGAAAACAGAGCAGAGTTAATCAGTAGAACGTTGTTATTTTGTGAGGAGAGAGGTGAGGTTGAGGAGGGTGAGGACCACCTAAAGCAGGATTGAGAAATGGAGACGTCATCCCCAGGGCAGAGTGTAGATATTAGTGATAGGTAAAACGGTTCCTCAGCCACCATCTTTCTTAAGAACAATGCAGGCCTGAAGGAGGCGGAAGGACTGGCTTACTCAGTAATCCAGCTCAGACCTCCGTTGCACCTGGATGCTGAGAAGGGACGATTGGATCAGGGTACAGACAATTTTAAGAAACTGTGGCGCCACACCCAACCACAAACAGAAGTTTTCTTGCAGCTGCCTTTCCCCAAGTCCCTTCGACGAATCCATATAACCCCTGCCCCATCCCTCCCTCGGGCTAACACCCTTTGCTGGTCTCAGCCTGCCTGCACCCAGGCGCTTTTAAAATAAAATGTCCTTGTGGAACACTCTAGCAGGCGTCCCCAAACTACGGCCCGAGGGCCGCATGCAGCCCCCTGAGGCCATTTACCCGCCCCCCCACCGCACTTCCGGAAGGGCCACCTCTTTCATTGGTGGCCAGTGAAAGGACCACTGTATGTGGCGGCCCTCCAACGGTCTGAGGGACAGTGAACTGGCCCTCTGTGTAAAAAGTTTGGGGACCCCTGCTAGCCTCATGTTTTTGGTTCAGCCCAGATTTCTGCCTTTCAGGGGTAGTCAACCTTTTTATGAAAACCGCCCACTTTTGCAGTGCTGGTCAACCTGGTTCCTCCCACCCACTCGTGGGCGTTCCAGCTTTCATGATGGGCAGTAGCAGAGCAACCAAATGGCCCCAAGATTGGCCCACCATGAATGCTGGAACGCCCACTAGTGGGCGGGAGGAACCCCGTTGACCAGCACTGCAAAAGTGGGCGGTTTTTCTAAAAAGATTGACAACCCCTGCTAGGCAATAGCGTTCCCTGCTCTGTATCAGGTTTTAGAACAATTTGATTCCATTGTGAAGCTGATTTGTAGCAGTCAAGAATTCATGGCGAGAAATTATAGTGGTCTGGGCTAGAGTAGGAGCAGTGGAGGGGGATATTATGGCAAAGAGCAATCTTTAGGAGATAGGCAGGAAAAAGAGTGGTTCCTGGTTGCCTGGGGATGCTGGATTGCTTTAGCCCCCCACCCCCACCCCCACCCCCGCCCACCCCGTGGGTATGGTGGTGCCATTGTCTTCATAAAGTAATTCGTACCCACATGCCTGATTACTGTTATACAATGATGTCCTTATCTATAAATAATCTCCGTCCAAAAAAATAAACTGAAAGAGACACCTCGCCATCCATACAGGAGGCATGTGGAACACATCATTTGCAACATATTGATAAACGGGAAAATGTTCACGCAAATGCACGTGTTAGATGGGGAGAGCGCAAAGAGTCAAACTAGGAGCGAAGCTCACACTTCCCCTGACACACCGCCGGGTCTGTTCCTTTTCACTGACACCCTTGGGTAGTAACCTAACCTCTCTTGGTTGAGTTTCTGAAAGGTAACTGCTTAGGCAGTGTGCTTGTAATGAAGATGTGACATTTAAGTATAACCCTTGCCCAGGCCAGTTCGCTCAGTGGTAGAGTATCGTATCGGCCCAGCGTGTGGAAGTCCTGAGTTTGATTCCCGGTCAGGGCCCACAGGAGAAGCGCCCATCTGCTTCTCTACCCCTCCCCCTCTCCTTCCTCTTTATCTTTGTCTTCCCCTCCCGCAGCCAAGGCTCCATTGGAGCAAAGTTGGCCCCGGGTACTGAAGACGGTTCCATGGCCTCCACCTCAGGTGCTAGAATGGCTCCTGTTGCAACCGAGCGACACCCCAAATGGGCAGAGCATTGCCCCCTGGTGGGCATGCTGGGTGGATCCCAGTTGGGTGCATGCGGGAGTCTGTCTCTCTGCCTCCCTGCTTCTCACTTCAGAAAAATACACACACACAAAAAAAGTATGACCCTTAAGTACTAAAGCATTTTTATTGTTTGTCTTTGGGTGATGGCACTGGGAGAAAAGAGATGCTGAGTAAGGAGAGAGGAACCCTGCACGATAATTTAAAGTGAAGTAGATGCCCTGGCCGGTTGGCTCAGTGGTAGAGCGTCAGCCTGGCATGCAGGAGTCCCGGGTTCGATTCCCGGCCAGGGCACACAGGAGAAGCACTCATCTGCTTCTCCACCCCTCCCCCTCTCCTTCTTCTCTGTCTCTCTCTTCCCCTCCCGCAGCCAAGCTCCATTGGAGCAAAGATGGCCCGGGCACTGAGGATGGCTCTGTGGCCTCTGCCTCAGGCGCTAGGATGGCTCTGGATGCAACACAGCGACGCCCCAGAGGGACAGAGCATCGCCCCCTGGTGGGCATGCCGGGTGGATCCCTGTTGGGCGCATGCGGGAGTCTGTCTGCCTCCCTGTTTCCAGCTTCAGAAAAATGAAAAAAATAAATAAATAAAAAAAAAATAAAGTGAAGTAGAGAGAAACATTGAAGCTTGCTGTGGTAGTCTTCTTGTTTTGTTTTGGATTTTTGTTTCATATTTTAGTTATAGTTTGTTTGGGGCAGAGACAATACCCGTTAAGGAAGATTCTTGCTCAGTGTAGCATAGATTGTAAAGGACTACTGGGACGGCTGGTGGACAGCAAGACAACCCCTTGACTAATTAACGTTTAAAAAAAGCATATCAAGGCTTCATGTTTAGAAAATATTAATCCTCTTGTTACTTTTGTAGGCCACCTCAGATTCTATATTGAATTCTATATTCTTTCTGCATTTTGATGGATGAAATATCATTTGTTCTATACAGTTTTGCATTAGACATCTTTTTAACCAAAATAAACACTCTGTTATCTTTAGAATGGTCTTCATCTCTGTGACCTGCTCCCCCACCAGCTTTGAAGACTCCTGCGAAACACCCGTTGAAATCCACTCATCTGTGCCCTCCAGCTTAGTTGTGACCTTGTCCATGAAGCCTCTGAATACCTTTCCCCTAGTTTCCAGGACACAGTGTTTATCTCTCTTCCTCTATTCTGTTCTCTCCCCTGCAGTTTAGTGATCTGTATCTCTTTCTGTACACCTTCCTGCTTTATAAGCCATGCAAGACATGCATTCTTTTCTTTTGTATATTGAGAGGCCATATATTACCCATATTTTATATTGACTTAATGGCCATGTACTATTCATTTTTTTTTTCTTTTCTTTTTTTTCTTTTAAAGCTGGAAACGGGGAGAGACAGTCAGACAGACTCCCACATGCGCCCGACGGGGATCCACCCGGCACGCCCACCAGGGGCTACGCTCTGCCCACCAGGGGGCGATGCTCTGCCCCTCTGGGGCGTTGCTCTGCCGCAACCAGAGCCACTCCAGCGCCTGGGGCAGAGGCCAAGGAGCCATCCCCAGCGCCCGGGCCACCTTTGCTTCAATGGAGCCTTGGCTGTGGGAGGGGAAGAGAGAGACAGAGAGGAAGTAGGGGGGGGGGTGGAGACGCAAATGGGCGCTTCTCCTATGTGCCCTGGCCGGGAATCGAACCCGGGTCCCCCGCACGCCAGGCCGACGCTCTACCGCTGAGCCAACCGGCCAGGGCCTCTTTGTAGTTTTTAAAACTTCCTAAAGAACCATTTAAAATGGCAAGTTTAATCTTAATTTTAGAGTTAGCATAGGTATGGTTGTAGGATGCATTAGTCTGGTGAATTGTAAGAATACTAAAAATTGATTTGCTAATACAATATAGTTTAAACATTAAAAATTGTTTTTGATAATATCGAAAGTACATTTTAGAGTTGAAGTTTTGGCCTTTGAATTCCCTCGCAATAGAGGAGGCAGAAAAATACACTGCTCACAAAAATGAGGGGCCAGGGACCGTGCAGAAAGGCCAGTCCCTTCAGCGTTTTGTACAGCGCATTTTCACCAACGAAGTAAAAGTTGGTTTTGCATGTCATTTGCATAATCAAGCCACTTTCTTTGACTTGTCATTTGCTTTTCTGATGTTCTTGTTGACTAAAAAAGAAAAAAAAATCAAATGCTTTTTTTTTAATTGCTTCATATTCATTTTGAAATATCCCCTAATGTTTCTGAGCCCTATATTTACCAATCCTTTTATATTTATTAAAATAGGAAGAACTTTGGCTATGGCTGTGTCAAGAACCCTAAATAATTCCGTGGTCCAGGGCAGTGCTTCCCTGAAGCTGGGAAAGGATCCTGAGCAGGAAGCAAAAAAAGGGGCTGGTTCCCTGCAGGCCTGATGCTTCCGTGACTCTGGTCTCCTGCCACGTAGGAGCGCTCAGTGAGCCAGGGCCACACGGAGGAGGACAGGCTTATCTCCTGGGAAAGGCCTGTGTAATCTGGAACACCAGGGATATCTCTGAGCGGGAGTAGGGGCCCCAGGGCCTCCTGGTTCTTGATGAAACAACTCTGTCTGTCCCAAGGCCGAGTATCTGGGAAAATGACCGGCTCTGGAAACAGTGTTGCTCTGCTATGTGGGAATAACCCTACTGGTGAGTAACAGAAAGTGTCTCCATCAACAAACAGTCTTCCTTGTTACGTGCCAGAGGACTCATCGGATAAAAACGTCATTTCAACAGTAATAGGAATAATAGGAATGAGAGCATCATTGACTGCTTGCCTCAAGCCAGCCACTTGATCTTCATTATATTTAAGAAGAATTTTATTTGGCATTTGTTCTACGTTACTTACTGCCTCTGTTCTACCAGCTGTGGTTTGTACCCGGGGAAGCTGCCCCTGAATTAGGTGGAGGTCCTAGTTAAGTGTGAGAAACTTCCATTGTAAATAATTTAGTCACAGGAGATTTTATCTTCTATCATTTCCTTTGCCTTGTCTTTATTTTAAAAAACAGTTCAGAAATAATATTATATCAATGTTAATTTCCTGATTTTGATCATTGTGCTGTGATTAGGAACAGTGTTAAAATAAATGGTGTCAAAATGAGGAAACTTTTTGCATGGCTTTTTGCAAAGTTTTCTGTAAGTTAATTAAAACCAGAAAGTTGGAAAACTTTATAATCTCCTTACCGAAATTTATATCTTTTATTTTCTCATAGCAAAATCATACTACACGTTTGCTATAGAGAACACTTTACATGTATATAAGCAAAAAAAAAAAACCCCAGAAAATGAAAATCCCCTAATTCAGCCAGCTACAGGTATCTGCTGTAAACATCTAGTCTAAATGTATTGAGCTGGATGTGGATGCGGATGTAGAGTAGGTATTAATTTCAGTCAGCGAGTCTATTTGCAAAGATAGAATTTAATATTTTATTGAAATAATGTGTCTTAAACCTTCAAGTTGCCTAATGGGAAGTAACTTAATATAGCCACTTCCCAGTACTGCAGTCCTTTTAAGATTTAAAGTCAATTAAATTCAGGTTTCCAGTTCAGCCTTCTTTTTCTTACCCTGGAGGGAGTGATGGCTGTGTCACCCTTGAGGCACCAGCCTCTTGCTTCTGCTCACTCTCACTAGAACCCTGAACTACTGAAGCCCCCCCCCCCATATACAGTGCTGGAGACTGCCTGGGGACTTCCTTAGGCTTTGGCCAGGCTACCGTGGGATCCCTTCACTGAGTCACCTGACTAGCCTTTCTTCCTTTAAGTGCCCGGGCACATTTCTGGTCTCTGAGGCTCTCTTTCTGAGATCTGCAGGATTTTGAGGTCACTCTCCAAAAAAAAACGAGACACAGCTTCCGTTTCTTGTGGGATCTCCAGAATCTTGGCTAGGCTATGTGTCATCTGTCCTTTGTGCTGCTTGGCCCGATGTCTTGGCATTTCAGGACCTTTCCCTAAAATCCACTTGGAGATTTACTCTGTGAAAATTCCCCTTCTTCATTGAGCGTCGTCTCTGTGTTCTTCAGAGTGAAGGAAGCAAACAAACTAGCTCTTCCAGCATCCTGTGTTCTTCCAGAATCTACTAGTTATGGCGTACACTGGGAGGTTTTTGTATTGAAGGCAGACTTTTGGAAATTCAAATACTTTATGTATTTTGCTTATGGCCAAGAGCTTCAAAACTCTATTTTGTGAGTCAACTATAAAACTTTTTTTTTGAGACAGCTGTGAAAATTTGATAATGGACTATTAGAAGATACTAGGGATTGATTTATTATTAATTTTGTTGGATGTGAAAATATGCAAAGTTTTTAGAGAAGAAAGTGGAGGCTGTTATAGACAGGAATGGGAGGCAGGGGACAGATGATAAGGAGACATACATACCGTTCTTTCATTTTGTGCTCACAGCAGCGAACAGGGGAGAGACACGATTAATTTGTGTACAGTGGGGGAGAATGAGAAAGAGTGTTTGGGATGGCAGGTGGTGGCTGGAGGAATGTTTTAGTCTTTCCCCACCATCAGCACTCATATTGAAATCGATCTGTGAACCCCATTGGTTCTCTTCATTTCATCACCTCCCCATATTCCAGGCCACCAACAGGACTTACCTGGACACACTGTTTCCTAATTATCACCTAAGCGGTCTTTCCCCTTCTGTTCCTGTTTCCTACCCATTCTCCACAGAACTGCCAGAATGCCTTTTGTAAAACCTAATTCAGACGGTCAACCTCCTGCTTAACACCTTCAGTGGCTTTCTACTGCACGTAGTGCAGGGGTCCCCAAACTACGGCCCCTGGGCCGCATGCAGCCCCCCGAGGCCATTTATCCTCCCCCCCCCCCTCTGCACTTCTGGAAGGGGCACCTCTTTCATTGGTGGTCAGTGAGAGGAGCATAGTTCCCATTGAAATACTGGTCAGTTTGTTGATTTAAATTTACTTGTTCTTTATTTTAAATATTGTATTTGTTCCTGTTTTGTTTTTTTACTTTAAAATAAGATATGTGCAGTGTACGTAGGGATTTGTTCATAGTTTTTTTTATAGTCCGGCCCTCCAGCGGTCTGAGGGACAGTGAACTGGCCCCCTGTGTAAAATGTTTGGGGACCCCTGACGTAGTGGAATGCAAACTCTGCCGTAGGCCCTCGGTTTCTGTGTACTCGGCGGTCATCCACCTCCCGCCCTCCGGGTGCCTCTCTTCTCCTCACACACCCATTCAACACACACCTCGCTCTCTGGTTCCCCTTGTCTTTTTTCAGTTACAAATGTTCATTCTCAGAATACACTATCTACTGGGATAGCCTTGTTGTAACATTTTAATCAAACTAGTACAAACTGCACCCATACTTTTGTGTGTGACAGAGACAGAGAGAGGGACAGATAGGGACAGACAGACAGGAAGGGAGAGAGATGAGAAGGATCAATTCTTCGTTACGGCACCTTAGTTGCTCATTGATTGCTTTCTCATATGTGCCTTGACCTGGAGGTCTACAGCAGAGCAAGCGATCCCTTGCTCAAGCCAGCGACCTTGGGTCCAAGCTGGTGAGCCTTGCTCAAACCAGATGAGCCCGTGCTCAAGCTGTCAACCTTGGGGTTTTGAACCTGGGTCCTCCGCATCCCAATCTGACGCTTTATCCACTGCGCATCTGCCTGGTCAGGCTAAACTGTACCCATTTTAAAAATAAAAAAAGGATGATTCAGTGAAAAGAGTGTTCAACAGCTAGATCTGGGATGTAAAATAGTGACAAGATAGACAAAATTGCTGACTTTAAATAGCAAATTTTTATCAATAGCTTAGTTCGATCTGGATTCTTTTACGATGGGACAGGAATGGTTATTACACATAGGTCTCAGGTCTCGCATTTTCACGTTGGAATTTCATCTTTCAATCTAATAAGCACAGCTTTATTAATTTTACACTCAAATAGTTTTTAATCTGGGCATTTTCTGGCATATATTTCAAGACCTTATTTAGAGTCTGCCAAAAATGGAACTCTATTGCCATATTTGCCTCCTAATACTTACAGAGGAGAGTAAAATAATTTAAAATAGTTTGAATGTGGAGCCCTGGCCGGTTGGCTCAGCGGTAGAGCGTCGGCCTAGCATGCGGAGGACCCGGGTTCGATTCCCGGCCAGGGCACACAGGAGAAGCGCCCATTTGCTTCTCCACCCCTCCGCCACGCTTTCCTCTCTGTCTCTCTCTTCCCCTCCCGCAGCCAAGGCTCCATTGGAGCAAAGATGGCCCGGGCGCTGGGGATGGCTCTGTGGCCTCTGCCTCAGGCACTAGAGTGGCTCTGGTCGCAACATGGCGACGTCCCGGAGGGGCAGAGCATCGCCCCCTGGTGGGCGTGCCGGGTGGATCCCGGTCGGGCGCATGCGGGAGTCTGTCTGACTGTCTCTCCCCGTTTCCAGCTTCAGAAAAATGAAAAAAAAAAAATAGTTTGAATGCCTCTTCATCTTCTGTTTAGTAAAACAAAGGAAAAAATTGCTGCCCAATTGATTTCTCATTCCACTACTGGTTCCTGTTTACAGATGACAAGAGGGAAGAAAATGAACAAATGCCTCTTGAAAAAATGGTTTCATAGGCAACCGCCAGGAAACAGCACGGCCAGTAGCTTCAGGTTCTGAGGGAGAACCGTGTGGAATGAAGAAAATAAACTGAAGAGAAAGGATGGGTGGCATCAGGAGGCCTGTGCAAGCTGATGGCAAGACAGAGCGAAACAGCCCTGGGGTTGCTGGATTCTATAGTCATATACTAATAAGGAAGTCTCTGATACAGTCACACATCTCCAAGGCAACCCGAGAATTCTCCCAAGTGCAGAAACCCTCCACCCAGCATAACTGAAATCAACCAACATCTGAACAAACAAGGGGTGAGAGAAAGGACATGTAAATGAACTTAAGCAAGCAGTGAAGTGGGGGATGGGATGAGGGCAAATACTCGGCTTCATAGCCAATATGGAGGTGTGTGCCTGTCTGTGTGGGGGGGTAGCCTTTAGCAACCTAACCAAGCAAGTATGGTGGGTGCTGGCAGCCTGTCAGCTTACGACCAGTTCCCCCACACCTCTGTCCTCCAAAAATCTAAACTGCAAGGATCCTGTTGGCTTGCGGTCCCCAACAGACAGCTTTCACACTCTGATGAGCAATGAGCGAAGTGTAAAATGGATCACTCTGTGAAGGGCCAGTGTCAATAGGGATCACATTCACAACTACATTTCCCCTTTGATATTGCAATTCTCTTTTGCAAGTTGGGGGGGGCGGTAAAGAGATCACTGCCAGCACAGAGCTCCCAGGGAGGGGGTGTGTGTGGGGAGGGTGTGTGCGGGGAGGGCGTGTGTGGGGGAGGGTGTGTGCGGGGAGGGGGTGTGTGCAGGGAGGGGGTGTGTGTGAGAGGGGGTGTGTGTGGGGAGGGTGTGTGCGGGGAGGGGGTATGTGCGGGGAGGGGGTGTGTGTGGGGAGGGATGTGGGGAGGGGATGTGTGGGGAGGGGGTGTGTGGGGGTGTGTGTGGGGAGGGGGCGTGTGTGTGGGGGTGTGTGGGGAGGGTGCGTGTGTGGGGAGGGGGTGTGTGTGTGGGGAGGGTGCGTGTGTGGGGAGGGGGTGTGTGTGTGTGGGGAGGGCGTGTGTGGGGAGGGGGTGTGTGTGTGGGGAGGGTGCGTGTGTGGGGAGGGGGCGTGTGTGGGGAGGGGGTGTGTGTGTGGGGAGGGTGCGTGTGTGGGGAGGGGGCGTGTGTGGGGAGGGTGTGTGTGTGTGGGGAGGGCGTGTGTGGGGAGGGTGCGTGTGTGGGGAGGGAGGGTGTGTGTGTGGGGAGGGCGTGTGTGGGGAGGGGGTGTGTGTGTGGGGAGGGCATGTGTGGGGAGGGTGCGTGTGTGGGGAGGGTGCGTGTGTGGGGAGGGGGCGTGTGTGGGGAGGGTGCGTGTGTGGGGAGGGGGCGTGTGTGGGGAGGGCGTGTGTGGGGAGGGTGTGTGTGTGGGGAGGGTGCGTGTGTGGGGAGGGGGCGTGTGTGGGGAGGGCGTGTGTGGGGAGGGTGTGTGTGTGTGGGGAGGGCGTGTGTGTGGGGAGGGTGTGTGTGTGGGGAGGGTGCGTGTGTGGGGAGGGGGCGTGTGTGGGGAGGGTGCGTGTGTGGGGAGGGGGCGTGTGTGGGGAGGGAGCGTGTGTGGGGAGGGTGTGTGTGTGTGGGGAGGGCGTGTGTGGGGAGGGAGGGTGCGTGTGTGGGGAGGGTGCGTGTGTGGGGAGGGTGCGTGTGTGGGGAGGGAGGGTGTGTGTGTGGGGAGGGCGTGTGTGGGGAGGGGGTGTGTGTGTGGGGAGGGCATGTGTGGGGAGGGTGCGTGTGTGGGGGAGGGTGCGTGTGTGGGGAGGGTGCGTGTGTGGGGAGGGGGCGTGTGTGGGGAGGGTGCGTGTGTGGGGAGGGGGGCGTGTGTGGGGGGGGGGGCGTGTGTGGGGAGGGGGCGTGTGTGGGGAGGGTGCGTGTGTGGGGAGGGGGCGTGTGTGGGGAGGGTGCGTGTGTGGGGAGGGGGGCGTGTGTGGGGAGGGCGTGTGTGGGGAGGGGGTGTGTGTGTGGGGAGGGCATGTGTGGGGAGGGTGCGTGTGTGGGGAGGGTGCGTGTGTGGGGAGGGCATGTGTGGGGAGGGTGCGTGTGTGGGGAGGGGGCGTGTGTGGGGAGGGGGCGTGTGTGGGGAGGGTGCGTGTGTGGGGAGGGGGCGTGTGTGGGGAGGGTGCGTGTGTGGGGGGGGGGCGTGTGTGGGGAGGGCGTGTGTGGGGAGGGTGTGTGTGTGTGGGGAGGGCGTGTGTGGGGAGGGAGGGTGCGTGTGTGGGGAGGGTGTGTGTGTGGGGAGGGCGTGTGTGGGGAGGGTGCGTGTGTGGGGAGGGTGTGTGTGTGGGGAGGGCGTGTGTGGGGAGGGTGCGTGTGTGGGGAGGGGGTGTGTGTGGGGAGGGGGCGTGTGTGGGGAGGGTGTGTGTGTGTGGGGAGGGCGTGTGTGGGGAGGGTGCGTGTGTGGGGAGGGGGTGTGTGTGGGGAGGGAGCGTGTGTGGGGAGGGGGCGTGTGTGTGGGGAGGGGGCGTGTGTGGGGAGGGAGCGTGTGTGGGGAGGGTGTGTGTGTGTGGGGAGGGGGTGTGTGTGGGGAGGGAGCGTGTGTGGGGAGGGGGCGTGTGTGTGGGGAGGGCGTGTGTGGGGAGGGTGTGTGTGTGTGGGGAGGGCGTGTGTGGGGAGGGTGTGTGTGTGTGGGGAGGGCGTGTGTGGGGAGGGGGCGTGTGTGTGAGAGGGGGTGTGTGGGGAGGGTGTGTGTGTGTGGGGAGGGTGTGTGTGGGGAGGGGGCGTGTGTGGGGAGGGTGCGTGTGTGGGGAGGGGGCGTGTGTGGGGAGGGTGTGTGTGGGGAGGGTGTGTGTGGGGAGGGGGCGTGTGTGGGGAGGGTGTGTGTGTGGGGAGGGGGCGTGGGGGAGGGGTGTGTGGGGAGGGTGTGTGTGTGGGGAGGGTGTGTGTGTGGGGAGGGGGCGTGGGGGAGGGGTGTGTGGGGAGGGTGTGTGTGTGGGGAGGGTGTGTGTGTGGGGAGGGTGTGTGTGTGGGGGGGCTTTCAACCCTCCTGCCGCTGCTGCACCAGCATAGAGACTGCTGAGTGGCGGAGCCCCCAGGCGGAGGGACGGGCCCTGCCAGCCTCCCCGCTGTGTCTGAGCTTAAGGCTCCAAGGCCGAGAGGGAAGCAGGCTTCCCGCAGGGGCGGCTGGAGCCTAGAGGGAAACGGGGCGTGCGCCCACCGCTTTGAGCGATCACCGACAGTCCACTGCGCTGTCCCCGCAGTGGATGGCTCCCTTCTACCAGCGAGAAACATTTTCCTTAAGAAAAAGAGAAGAAAAGATGGAGGCCCTGGCCAGTAGTCCACCCACCTTACACCAAGGAGACAGGTTCGACCCGGGTCTGGGCACATACAAGAACCCACCCTGATGCATAAATAAGTGGGGCAGCAAATGGATGTCGCCCTCCTCCTCTAAAATCAACAACAAACACCTTAATAAAAAGTGCGTGTGAGAGGGAGAGGGAGGGGTGCTCCTTAAGCCCGAGTAAGGCTGGGTCTCTTCTGGACTCAGTGCCTCCCGGTCAGGCACCGGGGGTGAGGCTGTCTTGAAGGCACCGCACAGGGTCAACCGCAGGGAACGCCGTGACCCGGCGGGTAAGTGGCGGGGTTCAGCAGCGGGAGGCCCCGTTCCAGGGAACCACAGAGGAGAAAGCTAGAGGCGGGGCGGGGGCGGGGCCTGAGGACGGCGCTGAGGCTCCGGGCTTGCGGGGGACAGCGGCGGCACGGGGAGTCGTTTCCCCTCAGGTGGAGGCTGCGGGCATCAACCCCACAGGCGGCCACCGCGCGTCACCTGGCAGGGCTGCGTGACTTTCCCGCGCCTCCGCCTCGGGGGCGGGGAAGAACCCGGATGAAACCACCTCGGCCGCCGGGACCCCGCCCCCAGGCTTTGGCTCGCTGCGTGGGGCGGAGTCGCCCTTCCTCCTTCCGTACGCTGATTGGTTCGTCGTCGCAGGGCCCTCCTCGTGATTGGGCGTTCCCAGCGCCAGTCAGGAGGCGTCGGCGGTCTCTCAGACCGCGGCTGGAAGGAGACGGCGCCGACGTCTAGTGAGGCTGGCGGCATCTTAGCTGGCGGCCGTGCGCTCTTCCTGTGGCGCCTGGAGCGACGGCGTCCCCCGCTTCGCGGCTGCAGGCTCTGGAAGGAGGCGTAGCGAGGCGATTCGAGGACCATCCCGGGCGCCCGAGCGTCCCCCTCGTCACCCGCCGCGCGCCATGTCCTGGATATTCGAGAGGTGAAGGGGGCGGAGGCGGCGGCGGCAGCGGCCGGGCGGTGTCCCCCGGGAACTTGACCTTCCTGGCGTCCCCTTCGCGGGTCCCGTGCGGCGTGTGCAGCAGGGGCTCGTTTTGCCGGTGGCGGCTGCCGTCCCCGCGGGGGGGAAACGAATGCGCCGCCGTGGCCGGCGAGGGGCGGCTCCGCGGGGAAACCTCGGTCCCGGCGGGCAGGGCAGGGCCTCGGCCTGGGGCTGTCCCTCCGCAGCCGGGGACCTGGACCTCGTACGGCGGAACACCCAGTCAGCAGGACGGGGACCGCGGTGCATGCGACACCGGGGCGGACCGCCCCGGCCCCTGGGTGGCTCCCGGGTCGCGAGCCCGGACGGACGTGCACACGCGTGTGTGCAGCGGACCGCAGAGAGGCCTGCGCGACCCGCGAGGCCGGCGCGGGGGGTCGGGGCGCGGATCCGGTGTGAGGGAGCGGGGAGCCGGCCTGGAACCCCGCAGCCGACCGCCCCGTTCCCTTCCGGCAGATCCGAATGGCTCCGCCCGCGCGTCCCTGCAACCGCCGATCCTCGAAGGGACTGCGGGTATCCGTCCTCGGCCCCGGGGAGCGGGAGGCGGCCGGCCGGCCCCCCGGGGTGGCCTGGCTGGGAGGCCTGCGTGGAAGAAGGGTTCTGCCGGGAAGGGGCGGGTGCTGGGCGGACGGTCGGAACCGCGAGACGCTGCTTCCCTCGAGACGCAGCGAGGGGAGACTTGCGAGACGCTCCTTTCAGTCTCCGTGGGGAGGTTGACGTAGGGACAGTTCCGGCATCCCGTCCATTTTCACTGAGTCGGGCCCCCGAGGAAAGCGGTTTGTGGGTGCGGGTTGAGCTGCTCATTCTCGAATGCGCGTGGGTGGAAGAGGCGTCACTGAGCAGGTGGGGTTCCGGGCGCGGGCCCCCCGCCCGCTGCCATCTCCGCCCTTAATTAGATAGCGGGACGGACACTGCCTTCATCTGACACACCAGTTCCCGCGCGGATGTCATTTGTTGGAATAACGGTGGGAGAAAACAAGGCGTGAAAATAGGGTATGGTCTTGGAGATGTGCTTGGTTAAGTTTTCTTTTCCCTCCGCCTGTTTTCCCCCCCCCCCCCCCCCCAACAGAGATCCTGTTTGGAAGTACTTGCAGACGGTACAGCCTGGAGGAATCCATGGAAATTTTCCACGGCTCTCATATCCCACTTTTCTACCCCGTTTTGAATCCCAAGATATTATTCCTCCAGATGACTTCCTCACTAGTGACGAAGAGCTAGACTCAGTGTTATTTGGAACTTTGAGAGGTCATGTGGTTGGACTAAGCTTTTACACAGGAGTAGTGAGTATAACCTTAGATATTAAGTTAAAATGTGATTTATGGTATTAATCTACTAGAAAATAAGAATTAGAAGGTGATATGTGTATTTAATTTTTTTTTTCTTCAAGTCATTGGAATATACCTGGCTAAGAGATAAATATCTGACTGTATTCTTTCACATTTATACCATACTTATACAAAACGCTTTTTTTGTATGGTCTCATTTAATCACAATATTGACCCTGAGATAGGGCCTTTCTTACCCCTTTCTGTAATTGAAGAAGTGAAACTCAGGAAGGTTAAATGATTTGCCCAAAAAGCACAAATACTGTGTTGTACATTTGCAGAAGGACTTCATACTCAGTCCATTGCCTTTCTTCTGCCCCTCAGCACTTTTCTACACCTTGATATTTTTAATTTAGGGAGATCAACTCATCCTAGATAAGGGAATTGTCTGTCTTTAGGTCCTTTTTCTTTCTGTAGTAAGACTCTCCCAATTTTTTTATACTTTTTTTTTTTTTTTTAGTGAGAGGAGGGGAGATAGATAGACTCCAGCATGCACCCCAGCTGGGATCTACCCAGCAACCCCTGTCTGGGGCTGATGCTTGAATCAACTGAGCTATCCTCAGTGCCGGGCTGGGGCCTGTGCTCCAACCAGTCTAGCCATTATTGGCTGTAGGAGGGGAAGAGGGAGAGAAGGAGGATGAGGATGGGAGAGAAGCAGATGGTTGCTTCTCCTGTGTGCCCTGACCAGGAATCGAAACTGGGATGCCAAATGCCAGACTGGTGCTCTATCCACTGAGCCAACCGGCCAGGGCCCCAATTTTTCTTTCTCTATATTTATCTGTTCTCTGCAGTGTGTGTGTGTGTGTGTGTGTGTGTGTGTGTGTGTGTGTGTGTATGAGAGAGAGAGAGAGACATAGAGAATATATGACTTTCTCTGGTCAGTAGTTGTCTTTGTTGTGATTGTCTAGACTACATCTGTGTTATCTGGATGATATACTTCTAATTTTATTTTTTTAATTGATTGTGAAAAGTTTTAAACATGCATAAAAGTAAAATAATACAATAAACTCTAGATACCTATGATTCAGATTTAATAGTTATCAAGATTTTTGCATGTTTGTTTCATCCTCCTTTTTGATGTGTCCTTGTATACCAAAATTCTATTACTTTACACCTATAACAAAATTAAGAACTTCTTATACTTGTTTAAAAATGTACTTCTATAGTTCATTTTTTTCAATTGAGATAGAGATAGGAGGGGGATAGATGAGAAACATCAACTCATAGTTGAGACACCTTAGTTGTTCATTGATTGTTTCTCATGTGCCTTGATATTTTTCATCAAATTTAGAAAGTTTTCAACTATTCTTCAAATATTCTTTATTTTTTCTCTTTTTTTTCTTTCCCTTACGAATATGCTGGTCCCAAAGGTCTCAAAGCCTCTTTATGTTTTTTACATTCTTTTTTTCTTTTTTCTAATTTTTATTTATTTATTTATTTATTTTTACAGAGTCAGAGAGAGAGTCAGAGAGAGGGATAGACAGGGACAGACAGACCGGAACGGAGAGAGATGAGAAGCATCAATCATTAGTTTTTCATTGCGCATTGCAACACCTTAGTTGTTCATTGATTGCTCTCTCATACGTGCCTTGACCGCGGGCCTTCAGCAGACCGAGTAACCCCTTGCTGGAGCCAGCGACCTTGGGTTCAAGCTCGTGGGCTTTTGCTCAAACCAGATGAGCCCGCACTCAAGCTGGCGACCTCGGGGTCTCGAACCCGGGTCCTCTGCATCCCAGTCTGACGCTCTATCCACTGCGCCACCGCCTGGTCAGGCACATTCTTTTTTCTTTATGTTCCTTAGACCCTATAACTGTTCTTCAATCTATGTACATATATCCCCTATTCCCAAAGTATAGCATTTCTAGGAAACTTTGTAAACTGAAAGGGGTTAAAGCAAACTAGCAACAATCATTAATTTATATGGGAAAATTTTTGAGCTTTTCCAAATCCTACATATGCATAATGTTTATTTCCTTTACTGTGATCAAAATGCATAACTGCATCCAACTTGACACTGAATGTAACACTCTTACAAGCCCTTAGGCTTCTCTGATAAAACTTAGAACCCCCCTTGCTAATGATGCACAGGTGCTCACAGACACAGTTCCGAGCTCTGGCGGCTTGCCGCAGAGATGCTGAGTGTAGTTCCCTGGGGGAGTAACTTGGTTGTGCCCCTCTTGCAGCTCCGGGTGCACTCTGCCTTATAACAGCTCACTGCAGAACAAACGCTATTTTGCTTTTAGCCTTTTGTTTTCGTGAAAGCGAGAGTCCTCTTCAGGAATCTTTGAGTTAGAAACAGGCCCAGGACTAACATGTAGGTCTTGAAGGTGAAGCAGTGTCAACTTAAACTTGAGAAAGGTGCGGATACCTTCCCTTTCTGTTGACCTGTCTTCAGCTTCGGTCTTTCTTCTGCCTGCTCATATCTGCTGGTGACCTCTTGAGTGAATTTCACTTTGGTTGTTGTACTTTAGACATCAGAATTTCCATTTAGGGAGGTAGTTCTCATGCTTTCCATTAGTTCTCCCCCCTCCTTTATTCTTTTTTAAAAAAATTTTTTATTTTTTTTTATTTTTTACAGAGACAGAAAGTGAGTCCGAGAGAGGGATAGACAAGGACAGACAGACAGGAACGGAGAGAGATGAGAAGCATCAATCATTAGTTTTTCATTGCGTGTTGCAACACCTTAGTTGTTCATTGATTGCTTTCTCATATGTGCCTTGACCGTGAGCCTTCAGCAGACCGAGTAGCCCCTTGCTGGAGCCAGTGACCTTGGGTTCAAGCTGGTGGGCTTTTGCTCAAACCAGATGAACCTGCGCTCAAGCTGGCGACCTCGGGGTCTCGAACCTGGGTCCTCTGCATCCCAGTCCGACGCTCTATCCACTGCGCCACCGCCTGGTCAGGCCCCCCCCCCCCCCCTTTATTCTTTAAACATGGTTTGCTCTACAGGTCTTTGAAGATATTTAAAATAAAAAAAAACAAACATTTTTCTAGCAGGTCACATATGTGTTTTTCCCGAGGAACAGTTTTTGCACTGCGTGAGCTCAGAGGTCACATAAAAACAGCTCTGCAGGCGGGGGTCTTTTGGAAAACCATCCTGCGGGTCAAGTGGGCCAGTTGTCTGGGAGTGAGTCTCGAGAGATTCGGCTCCGTCCTGCGCTCTGTCACTGCGCAGTGCCACCAGGGATCCCTGAAGGCTGTTCTCTCTCTAAAGGCTGTTGTGCAGCGGAGAGCCGGAGGTTGGGCTGGGGCTCCACAAGTCCACTGTTTTTCTTGAGTTAATATTCCCCTTGTTTCTGCAATCCTTTTGCTAGTGTTCAGAGTTCTGAGTTCTGGAAGAGTTGGTTCTGACAAGTTTTTTTTGTTTTTGTTTTTGGTTCTGACAAGTTTTGCCAGTTTTTTCTTTGTTTTTATGGAGGAGAGAGTTTTTGGAAGTCCTTACTCATCCATTTTCAATAATGTCGCCCTCAGGTAATTTTAATCAATTGAAATCAGAATGGCCTGAGTTGACATCTGCTTTCATTTTCCTTATTCCAGTTTTGTTCTTACTGTGATTAATGCCTTTCCTCCCTCTAAAAGTTTTAGAGCCTGATGAATTCAGGCTTAGGAACCAGCCTGCCTGGATTCAAATCCTAGCTCTGCTACTTCTGGCTTTATGACCTTGGGCAAGTTACTTTTCTGTGCTTCACTGTGCATCTGTGGAGAAAATAAGCAATACCTACCAAGTCAGTCTTTGTAATGTGCTTAGAACAATGTTTGGCAGCATTCAATAAAGATTACTTGTTTTCAGAAGTTACGGTGTTGAAAATTTTAGAGAGTGTGAAATCTGTTTAGTTTTAATTGTGTTTCTTAGATACCAAAAATTTGTTATTTCCAATGAATATAAGTTAGAAAATATTATGAAAGAATCATTAAAATTTATTCTTTAATATTTCTGTAGAATAATGAGTCCCAAGAAAATGTATATTTCTTTCGTAGTGTTGTTACTCAGTAGACATTAAAAAAAAGACTGGAAATTCCAGATGAAGTATGATGAAGAAAGTTATTGCTCTGTATTCATTGTTTATAACATCTGTTTGTTGTTTTTGTTAGGTCAATAATAATGAAATGGTTGCGTTACAACGAGACCCCAATAACGCCTATGATAAGAATGCAATTAAAGTAAACAATGTGAATGGAAATCAGGTTGGCCATATAAATAGAGACCTTGCGGCAGCTGTTGCCTATATCATGGACAACAAATTGGCACAAGTGGAAGGGTAATGTACCTCAGAGTTTAATAAGGTTGAGTCTTTATAGTTGCCCTGACAACTTATATCATTATACTTTTAGTACATGTTTAATAAATGGCTCAATTCTCCTCTCATCTACCTCCACTACCCTAGCTATTTTCTTACTTTCCTATTGAATTATTGCCTTGGAAAAAGGTAGACCTTTGGTGTATATATTAGGAAGTTTACACTGTCTCCAAAGTTTCATATATTTATATTTACTTATTTTTATTTTATTAAATGAGAGGTGGGGAGGCAGAGAGACAGACTCCTGCATATGCCCTTACTGGGATCCACAAGGTAAGCTCCCTGCTGGGCAGTGCTCTGCCCATCTGGGGCAGCAGCTCCTTTGCTCAGCAACTGAGCTATCAGTGCCTGAGATGAGACCATGGTGCCGTACTCAGTGCTTGGGGCCAACTTGCTCAAACCATTTGAGCCATGGCTGCAGGAGAAGAATAGAGAGAGAGAGAGGAGGGGGAGGGGTGGAGAAGCAGATGGTCGCTTCTCCTGTGTGCCCTGACCGGGAATCAAACCTGGGACATCCACACGCAGGGCCAGTGCTCTGTCACTGAGCCAACCAGCCAGGGCCTCCAAAACTGTTAGTGAATAGATTTGGGCATTTGGAAGGGTTAGTGCAAATCAGAGCTTGTAAAACTGGTAGCCTGTGATCTGATGTAAGTGAGCTTAATTTTGCTTACACAGCGTTTAAAGTTTTTTCATTATTTTTCCAATATATATTAATATGTGGATACTTTACATTTTATACATGTTATTTTTTTCCTAAAGTTAAAAATGTTTGCACATGACATTAGTCGACTGCTGCTGAGCAGCAGCTGTGACTTATCCACGGTGGCCCGCCTGTTCTATCCCCTCTTCCTTGGAGCTCATCTCCTCAGTTACCTTCTACCTTTCTTCTTCTAGGCATCTGTTTGTGATCTTGATTTAAGTGTGCATGTTTAGGATGTGAAGTGGTGAGTGGAAGAGAAAGGCTCAGCAATGTCTTCTCAGTTATGTCCTTGTTTTCTTCTTTCTCAGTTCATCGGGTATTTCAAATACTGAGAATAAACTTACGGTGGATCCTGGTTCAGAAATCATTCTTGCAAATCATTTCCCATTCTCAAGGTTTCTATGCTCTGGTTCTATTAATGAAATCTCTATCTTCTCAATTAAGCTTATATTTTACTTATCTTACGGTCTTGATTCTTGGCTTTGCCTGTTTTCAAACACTGCTTTATCCCGTCTTCTCAGTTTCTCCTGGCATTCTGTTTGTGAAAACCATCTTTTTCTTCTGATTGCTGTTGATCCTATTCCCTGTCGTTTTTCTTGCTGTCTAGTCTGCCCAACTAGTTCCTCCCTGTTTTATTTCATGCAGAATTTGAATGTGCCACTTAGAATATTTAATAGATAATGGGAGTAAAAAGTGATAACGTTCAATTTCTCACTTTTTTATTCTTAAATTCAATAGGGTAGTTCCTTCTGGTGCTAACAATTTATTTACCATGCCTCTGCATATGACTTTTTGGGGAAAAGAAGAAAATAGAAAAGTGGTTTTAGACCGGTTGAAGAAACACGGATTTAAATTGGGTCCACCAAAAAGTAAGTTTAGGGTTTAATCTACTAATATTTTGATATTATAATAATGTAGGAATTGTGAACATTTATTTTCCTAAGTAATATTTTATGTTCATTTGGCTAAAGCAGTTTGTGCTGAAGGTTGTATGTTATAACTTTTTTTTTTTTTTTTGTATTTTTCTGAAGTTGGAAACGGAGGCAGTCAGATAGACTCCTGCATGCGCCCGACCGGGATCCACCCGGCACGCCCACCAGGGGGCGATGCTCTGCCCATCTGGGGCATCGCTCTGTTGCAACCAGAGCCATTCTAGCTCCTGAGGCAGAGGCCATAGAGCCGTCCTCAGCGCCCGGGCCATCTTTGCTCCAATGGAGCCTCGGCTGCGGGAGGGGAAGAGAGAGACAGAGAGGAAGGAGAGGGGGAGGGGTGGAGAAGCAGATGGGCACCTCTCCTGTGTGCCCCTGCCGGGAATCGAACCTGGGACTCCCGCACGCTCTACCATTGAGCCAACCGGCCAGGGCCTGTTATAACTTTTATTGGAGTCTTTTTTCTGTTTTATTTTAAGTGAGAGGAGAGGAGATACGTGAGACAGACTCCCACATGTGCCCCAACCAGATCCACCCAGCAACCCGTCTAGGGTCGATACCTGAATCAACCAAGCTATCCTCAGCACCTGGGGCCAACACTTGGGCTACTGATCCACTGTCTGCGGGAGGGGAAGAGAGAGAGAAGTGGAAGAGGAAGGGGTAGAGAAGTGGATGGTTGCTTCTCATGTGTGCCCTGCCTGGGAAACGAACCTGGGATTTTGCACACCGGGCAATGCTCTATCCGTGGACAGAGCTTTTTTTGGAGTCTTTTTAAGAAAATTTTGCGTATTTTCTATACACGCATGCACACACACAGACGGAAGTCCTTTAGGCTCTCTCCTCTAAATTCCTCTAATGATAATATCTGGAAATCTTGATTATAAATGTTCTCTTTGACAAATTATAGACAAGAATCTTACAATAGGGAATGAAAAAACATTATTTGTTAGGCAAATGTTTGTTCAAATAATGTGCAATTATTTCAATAGTATGCTTTTTGAATGAAAGGAGTTAGCTTTTAAAAAACTTAAAAATAATTTCTAATGGAGCTTATTTGACAAGTTTTAAAAGCTGTTTACTAAAAGGTAATCTATTTTATGTGGTGATCGTATTTTCCTTTTGCGAGTGACAGCTTTCGGATTCAGTCTGGAAAGTGGCTGGGGCTCCGGAAGGGCAGGGCCGAGCTGCAGCACCCCCGTCCACGCTGCGGTGCTGCTGACCACCGAGCAGGTGGGCCTTCTCTTACTTGGTGGTGAAACGAGTAAGATACATGTGCATGTGCTGGCATCAGTGACATTCAGATACATTGTTATGATGTGGGGAGTAAATAGAATGTATATTGCAAACATACATGCACTGAAACACACACATTGCTCTATGTGCATGGGATGTTTAATATGTTTTGATGTTTTTGTATTGTTTTAAAGTTTTAGAACGTGCAAATTATTTTTAAAACAATCAAAGTTTGAAACGTTCCTTCTGTAAGGTTGAAAATGCAGTGCTAAAAGAATTAATTCCAGTTCTTTGGCATCACTCTAATTCTTAACTTTGTCTAATTTGCAATCCAGGAGACTGTTAGGCTGAATTAGTTTGAAGAAAAAAAAGGATATAAAAAACAATAATGCAGATCAATCTAGAAATAACATCAAACACTTTTTTTTTGTCTCTACTATCGGTGTTAGCCTTTTTATTGTCTAACTGTAATTATTGTATCTTCCCTGCTCATTGTTAGAAGGGCTTGAGCCCTATCTGGTGAGTAAGCCCCAGGTCACCTCTCCTAACTTTAGATTTGACTTGCTTTCTTCCAAGCTATTGCTGTGTGTTCATGTGCTAATTTACACAAGTAATTGTAAGGCATATATGTTGCTATAAAACTTGACTAGATCAATTTAGCAATTAACTAAAGAACCAACTAAATTATTAGCCTAAGACTGCAACCTCCTAATGCTTGATAGCACACAGCACTTTTTTTTCCACTGCAGTAATAATAATAAATAGTCATTGACTGAAAAGAAGTCAGTTGTACCTACTAGGATCTACCGGAATGGTTTGACTACAGCTACGTAGTGGAATCACATTTCAATGGCAGAAGGAAACTTAGAGACACTCTAAATCTCTCATTCCTTTCGTTTGACAGGAGTGAGATACAGGGCCGTACACATTCAGTGTCTTGCCCAGAGTTATATGAAGGTGTACCTGTGACAGGACTGTGACCGAGGCTCAGGAGTCACAACTCGGTTCTGTGTGCTCTGACTAGCGCAGTGACCTCTTACATCTGAAGCATTCCCATTCTGCCCGCAGTGAGCAGTGTAGCATCTTTAACAACCCATGGACCTTTTGTTATTCAGCTCGTAAAGTTAATGAAATAATGTGAACTCTTGAGTTAAGTGTAATTACTATTGGAATTGGTTTATTTCATAGTTTTCTTGTTATTTGTTGTAGCTTAAAACAGAATTTGACAAATTGTTTGAAGATTTAAAAGAAGATGATAAAACTCAGGAAATGGAACCAGCTGAGGTACTGAGCCAATATTTTCTATCTAAGACTATTTGGAATTTAAAAATATGCTGTTAATCTATACATTTTTATCACAAGGTCAGCAGTTTTCCAGATTCTTTGTGGGGGGGAAAGAGAGGGCTTGTTGTACCTCTGTTTATGGCGTTCCTTTTGTTTATAGGCTGTTGAAACACCACTGCTGCCACATCAGAAACAGGCGCTGGCCTGGATGACCTCTCGGGAGAACAGCACAGAGCTCCCTCCGTTCTGGGAGCAGCGGAATGACCTGTACTATAACACAGTGACCAACTTTTCTGAGAAGGATCGACCAGAAAATGTTCATGGAGGAATTTTAGCTGATGATATGGGTTTGGTAATTATTTTTCTTCTTGAGTCAATAAACTTTTCTCTTGTGATTATGATTTTCTGTAGAAAGTAATTTTGATGTAGATAGAGATAGGAATATGTTGTTGCCATTTTGGGACTAGATTTCACTTTCAGTGTAGAACCTAGTTTTCCTTACGGTTTCACTTAAGATAATGGTAAGCTTTTTTATTTTTTTGGTTTAGTTAAGGTACAATTAAAATAGTGTAATGATATAAGCATGTGTTCCTCAATTTTTTTGTGAGGAGAGACAACAATGTTATATAAAGACATTTATAGTATATCACATGTGATACACAGAGTATTAAATGTACATTTATGATTCCTTACACCAGCAATTTTTATAATTTTGGGTTTCAGGAATTCTTAAAAATTATTGAGCGTAGAGAGCTTTTGTTTCTGTGGTTTATAGCTATTGCTGTGTATATAAGAACTTAAAAATCATGTTTCTGTGTTGCTAATTATAAATTTAGCTATGGAAAATGATGAAAAGTTGCATGTTTTCATTTAAATAAAACATACAAGATATATCATGTTCTTTATACTTTGTAGGTAAGTCATAGCTTTCAAATGTTAGAATTATCTTTAAATGAAATTTAATAAAATGATCACCTCATGTGTATACTAGAATTACTAATAATTTTAAATTAGCTTTGAATGTATAGCTAGCAAAAGTTGTAGTTTAATGATAAAGTTATTAGTTTAAGGTTTAATGTAAAATGTTAGAGCAGCTGTCATTCAATAAAATGACATTTCCCAGACATGTTTATAGTGTTTTATGAAAGTAAATCATTTTTAATTTTTATAGTACAGTATGGGAAAGTATTTAACTTAACGAAAGACTTCATTAATGCATATTTTATTTAATGTAATAGTATACTTCTGTGGCTTTAAATGCTATTTAATATACTGCTCACAAAAATTAGAGGATATTTAATAGCTTCATAGTCATTTTGAAATATCCCCTCATTTTTGTGAGCAATATATTTGCATAATTGATTTTAAAATTGGTTTCAGATGTTCTCTGGTCAACTGGGTTTCAGCATCTGACCATTTGTCTTTTTTAAATGTTTTAAAGGGCAAAACTCTTACAGCCATTGCAGTAATTCTTACCAACTTCTATGACGGCAAACCTCTTCCTGTTGCAAGAATTAAAAAAAGTCAACTAAAGAAGGTAAAGTATTCTCTCTCTCCCTCTCCCCATCTCTCCCTCCCCCACTCCTCTTCTCCCCCCTCCCCTTCTCTTCCGCTCTTTCTTTCCCCTTCCCCTCACCCCTCTACATCCACCCCCCCCACCACCCCCCACATCATGGCTCAATTGGCTTTTCACTTAATGCAAAGCCCTTTGCTCCAGAATAAAGTAAACATTGAAATACAGTGGTCTTTATTACATAGTGTAAAGCAATGTAAAATAGGGTGCACTTTAAGCTTATTTCAAACTGACTGCAGTACCATGTAAGAAATATACTCTTCCATCCAGGAATGCAATATTAACGATGAATCTATGAAACTTGGAGGAGGCAATACCTGTGAAAAGACAGATGGATTAAACAAAGGTAAACTTTAATTTTGATTATGACTATATTGTATTGGAATTTTTCTAATTTAATTATGTAATTCCAGGTCTGGCTTTGTACTAAATAAACACTTCAGATCTCTTTTTCTAAAGCATTTCATGTGGGCTGCTGGTCAGGAGCAGTTCCTCAAGGAGGTGATGAGAACTTGGGTGGTTGTACACCAGGCACAGAAGCTAGGAAGAGCATTTTTGGTTGAGAAAAATATCCTGTGAAAGGCAGTAAAAGAGCGAAGCACAAACCCGGACTGTAAAGCATGTTCTGTTCGGGACCTCAGAGTAGTTATGGGGTTTATAATGTCATGTGCATGGATAGCAGGGGTCCGAAAAGAAAATGAGGTTAGCAACACACTCTGAAGTCAGAGGCAAAATATGGCAGATGCATGGCTGTATTTAGTAATCACTTCACAAAATTAATTTCTGCAGTTTGATTAGAGCTGAACAGATGGAAAATATATACATATTTTTTGTGATAGAGACGGAGGGACAGATAGGGACAGACTGACAGGAAGGTGGGGGAGATGAGAATTATCAATTCTTTGTTGCGGCACCTTAGTTGTTCATTGATTACTTTCTGATACGTGACTTGACAGGGGGCTTCAGCAGACAGAGTGACCTCGTGCTCAGGCCAGCAACCTTGGGCTCAAGCTGGTGAGCTGTGCTCAAATCAGATGAGCCTGTGCTCAAGCTGATGACCTTGGGGTTTTGAACTTGGGTCCTCCGCATCCCAGTCTGGTAGTCAATCCAGCTGTGTCACAGCCTGGTCAGGCTAGAATTTTTTTATTTTTATTCATTTTATTTTTCAGAAGTGAGAAGCGGGGCGGCAGAGAGACAGACTCCTGCATGCGCCTGATCGGGTTCCACCTGGCATGCCACTAGGGGGCGATGCTCTGCCCATCTGGGATGTTGCTTGGCTGCAATTGGAGCCATTCTAGCATCTGAAGAGGAGGCCATGGAGCCATCCTCAGCACCCGGGCCAACTTTGCTCCAGTGGGGCCTTGGCTGCAGGAGGGGAAGAGAGAGATAGAGAGGAAGGAGAGGCGGGAAGGGTGGAGAAGCAGACGGGTGCTTCTGTGTGCCCTGGCCGGGAATCGACCCAGGACTTGCACACGCCAGGCTGACGCTCTACTGCTGAGTCAACTGGCCAGGGCTGGAAAATATTTTAAGGAAAGAATAGTAGGTGAGGAATTGGAAATGCAGTTGTGCACTGTTCTGTGCTTGGTTGTTTGAGAGAGAAGAGAGGAAGAGAGCAGCGTTGGAAAAGGGTGTAGAATCAAGGACTACTTTTTGGTTGGTTTTGAGTTTAAGAAAGAAATCCATGTATAGGAAGATTCTGGATGCAATGGCGAGAATAAATACTTTGTAGGCCTGTGGCAGGCAGTGAGAGCAAGAGCTAGGTCGATGGGTTAGCATTGGAAGGGAAGGAAGTGTGGGTCAGGGAAGAGAGGAAATGGAGGGAGTGAAAAGATGGCCACGTTGGAAGTCTATAGATGAGGATACCTGGCTTTCTATGTAGTGTGAAGTAGGTCATCTGCTGGGAGTGAAAGGAGTTAAGAATCTAGGCTGAGGATCTGATGTCGTAGAGATCACTGGTGAGAGGGTGGGAGACCGTGATATGTAAGAGGGTTGCTAAGTGACACGATGACAGTGAGACTTGAAAATATAAATTTATAATACCATCTCTTCTGGTTACTTTCTTTCCAACAGGCTAGGTACAGTGGTAAATTTAGCCAACGGGGGGCTTGGCCGGATGACTGCAGGGGAAAGACTGGGTATAAAAAATTGAAGGTGCACCTGACCAGGCGGTGGCGCAGTGGAGCCTGGGATGTGGAGGACCCGGGTTCGAGACCCTGAGGTCGCCAGCTTGAGCGCGGGCTCATCTGGTTTGAGCAAGGCTCACCAGCTTGAGCCCAGGGTCACTGGCTTGAGCAAGGGGTCACTTGGTCTGCTGTAGCCCCCCAGTCAAGGCACATATGAGAAAGCAATCAGTGAATAAGGGGCCTCAACAAAGAATTGATGCTTCTCATCTCCCTTCCTGTCTGTCTGTCCCTATCTGTCCCTCTCTCTGTCTTTGTCACACACACACAAAAATAAAATTGAAGGTGCTCTTTAGTGATAACACACTGGAATAGGAAACAAGTGGAGTTGTCTGATTGAAAACAGGAATGAAGATGTTAAGAAAGTTGTACTGCTGAGTTGGAAAGCCAGGATTTTTAGACGGATACCGCTACTCTAAGAATTTACTAATATTTTGTATTTTTGTCCTTTTCTTTGAAATAGAAGAATCTAGATGTAGCGGAGAACCTAGTATTTCAGACGTCAAAGGAAAGAATCAATACCCCAAGTCAGAATTGTCTAGCTCCCGCCCCAAAAGGTAAACTCTTACTATGGTTTGATTATATGTAATATCTTTACTTAAACTCTTTCTCAATTTTTTATATATAGGAGAGATGACCATTATATCTGAGTTCATATACATTCTGTTATTTATAACTAACAAAAATCACTCTGACTTAGGGCACTTAGGCTGTTTTTTTATAGATGAAGAAAATAATTATAAAATAAGTGAATTGATAATTTTTAATTCCTTGTTTTTCTGCCACTTTTTCCTGTTTCACATGGAAACTAAGATCTAGTGTCTGGGCTTTTTGTGTTTGTTGAGACTTCAGAAGAGCTTTCTTTACGAATTTTAGGAAATGAAAAGCAACCTGTTTATTGGCTGGCTTGGCAAAAGCACTACCGTCATTTACGGAGAGTGTTATTAACGTAGACTAGAGGGGATGTTTGAGTGAAACACACAATGCCTCTCTGATCTCAGCTTGAATCTGTTAACTTGATAATTTTATTTACACTCTGAAGTGAATTTAAATACCTGGCTTTTGTTATATTGTCCTCTGTCAGCATCTGCTGTAGCCTCAGATCTGAGTTTCTGTTCGCTCTCTCACCACAAGGATGTCCAAACTGGGTTCTGCTAATTGTTGTCTGTCATTAAGACCTGTCCGCCAGGAACACAGAACCAGGACTTGGCAGTCATCATCTTCCTGAACTCCAAATCTGACACCTGAACTGACCAGGAAACCGAGCAACGGTGTTGTTAGGTGGCCCAGATCTGACTTAAGGACATAGAAATAATAATAATGAGGACATGGGAAAAACTGGAAACACATATTACACACATTGCACCACATACAGTGTGTCCGTAAAGTCATGGTGCACTTTTGACCGGTCACAGGAAAGCAACAAAAGACGATAGAAATGTGAACTCTGCACCAAATAAAAGGAAAACCCTCCCAGTTTCGGTAGGATGATGTGGCAGCATGTGCGCATGCGCAGATGATGACGTCACACCGTGTATACAGCGGAGCAGCCCACAGCCATGCCAGTCGAGATGTGGACGGTACAGAGGAAAGTTCAGTGTGTTCTGTGGCTCGCTAAATTCGAATCCGTGACCAAAGTGCAACGTGAATATCGGCGCGTTTATAACAAAGCGCCACCACATAGGAATAACATTGCTCGATGGGATAAGCAGTTGAAGGAAACCGGCAGTTTGGTGGAGAAACCCTGTTCTGGTAGGCCATCAGTCAGTAACGAGTCTGTGGAGGCTATACGGGATATAAGGAGCCCTAAAAAATCTGTGCGTGAGCCCACATCGAACTGCACTGAATAGGTATGAAACTGGGAGAGTTTTCCTTTTATTTGGTGCAGATTTCACATTTCTATAGTCTTTTTTTTTTCCAAATGTAAGAAATGTTTATGAACATATTGTTATAATGTCAATAAACCCCATATTCAAATAGTCAATAAAAATTCAAATGTCAAAATTCCCAATATTTTCTACAGATTAAATGTAATAACAATGAAAATCATAACTGGTTTTTTGATAGAAACCAGTAAACTTATTTTACAATATAAAGAAAAATGCAAAGGGTCAAATATAGCTAAATCTTGAAGCAGATTAAAATGGGAGAATTTTTACACAGTTGTATTGCAATACATGTTAAAAACTACTTTATTTAACACTGAATGGTATTGGCATAAGAACAGATAAATAGACCAATGAAACAGAAGAGTCAAGAAACAATCACTTCATTTTTGACAAAGGTAGCATTGCAGAATAGTGACAAAAAATTGGCCATTTTATTAAATGGCCCAGGCATGTTGAAAACCCAACTGGATTTGCACATGAATAAAGCGATTCTCAGCTCCTACATTATACCATACTGAGAAAAGCGGAGGGGATGGGAAGCCTCTTCAATGCTGATGGCAATATCAGAGTCTATTGTCTTTTGTTGCTTTCCTGTGACCGGTCAAAAGTACACCATGCTTTTACGGACACGCTGTATTACACCCGATACACGGACACTTCCTGTGCAGCAGGTGCTGACTCAGGGCCTTTGTTTGCACTAACAGTATGTCCAGTGAAGTGGATGGTATCTTTATTTTCCAGTGAAGAAATTGAGGCATAGAACACAACTATATATCTTACCTAAGTCACACAGCAAATAAGTGGCGGAATGGGGATTGGAGCCTGGTCTGACCCCGAGTCCCTTGTTCTTAGGACTGGACTTCTCCCACACAAAATCTACATTTTTCATTGTGAATTATTTTTTGGCCTCTTAGCTGCTTATTTCATTATATTGGAACTTTTTGCTTTGATGAGTCATTTCTTTAATTTCTTTTTCTAGTTTTATTTAAGTGTTTGAATGGAATTGAACTCAGGGTTTAAATGATTACTATTTTAG
The DNA here is from genome assembly GCF_036850995.1 of Saccopteryx leptura. Classification (NCBI taxonomy): domain Eukaryota; kingdom Metazoa; phylum Chordata; class Mammalia; order Chiroptera; family Emballonuridae; genus Saccopteryx; species Saccopteryx leptura. Next base: position 6,966,991 of record NC_089510.1, on the reverse strand, counting down.
AAGAGCTTACTTTTTCAAATTGACTTTAATGATAGTGGTACTGCCTTTTGTATAGTACATGCATCTGGTTATGCTAAAAGCAAAAATGCTTTTAGCAAGTTGGACCTTTATTTGTCAAAAATTTCCAGCTGAATTTTTTCAAAAAATAAGCAAGGGAAGGACAAAAAAAGCATTTGTATTGCATTTGTCTAACATTTTTATTTATAATCATGTTGTTTTGGGTTGATAAGAAAGTTGCATGTACTCAATTTTAGGAGAAAAACTGCTGTCCGGTACGTTGAAAGCAGCGACTCGGAGGAGACAGAAAGCAGTGAATTGCCCCAGAGAGTGAAAGGTGATGTAGAGTGGGTTTGATCTCAGGCTGCGTCCTGCCTTCTGATTCCCTGTTTGAGTGTTTTTGTATTTGGTTGGTTGTAGGCAAACTGAAAAACGCACAGTCAGAGACGAGAAGCAGAGGAAAAGGTATGTGTGTGCCTCTCACTGTCTGTAATCTACACTTAGAAATTATTAAAGAAACACTCCATTGATTATCTCTCTCAGACTTGGAATTCTTTAGTAATAGGCCTTATACATGATCGCTGTTTGCCTTTGAACTATTCATGAAGCTTACCAGGGGTGTTGAATGAGGCAAATTGAAAGAATAGGTTCAAAATAAGAAAAAAATATTTAAACCAACTTGAAACAAGACAAATTTTTCACTACTTACAAAATGACTTTAGTAACACCTTAACACTGGGTCTGTCTAAATTGTAATTTCAAAAGTAGGATTGCGAATATGTTCCTGGAATTATTACTGTTTATATTACCATACAGATGTAAGAATAATTGATGTCTTTACTTTTTCTTTTATCTTTAAAACATTCACTTTTTTTTCTTCTAAATCAGATCATAGTGTATTCCTAATTAGTTGAGAAATTGTATTGCATTTGGAAAATAATTCATCTCCATTGACTGGTCTGAAAATTGGGCATCCTTATTATTAGAGGTCGAACACGTGTTTGTCGGAAGCAGTTCTCCTGCCCGGGCTGAGTCACTGAGCACGTGGCTGCGTCCCTCTCACGGCTCTTCTCAGAGAAGGCAGCCGTTTCTGCTGAGTGACCGCACTCCTCTGAGCGGGGAGACACGCTCAGTGTGCTTAGTGCAGAAGAGACCGTTTCAGCTACCAGACAGCATCTTCCTCTTTTTTAATAATGTGAGCTCTTAAGGGAACGTGGGAGAGGTATTCTGTTTTCTGTCCTCAGAAAGAGCTTGTCCCCAAGCACAGGAGAGAATGAGTTCAGGTGTCTCTGTCACCCTGTCTTTCCCCTCGAGCAGGACGGCGGAAGGCGAGAGAAGACCCGGAGTTCCTGTGTGAGCTCGCCGCCCCGGCCCCCGCAGCAAAAAAGGTGTCGAGAAAGGGTCGGTAAATCTGCTGTTTGTTTTCTTTTTCTGTTAAAAAAGGATTTAAATGAGAAAAGTAATAAAACCATATTATCAGAAATTAGGAAATAGAGAAAAGAAAAAACACGTGCCTGACCAGGTGGTGGCGCAATGGATAGAGCATCGGACTGGGATACGGGGGTCCCAGGTTCAAGACTCTGAGGTCGCCAGCTTGAGCGCGGGCTCATCTGGTTTGAGCAACGCTCACCAGCTTGGACCCAAGGTTGCTGGCTTGAGCAAGGGGTTACTCAGTCTGCTGACGGCCCACGGTCAAGGCACATATGAAAGGGCAGTCAGTGAACAACTAAGGTGTCGCAATGAAAAACTAATGATTGATGCTTCTCATCTCTCTTTGTTCCTGTCTGTCCCTATGTGTCCCTCTCTCTGACTCTCTCTCTGTCTCTGTTTAAAAAGAAAAGAGAAAAAACACATAATCCCATTTTTTTAAAAAATTACATTTTGGTGTGTTTTTGTTCCAGTACCATTTTCTATTTTATTTTAGTTAGGTCAGAAATGATGGGAGGGGATCCCGTACTCATGTGAGTAGCAAAGCTATGTCTTCTAGTGAAGGCCCAGAGCAGTTCATGGCTGCTTGAATCTTTTATTTAGTTTGGATTAACTCAGATTACAACAAAGGTATACTATACTGCTCACAAAAATTATGGGATATTTCAAAATGGGTATGAAGCAATAAAATATCCCCTAATTTTACAGAGACAGAGAGAGGGACAGATAGGGAGAGACAGGAAGGGAGAGAGATGAGAAGCATCAATTCTTTGCGGCACCTTAGTTGTTCATTGATTACTTTCTCATATGTGCCTTGACTAGGGGGCACCAGTAGACCAAGTGACCCCTTGCTCAAGCTAGTGACCTTGGACTCAACATGGCGAGCCTATGCTCAAACCAGATGAGCCCCGCGCTCAAGCTGGTGACCTTGGGGGGTTTGTTTTATTTTTGTATCTCTCTGAAGCTGGAAATGGGAAGGCAGTCAGACAGACTCCCACATGCGCCCAACCAGGATCCACCCGGCACGCCCACCAGGGGGCGATGCTCTGCCCATCTGGGGCGTCGCTCTGTTGCAACCAGAGCCAGTCTAGTGCCTGAGGCAGAGGCCATGGAGCCATCCCCAGCGCCTGGGTCAACTTTGCTCCAATGGAGCCTTGGCTGTGGGAGGGGAAGAGAGAGACAGAGAGGAAGGAGAGGGGGAGGGGTGGAGAAGCAGATGGGCGCTTCTGTGTGTGCCCTGGCCGGGAATTGTACCCAGGATTTCCACACGCCAAGCTGACGCTCTATCACTGAGCCAACCGGCCAGGGCCGACCTCGGGGTCTCGAACCTGGGTCCTCCACGTCCCAGTCCAGTGCTCTATCCACTGCGCCAAACTGCCTGGTCAGGCAGCATCCCCCAATTTTTTTTTTTTTTTTTTTTTTACAGAGACAGAGTAAGAAGGATAGACAGGGACAGACAGACGGGAACAGAAAGATGAGAAGCATCAATCATTAGTTTTTCATTGTGCATTGCAACACCTTAGTTGTTCATTGCTTGACCACGGGCCTTCAGCAGACCAAGTGACCCCTTGCTCGAGCCAGCGACCTTGGGTCCAAGCTGGTGAGCTTTGCTCAAACCAGATGAGCCCGCGCTCAAGCTAGAGACCTTAGGGTCTCGAACCTGGGTCCTCAGCATCCCAGTCCGACACTCTATTCATTTCGCCGCCGCTTGGTCAGGCAGCATCCCCTAATTTTTGTGAGTAGAATACTTGGTATAAGTAGAAGTTACTTTTTACTTAGGAATGTTAGTGATCTTTATTATTTATTATGGTTTTCTGTTTTGTAATTGATAAGAAAACGACACTACTTGGAAATCTAGCTACTTGAGATAGAAAGAAATTGAACTAGGGATAGGAAGTTTGGGGCGGGTTATATCTCTTCCTTACTCTCTATTTTACATGTTGCAGATTCAGCATACGAAAGTTAACTTTCATGGTGATTATGCCAAATGATGCAGAGAACAAAATTAATGAACACATAATTCTAGATAAGAAGTGCTAGGAAGAAAACAAGGGGGGGTAGCTGAGGAAAGACCGGCTGACGGAGCCTGTGTAAGAAGGTGCTGTTTGAGCTGCACGGAAGGATGAAAAGGGCTCACTTTTGCTTTAAGACTCAATTAGGAACAAAGATGTAGGTGTTCAGATAGATTATTCTTGACCCCAGTTTCAGAGATTTTAACAAATGTGGAACTTCAAGTTGAGATAGAATTAAGTTCCCACATAAAGTCTCTTCTGTCACAGATGCATAGCCATAATATAGGAGAGAAACTTAAAAATTCGTAGCTGAGATAAAACCAAAATGAATGTATTTCTTGAAGAGAATGAGAATAGAAACAAAAATCAGTGTGTAGAGACAGAAGCCATATATTGTGGTAAATAGTGGTTTCTTAAATAAGACCCAAAAACTCATAGGAAAAGAGTAAATTCAACAACATTTAAAATTTCTATTCACCAAAAGGCACCATAAACATTGAAAAATGTTAAGGCTAAAGAAGATAATTGTTAAGTAAAACTTATAATGAATTATTGATACCTAGAATATGTAAAGGAACCTTCTACAAGACAATTAGAAAAAACAGTACCATAGGGAAATAGTCTTTAAGAATATAAATATATAAACCCAAATAACAGGTAAACATAGGAAAATATATACAGATCCAGTCATTGGGGAGATACAAATTAAAGGCACACTGAGATACCGTCTCAGCCATCATATTACACACATTTAGTCTCAGCACCAAGGTTGTGCAGCAGCAGGAGCTTGTGCACTGCAGATGGGTGTGGAAGTCACTGTGGGGAGCAGTGAGGCCAGACAGACTGAAGCTGGGCAGACCGCCACAACTAGAGATTCCTACAAGGAGATGGGAAAGAGTTTTCATTGATGCGATGTTTTAGTGAGATACCGGGTGTAATGTGAATACGACCCAGTAGGGAGTGGTAAATAACATTGGGGGGTGTCTTCCCGCAGGCTGCCTGCGTGTCCTCACCATGAGGCAGCTGGCTTCCCACAGAGGCAGTGACCAGAGTGAGAGAAGGGGAGAGCGTTTCAGGGAGAGAAGCTACATTTTTTATAACAATCTCATAAGTGATGTGTCACTTCTGATACCTGTTGGTCACAGGCCAACCCTCGTAGTGAGTGGGGGGGGCCTGCACAAGGTGTGGCTCTCAGGGAGAGGATTATCGTTGGGGCCATCTTGGCGTTTGGCTACCACATTATCTATAGTACAAATTCAGATCAGAAAATGGTGTAAAACTAATGTTCATCTTAGTGAAAATACCGGTGGCTATTCCAGGCTTCCTCCTCGTGCCCCCTTCCAGCCCATCTGTGCCTCCCCCATGAGCCGACACGTCTAGATGCTGAGTTGTCTAAAATGGCAGGGTAGAGCTCTAGTTGCGGTTCCTTCACGGCTGGAAACGAGGCCGTCTGCTTCATTTTAGTTCTTCGTGGTTTCTCTCTTCATAAAGGCACATGCTGTCATTCTTTACCAACCTTGTATAATGTTCATGTCACTGGTTTACCCTTTCAGGAGCATCTGCCCTAGAGGGTGCAAAGAAAACTGATGTGAAGAGACCACGAACAACGCTGATCATCTGCCCACTTTCTGTGTTAAGCAACTGGATTGTAAGTCTTCACAGCCTTCTAAAAATGTGAAGTAATTTGTATTTGTCTTACAGGATAAAAAGTATTTTGTTAAAGTGTCATCCATTGGGAGAAATATGCTTGGCCATCACTTTATATTTAAGTTTAAGTAATTGTTAGGTGACTTAGAGATATTGCCGAATCAAAGCAATAAAGAAATCATCTTTGAAGTTCTATAGTAGGGAAAGAAACATCATCAGTTGCTATAAGATTCGTACTTCTGCATCTGCCATTTCTGTCCCTCAAAGTAGGAAATGTGTATGATTTAGCACCACGAGTGTAACAGTTGGAACCTCTTCTCAGAACCCCCCTAACCACTTTGTAGAACAGCGTAGACAATTCAGTGAGCCCTTCGTGCACTCAGGTTTTCCCCGAGTTCTCTGTATAGAGTTTCTCATTTTCTAGGTGACCTAATTGAATCACAGAGAATGAAGTAATATGTCTAAGGTCATCCAGCTAATCAGTGATGGTGCTAGGATATGGTCTCCAACATTCTGACACTAAAGCCTATGTTTTTAAGGCTGCTTACCAGAAAATTGTGTGTGTGTGTTTCTTTTCCTTTCAGATTACTTGGCTCTTCTAAAACACTGCAGTGGCTTGGAGTGTCTGTGGGATGTGTAAGGAGCTGCCTGGTTGTTTCCTTCCCAGTCTGAGCTTCATGCTGCACGTCACAATGAAATAGTGACTGCACGGGAAGCACTGGACGTAGATCCACTGGGTGTGGGCTTCTGTGCCTGTCACCTCCCCGATTCTCTGCCTGCTCCTGGCCTTTCCTCCTCTGGTCGGAGAGGTGGGACCAGTGCCTCAGTTTACACATTGGATTCCGTCATTTCCGGTCTTTGCATTTTATCTGGTATTTTCCCCTTGCTTGGTTATTCAGCCTGTCTCCGCGGGCCCTTTCATGCAAAATACTCAGATCTTCATCATTTTCAAATGCTTTCTTTGGATTGTCTCACGTTTAAGTTGCTATTCTGCTACTTTCCTTACGTGGTCATACTTTTTGGGGTTTAATTTCCACTTTGTGCTTTTGCTTAGTAACTTCTTAACTCACTGTAATCTGGTTTCTGCCAATAATTCTCTCAGTTGTATTGGAAAAGATTAGTAGTTATTGTTTATTTGTCAAATTCTGTGGCTTATTTAATTTCTTCTTCACTTTTATGTATCCTTGCTTTCTTTGACTTACCTTTTTTTGTAAGTTTTTGCTGTATTTTTTTAAAAATAAATTAGGTCTTCTAATCAATGTGCCATTTTTCCTCTTAGAACTAGAGTGACTTTTTTATAGTTCTCTCTTGCTCTTTTAATTTGAACAGAACTATGCTTTTTCTTCTGATGGGTGGTCGATCATGGGAAGGTTGTACATGGGTACTTGGATGACAGTTTATGGTGACACAAGTATTAATGGACATATAAACAGCAGAACTGATTCTTTAAGAGCTTAAGATGTGGAAATGTATTTTAAAAATGAGTATTTGCCTGGCCAGGCAGTGGCGCAGTGGATAGAGTGACGGACAGGGATGTGGAGGACTCAGGTTCGAGACCCTGACGTCGCCAGCTTGAGCACGGGCTCATGTGGTTTGAGCAAGGCTCACCAGCTTAGACCCAAGGTCGCTGGCTCGAGCAAGGGGTTACTTCGTCTGCTGAAGGTTGGCGGTCAAGGCACATATGGGAAAGCAATCAATGAACAACTAAGGTGCCGCAACAAAAAATTGATGATTGATGCTTCTCATCTCTCTTCGTTTCTGTCTGTCCCTATCTATCCTTCTCTCTGTCTCTGTAAAAGAAAAAAAAAAGGGTACTCAGTGTTTTATTACAGTTTTATATTTGGAAAACAGCGAAAGCTTTGGTAATGTAAACCTTGGCAAAGTTTTGCTTACTGAGGTTATGGAAAAACTGATTTTTAAAGGAATGTGGGATAGCTGGGCGTTTAGGGAGTCCTGGCCAATAATTAGGCTTTCATCATCTCTCAGCAAGCTGTTCTTTTCCTGGCCCCGATTAAATGACCGGGCACCCTAATGTACGGGCTAGAACTACCTTATTCTACTTATCTTCAAACATGAGCAGGACGCCAAGGAAAGAGTAAGAATCCAGCCTCACTTCCACCTCTTACGTTTTCTAGATGTTAAGAGCAGTAATTCATCCTCCCATTGTAAAGTGAAATAACACCTATTTCATTCATACATACACACATAGACACGTAAGCTGGCACAGTGACTAGAGACTCAGTATTGCAGTTCTCCTCTAGAAAAGTTCGTTTCTTTCAGGGTTAAAGCTCCCACAGACATGCTCTGTTCCATCCCCAGCAATTGCATGGTTCAGTTTTCTCACACGATATCCATGCTCCTTTTTTATTTTTTCTTTTTTTAAATTTTATTTTTTACAGAGACAGAGTCAGACAGAGGGGTAGGGACAGACAGGAAGGGAGAGAGATGAGAAGCATCCATCATCAGTTTTTCGTTGTGACACCTTAGTTGTTCATTGATTGCTTTCTCATATGTGCCTTGACTGTGGGCCTTCAGCAGACCGAGTAACCCCTTGCTTGAACCAGCGACCTTGGGTCCAAGCTGGTGAGTTTTGCTTAAACCAGATGAGCCCGCACTCAAGCTGGCGACGTTGGGGTCTCGAACCTGGGTCCTCTGCATCCCAGTCCGATGCTCTATTCACTGCGCCACCGCCTGGTCAGGCTCCATGCTCCTTTTTTCCCTGCTCTGACTTTGTTTGCATTTTATTACTCTTCGTTACATCTTATTTTGTAAGGCATCTTTAAAGCTTCTTGTAAGTAGAGGAAATGAACATAAATTAAAAATTTTAAATTGACCTTGAATTTTCTTCTTGAAACTTTGACATTCTTTGGCCTCTCCCAAAATTTTGTTTTCTGCCTCATCTTCTGACCCATCTTTCTCCACTTCTATTTTTCTCCCATGGTTCCTATATAGTCTGCCTTTTTGTTCCATATAAAGTGTGTCACATTTTTAAAGCATTATGAAAAATTTTAATGAGATCTTCCTTATTAAGATTCAAGAATTTCAAAATGTGCTTTACTTTTTGTTGTTCTGCTGGAGTATTTGGAATCACATCACAGACATCATGTCCTATCTCCTAATAGAGGCATAGCCTGCTCTTTAAATATCAGTGTTATACAGGCTCTGTTTTCTCATTGCATGTGTTCTCCTTGGAGCACCCTTCTGTGGGTTCATGTACTGTCTGCTGAACACTTGAAAGTCCGTATTCACACGTGAATTACAGGCCAGTACTTAACTTGTCCTAGTATATATACTTCCCCAGTCACATATTCTGCAGTGACCCAAAGTTTTGATTCTAAAATATCAATACTCGTAAAATATTCGTCATCGCTGTCTTATCTTTATACCTGCTTTCCCGTCTTTATTTTAAACTTTCCTCTATCTTTATCACACAGTTCTTCCAGACGATCATTTTAAGTAAAAGCGGCTTGTCTTCTCGTTTATGAAGGTGTTCTGTATTTAATTAGTCACCCGTCCCATCAGTTCCTTCTGAGTGTCTTCCTTTCCAGCCCTTTCACCTGGTCCTAACGCCGTTGGGTTTGGGGCTCCGCCACCCTCACCTCAGTGGTTTCCCAGCTGTTTCTCCTGGTGGCTTCTGTCTTCATTCTAATCAGACTTTTTTTTGTTTGTTTGGACTTACCCGCATAGATTGTTTTCATGTTTAAAAAAGAAACCACTCGAGTTTTAAGAATAACTCATGTCCTCAAGGAGGGCAGGGACTGGTCCTTGTGTTCTTGATGGCTGTGTGACCTGCTGCTTCTTGCCTGGCACACAGTAGGCCTGAGCTGAGCACAGTGGGTGCTCGGCTTCAATCTTTGCCTACTATCTTGAAAATGTCGGCTGTTAGTCTTGCACCGTTTAATTTTGTTATTTTTAAGTCTAGTAAGTAACTGAAAGCATTAAAGATCCTCTGTGTTAAAATACTAAAACAAAAAACAAAAAACTAGTGACTGTTTTGAAGGAGCTCTGTTTTTTTCTGTTAAAAACGAAGTGGCCACTCATTGGTAGTTCCAGGCAAAATTTACATAATGTGTTACAGCATGTATGGCAGTTTTCCTGACAGTGAAATAGTAATTGGTGTTATCGTTGCTGTTTTAGTTTGTACTGTGTAGATTTTATGTCATTTTAGTAGTGTGATTTGTGACACTACTCCCAGGATACTACTTTTCACACGCCTTTTAAACCTGGCACTAATCTGCTTATTATTCAAGATGTTTCTTATTTTCTTTTAGGACCAGTTTGGACAACATATAAAAGCAGATGTGCACTTGAATTTTTATGTTTATTACGGTCCTGATCGTATTAGAGACCCAGCTTTGCTTTCAAAACAGGATATTGTTTTGACGACATACAACATTTTAACTCATGACTATGGTGTAAGTATGCAATACTCAGAGATTTTCAGAAGTTCAAGAAATATGCTTCCGGTTTCTAAACTGTTATCAAGTTTGAGTTTTATACTCTTCCTTTTTTTTCTTTCTAAATACTTAAGAACCTGTCGGAAATAAGTAGAAAGTTATGTTGCAATAATGTGCAAAAAAAAGGTTGATTTTACTTTAGACAATAATATAGGAATACTTTCTATTTAGAACACTTGAAGTTAAAATTTTAAATTTGTATTGTAACTAAGTATATGTAAGAACTATAAATGAATTTTATCTTTTGAATATTCTAGAATATATTCTGTCACAATGATTTGTCTCAGTTTAAAAGTAAGCTATTTTTGTAGCTGAAATATGAGTTTCCTAATTCATTTAAAAGTCTAATTGTTACTTGCCTGTAATTCCAGTTATGTTTTTCAAAATACCTTATTGTCAAAAATTCTATCTTCTGATAAGAACATTTACTTTTCCATAAAAGAAAGTAGTTGCGTTACAGTCAAACAGTCCTGCTACAGCTGGTAATGTTGATTCTGTCACTGAGCTGTAACCAGAAGCTGCATAGCTCAGTGTTGAGCCGAGGTCGCAGCAGCGTGCTCCGCTCCCTGGGGGGGTAGGTAGCCTCTGGGCCACGTGCTACTGTGGGGCTCTGAGCTGCATACCTCCACCTCCGCACCTCAGTCTTCTCTTCTGCACGAAGGAATAACAATACTCCATGAGCTTGTGAACATTCGGTATTTAATGTTTGTAGTGGTTAAAGCAGTGCCTATCACGTAGTAAGTTGATTATTGAAAAATAATAGCTCATATTACTTACCAAATTACATAAAGTGCTTTCACTTTCCTGTGCTTTTAATTCATATGGGACGCTTTTTTCAGATGAAAGGTGACAGTCCGCTACATGGCATAAAGTGGCTGAGGGTGATCCTGGACGAAGGCCACGCCATACGGAATCCCAATGCTCAGCAGACGAAAGCTGTGCTTTATTTAGAAGCAGAGAGGAGATGGGTGCTGACGGGTAAGGACAGCATTCTGCTTTTTAAGACATTCCCAAATATGTGTCATTAAGTAAGTTAGTGAGGGGGCCACTTTGTAAACTTTAAGTTGCTATAAAGACTGTTCCAGAATTAATCTGAGAAATTTAATAAAATATTTTGATTCTTCCTAATTGCCCATGATATAGCAAGATTTAAATTATAGTTAATTTATAGGACAACCACTAAACTTATTCTTGAACCTTGGAGAGTCATTAGACACTTTAATCCTCCAATCAGAATCTTGATTTCTCTATTTCTTCTTGGAGTCTGTTTGCTTTGCTAGAGGGTGAGGAAGAGAATGTAACCTCAAACTAGATTTTTCCCTCTTGCTAGTGCTATCGATTTAAAAATCAAATAAATGGATGTTCTTGATACAGAGAAAGTTGAATTTACTGGGTCTGTGGTCTTTTTCTTTGCTAGAATAGCAAGTGTGAACTGAAAATCAGGAATTGTGTATTTTGAAGTGTATTTGTCTGAGAAGGAATGTAGTCACAGCTGGCGTGGGGGGTGTGCTGGGGACAGTGCCCAGTGCTGAGCAGGGTGTTGGCTCAGCCATGTGGCTGTACTTGTTCACATTCTGGTTGTAGAAATATAACAACTTCCTGTTATTTCTAGGTACTCCGATTCAGAATTCTTTGAAGGACTTGTGGTCTCTTCTTTCCTTTTTAAAACTGAAGCCGTTTCTTGATAGAGAGTGGTGGCACAGGACCATACAGCGTCCTGTCACCATGGGAGATGAAGGTGGACTCAGGTAAGTGTTGTCCTGATCGCTCATTCATACTAACTGCAGATAACTGAGCTGCTTGAACCAATTTCCACTTTGTCAATATTTTAACTTGGCTGTTGGCTTTCCTCTCCAAGAAGTGTTTGTTTATAGTTTCATGCCTTTGACACTCAGAACCTAGTGATTCTGGTTGCGGGACACAGATTTCTCACTGCCACTAAAACATCTACCTTCCCTGCCCGTCGTTTCAGTCAGACAGAAAGGAAAGGCCGAGCTTTGTGGTTTGTGCGTGTTCTGTTACCCCGGAAACCTCCAGTCGTAGATTGAGTAGTGACAGGAGAAACTTGACATGCTCTGAGGGTGCACTGTGCACTGAAGTCTCCTCAGGTGTCTCGTGTAGCTGTATATACTGGTGACGAGGAAGGCGTGATGGCGGTGTCAGTGGGAGCTATAAGAGAAAGTCGTTTCTGGCGGGCTCAGGGGAAAGTGCATAAATAAAATTCAGCTGGTGGTAGCCATTTTGCAAGGCATTGGGCTAATGTGTTTTAAGATGTTTTTTTTCTTTTTTTGCCTAGAATATTCATTTTTAAACAGGGTTAGGGTAATTCATTTATGGGTTGTAAAATAATTACTATTATTTTTTTAACTGAATTAATTGGGGTGACACAGGTTAACAATTTTACAGGTTTCAGGTGCACAATTCTACAACACACCTCTGAGCCCTGTATTGTATGTTCACCTCCAAGTCAAGTCTTCGTCCATCACCGTATCACCATTTATCCCTCCAGTACTGCCAACCTCCCCACCCCCCACAACCCCCACACTTGTCTGTGTCTGTGAGGTTTGGTCCTTTTTTGCTCCATTTCTCTACCCCCCTCACCCAGCCTCCCCTTCCCCACCCCAGTAGCTGTCAGTTGGCTCTCCATATATGTCTGTCTCTAGTTTGCTTGTTAGTGCATTTTGTTCATTAGATTCCACATATGAGTGAGATCATGTGATCCTTGTTTTTCTCTGCCTGACTTACTTCACTTAGTATAATACTTTCCAGGTCCGTCCATGTTGCCTCAAAGGTAAAATTTCCTTTTATGGCTGCATAGTATCCCATTGTGTAAATGTGCTGTACAATATTTAAAAAGATGGCGGCTAGCATTATAAAAAGTGAAAGAGTGGAAGATTTAAGAAAAAAGCAGAGTGCATCACACATAGTATTTTGTGAAATGTTTGTGTGTGTGCGTTTCCTGGATGGAGTAAATGTTACTGTGGCTTTTCGTGAAAAACATTCAAAACCCACTAACCTGGTTTGCAGTACTTCCTATTTGATTCCTTAGAACCAGCTGTTTAAATTCTAAAAAAGGGATTGCATTTATATTTGTGTCAGGGAAAACCTTTCTGCAATCCTTCCTTTATCCTGTTCTTGAGAAGGGGGAGTATAGAATTATAGAACCTAGAAGGCATTTGTCCCTCTTCTGGGTCATCACATCAGGTTTTTATCTTGTTCATTACTTTATAAAAGTTGTTTATGTATGTTGATTTTCATATTACTGAAACTTTTTGAAATAAGATCTTATTCATATTTATATTTTTATGATATTTAGTATAACACCTTTCACTTAATAGCGCTTATTAAGAATTTGAGTATTGATGGGTGAGTTAGCTGAAGAATTGAGAAGTGAAAAGGTTAGTGATGAGAACAAAAGTAGAAGTATAAAGATTAAACTGTTGTGACAGGAATTGAGGACAAATTTCAGTTCATTCGTTGCTGAAATTTTGTATTTGTAGAACATGTCTGATTTAAAAAAAAAAAAAAACAGACAGAGAGAAAGTCAGAGGGACAGATAGGGACAGACAGACAGGAATGGAGAGAGATGAGAAGCATCAGTCATCAGTTTTTCATTGCGACACCTTAGTTGTTCATTGATTGCTTTCTCATATGTGCCTTGACTGTGGGGCTACAGTAGACTGAGTAACCCCTTCCTCGAGCCAGTGACCTTGGGTCCAAGCTGGTGAGCTTTGCTCAAACCAGATGAGCCCGCGCTCAAGCTTGCGACCTCAGGGTCTCGAACCTGGGTCCTCCGGATCCCAGTCTGACATTCTATCTACTGCGCCACCAACTGGTCAGGCTAACATGTCTGTGATGATCAGATTGGATAAAAGCCCAATTAAGAGATTAAAAAATTTTTTTTTACTTTTTATTTTTTTCCAAATGAGAGGTTTTTAGGTGAGAGGAGGGGTTATAGTGAGACAGACCTCCTGCTTGCACCCTGACTGGGATCCACCCAGCAACCCCATCTAGGGCTGATGCTTGAGTATGAAGCTATTTTTAGTGCTTGAGGCTGAAGCTATCCTCAGCACCTGGGGCCATGCTCAAACCAATGGAGCCACTGGCTGAAGGAGGGGAAAAGGGAGACAAGAGGGAGACAGAGAGGGAGAGAAGCAGATGGTGGTTTCTCCTGTGTACCTTGATGAGGAATCGAACCCGGGATGTTGTAGCTTAAAATACCGTATTTTTTGCTCCATAAGATGCACCTAGGGTTTTAAGGAGGGAAATAAGAAAAAAAATATTCTGAACCAAGTGTTGTGTTAAAATATTTAATAAAATATACCACAATATTTCAGCAGTGTAAACTCAACAGCAGTATTAACAACCATCAGCACTGTTATTAACAAACGAGAAGAGACTTTGATGTTCAAAGACTCTTCTAGTTGTCCAGGAACCCGCAGTAGCTGAAAGAAATGGCCATTCGCTCCGTAAGACACATGGGCCTTTCCCCTCCACTTTGGGGAAATAAGGTGCGTCTTAAGAAGCGAAAGACACGGTACTCTTTTTTAGTTCTTGTTGAGTCAGCTTATGTAATTTGTTTTATTTTCTAGGCGTTTGCAGTCCCTAATTAAAAATATTACACTTAGAAGAACAAAGACAAGCAAAATTAAAGGAAAACCTGTTTTGGAATTACCAGACCGTAAAGTATTTATTCAGCAAATTACACTTTCAGACGAAGAGAGGAAGATTTATCAGTCTGTGAAAAATGAAGGCAGAGATACTGTTGGAAGGTATGGAGAAAGAAAGCCACTTTAGAAAATACTTTTTACTTTCTTTGTTTCCCATTTAACTGTGTATTATTTTTAAGATATGTTAACAATAGTCTGAAGTATAGTGAAAGATTGACTTCTTTAACTGTAGTATATTTAAACTACTTTCTATGAATTAATGGCGGAAGTGAATGACTATTATAATTTACCAGGGAAGTAATTTCTTAAGTTAGGAAAAAATGTGAAGTTTACATGAAAAGGCAGGTTCTGATTTGCTCCTCGTCAGAAGACCTTGCTTGCGTCTGTTCCCGACTCCGTATCACAGGCGTGGCTGCAGCACTGGGAGGTGGATGTATAGGGAAAGGGAACCCACTGACAACCAAGATGGGAGGACTGTCTGCATTCGAGAGATAAGAAATGAAGAAAAGCCGCTTGCAGAGTTAATCAAGGGGGGAGTGAAGGAAGTGGAGAAGATGTTAGAGAATGTCCGGAAAGGCAGCACAGTCACGACAGGGAGCGCTTGGCAGTGCCCTGTAGCACTGAGGCTTGGGGAGGGCTCTTCAGTGTGGGGGTTCAGAGGTCCCCCTGTCTGCTCTCACAGTAATCACCAGAATAATGAGTTTAGTAGCCACGTTGTAGGACTAAGGGGGCAGACAGCTGTTACAAAGTCTGACAGGAAGAAGGAAGACTGATAGGGCCAATGTGTGGTTTCTGGATGAACTATTTGCTAGTTTTATTTGGATGACTGTCTTGAGATGGAGAGAACATGGGAAAGATCACAGATACAAAAGTGAGTAAAGCAAATTGGTGGAGAAAAATGGAGTGGGGGGATAATATCAGAACAATCTGAAATATGAGACCAAGGTATTTGTGAGATCAGGGTGGAACTTGAGGAAGGTAGAGAGAATTTAAATTTTTAAGAAAGGTAAGGTGTTTAGAGTGCTAGCAAGGCTTCATGTAGTATTGGACTGTTGGTCAAATCCAAGTAAGTTTGTAAAATATGATTTTTATGTCTGCTCCCTTATAGTCTGCACTGGGGGCTGGGCAGCGCCAGGTATATGTGGTCTGTGAAATTGCAAATTACCTTCCTGCTTGGGAAGGGCCATTGTCTTGCTAATGTGTGCTGGAGGAAGGGTTTTTGTGCCAGAAAAGTTTGAGAAGAAGCAGAGAGAAGCCAAGTTTGCAGGGAGAGCAGAGAGACTGCAGGGTGCAGAAGGAGAAGCCAGTTTGTGCAGAGAAGGGAGAAGGTGTGCAGATGGGGAACCAGGGCTGAGGGGCTTTGGGAGCTCCACTGAGGCTGGTGGGGCCTTTGGTTCCAGGAGGAACCGGAGAACATTCTCCTGGTTGTGGAACTGGAGAATGCGTCAGGGCTTTGGGAGTGAAAGGGAAGTGTTTTTCCCTGTGTGTTGCTCTTCAGCCAGTGGGAGATTTTAATAAAAGAATGGCCCACCATTTTTTGGCACTACTGTTTCTTTACCATCTGCCCGAATCTAGTGAGAATCTGCATATGAATGGCCCTGATGGTGGCAGCTCCTGGCACTGCATGGACCCACATATAAGTTGTCAGTATGACTTTTCAATAACACGGAAATCTGGGGATAGGCGTTGATTGATCAAGTGGATTGAAGTGACTGGCATTGGTAGGTGAGAGATTTCGGTTCAGCGGGAGCCTGGCTGACGTCAGTGGCGGTGGGAACCAGCGTGAGGAGGGGACAGTGAGGGCAGAGCTGGTCTCAGAAGTAGGGGTCTTCAGAACGCAAGAACTCCATTCAGCGAGTGACCGAGTAGGGTTCGTAGGGATTAGGGATGCTGAGAAGATTGCGGTAGCGGGAGGTCTCAGCAGAGATTTCAGTGCGGAGAGGCACAGAGCAGCGGGGTGAACTGGACTGTGTCACAGCTAGTGACTGACAGCTGGTGATAAAACTCAGGCATTGTGGGTCCACCTTGTAAGTTTACCCTTCACAGTATGTTGCCTATTCTTACATTCTTGACTACTTAGAAGTATTTGTTCCAGTGATATTACTGTTACTTACAACAGCGGGTACATGTTTCTACCACTTCCCATAGTATTCTGAATGCTGACAGTCTAGCTCTAGAGTCTGCTCTGACCACTATGCAAAGTTTCTTTTATTGTCGTACTACTTAAATATCAGATTGACTTAGTGTGTATAATTTTTGGATTTCCCAATTCTTCAGAACCTGTGTTGTTGTTGTTTAACTGTATTTTACATTGAGTTTTTCTGTGGAAAACCCTGATTTCATTTATTTCTTTAGTTGAGGTCCAGCCATTTGACTAGGACCTCTCTCTGTTGATTTTTTTCTAAAATATTTACCATTTACATCTGTGGATTCCAGGTCTTTCCCCCACTTTTCCTGGAACATTTTTTCTTGTTTTCTGGTCCATTATTATATTTTTCTCTGTGTATGCTGCGTGTTCATTGTTTTTCTGTAGGATTCATTTCATTCTAGTCGTTTACATCTTTCTGTTTAACTTCGCTTTTCTTAGGCCTTTTCCCCACATCCTTTCCTCGCTTTTCCGTGGCTGGCCGCACGTGCTGGCTCTCCCTCTCCCATGCTGTCCTGGGCTCCTTCCCCCTCGAGGGGACCTGGCTTCCTCCTCTCCTTGGCTGTGGGTCCTCCCTTTCACAGCTCTGTCTCTGCCTCAGCTCTTTTCTGCTGAGTTTTCTTTCACTGCTGTTTGCGCCCTCACTTGTTCTTTGATGTTGTGACTTTGTGTGAATGTCTTGAGTGTTTCCTGAACTCACTGTGCCCCAGATGAGAAGGAAGTAGCTCTGTTTAGTCATGACTCAGGGTTAGTTACATGTGAGTGCTTTTAGGTTTTACCTGTGCTCATGTGACAGATCGGAAGCTTTTAAGGTCCCTTCCAGTGTGGAATGCAGTGTCCATAGTGTTTTCTGGAAACACAGTAGGTCTGTGTGTTTCCTTATTCAGCTTACCTGCCCTCCTCTTGGTGTAAAACTGTCCAGGGAAGTTCAGGCCCCCAGCCACTCAGCTGTGTTTGTGCTTGCACGTGAGAGGAGCTGGTTCTCACCTCCAGCTGGGACGGCCCCGGGAAGAATGTGCTCTGGGAGGCCTGTGTGCGCTGAGTCCGACTTCCGGCCTCTCCCGCCGGTTCTGCTGCACGTGGCGGCCATTTCTCACGTGGTGTGCTTTTATCTGACCAGTCTCACTCCTGGGGCCATTATAGAGTTTGCTTTTCTGTCTTTTATTCTTGTTTTGATGTGATTTCCAGAGAAGAGAGAACTATGTCGTTTTTATTCCGCTGTTTTTAAATTGGAAAGCCTGTAATAGTTCCATTGTCACCTGTAGGTATTTTAATGAAGGGACTGTCCTTGCACACTACGCTGACGTCCTGGGTCTTCTGCTGAGATTGCGGCAGATCTGCTGTCACACTCACCTTCTGACCAACGCGGCGTCCCCCAGTGTCCCCTCAGGTAGGTGCATCGGATTGGTCTACGCCATGGTGTCTGTGACAACATGTAACTCAGAGGGAGAACGTTTTCATATGGCTTAAATTTAGTTTATTTGTCAAATAGCATTGTTTTGAGTATAGGGCTCAACTGGGGATATATCCAAAAATCTCCTACTAAAGAAATGGAATATAATGAGGTCCTCCAGGTTTTCTCCTGATGGATACTCTCAGGTGAAAGGTTCACACTGGCTCTACTTTTCATTCTGTGGTAGCACGTGCAGACGGTGTTACAGTGATGTGTCTGTGTAAGCTATAGTATGTGGGTTGGCTACTGTGTTAGCATCTGAATTTATCTTAAAATTTCAAATTTAAACCATGCTTTTTGCCTATAATAGAAAAAGACTAAAACTACTCAAGCAAAACATTTTCCTGTGTTAGGAAGATGAACTTGTCCAGTCATATTACCAGTTAGGCTCTGGAATGAGTTTTTCAGCCTTTTCTCTAGGAAACGATGCACCAGATGTTCTACGAAAGAAGTTAATAAGGAAGATGAAGTTCATTCTGAGCTCAGGCTCCGATGAAGAATGTGCAGTTTGCTTGGATTCTTTAACGGTTCCTGTCATCACACATTGTGCACACGTCTTCTGCAAACCCTGCATTTGCCAAGTCATTCAGAGCGAGCAGGTGGGCGGGTGCGAACTCCGGACTGGGGTTCACGGAGCGGTGCACCAGTTCAGAGTGTAATGAAAACCCAGGGCTGAGAGTTTTGCACTTAGATATACTAAAGTCCCTTTTGAGTGAATCATACTGTCATCTTAGTAGGTGACATACTTCTTATAATTAAGCCCTTTTTAACATAAAAAGACATTTTTGGTGTCATGTTGCACAGTGTCTTAGTTCTAATTGTTTATTACTATCCAATAACTAGATTGATAATGTGAGCTGCAAAGGTAATTTTAATTTTTTAGTGAAATAGATCAAGTTAACTCTTACAATATATTTTTACTTATTCAGTATATCTAAAATATAAAAACTTGAGATACTTTATATGATTTTTTTACCTTAATATTTTATTAACAAATTTAAGTTCAAAATCCAGTTCAAAATACCATACTTATAGTACATCTAAATATGGCTTTGTCATATTTCAAGGGCTCATTGCTCTATGTGACTATTGGCTATGGCATTGATTAAGGTAGATCTAGATTCTTATGTATGGTAGAATTTTTTGAAGTGAAATAATCCTTTAAGCAGTTCTTCAACTAAGGTAGAATTTTTAAAAACATTTTTGTTGTGTAAAGTCCATATAGAAAAATTATCAAAGTCGTGCTTTTCCAGCTCAGTAAATTATGAAGTATGCACATCCTAGTAAGACCACCGAGGTCTCCTGGAGTCCTGCTGACCGTTGACCCTGTCCCTCCTCCTCTAAGGGGGCCCCATTATACCAACGTCCTTCCGACACTGCTTTAGTCCCAGAATCTTTTGTACTGTAATGGTATCGGGTATGTAGTTATTTAAGAGATAATCTTATTTTATTAGTGTGTCTTAGAAAATTGGGCCCAACAGATACTGCTTTGAATGAACCTATTAGTATTTAACTGATCTAGACTGGATTTACAAGTCATTAAGAAGGAAATAATTTTTCTTCCAAATAGTTCCAACTAGCGAGCTGTGTTGTAGTTAGGTTCAAGAGACCGTGGTTCATGGTTTCTTTACTTGTCTGCAGATAGTGTAACGTATGTTACGTCAAGTGCTTGATGCTAGTCAAGGTCCCACGCTACTGTTCTCTTTTACCCTTCCCGCTCATCACGTGAGAACACGCCTTCCTGTAGATCAGCACATGCAGACCGTCTCCAACAGGAGGTTGACGAGAGGGTCAATGCAGGGCTCGCTGTCAGACTCAGAACTTAGAGTGCCCTGACAGATTTTATGTCACTTTGTATTTCTGTTCCTCCAACAAGTGTCACTCATACTTTGTTCTTTCTTATGTAGCCCCATGCTAAGTGCCCTTTATGTAGAAGTGACATTCGTGAAGACAGTTTACTAGAATGTCCTCCAGAAGAACTGGCGTATGACACTGGGAAAAAGTCTAACACGGAATGGACATCCAGTTCAAAGGTAAGGTTATTTGAATATTTGTTTCATGTTTACATAAAGAAACATCCTGTATAAAAATAATAATTACGCTTTTAATTCTGTCATTTGAGTGTTACACTTCGTTGCTGATCTCTGGCTGACTTTCGGAGGGCAGTGAAGGTTTTGGCCTTAATGTAAAAGTGGGTGGTCTTTCGCCTGTGCATTTTGGGGAAATAACATGGCAGGACCTTTCTCGTCATAAGAAACAATTTTGGATGTATTTTTGCCAATTCAAAGTGGAACTTAATGGCATCCTAATTTTTTTCAGATCAATGCTCTGATGCACGCATTGACTGCCTTGAGAAAGGAGAACCCCAACATTAAAAGTTTAGTTGTTTCTCAGTTTACAACGTTTCTGTCTTTAATAGAAACACCACTCAGGTGAGTTTAACAGTGTTTCTCACTGTCAGTAAAAGGATTTTTATGTGTTTTGATTTAGATAACAAAAAGTTATGTTTTACCAGTTTTATTCATTTCATCTGTCTAAAATAACATGCAGTCACAATAAAGAATATTTTCTGCTTGACCACGTGGTGGCGCAGTAGATAGAGCATTGAACTGGGATGTGGAGGATCCAGGTTCAAAACCCCGAGGTCGCCGGCTTGAGTGCGGGCTCATCCAGCTTGAGTGTGACTTCACCAGCTTGAGCGTGGGGTCGCTGGCTTGAGTGTGGGATCATAGATATGACCCCATGTCACTGGCTTGAAGCCCAAAGGTCACTGGCTTGAGCCCAAGGTCGCTGGCTTGAGCAAGGGGTCACTTGCTCTGCTGTAGCCCCCTGCTCAAGGCACATATGGGAAAGCAGTCAATGAATAACTAAGGAGCTGCAACGAAGAATTGATACTTCTCATTTCTGTCCTCCTACCTGTTTGTCCCTATCCCTTTTTCTGTCTCTGTCACTAAAAAAAAAAAGAAATTTTCTAGAAGCATGGGATTTTAAAGATTAAGCCTGAATTTATTGAAAAAGAAACTGACTGCAGAGCCTGCCATTGTAGTAGATGGTTAGTAAATATCTGTCAGAGTAAACGAGTGGGGGATTGGTGACATGGAGACACTGTAGTTACTGAACGTGTGTTTATTATATGGGGAGTGTGACTTGTCTCTCTGCCTCCTCCGTTAGAGCCTCTGGATTTGTGTTCACTCGTTTGGACGGTTCAATGGCCCAGAAGAAAAGAGCTGAATCAATTCAGTGTTTTCAGAGCACTGAAGCCGGCTCTCCAACCGTAATGCTTCTGTCCTTGAAAGCAGGAGGGGTTGGTTTGAACCTCTCTGCAGCTTCTCGAGTGTTTTTAATGGATCCGGTAAGTAACTCTGTAGACTTTGCTATGTTATTATTTCTGTAAAAAAAATGAAGAACGAAAACAATTTGTCCTTTTAAAGTCAGCCGGTGTTCATAGTTATTATCAATTGTGAGAATCTCTGAGGCAAACTTCCGAAATAGATCATAACTGACTGAATGTATGTTGAGGGCTTGACATAAGTAAACTGGACTTGAGAGAACGTGAGCGGATCGGTGGTGCTAAAGCGACCTCTGCTCCACTTGTCAGGCCTGGAACCCCGCCGCCGAAGACCAGTGCTTCGACCGCTGCCACCGACTCGGCCAGAAGCAGGAGGTTATCATCACAAAAGTGAGTTTGCAAGCCACGTACTTTAAAATCAAGTTGGTGAGGGTTTCAGGTGATACAGATGTTGCATGGATACATTCTTGTAAAGTGTAGGGTTATGCAGAGCCAAGTAGGAAGGTCACCCTTACTCTCTTCAGAGGAAACCAGCACCTGTCGTCGGCCACGTGCTGGCCGAAGACCCTTTCTCTGCCGTTCCTGCTCCCTGCGGGCATCTCATTTGGAGATAGTTGGGGTCGTACTGTGTTCTGTGGCGTTTCTTCCCTTAACAGTGAATATCGGAGACCACCGTGCAAGTGCATGCAGATCACACCCATTTCTGTTTTTCTCTATCGTGGTGGGAGAAACATATTAAAAATATTAAGAAGTATTTCCAAGTGTCCAGGTCAGTGGTAGTCCGTGGACATTGCTTTTGCTGTCCTGACCACCATCCACCTGCAGACTTGGGCACCTCCCGCTGAAACGCCGTGCCCATCAGACGGGACTCACCGCCCCTTCCTGTTCCCCTGGCAGCCGCCCTTTTACTTTGTCCCTGAATCTGACTACTCTGCAAACCCGTTCTTTTTAACACCTGCATACAGGCACACCACAGTTTACCCAGTTCAGTTCACCTGCTGATAGAACGGGGCCGTCGTGAGCATTGCATTGCGTGCATCTCTGTGCATCTATACAAGTATTTCTTCAGGAAAGCTAAGAAGTAGACTTCTGGGTCTAGAATTGTTTGTTACATAACTTTCAAGTTGTTTTCAAAATAGTCTTCCTGATGTATGAGAATGCTGCAGATATATACTTACGTGATGGTCAGAGACGTGCCCTTCTGATCTGCACATAACAGCCTTGAGCATGTTCACATATCTGCTGTCCAGTAATATTTTTTCCTGTGAATTGCTTGTTTATATCTTTCCCCTACTTTTCAAAAAGTACAAATATAGTTTTATGGTATAAAGGGCTTCCTTATATTTTATACATTGTAATTTTGTAATTTTAAATGTTGTGTTATGTGTACTGGGCATGGTTATACCAGGCTCTTGGTTACCTTTGAACTTTTTATGTCCTTTGTTATGACAAAGTTTTAAATTTTGTATAATTTAAAACATGTCAGCCTTTTGAATTTTAAGGTTTTGCTTAGAACAGAGGCTTTATAATCATTTTAAAACAAATATACATTTACTTCTGATTCTTTTAAAATATTTTTTTTTTGGTTTATGATTCATGATAATGGTTTTAATTTTATCCTTTTTTTTTTTTTTTTACAACTTATATTTATTTTTTTTTATTCATTTTATAGAGAAAGAGATGGGGGGGAGGGGGGGGAGCAGGAAGCATTAACTTCCATATATGCCTTGACCAGGCAAGCTTAGGGTTTCGAACAGGCGACCTCAGTGTTCCTGGTTGATACTTGATCCACTGTGCCACCACAGGTCAGGCACTAATTTTATCCTTTTTACAAAGAGCCATTTGCTTCATTGCCAGTTGTTT
Source organism: Saccopteryx leptura (assembly GCF_036850995.1). NCBI lineage: Eukaryota > Metazoa > Chordata > Mammalia > Chiroptera > Emballonuridae > Saccopteryx > Saccopteryx leptura. The sequence goes on along the minus strand of NC_089510.1, from coordinate 6,944,029 downwards.
AGAAAGTCCTTTTTTTTTTTTTTTTTTTTTTTTACAGGGACAGAGAGTCAGAGAGAGGGATAGATAGGGAGGGACAGACAGACAGGAACGGAGAGATGAGAAGCATCGATTATTAGTTTTAGTTGCGCGTTGAGACATCTTAGTTGTTCATTGATTGCTTTCTCATATGTGCCTTGACCGCGGGCCTTCAGCAGACTGAGTAACCCCTTGCTCGAACCAGCAACCTTGGGTCCAAGCTGGTGAGCTTTTTTTGCTCAAGCTGGCGACCTCAGGGTCTTGAACCTGGGTCCTCCCAATCCCAGTCCAACGCTCTATCTACTGCGCCACCGCCTGGTCAGGCTAAATTAAAGTTTTTTAAAAATTCATTTTAGAGAGGAGAGATGAGAGCAATAGAGAGAGAGAGAGAAGGGGGAGGAATAGGAAGCATCAACTCCCATATGTGCCTTGACCAGGGAAGCCCAGGGTTTTGAACTGGTGAAAGAACTTTTCTATTAAGAGTGTTCCTATACAGGAACTTGGGTAATATTTCTATTTATTGATTGATTGATTGTGTTTCAACAACATTTTATAACACAGCTTTGGTTATTACAGTAACCAGAACAACTTGGATAGTGGTGAGTAGCAGTAGTGACAGTAACCATTCTTGGCTTGTTCCTGTGTCATTGTTCGGAATACTTTTATTGTTGTATACGAAACAGGTTACTTTTGATAAGTTTTTAGTAGATGCCCTTAATAAGTAAGGTTGAGGACATTTATTTCTACATTGATGAGGATTTTCTTTTATCAGGAATAAATGTTGAGTGTTATCAAATGCTTCTTAAGCATCTGTTGAGATGATCACTGTAATTTTTTGTGTTACGGATTATACCAGATTCTTGCATTTCTGAGAAAATCTTATTTGGCTTTTTAAATATGATAAATTGATTTTGCTAATATTCTAGTTACAAAGCTGCCTATAAAGTTTGCTTTTTGGAGTGCTGTTGTTATTTCATGATGGCGTTTTAAGATACAATTTGGGCCGTGGCCAGTTTGCTCAGTGGTAGAGCATTGGTCTGGTGTATGGATGTCCCAGGTTGGATTCCCGGTCAGGGCACACAGGAGAAGCGACCATCTGCTTCTCCACCCCTCTCCTCTCTCTCTCTCTCTCTCTCTCTCTCTCGCTCGCTCTTTGTTCCCCTCCTATAGCCATGGCTCGGTTGGAGCAAGTTGGCCCCTGATGCTTAGGATGGCTCCATGGCCTTGCCTCAGGCGCTTAAATAGCTTGGTTGCTGAGCAAGGGAGCAACAGCTCTAGATGGGCAGAGCATCGATCACCCTGTAGGGGACTTGCCGGGTGGGTCCTGGTCGGGGTGCATGTGGAAGTATGTCTCTGCCTCTCTGCTTCTCACTAGAAAAAAAAAAAAAAAGATATAACTTGTGTCTTTACAGCCATATCTGTATAGCAGAAAACCACACTGAGTGATAAGGGAAAGCAGTGCTCATCTCTAGTATATTCTGTTCTAAATAGTCTCACCGTATATTCAGGGAAAAGGGGAGCTAAACAGTGTCTAATTATTACTGACTATTTTTCAAAGCTACATAGTCCGGTAAGAATGTAAACCAATGTTTTCATCTTCTCAAGTGTTCATTTATTTTTAAAGATTTTAAATACTGTGACCTAAAAAGAACTTGACCAATTTTAACTTTTTTTTTTCTCTTAAAGTTTATTGTGAAGGACTCTGTTGAAGAAAATATGCTGAAAATACAAAACAAAAAGAGAGAACTTGCAGCTGGAGCCTTTGGAACTAAAAAAACAAATGCTAATGAAATGAAACAAGCTAAAATTGATGAAATTAGAACTTTAATTGATTTGTAATTGGTGGCACTTTGGTGAGATTGTTTGATCATATATATACAGAAATTTTGGAAATGGAAAAATAGTTTTAGAAATGAGACCTAGTGAGTATGTCTTCTAAAAGGGGCTTATTGTTTTATATCCGGGAAGAGGTGTGACTGACATATAAATCTCTATATGAACCTATTTTTAAGGATGTTTCAAGTAGCAATAAGTTCTGTTACAAATGGTGGCCTAAAATAAGTTTTTTGAGAAAAGTTACTTTGTTATTCAACTTTTCATACTATCTGCTGAGTATTTTCATATATCTTGCCAAATACTCAGCTTTTTCATATTTTAGAGAAGGTTAGACCTTTTATACTTTTGACCAAATGAAGAGTTATTTTTTATGTTGGACCCATTTGGTTTTTCAACAAAGCCTCCATTCGTGATGCCGTGGATTCAGCAGTCCTTGTGAACAATTCATGAAGACACAGACTATATATGAGATTGATTTTATGATTTCCAAAAACCATATTTGCATTCCAGAATCAACCTTACAATAAGAGACCAAAGTCCAGGTTAGTAAGTTACTTGTAAATATTTAAGTGACTTGCAGATTTATGTTCATGAAAAACTGAGGGACTGTGTTATAGCACTCACTGTGTTCCTGTCGTAGTGAGGCGTGCTGACGGCCAGTTAAATGTAAGGATGTGTTAGTGTGTAAATACAGTCTGGGCAGAAAGGGAACCAAGTCGACCCAATTTGACTTTAATATTTAAATTATGGAATGGCTAAATAGATATTTCTATATATAGATAATTTTTATTTATGTAGGGCTTTCTTTGCAATAACTTGCTACCTTTTTACAATTCCGAAGTTGACTCTAGGTGAGGGGTGTGGATGTGGGTGGAGGTTGGGCTGACCACAATCATTCTAAAGCTAAAAGACATCTTAATCCTGACTGGAAAAAGTTCTTTGTTGTTGTGTGTAGAATCAGAATTTGATTTTGGACCTTCGGTTGGTTAATTCATCCTGCCATCTATCATAGAGGTAATCATCTTTTTGTTAATAAGCTCACAGGAGTTGCCACAGAATTCTTGTTGATTCTTTGAACCACATTTAGCACAAACAAGCTCTCCTTTAGCAGTCAGGTTAGGTAGTCAGTGGGGTTTTGTCCTTACGGGAAACTTTTCTTCTTTTTAATCCAAAGAGATTCATTACTGTAACCAGAGGAGCTTCATGTGAGATGATGCAGACTTGAGAATACCTTCTGTTCTACTTAAGTGTCGGGAGTGAGTTGGCTGAAGGCTAGGAGGTGGGCGGCAGCGTGGTGTTCTAGGGCGCTCCTCTAAGCTGTGTGCAGACCTAACTGCTGCCCTCGCCTCTGGCCCGCCTCTCGCTCCAAGGACACGGGTTGGTTCCACAGCAGGAATTTTCCATCCCTTTTCTCTCTGGAAGGTGAGGCTGGGCTGACAGGACAGCGTCTTTGCGGGGACGAGAGTGGCTGGCCCTCCAGCATCAGGGGCAGCGGGGCCTTCTTTACCTTGTGGGGCTAGCGGTGCGCACAGTCAGGCTGCTGGGACTCCTGCCGTGTAGGACGTGGGGTTCTGTCCTCACCCTCCAGAGAGAGCGGGGCGGGGGTGGGGGGCGCGCAGTCAGAACACCACAGCGCAAGCTCCTCTTCTCACAGGGAAAGCCTGCACACTCACCAGAAAGGCGAAGTCTTGGCTGCTTTACCCAGATATTGACATACTTGTGTTTTTAAACACATTTGGAACAAATTTGGCAAGTCATTTAAAAAATATGTTTTTGTATAGTTCTGTTCAAGAAAAAACAAGTTGAATTCATCCTGAGAACATATATAAACCACTGGAATGAAAAGCTCACATTATGATGCTGTACCGTTAATTGTTTCATTATTATGTAGAATAACAGCTTTAGAAATATGTTGAAGGTATTGTATTCCCAACTTGTGGTTCAAACAATTTTATTTGAAATTTAAAAATCAATAAAGATTTCAAAAATTTATTAGCTTTGTCAGTGCCATAATTTTAATGACTTTTCTTTACAGAAAATTTAATCTTTCATGAATATTAAACTTCTATGAAGATGTCTATATTACAGAATTACTTGGTTTTTACTGACTATAAATAAAATATGATGAGTAACATATTCCTACCACCTTTTTTTTCTTGCTCAATTTAACTGGATAAATTTCTTGTTCAGCAGTCATAATTATACAATTTTTTAGTTTATGCTAAATGTCTTGATCTTCTAAAATACTAGTTCCAGTTATTTTTATGTCTATGATACTACACAGAGGTGTGGTGGTATCATGAAGTCACATGTACTCTGCCTTGTAGATTTTGCCCTAATGACAGCTCTACGGTGGGAAATAGTTAATCAAGAAAATCTGGTTATTACCAGTGAGTACCAAGGAAATTATCCTTCAGAAGTGCTTGCTTGTTTGTTTGTTTTTGAGATATCAAAGGCACTGGTGTATTTTTTCTTTGTTTTACTCATAATACTACTCACTGGGATTTGGAAGATGCATTAAAAACACAAGGACAAGTTTTATGTTTGGCTTATTAACAAAAACTCACATTTTTAATCTGAAGTTTTTAATTATATTAACTTTAAAATATTTGTGAAATATGTAATGTAACAGTTTACCCTAATTTAGTTCATTGAGGCTATCATCATCTTTCTTACATATTCTGGATTCTGGGTTTCGTACCTCATTTGTGTGGTACTTCTGAATAAAAAGCCAAAAATACTGGTGGCTGCATGCAATTGGGGCCTGCCCTGTGGTGACACCTGCTTCAAAGGGACCAGGGTTGGAAGCCCTGCTGTACGCAGGCATATCCAGCAGGCATGTCGTCTTTGATGTTAACACATTTCCACTTCTTGTGCAGTAATAAGAGGGAGCAGTCTTCTATATAAAATCATAATTTTCTCCTTTCAAATGTTGACTCCTGCCTGACCTGTGGTGGCGCAGTGGATAAAGTGTCGACCTGGAACACTGAGGTCGCCGGTTCAAAACCCTGGGCTTGCCCAGTCAAGGCATGTATGGGAGTTGATACTTGCTGCTCCTCCCCCCTTCTCTCTCTGTCTCTGTTTCTCTCTCCGTCTCTCTTCTCTAAAATGAATAAATAAATAAAAATAATTCAAAAAATAAATAAGAAAATGTTGACTCCTTTTACATGATTTTTTTTAAAATCTGGTATTTTAATTGGTAAAAATGGGATATTTTTCTCCCATCCAAGTACTAACCAGGCCCGACCCTGCTTAGCTTCCGAGATCAGACGAGATCGGGCGCGTTCAGGGTGGTGTGGTCGTAGACGGGATATTTTTCTCTGTTCCAGCTCTCAACCTTCCTGATAAAGAATGTTCTGACATTAAAAAAAAAAATTAAATTCATTTCTTTTAAATTTGTAAATTGATTTCTATGTGAAAAGACAATGTTAATGATAATGACATACATAATTTAATGTACATGGTTCATTAACCTGAGCCAGGTATCCAAAATTTGATAACTAGGCTACATTGGGACTTCTTTACATTTAGAACAACAGATGTCAAAATGATTTCTTAGACTGGTAGTTAAATTCTAGGGTGTGTCTTTGCACATTTGAAACCGGTGTGATCAGAAGTGATATGAGTTATCAAAGAGATCCATGGGTAAATGTGTGCTCTGTTGGCTAGAGCAGAGATGCTGGTCTAATGTTTTAGGGAGGTATTGACCCTTTTTGTTAGGGGAGGGGAGGGTTCCCTAATAGTACACTAGGTTTTTAAAATATTTTGCACTGGTATCAATAGTTGATAAAGGAAAGTTCAGTTCAATAGTTCCTGAGAAAAGGTCTAATGCAGGAGACTTAATATGCTTCTTGCAGATCCGGGTGTAAGGAGAATTAAGATAAACACTTCTGGAGGGGGGAGTGTGTCTCATGGAGCGAAAAATACTGTAAATACCTAACAAATACTTGTTCCTCTTTTGGCTTTCTTACAGATTTTTAGTTAAAGGAGGTTGCATTTTACTCTCTGAAACTCAGAGAACAGTTATCAAATAACATACCCACGTTTCAAGTCGATTGTAACCCACTTTGTATCTAATAATCAGAGGAGAAAAGCAAACCATGCAGTGTTCTAGGTCAGGCAAGTCTTCCTTAGCTTAATGCCCCGTTTCAGTGAGAAAGGTCAACAGTGCACGGTTCATTTGTAGATGTTATTTAGGATGTTTCCTGTATCGCTCAGCTGAGACTGCCTTCTGTAAAGCCTTCATTCATTGGAAGTTGAGTCCCCTGGTATGCAACAGGCAACCATCTTACCTCTTCATGCACCTGCTGTAAGCCTGACTCCCTGCTGTAGTCGGTGTAAATGTCTCCTTAATGCATCAAGTGTTCTCAAATGTCCCTGCAGTGCTTGAGAGTTACTTGGAGTGGAGGTTCTGTGACCTCAACTCAAGCTGTTGGCTAGACCCTGTTGAGGCAAGCCCCAAGGAACTGTACTTACAATTGGGTCTGATGTTTTTAGGAGCAGCCAGTTGGGGCCTCGGGCCCATCATCTTCCATTGCTCCCTTTTCCTCACTCTTCACATCCAACCAGCAGCAGCTTTACCGCTGGCACCCTGGTGAAAGGCATGCTGGGCCACTGTCTCTTTCCAGGACCCCCGTCTCTTTCCAGGACCCCCTCAATAAACTGGCAGGCCATCAACTCTTGTCCTCACTCAAACTATTTCCCACCAGCTGCGAAATGCAGTGTTCTTAAAACGTCTCGGAGGTAAAAGCAATCAGACCGTCTTTAAGAAAAGCCGCAATGGATGAACAAAACAAGACTGAAACTTACTACTTCATAATGGCACTATTACAAAACCCCCTTAAACTACTATGGTCACCTTTGAAGAATGCTAGGAAACCAGTTCCTTATTTTGCACACCTGGGAATGAAGGGAAAGAACCGAGCATTTATATAGAAACATTTCACCTAATCAGAACATCACCATTTTGAAATCCCTGATGAAATAATGTATTTAGGTTAGTGGTTTTCAACTGCCAGTCCATGGATCAAGTATGTCTGTGAGTGTAGACGCTATCATCTATTTTTTTTTTAATTTTATCTTTTGTGACAGAGACAGAGGGACAGATAGGGACAGACATACAGGAGAGAGATGAGAAGCATCAATTCTTTGTTGTGGCACCTTGTGTTCATTGATGGATTTCTCATATGTGCCTTGACCGGGGGGCTACAGCAGAGCTAGTGACCCGTTGCTCAAGCCAGCGACCTTGGGGTCAAGCTGGTGAGCCTTGCTCAAACCAGATGAGCCCACACGCAAGCTGGTGACCTCGGGGTTTCGAACCTGGTCCTCCACGCCCCATTCTGATGCTCTTAACACTGTGCCACTGCCCCGTCAGGCTAGATGCTATAATCTTTATGTAACATCATAGTGGTTAATGCTTTTGTGGACTGGCTGTTGTAAAACATTGTTCTAGGTAACGATTATCAATAGTTAGTATCAGGTAACCAGTGACTTGGAAGTAGCTAACATCACTACAAAGTATTTCTGAGAAACACATTATAGAGAAGCATCGAATTCCAGTCAACAAAATGCAGATGTGGGTGACTACAGCACAAATAATCGGGTTTCTACAAATACACGGAAGAAGACAAGGAACGAAAGGTTAAGGTAAGGAAATGAGATTCCACTAGAGATGTGTCAGCCAGTTGTACCGTATGGGCCTTACTTGGACCCTGATAACAAAGTGGAAATAAAACAAAAAATAATGGAAACCTTTTGGCATAGATAGCTTTTTTGGTGTGATGATTTTCTGAAAGATATATATGGAAATAGTTTGTGTGAAATTTCTTCCATGGGATTTGCTTCCAAATAGTCTGGTGGTGGCAGGTGGGGGAAGGGCTGATGGGTATAGAGATGTAACAATGTTGAAGATGGGTGAGGGGAGTTCTTTCTACTCTTCTGTTTACTTTCACGTGCATCTGTCATTTCTCTTTCATAAAAAATTAGATGTATGCCTGACCAGGCGGTGGCGCAGTGGATAGAGCATGGGACTGGGATGCGAAGGACCCAGGTTCGAGATCCCAAGGTTGCCAGCCTGAGCGTGGGCTCATCTGGTTTGAGCAAAGCTCACCAGCGTGGACCCAAGGTTGCTGGCTTGAGCAACGGGTTACTTGGTCTGCTGAAGGCCCGCAGTCAAGGCACATATGAGAAAGCAATCAATGGACAACTAAGGTGTCGCAACGAAAAACTGATGATTGATGCTTCTCATCTCTCCCCATTCCTGTCTGTCCCTATCTATCTCTCTCTCTCTCTCTGTCTACATCTAAAAATTAGATGTAGATTACATGAAAGAAAGGTGAATTGCTATTGAGTTTAGAAGGAAGTCCAAACACATCCCGTCCCTTGGCCTAGGAAACCCCTTCCTACCTCTCCATCCCGTCTCGGAGTCCTGTCCCTGAGCAAGTTCTCACCTGCTCCAGGCCTCTGCCCACGGGAACCTCCTTCCCTCCTCTCTGGTATCCCAGCACCTCTTTCTGGGTCATTAGTATTTTATATAGGAGGGCTTGCTTGACCACCCTGAGGATGGCTTTTGCCTGTTAGCGTCATCAGTGTCCTTTAGCATAATTTGTAATCACGTTGGGTTTCTTTTTGGCCTGTGTTCCCGACTAGACTGTAAGGAACTATCTGGTAGTCCTGTGTTTCTGCTGCCTACACTCTGACCTGGTAAGTACTTAGTGCTTGTTGAATGAAGTAGTCTGTGGTGTCCGTCTTAAGCGTGTAGTGAAGCCACGGTGACTGAATACTTTGGTAGCTGTTACTTCTGGAATAAGCTCGGGTACTTGGTGGGAACCAGATGTCTTTGACCGCTGGGATTATGAAAACAGAGCTGAAGTGAACTTGGAAATCATACACAGACTGTCCAGAAATAAAGGCTCGTTTGTATGATTTGCAAATTACTTGTAATGAACTTAATTTCCATCTTTTCTCTCACTGGATTCCCCTGGAAGAGCTCAGCCTGCCCACAGTGCTGAGATCCCCAGGCAGGAGGATGCTGGGTCCACGGGGCACAGCCTGGCGGGGAGGCGCTGAGCACTCCAGACGGGAGGGGGCGGGTGCGCGGGGAGGCACCAACCTCTTTGGACTGGCTGGGGAACTCGAAGGGAGGCACCAACCTCTTTGGACTGGCTGGGGGAACTCGAAGGGAGGCACCAACCTCTTTGGACTGGCTGGGGGAACTCGAAGGGAGGCGCTGAGCTCTCCAGACGGGAGGGGGCGGGTCCGCGGGGAGGCACCAACCTCTTTGGACTGGCTGGGGGAACTCGAAGGGAGGCACCAACCTCTTTGGACTGGCTGGGGGAACTCGAAGGGAGGTGCTGAACTCTCCAGACGGGAGGGGGCGGGTCCGCGGGGAGGCACCAACCTCTTTGGACTGGCTGGGGGAACTCGAAGGGAGGCGCCGAGCTCTCCGGACGGGAGGGGGCGGGTCTGCAGGGAGGCACCAACCTCTTTGGACTGGCTGGGGGTATTCGAAGGCCGCAGCAGCTCGCTCTCTACCAGTCCACATGACTAGCTTTTCTTCAGAAATAACTAGATTTTACAATTTTAGGTGAATCCACAGGTTGAGCTTTCTTGCCTCCAGGACTCCCTACCCTTGTGGTTATCTACACACCCAACAGGGCTGCCCTGTGTAGCCAGTGGGGCAGTGTGGACATAAAGGAGGCTGACCTTGAGGATTAGGTCATCAAAACAATTGCAACTTTTGCCCAATTAAACTGCTGGAGTTTCTTTTTTTTATTTTATTTTTATTTTAATTTTTGTGAGAGGAGGGGAGGCTGAGACAGACCTGCATGCACCCTGACCTGGATCCACCCAGCAACCCGTCTGGGGCTGATAATCTGCACATCTGGAGCCGTGATCACAACTGAGCTATTTTTAGCACCTGAGCGGAGGCTCCATGAAGCCATCCTCAGCACCCAAGGTCAACTCACTTGAACCAATTGAGCCATGGTTGTGGGAGAAGAAGAGAGAGAGAGAAGGGGGAGGGGTGGAGAAACAGATGGTCGCTTCTCCTGTGTGCCCTGACCGGGGATTGAACCCGAAACATCCACATGCCAGGTCAATGTTCTACTACTGAACTAACTGGCCAGGACCAAGTTTCTTCTTGCAATGGTCTGTTTTCTTCAACAGAGGGATTTCTGCATAGTCACTTCAGCTTTAAAAGGTCACTGATTCCTGCCATTCCCAACTCTGCCATCCTTGCCGCCTAGAATCACCTCTACATCTAATAAACGTGCTTTTAAAAGTTTTTATAATTTTTTCACAGATAAACGCACTAGGAGATACTGGGGCCCAGTGCTGAGTCTAGCAGCCCTGAAAGATGACTGTGTATGTTCAGACTGACCGTGAATTGAGAATTGAATGGCTCTAACATTCTAAGTCTGAATAACCCATGTAATACGAGATGCGACGTGGGTGACAGGCGAGAGAAATTCGATGTCACTTTTATCTACCAGATCTGTCCCCGTCACTGCAGATCACCAGATTTAATCATCCTGAGCTATCTGGACCCCAATCTTTAAAGCCAGTATTCCAGTATCAAGTTTCACCCTGGTCTTAAAAACACTGGCAAAGTCCCCACTACGTTCTTTCACGGGGAGCAGGAGTCCCTGACGAAGCGAGACACGGAGCTGCAGCAGTACGTCTTTATTATCCATACAGGCGCCACGCAGGCGGCCGGCGGGGGCACAGAGCTGGCACCGCACTTCCCAGGCCGCCCACGGGGCAGGAGAGCCCGTGAGCAGCTCCCACACTACGACTACGGAGAGCACGTGAACGCCGTGTGCTGACCTGTTTGTGGACTGCGCGGCGCGGTGGCCGGCGGATCCCCCGAGGCAGGACTGCGGTCGCCCCGGCAACCCCGGCACAGCTGTGTGGGGCGGGCTAGCGCGGGGACACAAGTGAGCTGGAGACAGGCACCGCGTCCCATCTGGACACCGACGGGCTTGGTGCCTGGCTCTGTGCGTTCTAAGAGCTGACAGAGCCACCACAACAGCGTGAGACTAGGCTTCCCTGACTGCATAGCTCGGCCATCGGCATAACGGAGCATTCCTGAAACGTGAGCTGCGGGAGTGCAGGTTAGAAAACAGAACACCGTGCCTGGGACAGGACCGCTGCCCAGCCCTACCCCCTGTCTACAAAACCCCTCTGCCGGGTTCAGTGAAAGCCTCTAGCAGCTGGAACAGACCCAGCGAGTGTCGGGGCCTGCCACGTGGGCGTGTCCACGGGAAGGCAGTGCTTCTACTGGAGGTACGTGTCCAGTTTCCTCTTGATGTTGTCAAAGGAGTCTGCGCCCATGTAGTCAGCCTGGCCCTGTTCCCAGCGCTCCTTCCGTTCTTCTGAGGACACAAAAGGCTGTGCTGTCGTCGGGCTCTCCCCAAGGGACAGATGTGACATGGCTCCTGAGACACCTTCCTGGAAAGGAGAGCAAAATCAGACTCCTTGAGCGCTGACATTCAGACTGTTCGGAACGCAGCACACTGAAGGCGGCGAGCGCAGCCAGGAGGACTTGTCATGCAGTCGCAACAACCGAAAAGCATTACATCAAACAGACGAACAAAAAGACACAGAGACACAAGGGTCGGTGGGTTTTTTTCCTAACAAAATGAAGACGTCTTGACTCGGTGACAACGCTGGGGAACAGTGACTGGGTTGATGTTGAAGTTCTGCGTACCTCTCTCTCTACAGAAGCCACAAGGGGAAGCCAGGGCACAGACCAAGTCTGAGAGCTGCGAACAGTTCATTAGAAAGCGTAAGAGGAGGGACACGCGAACACAAGCCTCACGATCAATTCTGTCTGTGTGGGCTCAGGAGGACTGAGGACGTAAACCGAACGTCCCTTAGAGGCCCAGCTCCAGGAAGAACCTAACCAGAGAGCCGCCCCCCACAGCTGTCCCACTGTAGGAGCGGGAGCGACACTTTCAGACCTGGCGTCCGTCTCATCTGCCTGTCCAAGCTGACCACTACCATGGAGCATCTGGTCCCGCAGCTTCTGCTAGTGTCACCAGCTTAGCGTCCCGCCCGCACCTTCCTTGGTTCCTAATTTTCAGTCTTTGGGTTGTGGAAGGCACGAAGGAAATGGAGCACCCCACCCTCAGTAGACTCTCATCACATGTAGACATGCAATGAGCTGGAACTGGACCACAAAGCAGCGGTCGACAACCCTTTTACACTTGGGGACCCCTGAAAATAGGAGCATAAGCGAATTCGACTAAGGTCACTGGGTCTGTCACCTTCATACAGCACCAGGTGGCTAACTCTTGCAGACTGGCACGAAATTTCTGGCGGACCAATCCGCAGAGGCAATGAGAGTAAGAAGGGAGGCTCTCTTCCTGTCTCCTTTTCATATTTTCTTCCAAGTGCCAATAAGTGAAATGGCTAAAATCTCCACCAGAGCAAAGAGAACTATCTCTTATAATCTTCTAGTCTCTTATAGCAAGGTTATTAACTGATCAGTTAGACTTGATTATATTTCACCCATTAAGCTACTTTTTACAGCTTAACATGGAATATAAAGGTTTACTTTTAAAAACATTTTTATTGAACTTACTGGGGTGATGTTAGCTGATAAAGTGATGCAGGTTTCAGGTGCACAGCTCTCTCTCTCTCTCTCTCTCTATATATATATATATATATATATATATATATACACACATCATCTGTATTGTGTGTTCACCACCCCAAGTCAGGTCTTCACCTTGTTCCACCTCCCAAATGTTTGATTTCTCATCCCTTTCCAATTCTTTCAAAAGAACCAACCTCAGAGGGAGGCCGTCAGAGAAGACACTACGCAGTTTGCTACTGTAAATTTTACTGTCATCTTTTTCTAACAAGACTTCTTTTTCAGGATTCTATATACGGTGTAGAGTACACAAACATCGGCCAAGTGTGTTTATATGTCACGTTGTTGTAACTTTCACTGGAAGCACATTCTTCTGAGCAGACGGCAAAAATAAAGTAGGTATCTTGAAACGTCTGCAGTTCCAGAAGCACGAAATGTGGCATTCTGTATTTTTATGACTCGTCTCAGGACGCTGGGCTAAGAATGTCCGCTTTGGTTTTTGCTGGTGACGCTTCTCCGTTCGGAGATGGACACTCTTTCCTATCCACAAAATCTATTTCTTTGTTTAAAGTGCCACCAAATACCCAATGACTACTGGCATACCAGGTTTTGGGAAAACACAGCCTTCAGTTAGCTGGAAGAAGGCGGCCAAGCTTACCAGGGTGAGCGCGGAGGGGGACGCCCCGACGAGTCCGAGCTCCTGCAGCTGAGGCAGGGCGCCCGTGGTGAAGGTGTCCCACCACAGGCCGAGGAACGCCGGGTGGCTCACGGCGGGGTCCTGGGGCTCGCCCCTGACGCTCTTTGTTTTAGGATCGTAGGTGTAATTCCACGGTTTGATCTGCCCCAGGAAATGCACCACTTTGGCATTTGCGCCAAACCTGCCGAGGGACACAAGGCGAGAGAGAGGTCAGCAGCGCTCTGGCCGGGGACCGGCTGTGCTCCTGCCCTGCAGTCGGGCTGCCCAGGGAGCCGAGTTCCCTGAAACACTACCTGTGCTTTATTTATTTATTTCTGTATTTTCCAAAGTGAGAAGCAGGAGGCAGGCAGACAGACTCCCACATGCGCCCGACCAGGATCCACCCGGAAGCCCACCAGGGGGCGATGCTCCATTGCTGGAGCCATTCTAGCGCCTGAGGCGGAGGCCATGGAGGCATCCTCAGTGCCCGGTCAAGTTGCTCGAATGGGCCGTGGCTAAAGGAGGTGAGGGGGGTGTGGGGGGAGGGAAGAGAGAGAAAGGGGAGGGGTGGAAAAGCAGATGTGTGCCCTGACTGGAATCCAACCTGGGACTTCCACACGCTGGGCCGACTCCCTACCACTGAGCCAACCAGCCAGGGCCTACGTGTGCTTTTTAAATGATTCCACAGTATGTTAAATATACACAAAAAATTAAGAAAGTATCAGTGGATCAGTGCAGTGACCAAAATACCGCTTCGCTGTGGCCAGTAAAGGCACGGCCTCTTAGAAAAGCACTTGGTGTCACCTACTCTAGTAGAAAGTGCTCACACTCTACAACCCGGAAGCTCGGCCCCTGGGCACCTGCTCTGCAGAAACTCTTACACGCGTGACAGGAGGCGCGAGCAAGCCGTTGGCGGCAGCAGCACTATCTGAAAGGGCATGAAGCACCCATGACCACGTGTGAGGGGAGGACCTTGCTGAGCACCTCTGCCTCACGGGCACTGGGCCTGCTCCCCGCCAGCAGGCCGTGGGCAGTGACGGCGTGCCGCAGAAGGGCGGTGGTGTCTGTTCACCTGCTCTGAGAAGCTGTGACCTCTGTGGGCAGAGAGGCCTGGGCAGCCGGCCGGGTGCGGAACAGGGAGTGTGGAGCGGAGTAGTCACCCCGCCCTGCTGCGGACCAGCCAGGGCAGCCAGTGGTCACCCGCGCCTGCTGCGGACCAGCCAGGGCGGCCAGTGGTCACCCCGCGCCTGCTGCGGACCAGCCAGGGCGGCCAGTGGTCACCCCGCGCCTGCTGCGGACCAGCCAGGGCGGCCAGTGGTCACCCCGCGCCTGCTGCGGACCAGCCGGCAGTCACCCCGCCCCTGCTGCGGACCAGCCAGGGCGGCCGGCGGTCACCCCACGCCTGCTGCGGACCAGCCAGGGCGGCCAGTGGTCACCCCACGCCTGCTGCGGACCAGCCAGGGCGGCCAGTGGTCACCCCGCGCCTGCTGCGGACCAGCCAGGGCGGCCAGTGGTCACCCCGCACCTGCTGCGGACCAGCCAGGGCGGCCAGTGGTCACCCCGCGCCTGCTGCGGACCAGCCAGGGCGGCCAGTGGTCACCCCGCGCCTGCTGCGGACCAGCCAGGGCGGCCAGTGGTCACCCCGCGCCTGCTGCGGACCAGCCAGGGCGGCCAGTGGTCACCCCGCGCCTGCTGCGGACCAGCCGGCAGTCACCCCGCCCCTGCTGCGGACCAGCCAGGGCGGCCAGTGGTCACCCCGCGCCTGCTGCGGACCAGCCGGCAGTCACCCCGCCCCTGCTGCGGACCAGCCAGGGCGGCCGGCGGTCACCCCACGCCTGCTGCGGACCAGCCAGGGCGGCCAGTGGTCACCCCACGCCTGCTGCGGACCAGCCAGGGCGGCCGGCGGTCACCCCACGCCTGCTGTGGACCAGCCAGGGCGGCCAGTGGTCACCCCACGCCTGCTGTGGACCAGCCAGGGCGGCCAGTGGTCACCCCGCGCCTGCTGCGGACCAGCCAGGGAGGCCAGTGGTCACCCCGCGCCTGCTGCGGACCAGCCAGGGCGGCCAGTGGTCACCCCGCGCCTGCTGCGGACCAGCCAGGGCGGCCAGTGGTCACCCCGCGCCTGCTGCGGACCAGCCGGCAGTCACCCCGCCCCTGCTGCGGACCAGCCGGCAGTCACCCCGCCCCTGCTGCGGACCAGCCGGCAGTCACCCCGCCCCTGCTGCGGACCAGCCAGGGCGGCCGGCGGTCACCCCACGCCTGCTGTGGACCAGCCAGGGCGGCCAGTGGTCACCCCACGCCTGCTGTGGACCGGCCGGCAGTCACCCCGCCCTGCTGCGGACCAGCCAGGGCGGCCAGTGGTCACCCCGCGCCTGCTGCGGACCAGCCAGGGCGGCCAGTGGTCACCCCGCGCCTGCTGCGGACCAGCCAGGGCGGCCAGTGGTCACCCCGCCCCTGCTGCGGACCAGCCAGGGCGGCCAGTGGTCACCCCGCGCCTGCTGCGGACCAGCCAGGGCGGCCAGTGGTCACCCCGCCCCTGCTGTGGACCAGCCAGGGCGGCCAGTGGTCACCCCGCGCCTGCTGTGGACCAGCCAGGGCGGCCAGTGGTCACCCCGCGCCTGCTGCAGACCGGCTGGACGTCAGCTGTCCAGGCCCACCTACCAGTGTGGGAGCAAGGGGAACATTGCTGAGGTCTTACGGTTGTCCTGTGTTTTTCATTCAAAAAATACTGAGTATCAGTTATTAAGTATTCCCACTTGGTAACTGCTCTTTGGACTTTTTAGGTTTCTGTCATTTCTTCTCTAGAAACAGACCCACACTCTCAGCTGGCTGCAAGGGGAGGACTGAGAGGGGGGCTTCTCTGTCTGCATTTACATCTTTCTCCTGCAAAACATTTAAAGCTACTATTCCACATGCAATTTGAAAAGCAAATGTCACTCTTCAAAGCTTGAAATGGCTCTGTGCCTCTCCTATGTAATGAAGTCCTCATTACATATATGACCTGGTCCTTCACATTCTATGGTTTTACTTATTTTTATTTTTTATGTGAGAAGAGGGGAGATAGTAAGACAGACCCCCACATGCTCCCAGACTGGGATCCACGCAGCAATCCTCATCTGGGGTCGACGCTCAAATCAACTGAGCCACTGGCTGTGGGAGGGAAAGGAGAGAGAGAGAGAGAGAGAGAGAGAGAGAGAAGGGAGAGAAGGGGGCAGGTGGAGAAGATGATCACTTCTCCTGGGTGCCCTGACCAGGGATCGAACCTGGGACATCCACAGGCCAGGCAATGCACTATCCACTAAGCAAACCGGCCAGGGCCACATTCTATGGCTTTAAAAGGGTAACTTCTGGTATATTCATTTCATGGAATACAATACAGTGATGAACCGAGTGAACTACATATACACAGTTACATACATTTGTAGCCAATAAAGGAATTTTTAAAGTATGCTTAAAAAAAGAAATACATCCGAATTCAAATAGGAATACATATGAATCCACTTATGTAAAAGCAGAACAAAACCAAGTACTTTGAAGAGAGCAGGAAACTGTCTCAGTACAATTTCCCAGTACTGGGTCTCGGGGCGGGGAAGCAGGGGAGCCGCAGAAAGGGGCTCGCAGGGTCCTAGCTGCGCCCCACTCCTGAGTGGCGAACACTTTAAAAACCGCACGTCATTCGTGTCCCCTCTGTGGCATGCACACTATACTTCACAAGAATGACTTCAAGTAAGAGTGGTCGTGCTCCAGCCTGGAGGGAGCCTGTGCGCAGGAGACTGAAGAATACAGGTGACTACCAGGGCTAACAGGAAGGGGGCGCAGTGCGGGCCCCGGGAATCCGGGGGCGGGGTGGGGGTGGGGTCACTGAAGAATACAGGTGACTACCAGGGCTAACAGGAAGGGGGCGCAGTGCGGGCCCCGGGAATCCGGGGGGGAGGGAGTCTGTGCGCAGGAGACTGAAGAATACAGGTGACTACCAGGGCTAACAGGAAGGGGGCGCAGTGCAGGCCCCGGGAATCCGGGGGCGGGGTGGGGGTGGGGTCACTGAAGAATACAGGTGACTACCAGGGCTAACAGGAAGGGGGCGCAGTGCGGACCCCGGGAATCCGGGGGCGGGGTGGGGGTGGGGTCACTGAAGAATACAGGTGACTACCAGGGCTAACAGGAAGGGGGCGCAGTGTGGGCCCCGGGAATCCGGGGGCGGGCGGGGTCACTGAAGAATACAGGTGACTACCAGGGCTAACAGGAAGAGGGCGCAGTGCGGGCCCCGGGAATCCGGGGGCGGGCGGGGTCACTGAAGAATACAGGTGACTACCAGGGCTAACAGGAAGGGGGCGCAGTGCGGGCCCCGGGAATCCGGGGGTGGGGTGGGGGTGGGGTCACTGAAGAATACAGGTGACTACCAGGGCTAACAGGAAGAGGGCGCAGTGCGGGCCCCGGGAATGGGGGGGGGGAGGGAGTCTGTGCGTAGGAGACTGAAGAATACAGGCGACTACCAGGGCTAACAGGAAGAGGGCGCAGTGCGGGCCCAGGAATCCGGGGGCGGGGTCACTGAAGGCGAGGTGCCCAGGGCAGGGGGTGTGACCTCAGGTTCGTACACAGACGGGAGCCAGCCGGGTGAGAACGCGTAGTTCTAGCAGACAGCAGCTCTGGGGTGACAGTGCCTGCGAGCAAGGAGGAAGCTCTCATGGAGAAACCGGCAACACGGGGCGGAGCCTCGCCTGTCGGGCTGGCTGTTAGATTTTAGTGGATTTATCCCACAGAAAACTGAAGGATTTCATCATAACATACAGATCAAAATGCACTCTTCAGGTAACCTTTCCTAGCTCCTCAAGTTTATTTATGTATCTATTTTAATGTCAGAGACCTGTTATATAGCCACTGTTATCTCAGAGTTTGCTATGCTTAGGGCCAAAATTATTTAAGCACGTGATTGGGAGTAAGAGTCCTGCAGAGAAGCTCCCAGAGGGGAGGCGGAGTGCCCAGAGCTATTGGGCGGCAGAGGCAGCGTCTGGCACGGCTCGGCCTCGGTCTCAAGCCTGAGCCCCCGTTCTGTGTGACCATGCTGCCAGTCCAGAGCTGTGTAACGAAAACAGGGCCTATTGTAAATGTCCTCCTAAGGGTGACGACCCCACAGTGCATTTCTTCTGAAAATGAAGTGGATGCCTGATATCCCCAAGCTAGCTCTTCATTTTTTTTATTTTTATTTTTTTGAAGCTGGAAACGGGGAGAGACAGTCAGACAGACTCCCGCATGCGCCCGACCGGGATCCACCCGCACGCCCACCAGGGGCGATGCTCTGCCCACCAGGGGGCGACGCCCTGCCCCTCCGGGGCGTTGCTCTGTTGCAACCAGAGCCACTCCAGCGCCTGGGGCAGAGGCCAAGGAGCCATCCCCAGCGCCTGGGCCATCCCCGCCCCAATGTAGCCTCGGCTGTGGGAGGGGAAGAGAGAGACAGAGAGGAAGGAGGGGGGGGGGGTGGAGAAGCAAATGGGCGCCTCTCCTATGTGCCCTGGCTGGGAATTGAACCCCGGTCCCCCGCACGCCAGGCCGATGCTCCACCGCTGAGCCAACCGGCCAGGGCCTAGCTCTTCATTTTATACCGAGTGTATCAAACACAGACACACAGACACACAGAGAAACACACACTGTCACACCGATAACTTGCAATTTTATCCTTAAATCTGTTATGTGTAAGGTGTCATGCTCAGTGCCTGGTCACAAGAAGCTTTTGTCCAAACGGAGATGAGTCATCCAATAAAAGTAATGAACAACGGCACAAGCCAGGCAACAACTCGGGCCACCAGGGCACGCAGACGCTAAGGACCATGGAGGTTCCAAAGCAGCAGCGCGATGGGGACTTTCAGAAGAGGCTTTGTGTAGGCAAGCTGGGCCGGACAAGGCTAGGACAGACGGGCAGGATTAAGACAACAGCCTTCAACAAATGTCCAGTGACAGCAGGGGAAACCATCCCAGCCATGCAAACCCTAAGGCGAAGGCCGGACAGAGCACAGGTGACGGGGCGCGGCCTCCGCCTGCTCAGACACGCACTGCTCCTAACTCGACCTCCCTCCTGGCCGGGAGCCCGTGCGCCCTGCCGGCCTGCCCTGACCCGAATGTCTCGGCCTATGATTCGCTTAGTCCTGATACGAATGTCATATACACAGTCACGACAGGACAGGTAGAATACTCATTAAATTAAAACATGGACTATATTCCTATCTGAACTACTCTCCTGACACCTTGCAAATAATTAAGCAAGTGACAGCTAACACACAGGATGGGCAAAAGCTGGTTTACAGTTGTTTGCATGGAAATCAATACAGTAGTGAGTAATAATACAACAATAAACTGCTGCACATACTCCCGACTGTAAGCCTACCTTGCCTCCGAGTACCGAGTGCTCACTCACACCAGACCCCGGGTAATGTCTGCTGACCTCCCCAGTGAATCCCCAGACATCTATGCCTGTGTACACCAGAGCACAAGGAGTTAAATCACCTGTCAGGATCACAGGGCTGGGGGCCCCACAGTGCTGGGTTGGAGCCCCAAGACTCCACCAGGCCCACTGGCTCCCAAGCCCAGGTTCTCAGCCACAACCAGGCTATTTTAATGCACTCCCAGAAATATAAGAACATTTTCTGAGAGTGACGTCTGTTACTTCATGGGATTAACTCCATGCCTATAGATGGCCAATCTGAAAGTTGGAAAAAATATGCCTAATGAATTCCAAAAGAACTCCAAATATAAAAGAAAGTAACTGATAGGAAAGAAAGTGACAGAGAAATCCACGCAGCGCTGGTGCAGAAGCTCCTTGCTGAAGGAGGCAGTCTGCATCCGGTTCAGAGTGCAGGAGGGAAGGGAGCAGACTGCATCCGGTTCAGAGGGCGGGAGGGAAGGGAGCAGACTACATCTGGTTCAGAGGGCAGGGGAGGGAAGGGAGCAGACTGCATCCGGTTCAGAGTGCGGGAGGGAAGGGAGCAGACTGCATCCGGTTCAGAGGGCAGGGGAGGGAAGGGAGCAGACTGCATCCGGTTCAGAGGGCAGGGGAGGGAAGGGAGCAGACTGCATCCGGTTCAGAGTGCAGGAGGGAAGGGAGCAGACTGCATCCGGTTCAGAGGGCGGGAGGGAAGGGAGCAGACTACATCTGGTTCAGAGGGCAGGGGAGGGAAGGGAGCAGACTGCATCCGGTTCAGAGTGCGGGAGGGAAGGGAGCAGACTACATCCGGTTCAGAGGGCGGGAGGGAAGGGAGCAGACTGCATCCGGTTCAGAGGGCGGGAGGGAAGGGAGCAGACTGCATCTGGTTCAGAGGGCAGGGGAGGGAAGGGAGCAGACTACATCTGGTTCAGAGGGCAGGGGAGGGAAGGGAGCAGACTGCATCCGGTTCAGAGGGCGGGAGGGAAGGGAGCAGACTACATCCGGTTCAGAGGGCAGGGGAGGGAAGGGAGCAGACTACATCCGGTTCAGAGGGCAGGGGAGGGAAGGGAGCAGACTACATCTGGTTCAGAGGGCAGGGGAGGGAAGGGAGCAGACTACATCTGGTTCAGAGGGCAGGGGAGGGAAGGGAGCAGACTACATCTGGTTCAGAGGGCAGGGGAGGGAAGGGATGGATGGTGCCCCTGCCGGACACTGTGCTCAGTGTCCCAGGGTCTCCCCAGCACCTCCCTCCCTGGGCTGATCCTTCAGAGCTCACGTGGGGGAGGGGCACAGCGGTCCCACTGCCCTCAGAAGGCCACCTGGTGCTGTAAAGGCCCAGTGAGAGTGCCCAGGCTCCGCTGGGCGGGACTGCATACCTCAGCCTGGGAATGTCTGGCCGCAGGTGCCTCAGGGCTTCTGCCACCTCCCTGAATGCCGGGGTCATGCTGCTGAGAGACCTCAGGTGGCCCTGGCACGGACAGTCCGCACTGCATTTCACTGTGGCTGACCTTCCTAAAGCCGGGTCTTCCACTGCCTTCTTAATGCTAAATCAGTGTTACCCTGTGGCCAGAGGGAAGACCCCTCGCCCCAAATTACCTCCTTTACCTGTTCTACCCCAGCAACGGAAAACCATCTCCCCCAGAGAGGCCTTCCACAGACATGCAGTCCTGGCTTTAGGACAGTTTCTGAGAAGCCTGTGATGGAGGAACTAAGGACTTAAGGGGTCCCGAGGTGGCTGGAACGGCCCTTCCCGCCCAAAGGTGAGGCGCCCTTCGGCTGCTGGAAGACGGGGGTGTGGAGGGACACTTGGTGAGCAGGATGGTGGACGGCTGCCTGGGGTGATGGACCCTCCCAACAGCTACCCAGCAGCAACAGAATGAATCACAGAACGCACGGATGACCTGAGTAGGCACCTGCAGGGCAGGGCAGGAGCGCTCACGAGGCTTCAGAGACGCAGGCAGGGGAGGAGAGCGCTGCTGGGCTAGAGGCCCAGGCAGGTACCCCGGCTCCGGCACAGGAAGAGTGGGCACTTTCTTCCAGGAACATCTGACGTGTCCATGGAGATAGACGGGAATAGCAGGAAAACACACTGGGGGTCACACCTGCCTGCAAAGGGCCTGGGTGAATCCCTGGACACAGGGCGTGGGCCAGCCCAGCCAGGGCCCCGTGAGGGTGGACGGGTGGGGGCGGGTGAGGAGTACCGCAGCGGCCACACGGGGAACACGGCTGGGGGCTCTGCACAAGGTGGCAGCCCAGGGTCATCCCGGGCAGGGGGTTAGGGGGCCGCTGGGCCTGCCACGGGCTCCCCGGTGTGCAGGGCTGTGGCGGTGCCCTTAGAACTGTGTCCCTGTGCACTAACCGTGCAGACGGGCCAGGGTTCCCGTCACAGCAAGGGGCCTGGAGGGCTTGCCCTGTTGGCTTCCACAATAAAACACTGTCTGCAAAACGACAAGCAAAAGGTTTTAAATGCTGTTTTTGCATCTAGAGTTTTAATGAACTGAGAGATGAATTTCACGCAATCATTTCTGCCTCAGCCATGTCACCTGAGGAATGTTTTCAAAAATCATTTTCTATTATTTTTAATCAATTTACTCTTCAGTCATTTATGAAAATCCAAAACAGCCATGTCAAAATAGGAGTACAGACCATAAGTATAAGAGGAAACTACTTATTTAAAATAATATTTTAACCTAAATGCAAATTTGGGAGTCTTCCTTATAGAAGGGTAACCCATGATATTTTTCTGGTTTTCTCTCTCTCTCTCTAGTCAGGTACCTGTTGAGATTGATGTCATCCGGCTAAAAGCAAAATAGCTGATGAATAAGAAGGGGAAATGTTGATGGCAGGAGAGAAACTCAACTAACCTTGCTTGACCCAGAACAAGGATATCGGAAGATTCACTGACTCACTGCCTGATTTATCCGCCCAAACACCAGCCAGGAACAATTTAAAAAAGTTTGGAACATATCACAATTGTCTCCAAATTACTGACAGCCATTCATTCTGACCCAATAACGGGGATTTGTCTCAGCTTGCACACATCTCCTAAAATAAGTGTTCTAATTTTAACTAGCCAGGATCTCACAAGAGACGTCCAGATCACAAGACGCAGCCTGCACCCCAGCCAGCAGTAATACTGCTTATGTTAGCCGTTAGAATAATCCCAGTGACCTGACGTTGCCAAAGGGTCAGGGAGAATTTTCACGACGAGTTCAGCGGCTGAGAAACGCAGCCAGGAACCTGTGGCCCAGACGGACTGCCAAGGACAGAGGGCTGACCCGTGACAGCGCACACGGGCGCGGCCGTGCGGCGTTCAGTTCGGCACCGAGAACAGGCGCAGCGCTGCTCGTGCGACCCTCCCCGGGAAGCATGGCGTCCGGGCAGACGTGCTCTCATGGATCCCCAATGGCCGCCGCGTTCTAGGTCCAGTGCCAGGTCCCCGCTGTCCTCTGTCCAACCTCTCGCATCTGACGCCACGAGTCAGTCCCCCCCTGCAGAGGGTTCCTCGGCCTGGCTTGGGCAGCACCTGGCCTCGCTGGGCCTCCTTCAGTGAGGCTCTGACCCGGGTCCCCTTCCCAGTCCCCGTCCCTCGTTTCCCACCTCTGCTGCGCCCTCAGGACTCGCCGCCATAACCACGGTTCTGGTCGCAGCGCCGGGCTCCCGGCTGCGGGCATCACTCCCACGCTGACAGCTCCGCTCCTGCAGAGATGTCTCACCCCTGTCCCCAGCTCCCGTCCTCACGTCTGTCCCGCTCAGCTGCAGAGGCCACCTCTGACATCCTTCTTCCACACGGCACCGAACAGCTGACTGTTTCATAAGAAGCTGGACATCTGGGTTTCATGTGAAATTCCTTCACTTCTAAGCACTGACAACTCAGGAAAAGCCACCATGTAAGAGACACAACAGGTGTGCGGCACAAACAGCGGGCAGCCCGCTGGTCTGTGGTCGAGGAGGGGCAGCAGCCCCCCCCGTGGGCGCCCCTCCTGTGGAAATGGCGCGGGCACTCGTGCCCCCAGCCTGTGCTCAGAGCAGCCTCTGGAGGCCGCCGGCCGGGTGGAAGCTGCAGCTTGGGGGGGACCAGGCAGGACGCAGAAGAGCAGCGGTCGGATCTGAGGGTGGCCACCGACAGCAACGGGCAGTCCCAGGGATGCTGGAACGGCCAGACTGCCACGCTGGTAAATGGCACACCGCGGCCCCACAGCATCACCAATGCCCAGAAAGGGGGAACCGACATCCACGCCACCCCCTCGGGGCTCTCCAACACTCAGCCACGATGGACTCAAGTATGAGGACCAACAAAGAGCTGAGACAAGAAAGGTCTACATCCACAGCAGCAGCCAGGGCTCCGGGCGAAGGGGCAGGGTGGGGAGAAATGAGCACAGAAAGGCGAGGCTTTCGTGCTGGTCGCAAGGGCACTGGGGACCAAGGTGTCTCACGGATCAAAACCGCAGTCGCAGACACACAGGAACAGAAGTCAGTGCGCTGCAGGTCCACTCCTTCATGGAAAGACTGATCTTGCGTATTCAGTGAATTAGCCACATCCGTTACAGGTGGTGAGGAGCTCGGATGGGCTCAGGAAGGGGAGCAGTGCGCAGGGACAGGAGTCTTCGGGTTTCCGGACCTGGTGAGCGGGCCGGGCCGGGTCAGAGCTCGGGTCACACCCTCGCACAGGCACGAGGGCAAGGTGAAACGCTCGACTGGAAATTACTTGGTAAATCAAGCTCCATTTGGTAACTAATTTGTGTGGCCGTGGGAAGCCACACCAGGACCTTCTTGAACTTCGCGTGCGGCCTGTCTCACACCCCACGGAGAGGCACGCACGCTCAGCCAGCCGGCTCGGCGGGACTTACAGGGCTCGTTTTAAAAAGACTAATGATATTCTGGCTAACGCTCTGCACAAGCCGAACTCCCCGCTGCACGATGAAAGAACAGGCCCTCTGGACGGAGCAAACCTGGAGGACACGACTCCGCCCAGAGCCTGCTGTCTCCCAAACGGTGGGCGAGGCTCCTCCAGAAACGTCATCTCCCCAAGAAAATGCATTTACGATTTTGTCTCTCAACGCCTACCCTACAAGTGACCTTAAAAATGACTAAACCAAGCCATGCGGTTCTCAAATTATTCTGTGTTAAGAGGGTCTTCTGTTAAAAAAACCTGGTTGAATCTGGTTTTCAGTGGCCTGACCTGTGGTGGCGCAGTGGATAAAGTGTTGACCCGAAACGCTGAGGTCGCTGGTTTGAAGCCCTGGGCTTGCCCGGTCAAGGCACATATGGGCGTTAATGCTTCCTGCTCCTCCCCCTTCTCTCTCTCTCTCTCCTCTTTAAAATGAATTAAAGAAAGTCTTTTATAAAAGAAATCTGGTTTTCAGGAGCTACGTTTGCGTTTTCATTCCAAGTGCTAAGACAATGAAGTGCGTCTCCTTCACATCCTCTCCCACCCGCTGGTTAGAGACGCTCCTGTCATGGCCCCAGTCTCCTTAGGTCTGCTTCCTGCTGGGCTGCCCCTCACTCGCCAGCAAGGCCACGCTGTTCTCCGACGCCCCTCGCGCTCCGGGCCCGGGCACCCGAACACTGCATGGTGACCTCACAGCACGCGGCTGCAGGTAGCTGGTAGGCTGTTCTCCACCCCTCCCAGGACGCCCGAGTGGCTCTGAGCCCCCCGAACCCCCGGTTTCTCACGCTACCTGTTGTCACCATGCTGCCCCGGGGAAGGCCAGCCCACCACTGAGCCACTCGGTCCTAAGACCCCGGAGGCTAGTCTGAGCCGGCAGGGGAGCTGCATTCAGACCGGGCTCTTCGCGGAGCACACAGGGCAAGTCTACTCCAGCTCAGAGAGGGAGCGGCACCATCTCACATGAACTCAAAACGAAAGAGAAATATAGCTATCTGCCTTTTCAGTCCTTCTTAACTGTAAGAAAATGCAGAGAAAGTGTCTCTGGAGATGGATCTCGGCAAAAAGAAACAGAACCAACAGCAGCAGTCTGGGCGGGGGGGGGGGGGGGGGAGAGCGAGTTCTCTGAGCCCTTTCACACTCCAGGCAGGGAGGTGCCCAGAGGAGACAGCACCTAGCGCCGACCCCCGAGGGGGCGCGGCACAGACGGCCACATTCCCTCCTGTCGGCCCCCGGCCAACTGACGTCCGTCTGATGGACGGAGCTGCTCCCAATCTCCCAGTGCGTCATCCATGCTGCGATCATGCCAACGAACTAAGAGATTTCCTAAATTAGCACGGATTTGTTGAGCCAGGAGAGGGAACAGTCCTAACCATTTTGGTAACTTAGATGTCAAACTAGTTGTGTCTGAGAGATTCCCAGAGAGCACATTAAAAACACTGGGTTCCTGAGAGAGGGGCCAAGGTTCTAGCACGCAGGTCCCCCCCCCCCCCCCCGAGAACGCTGCCCCCCCCCTCGTTTTTCTTTGTCAGAATAAATGCAAGCAGTGTCTGCGAACCAGCCGTCAGGGACAGGTGCCGTGTGTTTTGTTTTGTAGTAAGAGGAAATCGGATGGACTCCAAGCGAACGGTAGCGTAGGGGAGACAGGTGCCAGGCCCCGGGGCCAAGGGACATGAAAAACACGAGTCGTTAAATGCCAGGATGAACCTGTTTGAGAAGTGAGACCACCTGGAAGGATGTCAGAGTCACGTGTGCCCAACATCCTCCCCCCCTCCCCAGGACACGTGCTCCCTGTGAAGAGCCGTGCAGGGCGGGTGAGCTGCTCCCACGGTCCACGCTCTCCCCTGCGTCTCAGCTTCTTGCCTGCCAGCTGAGTCCAGTCAAGCCAACTGCCGTGTTACAGACAAATTCAGTGGGGGGTGGGGGTCAGCTGTCAGTCTGCAGGGACACGTCCACCCTGGCAGGGTCAGGAGGCAGCCAGGACCACAGAGAATCAGACCCAAATTTGCAAGCAAGACAGGCTTGTTCTTTATGAGGTCAAGGCCGAGGGGTGGAGTGTCTTCTCACACTCCATCACCTGACAGCGGCTCCTGCTCTGTTTGCTTTGCTGGACCCACGGCGTACAGAACAGGGAGAGACTGCCTGCTTCGTGCTGGAAAGGGGAGAGGACCCCGAGGCTGTCTTGCCCTGGAGGCCAAGGCCAAGAGGACAGTTAGGGGAAGCACACAGATGCCTACAGTCCTCGTCCGGGGCCAGGTGGAGTCTGCCCAGAAAAGGAAGCACTTGTGCCACAAACCTCCAGGCACGCTGGCTACTGCGGTGCAGGCCCAGAGAGCACGCTGGGCAAGGGCATACGGGGAGAAAGGCCCTTTGCCTTCGGGTCGCCCCGGAGTGCCCGGGGCACAGACTCTGCAGAGCAGGCCCAGCTCCAGGAGCTTCGCTGCCCTCGCCGCGTCTCAGCACCCAGCTGACAGCGGCCTCTGCTCAGGGAACCTGACTCACCGTCTCGGTTTGACACCAGAGCGTCAGAGGCTGGGGGGCGGCCCGGGCGCCCACCGCGAGGCCAGCGCTGCAGCTCAGCTGTGCGAGCTGATGAACTGGGACAGTCCCAGGGGCGGGGCCGGACGAGCACGGTGCCAACCACACAACCACAACAGTGTCCCGAGCCCCCCCCCCATGAGCTCCTTCCTCTCAGGACAGGCCCTCCAGGCAGGTTGGTCCCTTGTTTTGCATGTGGGGACCTGGGGCACAGAGCAGCCCACAGGCAGAGCAAAGGCCGTGCCCCACCCTGTGGCTCAGACACCACCAGATGCACCCCACCTCTCAGACAGACGGACTGACAACCTGACGCTCTCGGCAAGCTCACGGTGACCTCTGTGGGGCTCCGAGGCAGAGAGGCCCAGCCTGGACCGAGCTAGAAGCTCAGTAACTGGTAACCACGCAGGGAGTGGCCACTCCAGGGTGGGCACGAGGGAGCCCAGCTCCACGCTCCCACACTGCGCACCACACTGTCAGCATCTTGTTGGACCCCCACGACCACGCGGAGGGAGCCATTCACACCCTCACTTAGAGGTGAGAGCACACACTCAGCGGCTCGCCCGCCCGAGCCGGAGCTGGGTCTGGACCCAGTCTGTGCTCTGGACCAGGAGGCACAGCGGACTTCTGCGAGGTGCAGGCAACCGGGAACCTACAGCCCCTCCCCCCACGGGGCAGTGAAGTGTGCTCCGGGCACAGAGTGAGGACTGGCCACTCGCCTCTCCCCTCACAGCCACGCTTCCTGTAAGGGAGAGGCTCCCCTCAAAGCCTCCCACCCGGTCCTGCCCTCAGACTGCAGCACACCCCGAGATCCTGACCCCACTCCCCGTCTTCACCACCCTGACAACAGTGAGTGAGTTCCCACTTACGCTTTAAATGCTGGGAGGTAGGAGTACATAGAAATGCTGCTCAGGTTATAAATAAACGGCAGGTGCTTTCTGATATCTGCTGTCGCCCAGCTGCTAAAAAACGTGTTCAGTAAACCCTGGTCCCCACCTGGAAGGAAAGAAAAAAAAAAAGACCAGTTAAAGCCACAGACCACGGAAGCTCAGTAACTGTATAGGAATATATGCACAGACCTGTAGAAACAGGTACCAGTTCCATTTCTAAAACAAGAAATTCCACGTTAAACCTACTAAGGACACATTGGGGGTGGGCGTTTCTCTGAGTTAACTCATTAATTAAACACTTCCTGAGCAGCCTGGCGGGCAGGCACGGCACAGTCCCCGGGAAGCGGGACATGGCCATCGTCTCCAGGGGCTGGGGAGGGGTGGCAGTAGGGACAGCGGCAGACCGAGGACCAGGAAACGGCCGGGAAGGGGAGGCCGGCCGGGCAGGAGCACAGGGACCACGAGGGCACGTGCAGCGGCCACGCCCTCGTCCGACGGGTCAGGGGGTCAGGGAAGGCTTCCACGGGAGGCTGTGCTCCAGCCGAGACCTGAGGAGTGTGCGGCGGTCCTCGCCAAGCCGGGTGGACAGCAGGCTGCGGACGGGCTCCGGGCAGGACAAAGCACACACCAAGGCCCTGTGGTGGGGGAAGGCCAGGAGGCGAGGGCACTGCGTGAGTCTCGGGGAGGAAGGCGTGCACTAGCACGGGCTGGACGTGACACTCAGTTACAGACTGAGACATCACGACAGGAGCGCTGGCACAGAGAAAACACGTAAAAAGCAAATGAGCGCAAAGGGGGTAACGGGACCGTCTCCTGCAGCCCCAGCTGCTGGGTCGAGAGCGAAGGGGGTAACGGGACCGTCTCCTGCAGCCCCAGCTGCTGGGTCGAGAGCGAAGGGGGTAACGGGACCATCTCCTGCAGCCCCAGCTGGTGGGTCGAGAGCGAAGGGGGTAACGGGACCGTCTCCTGCAGCCCCAGCTGCTGGGTCGAGAGCGAAGGGGGTAACGGGACCGTCTCCTGCAGCCCCAGCTGCTGGGTCGAGAGCGAAGGGGGTAACGGACCGTCTCCTGCAGCCCCAGCTGCTGGGTGGAGAGTGAAGGGGGTAACGGGACCGTCTCCTGCAGCCCCAGCTGCTGGGTCGAGAGCGAAGGGGGTAACGGGACCGTCTCCTGCAGCCCCAGCTGCTGGGTCGAGAGCGAAGGGGGTAACGGGACCGTCTCCTGCAGCCCCAGCTGCTGGGTCGTCAGAAGGCCCCGCAGACGTCCCCAGGGGCACTCGCTGGGCATAGCCAGGTCAGTCACCGCTGGGCATGGTCAACCACACCACAACCACAACCACACCCACGATGCTCACCCGGCCTTCTGGGTGCCTGGACCTCACGCCTCCCTCAGGAGGCAAGGACTCCACCGTTCATTCAAAGGAAATAAAAACAAAGATCTAAACATGCGTAACCAAACAGATCCCTAAGCTACCGCACAACACTGCTGCCCTACAGAGCCCAGACGCCTCCTGTCTCGGGCTCATGAGAGAACAGCACAGAAGCAGTCCCCCCTGCGGTGGGCGGCAGCAGCTCGGGTGAGTGGGTGCGCGTGTGTGTGTGCGGGGACAGAAGTCCGAGGCCGTACTGACCGTTCCCTCCTCACGCTCTGCCCAACACCCAGGTTCCTCTCTCTGCACACGGCATGTCCACTTGGCTGTCACTATTTGGTTTTCCCTGGTTTTGAAAGAAACTTGAAGAGTGTGGAGATTTATTTAGTACTTGGAGTTAAGTAGTAAGACCAGGGTATTTGGTTTTCAGTTCAACTGTCCCTGGGCCATCCTTTCCAAACAGTCTCTCAGCTCGACGGGCCCGAGGCACTCGCTGAGGGGTCTAAGCAGCAGCGTCTCTGCACAGGGAGCCTCCACAGGCCCCGTCCTCATGGACTAACAGCGCAACACAGCGCTGTGGTCCCCCCGTAAGTTCTACAGCCAGCAAAGACGGCATCAGGACCTGCTTCACTGTCTCACGAACCAAAGAGGATTTCAGCTGTACAGAGTCATGCATTTTGAGATGAAAACTATGAACCAAACACTCAACACAGGTTCACTCTGGTCTCTGTAAACACCCGGATGTGGACACAGACTCTGTAGTGGAGGGACAGAGGCCTGAGCTTTACTCATTTCCTTTAACACACGATAATCCAATAAACGACAAACGTACAGGGCTAGAGAACAGATTCGAGGTTGCCAGGGGTTGGGGCGGGGAGCGGAAGGAGGTGGGCGTGGCTACGACGCGTAGCTCGAGGGGCCCGTGACAAAACCGTTCTGCACCTTGACTGGGATGGTGGTCACTGCCACCTGCACGTGATGACACGGCACAGAAACACACACACACACACACACACACACACGCCAAAGTGTGCGTGAGAAACACACATGCACACACGCCAAAGGGTGCATGAGAAACACACATACACACACGCCAAAGGGTGCGTGAGAAACACACATGCACACACGCCAAAGGGTGCATGAGAAACACACATACACACACGCCAAAGGGTGCGTGAGAAACACACATACACACACACACACACGCCAAAGGGTGCGTAAGAAACACACACACACACACACACATGCCAAAGGGTGCGTAAGAAACACACACACACACACACACACACACACACACACACACACACACACGCCAAAGGATGCGTGAGAAACTGGTGGAATCTGAATGAGGCTGGCCAATTCCTGGTTCTGGGGTCCCAGTCACGGAAGATGTTAGCACTGGGGGAGACTGGGGGAGGGGTACAGGGGTCCCTCTACACCAGGGGTCTCAAACTCGCGGCCCGCGGGCCGCATGCGGCCCGCCCAACAATTTTGTGCGACCCGAAGACTAATCCACGAAGTTCAAAATATTTTGGATAAAATTAAATAAGCCCGTGGATTAGTCTGCAGGCCGCACAAAATTGTTCGGCGGGCCGCATGTGGCCCGCGGGCCGCAAGTTTGAGACCTCTGCCACTGTTTCTTACAACTGCATGTAAACCTACATTCTTCTTAAGTTTCATTTTTTAAATCTAAGAATTATGTGGTTAAAATGAGAAATACAATCAAGAACGGTTAGTTAGCGCAGGGGTCGGGAACCTTTTTGGCTGAGAGAGCCATGAATGCCACATATTTTAAAATGTAATTCCGTGAGAGCCATACAACAACGACCATGTACCTTACGCATTATCCAATAAAAATGTGGTGTTGTTCCGGAGGACAGCTGTGATTGGTTCCAGCCACCCACAACCATGAACATGAGTGGTAGGAAATGAATGGATTGTAATACACGAGAATGTTTTATATTTTTAATGTTATTATGTTTTTTATTAAAGATTTGTCTGCAAGCAGATGCAGCCATCAAAAGAGCCACATCTGGCTCGCGAGCCATAGGTTCCCGACCCCTGCATTAGCGTCTAAATGCCACAAGGACAGAGATTACGGCTTCTCCTGCTTAACACTGAGAAATCTAACATGCCTCACACATAAGTCAGTTATTTGTAGAATGAATGTAAGAACCTCAAAGATATTCTGTAACAGCAGCAAAGCTGAAATAACTATCCCACCATAGAGGAATGGTCAGTACACTGTGATTCTAACCACTCATAGCAATATTATTCAGCCATAAACTGATGGCTATAAAGATCCTCATCCACCACGTAATATAAAAGTATGTCATGACATACATTCTGAATATAACTAAGAACAAACATTCATATTGAAAGAAAAAGAAATTATGTAAGCAGAATGTTATTACAGATGTCCCCTTCCCCGACTTTTCCTTAATATTGTTATATTTTGGTAATTTTAAAATAAAAGGACAAGGGCAAAAATGAGAATTGTGTTAAGATCTTATTTTTCCTAAATATCTTTTACTTGTTAACTTATATTTGTTATAAGGTGTGATACTATCAAAATAAAAATATGTGTGTGAGTTATCAAGCATAAACTCTCTACAACCAACATCACCAGCAGGCTCGAGTCCAGTGAGGGCTCCCGACCCAATCTCGCTAATCATGGGTTTGGTTTGTAATTGTCCTGCTTTCCTTTATTTTACACGCATGTATGTGCCCAGTGACATACACAGTTCTGCTGGTTTGTGAACTCTGTAAAACTGGGTGTCAGTTTTTCTACTTCTTTTCTTATGCCACATGGCAGGACCTTTTTTATTTATTTATTTAAATTAATTTTAATGGGGTGACATTGATAAATCAGGGTACATATCTTTGGAGAAAACATGTCTAGGTTATTTTGACATTTGATTATGCTGCATTCCCATCACCGAAGTCCAATTGTCTTCCGTCACCTTCTGGCAGGACCCTCTTAACATTAAGCTATGTCACTTAAACTGACGATTTCCTACCTGGGAGGCAGCGAAGAGACCCATTTCCTCCATGGGGGTCAGAACAGCCACTGTCAGACAGAAACCCCAGGCCCCGGGGGAGCCCAGGGCCCTGCCCGTGTCCACATGCCCTGGGCACCGGACGCACCCAGGAGGGGACACAGGCTGGGACACTGGCAACCCACGCTGCCCTTCACGAGGCAAAGCCCTGGCACTCAGCAAAGGCCCTGCCCCCAGAGGGCACACCACGGACAGCGCAGCTCCCAAGGCCACAGACCGCATTATGTGACAAAGAGTCACCTTTTGGCCAAAAGCTGTGAATTAAGAATAGAATTAAATACCACCTAGAAGTCTGTGGCTTCCTAGGTAATTCTTACACTTAGTGCTCTGTCTTCTTCTAAAGGACAACTCCCACCTCCAAGTCAGACAGACGTTCCGGCTTCATCAGAGAATCTCCGTCTGGTGCTATCGACATCCTGGCTTTCCAAGTCCCCAACCTAGAGCACAGCGCAGACCTGAGCGCGTCGGCCACAAAGCATACAAGGGGGCAGGAAACCTGCTGAGTCCTCACTACAGAGCACTCCGGGCCTTAGTCCAGTGTGTTTAGGTCAAATGCCCAGAGGCCACTCATTTATTCTGACAGGCTAAGACTTTTTTACTCTCACTCATCTTGGAGCCCACCACGCGACCAGCAGGCATGTTGGCAGCTGGCTCCAGCCGGCCGGGGCGGGGCGTCCAGACGAGACAGAGTGGGGATGGAGCGGGGGGGGGGGGGGGGGGGGGGGTGCGGGCGCCCAGGCCGCAAACAAGAGCAAAGGTCTGATTCTGTGGCACCCTTCCACCAGGCTGCCCAAGGGTCAGTGGCGTCCTTACCACCACCCGCTATTTTCCAGGGCTCCCGACCAGGTCATGAACCTGGTAACCGTGGGCGCACACCGCAGAAACCGGCCTGTTGCTCTGAAAGACAGAAACAGCACCGAGCCCTGTAGCTCCTGACTGTGTGCTCTTGTTAAATGCTGTGTGATCGATCACAGTCTGCTGGCGGCTGGCTTGCCCACGGTGGGCAGCAGGAAGGGCGGTCTACTCTGGTATAAAGATGACGCCCAGCATCTCAGCCCGAGGAATGCCCCCCGAGAATCCCGCAGTGCTGGTTCCAGCAGCGCGAGCACCACCCAGAGCTGACGAGACACACAGGACCGGGAGCCCCACCCGTTCCCACAGAACCGGAGTCCACAGTTACGTCTTCAGGGAGTTTGCCTGCAGATGGAAATGCAAAAAGCAAAGAGACTTCTAGGCAATAGCTCCTCTTCCATTTTATCACGTCAGAAAATGGAACTCAGACCCGTCACTTCTATAGAAACTGAGTCACATCAATGAGGTACAGGCTTTATACGCAGCATGACGGACCAGCTATGTTCCGGCTCTCAACAGTCCCCAGTCTGACGAGGGGCAGAGGGCGGCTAGCAAGCACGCACGGGGCCGTGCGCCTGACACCACAGGGAGGCCCACGGACACGCTGAGAACTGGGACGTCCACACACGGGGCCGTGCGCCTGACACCACAGGGAGGCCCACGGACAGACGTGCTGAGAACTGGGACGCCCACACACGGGGCAGTGCGCCTGACACCACAGGGAGGCCCACGGACAGACGTGCTGAGAACTGGGACGTCCACACACGGGGCAGTGCGCCTGACACCACAGGGAGGCCCACGGACACACTGAGAACCGGGACGTCCACACACGGGGCCGTGCGCCTGACACCACAGGGAGGCCCCCGGGTGCGCTGAAAACCGGGACGTCCACACACGGGGCAGTGCGCCTGACACCACAGGGAGGCCCACGGACACACTGAGAACTGGGACGTCCACACACGGGGCAGTGCGCCTGACACCACAGGGAGGCCCACGGACACACTGAGAACTGGGACGTCCACACACGGGGCCGTGCACCTGACACCACAGGGAGGCCCACGGACTCACTGAGAACTGGGACGTCCACACACGGGGCAGTGCGCCCGACACCACAGGGAGGCCCACGGACACACTGAGAACCGGTACGTCCACACACGGGGCCGTGCGCCCGACACCACAGGGAGGCCCACGGACACACTGAGAACCGGGACGTCCACACACGGGGCAGTGCGCCCGACACCACAGGGAGGCCCACGGACACACTGAGAACTGGGACGTCCACACACGGGGCAGTGCGCCCGACACCACAGGGAGGCCCACGGACTCACTGAGAACTGGGACGTCCACACACGGGGCAGTGCGCCTGACACCACAGGGAGGCCCCCGAGTGCGCTGAGAACTGGGACGTCCACACACGGGGCAGTGCGCCTGACACCACAGGGAGGCCCCCGGACACGCTGAGAACCGGGACGTCCACACACGGGGCAGTGCGCCTGACACCACAGGGAGGCCCACGGACACACTGAGAACCGGTACGTCCACACACGGGGCCATGTGCCTGACACCACAGGGAGGCCCACGGACACATTGAGAACCGGGACGTCCACACACGGGGCAGTGCGCCCGACACCACAGGGAGGCCCACGGACACATTGAGAACCGGTACGTCCACACACGGGGCAGTGCGCCCGACACCACAGGGAGGCCCACGGACACATTGAGAACCGGGACGTCCACACACGGGGCAGTGCGCCTGACACCACAGGGAGGCCCACGGACACACTGAGAACTGGGACGTCCACACACGGGGCCGTGCACCTGACACCACAGGGAGGCCCACGGACTCACTGAGAACTGGGACGTCCACACACGGGGCAGTGCGCCCGACACCACAGGGAGGCCCACGGACACACTGAGAACCGGTACGTCCACACACGGGGCCGTGCGCCCGACACCACAGGGAGGCCCACGGACACACTGAGAACCGGGACGTCCACACACGGGGCAGTGCGCCCGACACCACAGGGAGGCCCACGGACTCACTGAGAACTGGGACGTCCACACACGGGGCAGTGCGCCTGACACCACAGGGAGGCCCCCGAGTGCGCTGAGAACTGGGACGTCCACACACGGGGCAGTGCGCCTGACACCACAGGGAGGCCCCCGGACACGCTGAGAACCGGGACGTCCACACACGGGGCAGTGCGCCTGACACCACAGGGAGGCCCACGGACACACTGAGAACCGGTACGTCCACACACGGGGCCATGTGCCTGACACCACAGGGAGGCCCACGGACACATTGAGAACCGGGACGTCCACACACGGGGCAGTGCGCCTGACACCACAGGGAGGCCCACGGACACACTGAGAACCGGTACGTCCACACACGGGGCCATGTGCCTGACACCACAGGGAGGCCCACGGACACATTGAGAACCGGTACGTCCACACACGGGGCAGTGCGCCCGACACCACAGGGAGGCCCACGGACACACTGAGAACCGGTACGTCC
This sequence comes from Saccopteryx leptura, assembly GCF_036850995.1. NCBI lineage: Eukaryota > Metazoa > Chordata > Mammalia > Chiroptera > Emballonuridae > Saccopteryx > Saccopteryx leptura. The sequence continues at coordinate 6,908,383 of NC_089510.1, read as the reverse complement.
ACACACGGGGCCGTGTGCCCGACACCACAGGGAGGCCCACGGACACACTGAGAACCGGGACGTCCACACACGGGGCAGTGCGCCCGACACCACAGGGAGGCCCCCGGACACACTGAGAACTGGGACGTCCACACACGGGGCAGTGCGCCTGACACCACAGGGAGGCCCACGGACACACTGAGAACTGGGACGTCCACACACGGGGCAGTGCGCCTGACACCACAGGGAGGCCCACGGGTGCGCTGAGAACCGGTACGTCCACGCACGGGGCCGTGCGCCTGACACCACAGGGAGGCCCACGGACACACTGAGAACTGGGACGTCCACACACGGGGCAGGGCGCCTGACACCACAGGGAGGCCCACGGGTGCGCTGAGAACTGGGACGTCCACGCCCCACTTGGCAGGTAGCCCCACCCCTGCCTGTGGCCAGCGTGCCCCGGATAACTGGAGGTACCACGCTTGGGGATGTTTCTGTGAGGGTCACCAGGGGCCATCAGACCCACCCAGGCAGCTCAGGGAAGTCCAGCCCTCGGGGCTCGGGCCCCAGTGCCTGTGAATCTCACGGGCTGCGACCCCTTCAAGCCAAGAGCAATGGATGTACTTTACCATTTCGGGGTCTCGCCCTTTTTTTTTTTTACCTTAAAAAAGATTCTTAATAATGAAGCTATTAATTAATTATATGAATTCAAGGAAACATTTATTCTTGGCTTAATTTTCAACTTCTCAGTTGAAGGCAGGTCTTTCTGGTCTAGATTCCCTTAGTGCTCTGAACTCACCACAATCATAATTACATAATTAATTGTGTAATTAGTTAAGTGTCTGTGAGCTCTCACAGACTATAAGCTTTCGAGAGGGAGAGAGACAGTCTATATTTCTAGCCAGGCTATTTCTAGCCCTTAAAAATTAGCGTCTTGCCCAGATAGAAGCTAAACTATTTTCTGAAATACCGAATAAATGAACTATAGAAATGTAGGCAAGAGTCATATTTCCAATACTTCCAGATGCATAAAATAATACCAAACTGTGTCACTGATTTTAAAAGACCAAGTAATTCTAAAGACTGTGGCTCAGAGAGAGAGGTTTAATCACTGTGGCCAGAGAGCAAGAGAGATCATAGCCTCTGTCTCTTCATGTGGATTAGCATCAGCTGCTCTCAGATCCATGAATGTTAAGTGATTAAGCTTTAGAAAGGCCGATGGTACAGAGATTCTCCTCCACCCGCATCATCCACAGGGTGCATCTTCCTGAGTGCTGGGTCCGGGGTAACTGGGAGAAAAGAAAAATCACACGTACAACCAGCCACAGAGCTGCAGACGTCTCTGGTTCGAACCTGGTTCTGCTGCCAGCTCTGTCCTGAGCTCTAAGGAAGGCCGACAGACACATCAGGCCCTCAATACACGGCTCAATAAGACCGTTGAAAGACAGTGAAAAAGTCAGTGAACGATGAACATAAGAGCCTGCACACACGGAACACCCGAGCCCCTTCGTCCTCCGTTTCTCACGGGGCTCACCACCTCTGCTGGGTACTAGGCTACAGACAAACAGATGGCTAAATAAAAACCTCACCGTACAATGAGATAAAAATAGCTCTAAGGGGGAAAAAACCACCTGTGTGGGTTAATTTATTCTGCTACTAACTACACCTCATAACTTGCTTTTCATCTTTACTTATTCAAAATACTCATTAGCCAAACTATCCCTTAAAGACATAAATACAAGAGAGCCCAGTGACTTCTAAGCAGTTGGTGAAATGCCCGCTGGGCCACAGGCAGCTGCATTACGGCGGCTACAGGGGCGGAACGGAGTCAGGAAACCGAGGGAGGCGGGCCTCAGTTTCTGAGCTCGCTCCATTCGGACAAGTCCTATCTGGAAACACCTCTTCCCTTCACTCCTTCTTTGGGCAGGTCCAGCCTGCAGCCTCACTAGCTACAAAGATTAGGAAGAGAGTCGCTGGGGTCAGCTTTGCACTGAACAGAACTCAGCACCACATGCTGTTGGAAAGCGTTTTGAAACCTTATGGCTCTCTCCTGGCTCCCAACACCTCCAAGCACAGAAAGAGTCCCCGCGACCACTCAGAACTAGAACAGGGAACGCGCTGGTACAACGTCCTCACGGCGGAGCCGGGATTCTGCTGAAAATAAAGCTGGGTCTGACATTCTACCATCAACTTGTTCTCGCACACTTTTTGAAAATTCAACCATCGACCAACATTTCATTACTCTAATAAAAAGTTTAGCATATTTAGGGTAGGGTGATTAAAATGAATCCCAAAACTTTTTTTAAAAAGCAATTATCAAACTGGAAAATATGAATTGCTGTTTTTAATTTAGGTTTTTGAAACTAACATGTACAGATGATATTAACAGACAGCAATTCTCAAACATTGAACCCTTGTCTTTAACTGATAAGCACCTTTAATTTAGATACTCGGAGTCACAGGGGAAAAAGAAAATAAACAACTTGCATTCAGATTGATTTCTTCAAATGAAGCCTCAGTGTATCAGTTTTACTGCGCCTGGGGGTGTGGCCACAGGACTGCTGGTCAGTATGTATGATATCCACCCGGGGGTGTGGCCACAGGACTGCTGGTCAGTATGTATGATATCCGCCCGAGGGTGTGGCCACAGGACTGCTGGTCAGTATGTGTGATATCCGCCAGGGGTGTGGACACAGGACTGCTGGTCAGTATGTGTGTGTGATATCTGCCCGGGGGTGTGGACACAGGACTGCTGGTCAGTATGTGTGATATCCGCCGGGGGTGTGGACACAGAACTACTGGTCAGTATGTATGATATCCGCCCGGGGGTGTGGGACACAGGACTGCTGGTCAGTATGTATGATACCATGACCCCCCCCACCCCCGTCACTGCTCACAAGTCCTGACCTAACCTTACCGTGTCACCTTTCATAACATGTTAGTCTGCATCTATTTCACAATAGCTATTGTCCAACTGTCAGGAAACGTGTGACTTCAGTCGTGAAGCAAGAGCGCAGTTTGCTAATGCAAACAGGACAGGAGCTGAGACCCCTCGCTACAGGAGGTCGGACGCAGGCCACCCACGCATCAGGCGGGGAAGTCACCAGCCCCGAGCTCTAAGTCTGAATGCCGGGAGAAGACCTGGAGGGAAGCCATGGAGCATGAGTTGCCATTTTAGGGCTCCTCTTGGCCAGAGGAGGTGACAGCAGGGCGGGGCGTGACTAAGGACCAGCGATTAGGAGAGTGACAGCCACATTCTTTCCCCTGGAAGAGCTGGGAGAGCAGCTGCAAGTGCTCGGCCACCAGCCGCCCGTGTGGCTTGTCCACGGCCACCAGGCCCCATCAACTTTGGTTGAACTTATGCAAGACATTGAGCAGGACTCACAAGATGTACCGACATAGATACAGTCATCGGCGGACCATTCCTCTTCGATACCAGTCTAAGGATGCTGGGACTTAAGCCCCTGATCCGTGAAGCAGGGGATGGCGGAGGGGGCGGGCAGACAGCTGTGGACAACGGAAAACGCACAGTGCCGTGACAGGGACCGACTGAGGATGCTCACCTCGTGTGGGCCTGACACAGACCGGGGCAGGGTGTGAGCAGCCCACGGCACAGCAAGCGTACCACCAACGAAAAGGTGGAGCTCACAAGGAAATGTTTCTCTGCAGGGGAGACACTGCAAGACCCCCAAGTGGATCCCTGAAACTGTGAATAATACCAAACCCTCTACATGTTCTTTCCTGCACTTACACACACACACACATGCACACACACACGCATACACACACATACACACACATGCACACACACACGCATACACACACACACACACACACACACATGCACACACACACACACACACATGCATACACTTTATAGCGTGGCCCTGGCACATCTGAGCTGCCAGCATCCGCTCCCCTTGCCCTTTGGAGCCACGTTAGGTAAATAAGAGCTCCCGGAACACAAGCGGTGATACCGGGACCGTCACCTGGTAACCAGGATGCCAATGAGAGACTCACAGGCGGTGACCCAGCCCATGTACTGGATGGACACCCCAGACGTGGTCCACACAGGATGCTGACCCGGGTGGCTCAGTGAGGAGCAGCACAACACGAGACCTCACACTACTCAGAATGGTGTGCAGTGTACACTGTATCAACTATCTCTTTCTGGAATTGTCCACATTCAGTATTTCCAGACCACGGACAGTTGAGACTACACAGGCAAAAGCGTGGACAAGGGCAGGGATGAGTATAAACCCTTCCGGGAGGAGCAGGCTCCCACCCATGGAGTGAACTGGCTTTGATGAGTAAAACTCACCACACAGCAAGTGCAAACCACCTTTCACTAGAGAGCTCCTACTTTATCCTTCTGTCAGATTTAAACAACATACTGAGCATAACTCAAAGTTCCCATCTACACGGTTCAATTTTCAACTCTGTCAATCAAGCAGCTGTATGAACAGAGAAAATTCAGGCCTTCACCACCGAAGAGCTGGGACACAGAGCACCTTCCAGGCGGAGGGATGGAGCGTGCCAGTGGCCAAGGCCGCCCACGCTCGGCCTCCAGCTCTGAGTCCGGCCACAGGAGCGGACAGTGCCTCCTCACTGAGCATGTCCCCTGCGTCCCTGCCTCCAAACAACACACGCCCACTCCTCTAGGCCCTCTTGACTTCCAACAGGGTAGATGATCCACGCTGGTCCCTACCAGTTACTTCGCTGTATATTCTAAAACCGTAGCCATGACCCTGTCCTGTTTGGTATCCAGACCTCTCATCTCTCAACAACAGGAGCTAACGCGCTCCTCGATTAGAAACGGCTTCTCTTCATGTTCTTTCCCATCATGCGGTTTCAGGCACTGGGCAGACGTGAGAATGGGACTCGCTTACTGGAACTGAGAATTTAACCTGAATTTCTGGCAGGGTTACACGACTTCCTTCACATTTGCCGGGAGGAGGTGAAGAAAGCTACACACTCTTACAGGAAGGTGAAGACAAACAGTGGACTTCTGCTAAAAACACCCTCGTCTTCCTTTTACGCAAAGGCAACTGCTGTATTATCAGTCAGAATGAGGAAGGCAGGCTTTGAATTCAAACACTAACACAGCTTTCACTCCTGACGTGGAGGAAAACAGTGGGAGCTAAGAATGAAGCGGTCACGGGAGAAGCACAGGTGGCCCTGACCGCGACCACACTCAACACACTCCGGCCTCTTCAGAGGATTAGCACCAGAGGCTGCCGTGGGTTCCGGTCCAGCTCTGCCCACTCTTCCGGGGCATGCAGGTCCTGGCATGGAGTGTTTCTCAGCCCCGTGCTGCGGCACCTCCGCCTGCTCCCCCTTTGCTGTGCGGCCGGCTTGGGCACCGCAGGGCGGCCAGCAGTGCCCTCCCCTCTTCACCAGAGGCCAGCAGCGTCCTCCTGGATGCCCTGGGCCTTTCCTTTGTTCAGAGGGTCCATCGACATTGTTTTAAAAAGCTGCTTCTGCATTTTAAATACTCGTTCTGTCTTGAGTATGAGCTTTGTGGTTAAAAATAAGCAGCAGCTTATTATGTATTTATGATGTCAGAGACTGCCTTAAATAGAAGCACACCTACAAACTCACTCGATCTAAATTCTCGCAAGGACGTGAGGTCCTGCACCGCAAGGAGTTGGAGCCTCTCTGTGGGTAACCCTGCGACGGAACACGACCCATTAGGGAAGTGGACGCTGACTTGGCCAGTGACGTCTCTGCGGTTCTGCAGCAAACGCTCTCTCCGATGCAAAGCCTTACAGAGAATAAGAATGTGGTGGCAAAGGTTACTCACATCAACTTTCTGTGTTCTGTTTTTAATGTCTCCCAAGAAAACAGAGCCAAAAGATTAGGTTTATTCCTCTAATTTCCAGGGAGACAACACTGGGTCCTGTTAGGTCTGTTCCCATTTAAAGATGGGTGTTAAAAGGTTTCTGTTTGTCTTGTAGTCTTTGGGATTCTTGAAAAACCCACAGTTCATTGATCATAGTCTAATTTAGACACAGGAAAGCCAATCAATGGCTACTCTGTAAACTGCCTGTTGTAGGTTAGGGTACCCTTATGTACTCATAGAAAAAAAAATGCATGTGCTCACACGGACACACAATAGTATTTCCAAAAGTGCACAACATAAAACACTCACTATGTCTCTCGTGAGGCTGTCTCCCAGCCACAGCAACTACATCCCCGAGAAGAGCTGCCCCCAGAAGTTTCTAACGGCTTCTCAGATATCAGGATGACGGATACGTACCATCAAAACTGCCCTGCTCGGCGGCCATGCGCAGCAGCTGACCGTACGTTTCCATGGAGGGCCGGTAAACAAAGACTCCGGAGTTGAAGCAGTCGGGCCAGCCGGGGTCCGGCGCCGCCGACAGCTCCTCCCTCTCAAAGAGGTCGTCGATGTTTGCCAGGACCTGACCCAGAGAGGGGAGAAAGCATTACAGAGGTGGATTTGCCAGGACCTGACCCAGAGAGGGGAGAAAGCATTACAGAGGTGGATTTGCCAGGACCTGACCCAGAGAGGGGAGAAAGCATTACAGAGGTGGATTTGCCAGGACCTGACCCAGAGAGGGGAGAAAGCATTACAGAGGTGGTCCGCGCCCCCTCGGAGCTGCCCGAGTCACCCAACACCGGGGATGCGACGTGCTGCTGGTCTGAACTGTTCAGATGACAGCTGGCAGGGCCAGGGCCTCCTCTCCTTCCTCACCTGACACGTTTTTTTAAAATCTGAACTTTACTGTTAAGTCCTCACAGCGTTCTTCGATGGCCTCACTGATCTCAGTTACTACAGGCATCTTTTTTTGTGTTCTTAATACACATCTTTTTAGCCATCAAGGCCACACTCACCAGAGTGTCCGCATCCATGAACACGCATTTGGAGTATTGTGTCAGGGACCAGCAGTGGAGTTTCGTTAACGTGACGCCCAACTCGGGCCTCTTCATCAAGGTCAGATGAGCAGAGTCTCCGCTGTCCAAAACGTCGACCACGAGGACTTCATCAAAGACGGTCTCTAAAGCTTTTCTGTCGGAACAAAATTCAAGAATGGTGGTCAGCAGCTTTTCAGAACAAGGGACAGCTAACGTAAGACCACATTCTTATTAGCCTATCCGTCCGTGAGCAGAGCCATCTGTTACTGACACAGTATAATCCTTCAGTGTGTCCTGATTTCCTTCAGGACAAATTATGTAAATCTACACGTGAAGTTAATGTCACTAAAATAGTAAGAACTGCTTCTGGTGAGCATGAAGCACTTGGTTTAGTACACTATGACAGAAGTTTTCTATCTTCTTACTGTACCACTGAATACCGGGCAGAATGTGGCCACAGGTTGTAGAAGTGTGGCTCACTCGTGGTTACGAGTACATCTCTGCAGCAGCCTATTTAACAATGTATCTTATTAGAACTGATTCTGACTACCACGTTTTTACCAATGATGTTGAGTCAAGTGCATGTAATGTCTGTAACGAAGCCCGTAACTATGTAATTGTTTTTGCTAAAGAAGTTGACAGAGAACTGTCTAACTCAAAAGAAGTTAGAGGACTGATTCGGCTGCTGTTTTTTTTTAGAACAGACTACAACCAGCATTTACTACGTGCATCCATCGCACTGCTGGCACACAAAGACCCGCTTCAGTCTGTGAAGGACAACACTCTCTCTGCCCAGGTCAACTAAAGGTTTATTTCAGTTTGCAATCTTGAGGTGGGTTAAGAGAGTAGACTGAGGTAGACACTAAATGCAGTGTTAAGTTAAAACACATGGTAAAGACAGATGTCACTGAAAGTTTACAATATCAAACATGCAGAACAAAGCTGGCGTTCCTGTGCTGTCTGTCTGCAGAGCTGTATAGAACTATGGTCGAATTCACACAGTAAACTTGACCTTTTTGAAAGGAAGTGGTTAAAGACACCACTTACCCCAGTCCAGGTGTGTGTGGGGGGACAAAGGAGGGGAACTAAGATCATGTCTGTCTTCTTACACACATCCTCACTAAACAGACCACAACTAGTACATACACATTAGGAGATACACTCTTTGGCATTTTCCTAAATTATCCTTTAGAAACAAGGTTGTTTGTGTACATGTATATATGTAGGTATATACAGACACAGATTGATACATTGACAGACATACTCCTTTTCAGAGGTCCTTCGCATGTGTGTACATATTTTGAAGAAACTCACAAAAAATGCATTTCAAATTTCTAAGAGGGACAGGAGAATGCAATAGAAACACCATACAGAGCTGGTAGTGTGCCCGGGCATTTTTAAAGCTGGCATTAGGAATCGGGCAGCTTGTTCAGATACTTCAATACTTAATTCAAACAGATCAAAGTAACCAATCGCCAGGCAGCTTGTGCCCCGATACGGCGCTCTCCTAGCATGACCCCAAATTCAGAAAGCCTTTTGGCAAATACAGTAATCTATTAACTTGTAAACAAAGATCTTTAGGTTATAAACGTCCAGTGGCAGTGGAGACCCCTGCCATTCTCTTCCAGATCCCTGAGCTTCCCCTGGTTGGAACCCGGGAAAGTAGCCCCTGCTGCATTCTGGAAAAGGGGTGCATATGAAGTGTGACCTCAGACAGGGCGCGCATGGAGACCCTCACGCAGATCACCCTGAGTGCACCTGTTCAGGGAGAGTCCTGCTACTTCCTCAGAGAGACTTGGCAGAGCATGGGGCGGACCACCATGTCACCAACAGGACCTTGGGTGTCCTAGCTCCCCAGAGCTCAAGGAGGCTTCAGACCCTGGAATCCTGCCCGGGCATCTCTCATCTCCCCACCTGGGAGCCCACCCCTGAAAAGGGTACGCCCACTGCTGCCAGAAACGGGAGGGATGCGAGCACTGGCCCGACCAAGGGCGGCAGCGCAGTCCTCACCTCATGCAGTCCGACACCTGCGGCGTGGTGAGCACGGCTAGCCTCCTGGTGGTCCTGTGCTGCTTCAGGGAGGAGCCCAGCACCAGGGCTCCTTTGGCATAGGAATCGTTTGTGGTCAGAGTCACAAAGGCCTCATCTTAATACACAGGAGAAAAGAAAAGAACACTTGTTAAAATTCCTACCTTGAAAAAGCCAGGATCCTTGGTAACCAACAACTGGGCTTTAAAATCAGTTCCTCTCTCGCCTGACCTGTGGTAGCACAGCGTATAAAAGCGCTGACCTGGAACACTGAGGTCACCGGTTCAAAACCCTGCATTTGTCTGGTCAAGGCATATATGGGAGTTGATGCTTCCTGCTCCTCCCTCCTTTCTCTCTGTCTCTCTGTCACTCTCTCTCCTCTCTAAAAAATGAATAAATAAAAAAAATTAAAATCAGTTCCTCTCTCAATCTGCCCTAATTGAGAAGCCAAACAAGCTACATTCTCAGACAAGCTTAACACTCAGACTGTGAACGCGAGTCAATTAACAGGTGGCCATGAAGAGACCAGGAAGTGCTATTCCTGTCTTTCCTATAAGGTCCCATCGCCAGGATTTTCAGCTGAGCACAAACCCAGCAGACAACCCCAACAGAGAGTGTCTGACAGCGGACGTCACATTCTTCAATCTGGACTCACACTTCTGCCAAGCCTCGGGCTTTTTATACTGTATTCTCCACCTGGACCAGAAGAGTCACTCTGAGTGTCTGCCCAAATGTCATCTCCTCAGACAGGCCTTCTCTAAATGATTCTATGTGAACAGAGGCCAATCACCGTTAAAAGGAATTAGGAACCACCACAGTAGCTCTAACCAATGTGCCTTATTTTCTTTGGAGAAACAAGCAATACCCCTACCCTTAATATACTCATTTGCTCTCTCTCTCTCTCTCTCTCTCTCACACACACACACATACACACACACACACACACACACACGTGTCTCTGATAATCAATTGCCGGGACCAAAGGCAAACAGAGGGATTCCTCTTCCTACTGAACAAACCCCACCCTGTGAGACTGCCAGCCCAGCCACCAGGTCAGTCCCTCCCCGGGATGGATGATTCGGGGACACACTTTGTTTCTGAGGGGATTTAAACCTTAGTTGGCGGGCATCCAGGTGTACAAAGATACATAGGCTCAAGCCTGGCAGGGGTCCTGTGGGGCACTGTGGCACACGCAGGGAGTTGGGACATTCTGTCACAAAGTCACTCCCTGTCTTAGGTTTCCTCATTCTCCCTTTGCCCATTTTCCAACCTGGAGGCAAGTAGGCAGTGGACGTCCCATTGGGCAGTGCGACAGAACTGCAGGTTGTCTGCTGGACCAGAGCATCCCCTGGCCTCTGACCTGGGGGCCACCTTCACACAGAGCGCTGGGCTCTCCTTCCGGGCAGGCCCGTTATGAGTTTGTAGAAAGGCCCGTGCTCCGGACCCCTGCAGGGCCACCAGCTTCCCAGCCAGTCACATTCGAGGAAGGCTCAGCGCAGAGCAGTGGCACCTGTCACTGGACATGCCCATCGCCCTCTGCCCTTGTTCCTTCGCACTCCCCCATCACAACATGGCAACATTTCAGCCTGTGCCCAGGGTACTTGAAGTGAGGCGCAACATAGATAATGTTACCACTCAAAACCGCCCAGGGTCCAGGGGGTCCGTTAGAAAAGTCCAATAAGGTCAGTGGGCTTCAAAGACTTCAGGAAGCAAGGATGTGAGTGATTTCAGAGACGAAACCCGGGCAGGGCCAATGCTTGGGGACGGAGCCCGACTTAGCAAACATTACAAAGGACCAGGAAGGACGGACGGAAGACAGCCGGGGAGGGGCTCACCCTGCGCGGCCACTCCGCAGTCGGAGTGTCAGGGCCGCCCCGCTCTCCGCCTGAACAGCAGGGGAAGGACCCGTCACGCAGAGCCCCCACCCCGGGCCGGGTTCGCCCTGCGGCCCCGACACCTCGCAACAAGTGGGCCGGCGCCCTCCCGCCGCGGGGCCGGGCTCCGGCTTCCCGAAACGCGGCCGCAGAGGCCTAAAAATAGGCTCGGCATGCCCGCCAGCGCGGGGCGGGCGGCCGGGGAGCCGGGGCTGGGAGCCGGGCCGGGGCCCCCCGCGTGCCCGCCCGTGGACGCCCCTCCGAGGTCCCAGCCCGCGGGCGGCCCCGGGTGCCGCCCCGGCCCGGCCCGCGCGGGGACAGCGGGAGGAGGGGCAGCGGCCGGCGGCGGGCCGGGGGCTCCGGCGGGGGCCCGGCTCTGCCCCGCGCCCCTTCGCGGCGGTCCTCCCGCGGGGTTGCGCCGGACGGAGGCGCGGGGACCGGGGCGGGGCCGGCGCGGCGCGTACCTGCCATGGCGCGGCCGGGCGCGGGTGACGCCGCAGCCCCAGGCGGTGGCGGGGAGGAGCGGGCGGCGGCGGGCACGAGAGCGGCCGGCGGGGAGGCGCGGCGGGAGCCGAGCGAAGGCCCGGAGCGCTCTTATAGCGGCCGTCACGTGGCCGCGCACGCTGCCCGCGGCCTCCCGGCTCACCGGCCGCGGGGCGGGGCCTGGAGGGCGGAGCGGAACCGAGGGTGGGCGGGGCCTGGAGGGGCGGGACGATGCCGAGGGCGGGCGGGGCCTGCAGGGGCGGGGCGGGACCGAAGGAGGGCGGGGCCTGAAGGGGAGTCTGGGGGCGGGGCCGGAGTGGAGGCGGGCGGGGCCTGGAAGAGGATGGTGAGCTCCGAGTGGACGCCATCCCGGTCCTCTTCCAGGACCCTGGGCATCCACGCACCTCCGCGCCGGACACCTGCCTCGGCCGCGCGCTTTCGTACCCCTCGACGCCTGGGATGTGGGTGGCGACTTGCGGGCGGAGGGTTGGCATCAGCCTGATTCCCAGACAAGCCAAGTGTTAGGGAAGCCTTATAAAAACAAACGGACGGACCAACAAAATAATCCACATCACTTGAACTAAACCTAAAGTGTAACTCCCCTTTTATCAGCTAGAATTCCAGATCAGCCTCTGGAAGCATTACTTACAGTTCTCCCAAAGGTTTTGTGGCTTAGACAGAAAAAAAAAAAATAGAATGAATTTTAAGGGGATGATTTAGATTGTGGGGGCCCTCTGCATCCATTAGCTAGTTAAGTGTTTCATTTAATCCTCATAGAAAATAAGGGAAGTAGGTGTTATATCTTTATTTTTACAGATGAGGAAACAGGCACAGAGAAGTTAAATTAGTTATCTGTGGTCATCTCAGGCGAGCGGAGAAGGTAGAATTTGAAGCATGGCAGTTTGGTGGACAGAATTGACCATGACATCTCTGCTACTGTGGTGCCCTAAAAAGGTTAGCAAATAATAGTAACTGTGATTGGGTAACCTGTTTCACAAATGATGGAACGGTGAATGCCACTTTTTTTTTTTTTTTTTTAAGGAAATTGAGAAATAGATCTCCAATGTGATCAGAACCTTCTCCTCTCTATCCCTTCCACCCAGTCCAAACCCACCAGGAAAGCAGCCGGTAGTGCAATTCTCTGCAAACCATAGTTCGCACTCAGTAAATGTGGAGTGGATGACAAACAGGAAGTTGACGGTGTCAGTTAAAAACGTGAAACAGATGCTTAAGACATAGTGATTTCTTTGCAGAAGTGGTATTGTGATTCTCAAACCAGCTATATCACTGTTTCCTGGAGAGTAAGCCTGCAGCTTGCAAGTTAGAATTGCGTGGGGCACTTTTTAAAATGCAAATAATTTGGTTCTAAGCTCAGACCTTCTGAAACAATCTTGAGGGCAGAACCCAAGAATCAGCCTTATCGATGTAACCCTCCGGGAGACTCTCTATCCTTCCTTCCCTTTCCTCCCAACCCCACTACAGCGTGAAGACCACTTGTTTGCTTGGGAAGATCTTCTGGTGACTTGGATTATGAACCACCTTTGCAGGAAGTGGGAATGTGGGAGCAAAGGTGCAATGGAGGGGTTCCCACCTAGTTAACCTGTGGCTTTAGGAGAGCTGGAGCTCTTGAAGGAAGATAAGGCTGTACTTGAGTGGTACCCACCAGGGAGAGGGAAAACAGAGCGATGTCTCCCGGTCTGAGTTGTTCCTTTCCATGCTGATATAGGTGAAGCCGGAAGGAAGGTTCCTGGGTACGGTTTCCATCTTTCACCCACAAACCTTCCTGCCCATCACTGACCCTTCACCACCTTCTGCTTGAAGCCTGAGTATGTAGGCTGGTCTTCCACAAGGTGGGGCGCCGGAGCCATATGGGCAAGCTAAGAGGCGGGGACAGCTAGAACAGCCGAAGTTCCCTTAGGAACAAGGGGCTGTCTTTTCCACCCTCAGGGTGTTGAAGTAAAAGTGGTCCCGTAGCCTTCTCTCCCAGGTTTGCTGTTTCCTACATATTTACAGAAACAGGACGGTGAACGCTTTCACCACTTTGAATCAACTACGAACACATTGAGCTTACTACATCTACTCTTACTTGTCAATTTTTAAAAATGTTTCCTTGTTTTTATTTTTCAGGAGAGTTGAGTATGCTTATAATACTTTTAACTAAATAGGCTGACTACGAAATAGGTTGGATTATCACAAATAAGTACCTATTGAAATGCCACCCCAAATGAAAGTGCAGTGATTCTGCTGAATCATTGAACAGAGGACCGGCGTTATCTTCCAGGGAATCATGCCAGAGAACACGAAATTGTGGGAACTGACTCATGAATAGTGGTCTTTCTAGAGTGCATGAGTCAGCAATGTTTAGGCATAATATTTTTGTTCCCTAACTTTTTATAATATCTTCTTTCTTTCTCTCTCTCTCTCTCTCTCTTTCTTCTTTCTTTCTTTCTTTCTTTCTTTCTTTCTTTCTTTCTTTCTTTCTTTCCTTTCTTTCTTTGTGTGACAGAGACAGAGAGTCAGAGAGAGAGAGAGACAGATAGGGATAGACTGGAAGGGAGAGAGATGAGAAGCATCAGTTCTTTGTTGTGGCACCTCAGTTGTTCATTGATTGCTTTCTCATATGTGCCTTGACAGTGGGGCTACAGCAGACCAAGTAACCCCTTGCTCGAGCCAGAGACCTTGGGCTCAAGCTGGCAAGCCTTGCTCAAGCCAGATGAGCCCGCGCTCAAGCTGGTGACCTCGGGGTCTTGAACCTGGGTCCTCCGCATCCCAGTACGATGCTCTATCCACTGCACCACCGCCTGGTCAGGCAATATCTTCATTTTTCTTTTCTTTTTTTAAAATTTTTTTTATTTTTAAATTTTTTTATTTATTTATTTTAGAGAGGAGAGGGAGAGACAGAGACAGAGAGAGAGAGAGAGAGAGAGAGAGAGAGAAAGGGGGTTCATTTTTCATTAACCCATAACCAGACGAAAAATCTTATGGATGTCTGGGAACCAAAGAAACATGAAAACTTGCAGCCTACAGCTTCCTAACAGAAAGTAATTTCAAATAACTTTAAAGTATATTGTTTTTACCAGGAGGAAGTCATTGTAACCATCGGCTGTGCAGTATTATTCTTACTGGGATACTTGTGTTGTTGGCATGTAGCTGTTGTACAACCAGGCATTTTACTGCTTTCACTAGACTTTTTTTTGGCGAAAATATACATTCAACTTGGTTTTTACTTAGAATTTACCAATACCACCGGTAAGGGCAGATCTGAGATATTTATCATGTAAATACAAAAAAGAATCAGTGTATTAATGAAGATATATTACAAAAGGTTCATATTAAAACTGAATTGTGTGGCTTTCAGAAATAGAAATGAAAACATTTTACTCTAAATTAGAAAAATTGTCTTGATTTCAGAGTTCCAGGTAATAATTGTTCTAGTATATACAAGTTGCCAAAATCTGAATATTTCCCCATATTTCTCATATTACCGCTTTTTTTATTCATCGCCTTCCTTTCATATTCCCTGCCAGAGTGACACACCTCCCACCCAGTTGTTTTATCGACACACCTAGGAATCATCCTTACCTGTTACCTTAATCAACGTTACCGACAGTGACCCGCTGCTCAGTTTTCCTAAGGCTGCCCTGCAGTGAGCTTCAGCTGTGTTAAGAGAGCCCGGCTGCTGAAAATTGTATGTGCACACAGATTGCCTGGGGAGCTTGTTAAAATGCAGATTTGGGGGGTGGGTCTCATGGGTGACGTCTAGGCTGTGGACCAACACTGCATTGCAAGGCGTTCTGAATTTTCGGGCTTGACGGCAGTGGACGGACAGTAGACATGCATGTCGTAGTGAGACAAACACGGACACTTTAACTGGTTAATCTTCTTGTTTGTTTTTTAGGTGAGAGGAGGGAAGATAGTGAGGCAGACTCCCACATGTGCTCCAACCGGGATCCACCTGGCACACCCCCCGCCCAACCTCATCTGGGGTTGATGCTCAAGTATTGAGCTATTTTAGCACCCAAGGCTGACAGCGTTCAGACCAGCTGAACTACCTCTGCACCCAGGCCATGCTCGAACCAATCGAACCAGTGGCTGTGGGAGGGGAAGAGGGGGAGAAGGGAGAGAGAAGCCGAGGGCTGTTTCTCCTGTGGGCCCTGACTGGGGATTGAACCCGACGTGTCCAAACGCCAGGCTGACTCTCTAGCCACTGAGCCACTGGCCAGGGCCAGGTTAATTCCCCCCCATGAAATTTGAACTGTCAGAATTTATGAATCCTAAAGGATAGATTTACATTAAAAAAAGAAAAGAAAAGCTCTATTCTATGTGAGTATGCCTATCTGTTAACCCTTTAACCCTGTGCTAAATGTGTATATTCAGCATGGTTGGTCTGAAATTTGTTTTTAATTGGCTTTGGAATGCATTATGTAATTTTTTGGCAGGATTCTTACCTTCCTAATTATGTTTTGTTTAAGATAATGCTGAAATCAGTTTGCATTCCACTGAACACACACACTAATTGACTGTGGAAGCAACTGACCTGGAAAAATATTCCAGAGCAGAGGACCAGCTGCTGGCCTGAGAGGGGAACAGTTCCCACGGACAGTTCCTGAAACAGATAGATCACATCTGGCCAGACACAGGAACTAACTAGTTAACTAAGGGCTCAAAATTTTACCCTTAATAGATAACAGACAAACTCTGTACCCATAATTGTTCCCCGTGATCACAACCTTGTCCAATTCTGATCAGAAGCTTAGTTTCGAGGGATATTATCCTTGGAGGCCTGAAGTAGCTCCCACTTCAGTCCTGAGAGCTGGAGTTTCAACCTCCACAAATTGCAGGGACCTGCGGACGAGTGACATTACCTTAAAGAATACTGATTGAGATAAAATTGACATACCATAAAAGGCATCCTTTTAAAGTAAACAATGAAGTGGTCTTGTGTATGTCCACAGACGTGTGCCAGGATCACCCCGACCTAAGTTTATCATTTTCATCACCCCCAAAGAAAGCTATGCACCTCCTCCTCCTCTCCTTTCTCTCAGCGCTCACTGACTCCTCATCTACTCTTTGTCTTTAGAGGTTGGCCTATGGGTGGTCTTTCGTGCTTGGCTTCTTTCCGTAACACTTGCATGCTCCTTCTTGCTGTGGCATGTATCAGTATTTCACTCTTTTTTTTTTATTGTCAGATAGCATTTCATTACAGTAGACAGAGAGATGACATTTTGGTTATCCGTTTCATGAATAAACATGTTAGTAGATATTTGGGTAGTTTCTGCTTTTTAGCTGTTGCGAATAATACTGCAGTGAACATCTGTGTTCAAGTTTTTATGTGGATATATACCTTTCTTCTTCCTGATATGGATACCGAGAATGGATCTGCTAGATCATAGGGTTACTCTATGTGTCACATTTCAAGGCAGACTGCCTTTCAAGGTGTCTGATCATTCTGCATTCCCACTAGCAGGAGAACTCCAATTCCCTCACTTCTTAGCCAAGACCTGTACTTGTTTTTCTTTCCGTACTATTCATCCTAATGGGTCGGTGTGATATCTTACTGTTGCTTTTTTTTTGGGGGGGGGGTGTAGAGACTGTTTATTTGGGGTAGAGAGGAGCAAGGAGAAGAGCTGCCCTTTCTATTGATTGCAACCCAGGAGCTATAAGCCCCACATAGAAACCACTCAAAAGCCACACACTGGTTCTATGATATTCCATTTTTGCTCTTGGCCTGAGAGCCATGCCTGGGGCCAGAGTGCTAGGGTAGAAGGTGGGGGGAGGGAGAGCAAGGACTGAATGAACAAAGCCTCAAACCTTTTGTCCCCAGACTGGAGCAGATTGAGAAGACCGGCCTGGGGCTCTGAGTTCTGCCCAGTTCTCTGCCCGTGGCCTTTGAGGGGCAGGCCGGGCTGGGGGTGGACTGCTAGGCCCAGAGAGCCTGGGGACCAGCAGCCTCGCAAGAGGAGAGACTGAAGAACCTCGCAGGGAAGGAACCCCATCCAGGTGAGGGTGGTGCCTGGAGTCAGGAGAGGGTGCGCAGAGAGAGGCGGCAACCAGGAGAGGGTGCGCAGAGAGAGGCGGCAACCAGGAGAGGGTGCGCAGAGAGAGGCGGCAACCAGGAGAGGGTGCGCAGAGAGAGGCGGCAACCAGGAGAGGGTGCGCAGAGAGAGGCGGCAACCAGGAGAGGGTGCGCAGAGAGAGGCGGCAACCAGGAGAGGGTGCGCAGAGGGTGTGCAGAGAGAGGCGGCAACCAGGAGAGGGTGCGCAGAGAGAGGCGGCAACCAGGAGAGGGTGCGCGGAGAGAGGCGGCAACCAGGAGAGGGTGCGCGGAGAGAGGCGGCAACCAGGAGAGGGTGCGCAGAGGGTGTGCAGAGAGAGGCAGCAACCAGGAGAGGGTGCGCAGAGAGGGGCGGCAACCAGGAGAGGGTGCGCAGAGAGGGGCGGCAACCAGGCAGACACCCAGATCTTCTATTGGGGGGGTGGGGCACGAGGGGGGGGGGGGGGGAGGTGGGCCCCAGGCTCTCTCACTGCACTGCTTGCTCATTGGCGCTGCTTCCTGAGTCCTGCGGCTTCATCACCTCAGGCAACTCCGGAGGGCTAGAGGAGGGCTCAACGCGCAGGGCTTCAAATGCATCATCTGCCCGGAAGGCCAGCCCCACAGTGGCTGGGGCCTGCGGCCGCGCTGTTTGACTGGTGAAGCCACGCTCGCCCAGTGTCTTGCCGTCATCCAGAAGTTGGTCATCCTTGTACAGTCGCTGTTTGTGGGGCGGCTGCTTGAGGATGTTCTCGATGATGCGCGTCAGCTCGAACAGGGTGCTCGACTCCTTGGCGTCCGTGAAAATGGTGGTCCTGTGGCGTCGGGTCATTAGGAGCACGTCCGTCTCAGCGGCTGCCTCTCCCACCGACGCGCCGGCGCCTCTTACTGGGGCTTTGATTTGCGTTTTCCTAATGACAAGTGATGTTGAACATCCTCTCATGTGCTCATTTATTGGCCATTTGAATATCTTCTTTGGAGAAATGTGTATTCAAACCCTTTACTCACTGTTTAAAATTGAGTTGGTTTTTAATTATTGAGTTGTAAGAATTCTTCATAAATTCTGGATATAAGCCCTTTATCAGATACATCTGACATGCATATAGATGTGATTTGCAAATGCATCCTCCCATTCTGTGGGTTGACTTGACACTTGCTTGATAGTATTTTCTTTTTCAGCTTCGAACTTTTAAAGTTCTACCTTGTCTGGTTTATTTATTTTTCTTTTGTTGTCATATTGAAGAAACCACTGCCGAACCCAGGGTCTTGAAAATTCACCTCCATGTTTTCTCCTAAGAGACTTATACAGTGTGTCCATAAAGTCATGGTGCACTTTTGACCGGTCACAGAAAAGCAACACAAGACGATAGAAATGTGAAATTTGCACCAAAGAAAAGGAAAACTCTCCCAGTTTCATACCTATTCAGTGCAGTTCGATGTGGGCTCACGCACAGATTTTTTAGGGCTCCTTAGGTAGCTATCCCGTATAGCCTCTACAGACTCATCACTGACTGATGGCCTACCAGAACGGGGTTTCTCCACCAAACTTCCGGTTTCCTTCAACTGCCTATCCCACCCAGTAATGTTATTCCTATGTGGTGATGCTTCGTTATAAACGCGCCGATATTCACGTTGCACTTTGGTCACGGATTTGAATTTAGCGAGCCACAGAACACACTGAACTTTCCTCTGTACCGTCCACATCTCGACTGGCATGGCTGTGGGCTGCTCC
The DNA here is from genome assembly GCF_036850995.1 of Saccopteryx leptura. Lineage (NCBI taxonomy): Eukaryota > Metazoa > Chordata > Mammalia > Chiroptera > Emballonuridae > Saccopteryx > Saccopteryx leptura. The sequence continues at coordinate 6,889,380 of NC_089510.1, read as the reverse complement.
GCTGTATACATGGTGTTACGTCATCATCTGCGCATGCGCACATGCTGCCACATCATCCTACAGAAACTGGGAGGGTTTTCCTTTTATTTGGTGCAGATTTCACATTTCTATCATCTTTTGTTGCTTTCCTGTGACCAGTCAGAAGTGCACCATGATTTTACAGACACACCGTAGTTTAGGCTCTTACATTTAAATCTATAATCCGTTTTGAGTTGACTCTTTGTGTGCGGTGTGAAGTAGAGCTCCAGCTTCCTGCTTTTTCAGTTGTCCTAGCACCCTTTGTTGAAGAGACCAGGGCCTGCCCATTGAATGGTCCTGGCACCTTTGTTGAAAATCCCTTGACTATGAATGTAACAGTTTTATGTCTGGACTCAGAATTCTCTCTCATTGGTATATATGTATGTATATCCTAAAGCTAGTTCCCTAATATCTTGACTTCTGCAACTTGGTAGCAAGTTTGGAATTGGGAAGTATGTGTCCTTCATTTTTGGTATTTTTTTTTCCAAGATTGTTTTGGTTATTTTAGACCCTTTGCATTTCCAGAGGAACTTTAAGACCAGTTTATTAATTTCTGCAGTAAAGGAAGCTGGAATTTGGGCAAGGATTGAGGTGAATTTGTATATCCATTTGGGGAGTATTGACAACAACTGAAGCTTTCTGACCCATGAACATGGGATGTTTTCTCATTGATGTAGATCTCTAATTTCTTTAAAGAGTGTTCAGTAGTACACTGCCCGTTAAAAGATATAAAACTCAAACAAATTAGGTTTGTTAGCTGCATAAACACCATATGCAAGGCAGCTGATTTTCATATTTGCTAGATAATCTAAATTTATATTCTTTATAAAAAAATTTTTCTGAAGTTAGAAGTGGGGAGGCAGAGAGACAGACTTCCACATGTGCCTGACCAGGATCCACCTGGCATGCCCACGAGGGGGAGATGCTCTGCCCGTCTGGGGTGTTGCTCTGTTGTGGCCAGAGCCATTCTAGCACCTGAGGCAGAGGCCAAGGAGCCATCCCCAGCACCCGGGCCAACTTTGCTCCAATGGAGCCTTGACTGCAGGAGGGGAAGAGATAGATAGAGAGAAAGGAGAGGGGAAGGATGGAGAAGCAGATGGGCAGTTCTCCTGTGTGCCCTGGCTGGGAATCAAACCTGGTAAATTGATATTCTTGACGGAACTCTGATTATCATTGAGGTTTTTACACGGAACAGCCTTGTTTTGTCCCATTGCAGGACACCTTTGCAAAACCGCACTTCGGCATTGTCATTAATAATAGCTAACACTTACCCGATGCTAAGCTGCTTATACACATTACATCACTGATCCTTCCCAATAACCTCATGAGGCAGATCATCCTCATCCTGACTTCAAAGGTGAGGTCTGGAGCTTGCTCAACATTTTACAGTCGGTAATTGGTGGAGCTGGAAAATGAACCAGATAGCTTGCCTCCCCAGTCTATACACGACCACTGTGTGACAGTGTGTGTAGGGTGTACGACTCAAAAGCTGCAAAAGAACATCTGTACAGTGCCAAGTTATCCCCCGCAGGGGAGGGATACCACCGTCCCCCCCCCCCCCCCCCAGCTACCATGTTCCTCTCCCTAGAGTGGCATTATGCTGTTGGCTTTTTCTGGGGCTTTAAGGCTGCCACAGAAGACTCACTGCTGTGTCTTTTCCTATGAGCAGTTGAAGATACTTGTGATATCGCACAGTTTCTTCTTTTGAAGCCTCCGTGGGAAATTTTTTTACATTGGCTTTGGTATCAGGAAGGGTGTGTCTCCTTAATATTTAATTCTTTCTTTATATTTTAGACATTTTGAGTTGCCTATCAGGACGAAATTTCTCCATTTCGGGGGCTATAGCTTTTAGACTCTGTTTACTTGTGCTTTAACTTTTTACCTCATTATTATTACCCAGGCCTGACTTATTGATGAGGTTGCTTGGGAACCTTGGGCAGTGGGGAAGGGATGTGGAATTAATTAGTAAATAATTAAATGAGAAGAGGTTTCTAGTGGGAGTAGAACATGGAAGATAAAATTTCAGCTCAATTGGGGTGACTCTGGAGGTTTTTGTAGTGGTTCATCAGTGAAATGAAGATTTCGTAAATTAGAGAGGCCGGGTTACTGATCCAGGCATGAGAATAACCTTCTGTAATTAGTATAACATCTTGAAAAGAAGGTAATTGCTTGATTTTTCAATCTTACTTAAAAAAATTATTGATTGATTCTAGTGAGAGAAGAAGGGATATATATAGAGAGAAACATTGATCTGTACCTGTATGTGCTCTGATCGGGGATTGAACCAGCAACCTCTCTATGCTTCAGGACGATGCTTTGAGTCTAACCAACCGAGCTATCCGGCCATGGCTAATCTTACTGTTATTATTTATTCTACATTACAACAACATGATAGTGGCCAAAAAGGAAGGATAAAATTGTCCAGAGTTTCTAATTCTGAATATTTCAAATATATTTCACCTTTCAGATGTTAGTCACTATATTCGTGATCCCTCGGTTGGTGGGTTAGATCACTTGAATTAGCTCGCTTTCTGACCCACGACCACGGGATGTCTTTTCCTTGATGTCGATCTCTAATTTCTTTAAACAATGCTTAGTAATACATTAAAAAAATAAAGAGAATCCCTTTCCCAGTGACCTTTTCTTTAAAATCAGCTTCATTGTGGCATAACTTGTGCGCAATATAATTGACTTTTTTAAAATTATGTAATTCGGCCCTGGCCGGTTGGCTCAGCGGTAGAGCGTCGGCCTGGCATGCGGGGGACCCGGGTTCAATTCCCGGCCAGGGCACATAGGAGAAGCGCCCATTTGCTTCTCCACACCCCCCTCCTTCCTCTCTGTCTCTCTCTTCCCCTCCTGCAGCCAAGGCTCCATTGGAGCAAAGATGGCCCGGGCGCTGGGGATGGCTTCTTGGCCTCTGCCCCAGGCGCTAGAGTGGCTCTGGTCATGGCAGAGCGACACCCCAGAGGGGAAGAGCATCGCCCCCTGGTGGGCGTGCCGGGTGGATCCCGGTCGGGCGCATGCGGGAGTCTGTCTGACTGCCTCCCCGTTTCTGGCTTCAGAAAAATACCAAAAAAACCCAAAACAAAGACAAAAAAACAGCCCATCAGGTCATCCAGCTGCATATGTGATATTTTCACAAGGCTGCTGGGATGCTAGCAATGATTTTATTATTCTTTTCCTTTCAAAAAGCATTCAATTTACAGCTTAAAAAAAAAAAACCCAGCTCAAGCAGATACACCTTCACCCACCCTGAGCGCTCTTCACATCTCTGAACCCCCCGCCCCCCGTTCCCTCAGGCTCACGGCATCTGTGAGTCCAAGCCCAGCCCCGAACCTCCAAGTTGAGGGTGAGGGTGAGCCCTGTCTATTGGGTCCAATGCTTGGAGACAAAAAATAAGAGTTTTGTTTTTTTTTTTCCTTTTCCACAGGTGGAAATGACTTTCGTTAGTTCACACAGAATTATTGTCCCTGTGTGACAGATGGTGTATCAAACTTGGAGAAGTCAGAACACGGCTCACGGCTGTGTCTCTAGACCGTGGAGCGTCTCAGTCTTCTTAAACTGTGTTCTTACACTTGAAATTGGAGTGGGAAGCGGAGTGTTTCCCAGCAGTTAGGACCTCAGAGACAGTTACAGCTAAGTCGACAGTCAGCGTGTCAATGAGCTCCCGCCATTTGCTTCTCCTCTTGAGATGGAGGACGTGGAGGAATGAAGAGCCATTGGATTTTTTTGCAGAAGGGCATCTGTCGAAGGAGAGAAAAAGGGGGCAGGAAGGAGAAGAGAGATGAATGTCCGGCGGAGCCCTAGAGATGTCTAGCCCCTGGGCCGATGGAGAAGGAGAGAGGGTAGGGGTGGAATAGAGCAATGAAAGCGCCTGGTCCGGAAAAATCTGAATGCAAAGGACGTGTGTAGCCTCACTCCTGGCCCTTCCTCAGCAACTTCGAGAGTAGGTCCGACCACTTTACAGGTAGCGGCCAGCTGACAAAGGGTTAATGATTTCTTAGAGTGCCCCAAACTCCTGAAATATCTCCGCTTGTCTGCAATTCCTTTTACAGATCACAACATAGTTTGCCTACAATTCGAGAGGAATACAAGTTCTGGTTGAAGGAGAAGAGACATTTATTTTAAGAGCTAATTAGTATCAGGTGCAGTAAGGAGTAGGTTTTATATATAATCTCATTTACTCTTTCTAAAAGCCCTGTGCAGCAGATATTATTAGCTCCATTTTTTTTACACAAAAATGATGAAACTGAGAGGTTAAGAACTGTTTACTTTCAATGTGTGAATATGCCATTTATGGGCCAGTGGCTAGCCTCTGTGTCCAGAGGTATTTTTGTCATGCATGTGTACATATAGTGTTCCTTGAAATGATTACTGATGATTTTTCAAAGTAAAACTTCTAATAAAGCAACGTTTTTCAGAAGATGCATTGATTGAAATGTCACTATTTTGTACATAGAGCAAATTATGGTAACATATAATTCTTGCGATACCTAGTGTTGTTATTTATAAATTGAAGAGATTCATATAGAAGTAGAAATTTACTCAGTCCTGGTACTGAAACTTTTTAAGGGATATTTAAGGCTCTCTTTCCTGTATATGTATTTTAAGCATTTTTTAAGAAGGTAAGACAAAAACAAAGGGCTTGTTACTGTTCCACACAGATCAGTATGGTCCCTGTACTTTATACTACTTCCTCACTTCTGATTTGCATATCATGGCTCTTAAATATACAGGGGTAGAAATAAACAATGCAATTATTAATAATAATACAAGAATAAACTGTGTTTCATGTATCAGTACAACTGAAAGCCTTCTTCTGCCCACCCCGTATGCTTCTGGTTGCTTTCACTTCTGCTTCTGATGAACTTCCAAGTTAATTATTTTTGGGTTTTCTTGTAATGACCAGATAAATGATTGGTTCGCAAAATATTTCAGGTTTTGTTCAGTTGGATGATTGAGATAGTTTTTTTTTATTTGGATTTATACAGCTTAAAAATTTTATGAAACTACCCACTGTGTTGCACTTAGTTGGCAAGATTTAGGAATTCCAGGCCCTGGCCGGTTAGCTCAGTTGGTTAAGAGCGTTGTCCCGAGACAACAAGGTTGCGGGTTCGATGCCCGGTCAGAGCACTCATGGGAAGCAACCAATGAATGCATGACTGAGTGGAACAACAAATGTTTCCCTTCCTCCTCCCTCTCTCTCCCTTCCTCTCTCTCCTTTCTTCTCTCTGTCTCTGAAAATCAATAAAAATCAAGCCCTGCCCAGATAGCTCGGTTGGTTGGAGCGTCCTCCCAGAGTGCAGAGGTTGCGGGTTCGATTTCCCGGTCAGGGCGCCTACAGGAGCAGCTCCATCGGTGGGACTCGGTGGGTTCGCACCGGTTCGGTAGAACCGGTACCTAATTTTTTGTTGTGTTCAGTGAACTGGTTGTTAAAATGGCCCTTGTCATCAGGCCTCTCTAGGTGGGCGCCTGGGAAGCCGCCCAGTGTGGAAATCACAAGTCGACATTCCTGATTCGTTTTTAATGTTCATCTGAGCAACAGCATGTTCTAAGCACCTGTAGGAATGTTCATTCTGTCCAGAGGCGAAAAAAAACTTGCAAGTGAGGATGCCAATCAAGAAGCAATATAAAAATATCTTTTTTTTTTTTTTTTTTTTTTTTTTTTTGTATTTTTCTGAAGCTGGAAACGGGGAGGCAGACAGACTCCCGCATGCGCCCGACCGGGATCCACCCAGCACGCCCACCAGGGGGCGATGCTCTGCCCACCAGGGGGCGATGCTCTGCCCCTCCAGGGCGTCACTCTGTCGCAACCAGAGCCACTCTAGCGCCTGGGGCAGAGGCCAAGGAGCCATCCCCAGTGCCCGGGCCATCTTTTTGCTCCAATGGAGCCTTGGCTGCGGGAGGGGAAGAGAGAGACAGAGAGGAAGGAGAGGGGGAGGGGTGGAGAAGCAGATGGGCGCCTCTCCTGTGTGCCCTGGCCAGGATTCGAATCCGGGACTTCTGCACGCCAGGCCGACGCTCTACCACTGAGCCAACTGGCCAGGGCCAATATGGAAATATCTTAAAGAACAGTTTTATTGCTTTTTGTCAGGTGTTACTTAATATTTCTTTCATGAATATTTAAAAGTTCTTATCATCTAGTTTTGTGTACCTCCTTTATTCTTGTTTAATGCATAAAATAATAAACTACCTTTTAGTATCTCTTTTTTTATATATACTTAAAACGGTCGTTAGGGAAGAGAACCAGTTGGTAAATTATTTGAATCCCACCCCTGAGCAACTCAATGTTTCTGTCTCTCTCTCTTTCTCTCTAAAAAAAAAAGGGGGGGGGAATTCTAGTTTGTCACTACCTGTATTCCTGAAATAGATTTGCAATCAACAGTTTGAAGGCTTCTGGGTGGACTGACTCTGCGTGGCCCGGACTGCCCGTGACCTGGTGATGTTTCTCTGCCAGTTCGCGTCAGGAAGCCCCTGCTGCAGCCCAGGGTCTCCCTTGAATACTACAGAGCGGAGAGCTGTCTCCAGAACTTGACACTGCACCTTGCCATTGCCAAACAAGGCACTGCAGCCAAAACAAGCTGTCATGTGCACCATTAGGGCGCACCCGGCTTCTGGCTGGGCCAAGTGAGCTTAGGAGGGGTAATAGTATCTAATTTATCAGGCCTATCAAAAAATCAGCATGTGACCTCTTTGGCCTGTTTTGCTGGTGTCAGCTGAGGGCAGCCGTTTCTGGAGGCAAGTGAGTTCTCCCCAAGGGAAGTGAGGCCAAGCTGCCCAGCCACCTGCCCTGAAGTGAGACTTATTTACGATTCTGGTCTATTAGGCTAGAATTGAACTCATCAAGGGAGCGTTTAACCACCAAATGTGACACCAGGGATGTCTGTACGAAAGGTATTACCTACTCAGGGACAAGCAGAAAAACAGCTTTTAACAAAGACATCGCTTCTAGTAATTTGTCTGACAGACCTCCTGGATAAATAGACCTTTATTCTAACCCTAAAAGTGTGATTGTCTTAATTTAAAAAAATGTGGAAAATAATTTTTTGGGGTAGTATTTCAAGACTGAAGTGGGTTTTTTAAAATTGACTTTAAGAAAGGGATAGAATAGGCTCTGGCTGGTGGCTACATGGATAGAGCATCGGCTTGGCGTATGGATGTCCCAGGTTTGATTTCTGGTCAGGGCACACAGGAGAAGTGACCATCTGCTTCTCTTTCCCTTCTTCTCCCCCTTTTCTCAACCAGTGGCTTGATTGGTAGGGACATGGTCCTGAGAACTGAGGATAGCTGGGTTGGTCTGAGCACATCAGCTTCAGGTGCTAAAAATAGCTCTGTTGATCGGCCCAAGACAGGGTTGCCAGGTAGATCCTGGTTGGGACACATGCAAAAGTCTGTCTCACTATATCCCCTCCTCTCACTTAAAAAAAAAAAAAGGCTCTGGCCAGTTGGCTCAGCGGTAGAGCGTCGGCCTGGCGTGCGGGGGACCCAGGTTCGATTCCCGGCCAGGGCACATAGGAGAAGCGCCCATTTGCTTCTCCCCCTCCCTCCCCCTCCTTCCTCTCTGTCTCTCTCTTCCCCTCCCGCAGCCGAGGCTCCATTGGAGCAAAGACGGCCCGGGCGCTGGGGATGGCTCCTTGGCCTCTGCCCCAGGCTCTAGAGTGGCTCTGGTCGCGGCAGAGCGACGCCCCGGAGGGGCAGAGCATCGCCCCCTGGTGGGCAGAGCTTCGCCCCTGGTGGGCGTGCCGGGTGGATCCCAGTCGGGCGCATGCGGGAGTCTGTCTGACTGTCTCTCCCCGTTTCCAGCTTCAGAAATAAAATAAACAAAATAAAAAAAAATAAAAAAATAAAAAAATAAAAGAAAGGCATACAATAAACTATTTTTTGTGTCCTTTTAATTATTTTACTTAGTTTTTGAATGTTAATTTTTGAATGGTTCAAAAATAAGTATAAAAAGGTTAATAGTACCTTGAGATACGAACAGACCAACATATGGATTTTTTTTTTTTTTTTAAAGATACAAGCTGCGACTCAGGAAGCTGCCGCTAGTTGGCGCGTTGGCACACGGGTCCAGTATCGGCAGTTTGATATACAGTTGACTGACTTACGAGCTCGGTTACAGAACGAATTAAATTTGTATCTCAAGGTACCACTGTATAGTGGAAAATCCTCTTCCAACCCCTGCCCTGCTGCCCACAGCTATTTACATAGACATTTAGTGCACATGTAAGAAAGATGAACACATCTGTAATCCCTCCATCCATTTTATGCAAATGCTACTCCCTGAACATCTTGATAGCTGGTACTCTGCCTTTTAAAAATTAATAAACTTTATTTTTTAGGGAAGTTTTAGGTTCACAGCAAATTGAACAGAAAGTGCAGAGATTTCCCATAGAGCCTGTGTCCGCCCCCCACGACCCCACCCAGACACACAACCTGCCCACCGTCAGCGTCCCTCACCACAGCGGAACATCTGTTCCAATCAGCGAACCTGCACGGGCACATGGTCATCACCCCAAATCCATCGTTTCCCTTGGGGTTCATGCTTACTGTACATTCTATGGGTTTAGGTGAATATATAATAACGTGTGTCCATCATTGTAGTATCACACAGAAGTGTTTCCACTGCTATAAATTCCTCTGTGCTCTGCCTATTCACCCCTCCCTTCACCCACTTTTGTTATTATTTTGTTGTTGTTGTTAGAGAAAGGCAGGGAGAGAGAGACAGAGAGGCAGGAACACGGAGATTCCTGTCTGTGCCCTGACTGAGGATCAAACCGGCAACCTCGGCAATTCGGTTGGAAGCTCCAACCATCGAACTGTCTAGCCATCCAGGACTAAATTTTTATTGTTTGCTTAATTTTTTTTTTTGAGAGAGACAGCAAGAGGAAGGGAGAGAAGGGGAAGGGGGAGGAAAGCATCCATTTTTTGTTCCACTCAGTCATGCACTCATTGATTGCTTCCTGTGTGTGCCCTGACCGGGGATTGAACCCACAACCTTGTTGTTTCGGGATGATGCTCTGATGCTCTAACCGATGGAGCTAACTAGCCTGGGCTCCCCAACCCTCTTCTTCCACTGTCTCCAGAGTTCTGCTTTCTGCAGGATGTCCTATAGTTGGAATCACCCAGGATGTAGACTTTCAGACTGACTTCTTTCCCTTAGTAATCTGCACGTAAGTTTCCTCCGTGTCTTTTTTCAGGGCTCAATGGCTCATTTCTTTTAAGCAATGAATAATATCCCATTGTCGGGGTGTGCAACAGATTATCCATTCACCTACTGAAAGACATCTTGTTTGCTTCCAAGCTTGGCAGTTATGAATAAAGTTGCAATATATACACTTTCCTGTGCTGGTTTTTACAAGGACATACGTTTATTTTTATTTCTTTCTTTTAAAAAACTTCTCTATTGATTTTAGCAAGAGACGAAAGGAGAGAGGGAGAGAGTGACAAGAACATTGATCTGTTTCTGTATGTGCCCTGACCGGGGATCGAACCGGCAATTTCCATGCTTCCGGACGACGCTTTCACCAACTGAGCTATGTGGCCAGGGCATGGATATAAGTTGTTAATTCCTTTGGGTGAAGCAAGGTGAGCAATTGCTGGATCATATGGTAAAAGTGTGTTTAGTTTTGTAAGAGATCACCAAACTGTATTCCAAAGTGTGTGCACCATTCTGCATTCCTGCCAGGCGCCAGTGTTTGGTGTTGTCAGGGTTACAGATTTTGGCCATGCTAACACATGTGTATCTCATGTTGTTCTAATTTGCCTTTCTCTGATGACCTATGATGTGGAACATCTCTTCATGTTCTTATTTAGCATCCGTATATCTTCTTTGTTGAGGTATCTGTTAAGGTCTTTGGCCCATTGATTGAGTTGTGTTCTTACTGTTTAGTTTCAAGAGTTCTCTGTATATTCTGGGTAACAGCCCCTTACCAAATACGTCTTTTGCAAAAAGTTTCTCCCAGGCTGTGGCTTATCTTTGCATTGTGTTGACAGAGCCTTTCACAGAGCAGGAAGGTTTAATTTTAATGAAATCCAGCTTATCAGTTCTTTCTTTCACGGATTGTTCCTCTGGTGTTTTATCTAAAATGTCATTGCCAAACCCAAGGTCATGCAAATTTTCTCCTATGTTAGAGTTTTACAGTTTTGGATTTTACACTTAGGTTTATGATTTATTTTGAATTAATGCTTGGGAAAGATACAAGATTTGTATCTACAATCTTTTTTTTTTTTTTTTTTGCATGTTGATGTCCAGTAGTTTTAGCACCGCTTGTTAAAAATATTATTTTTTTCTGCATTGTAATGCCTTTCCCTCTTAGTCAAAGATAAATCAACTATATTAAATGTCGGTCTATTTCTAGGCTCTCTGTTCTGATTCCATTGATCAGTTGGTCTATTCTTTTGCCAATACCACACTGTTTTGATTATTGTAGCTTTACAGTACGTCTTGAAGTCAGGTAGTGTCAATCCTCCAACGCTGTTCTTCTCTTTTAATACTGAGTTAGCTTTTACTTCTGCCTCTGAACTTCATACCCAGTTTGCCAATTTCCACAAAATAGCTTCCTGGGATTTTGAGGAGGTGTGGTGAATCTATGGACAATGTTAGAAGAACTGACATCTTGACAATATCAAGTCTTCCATATATCCATGACTGTGAAATGTTCTTGCATTTATTTAGCTCTCTTTGATATCTTTCACCAGAATTTTGTTGTTTTCTTCATATAGATCTTGCACATACTGTGTTAGATTTATAATTAAGTGTATCATTTTGGGGTACTAATGTAAACAGTAATGTGTTTTTAAATTCCCAACTCCACTGGTTCATGGATGGTGTCTGTACAGTGACGTGATCAACTTCTGTATAATTAACTTCGTATTCAAAACCGTAGTATGCTTGCTTATTAATTCTGGAGTTTTTTGGGTCTTTTTCTCAGTTTTCTGCAAAGATGATTACATCATCTTCAAAGACTATTTCTTCCTTTCCTATCTGTCTGCATTTTATTTTCTTTCTTGTCTTATTGCTTCAGCTAGGACTTCTAGCACGCTGTTGAAAAGCAGTGGTCAGAGCAGACATGCTTCTCTTGTTTCTGATCTTAGTGTGAAAGCCTTAAGTTTCTCCCCACTCAGTATGCTGTTAGGTGCAGCTGTTTGCATTGTTCATGTTCAAGTTGAGGAAGTTCTCCTCTATTCTTGGTTTGCTGAGGGTGTCTAGTTTTTTTTTTCTCTTAATAAAGTTTGAAGAACTTTCTATTATGAACATTAAGACGTCCATTATTATTATTATTATTATTATTATTAAACTGCATAGTTCTTTATTGCATGGATACACTACAGTTTATTTAACCTGATTCCTGTTGGTGGGTATTTAGGTTATTTCCACATCTTTTGTTAGCAAAAATAATTCTGCAGTGAGTATCCATATATACAGAACATTTTGCATATGTGAAAATCCCTAAAGTTGAGATAGTGAGTAAAAGCATATATGTATATACATGTATATATATATGTGTGTATGTATTACTTTGATTAATAAATTTCCTTCTGTAGGGATTGTAAAAATTTATATTCATATAGGTATTATGAGATATTTGAAAAGTTGCATCTCAGTGTAGGCTTTTTTTTAATGAGACAGAGAGAGACGGACTGACATAGACAGGAAGGGAGAGAGATGAGAAGCATCAACTCATAGTTGCATCACTTTAGTTTGACTGCTTCTCATACGTGCCTTGATCAGAGGGCTCCAGCCGAGCCAGTGAGCCCTTGCTCAAGCCAGCGACCTTGGGCTCAAGACAGCGACCGTCAGATCATGTTGATCCATGTTCAAGCTGGTGGCCACGCGCTCAAGCAGGATAAGCCCACACCGAGCTTAAGCCGGTGACCTCAGGGTTTCACACCTGGGACCTCGACATTCAGGCTGATGATCTGTCCACTGTGCCACTGCCTGGTCAGGTCACTGTAGTTTTGACTTGCATTTCTCTTACTATAGTGAGCTTGAGTGTCTTATCTACCCGTTTATATATATTTCTTTTACTCCCACATCTTTTGCTCATTTTTCTACTGGACTATTGCTCTTTCTCTTAGTGGAATATGGCAGCTCCTCACATAAGGTGGAGATTATCCATGTGTCGGATATGAATCACAGTTGTGTATGTGCGTATAGACTATTTTCACACAGAGAACATTCACAGAGTTGGTTCTTTGCCCCAGACTGTTCGAACATACCATCACTTGGTAGGGGTACGATAGCAGCTATTCCTGGATCAGGTCTCGACACCTTATAACCTCTCCAGGACATTGCCATTTTCAGCATTTATGAGTCACCGATTAAACACTGTCTTCTGGACCAGGGACTCCAGGTCTGGTGACCTCTGTCCTTTCCACATAAAGCAGCTTAGTCTAACGTCGTCCCCTCAGCATCTCTCTCGAAGACAGAGCCCGGACACTGGACAATCGCACGCTTGCCAGGAATCCAGGCACCCGCACCGTTGCCCCTCTGGCTCAGGAAACAGGAAGCCGCTGGGGCGATCGCCTCTGAGCATTTTGGCCACAGACTGGCATCTTGGGAATTTATCCAGCATGCTTTTCAGAGGCATTCAGACCCTTTTAGAAGAAAGCAAAGTCACTAAAGGAAACCAAAAACACTAAAGAGTTATGCCTCTTGTGTAATTTGGTGACAAGTTCCCCTTCTGCACATAATACAAGATGAACTGAAAACTGCAGAGAAACATGTTAAAGAAAATTGATACATTTTTGTAATTTCTTTTTCAGAGTGCTCACATCTCAGGAACGTGTTGCAGGCAGCTTGAGAACACTTTGCACACTAGAACGATAAAAGCTCTTCCCGGAGGTGCAGGAACAAGAGTCCTGGAGTTTTGAAGTCCCCAGAAAATGACTTTGCATATAATGCGCATGGTCACCAACCGCTCCCAATCAGCAAGGCCTCATCTGGGGCTTTGGACACGTCCAGGAACAGTGTGGGGCTGATTGAAGTGAATGGCAATGAGCGGTCAGCAAATGCAGAAGAGTTTTGTTTGAGTGCCTTTTTTTTTCTTTTTTTTTTACTTTGCAAATTTAAGAGTCAGACCTTGCTAACTTAGAGTACTTAAAGGCAGACATTTTCTAGAGGGGATGAAGTTAGTGTAGGTCATATCAAACAGTTTTGTACTTCCGTTTTTGTTTTCCCTTTTTTAAAAAAATAGTGGCCCTGTCTGGTTGACTCAGTAGAAGAGCGTCTGCCTGGTGTGTGGATGTCCCGGGTTTGATTCCTGGTGAGGGCACACAGGATAAGTGACCATCTGCTATACCCCTCCTCCCCCTTCTCTCTCTCTCTCTTCCCTTCCTACAGCCATGGCTCGATTGGTTCCAGCCAAGTTGGCCCTGGGCGCTGAGGATGGCTTCCTGGCCTCTGCCTCAGGCACTAAAAATAATGACAATGATTCCATTCCTGAGCAACAAAGCAAGGGCCCCAGATGGGCAGAGCATTACCCCTACTGGGCATGCGGGAGTTGTCTCTTTGCCTCCCCTCCTCTCACTGAAAGAATAAAATAAAATAAATGTTATCTTCCTCTCAACTCTTCTGATCAGCTTCCTGACCCCTATCGCTCTGTCCCCTCCGTCTTCTTTCCTGGAGGGGACCTCCCTGTCGTTTAGGCACCACTGACACTGTGCAAAGAGGCTGATTCCGCATCTGTATAGGAAAGGGGCCCGGGGCCCCAAAGAGCACGAGGTGACCCCCTCACACACACTGGTGGGGAGGTGGTGTTAGGGGGCCAAGAATAAATTTGGTTCCTCTCGGCATTTTCTGTGGCTCTTCTGGAACCCGGTGAAGTTACAGATAGAAGCTGCTGGGTTGGGAAACTGGGGACCAGCCAGCACTGCTAGGATTCACGCCTGTGCAGTGACCACTGGCCACAGCCACGGAGAACACTCAAGCCGTCTCACCTGCTCGGTGCCAGGAAGAAACAGTCTTCTGTCTCAGTTAAAAAGTGAGATGGGTGGGTGGAGAGAGAGAGAGAGAGGGAGAGAGAGAGAGGGAGAGAGAGGGAATTAAAAAGCAGCAGTGTTTCCTTTCCCACCAGAGTATGAAGACCTCCAGGTTGAATTCCCAATAACGACGGGGAAGAGAAAGTTCAAATGGCCGTGCCCCACGTGGGGCACTCAACGCAGAGCCTGCGCCACAGCAAGCAGCATGCTGAGCTCCGCGCGGAGCTGAGGGCGAAGCAGGCTCCGGGGGGAGAAATAAAGCCTGTGCTGAGACGCCCTCTGGGAAGGCTCTCGGACTAATTTGAGTTGAACCAAGCTGAGACCCTGAGCATTTCTCCCCAAAGAGAGCCGAGCGGAACAATGACAGGAGCTGCTGACGTTCCGTGGGGGCGGAGCCCCGCGTGTCCTCCCCTAACAGCTGCCTGGTGAGTCCAGGCCGCGCGGGAAGCTAGCGAATGAACTGCCCTTTGCTCTGAAGTCTGTGGACGGCTGCTTCCCACTGCGGGGCAGGTACATCTCCTGCCACTGTCACGCGTGCCGCGTCTGTGCCCAAGTCCCGCCCGCTCCCTGCTCCACACGATCAGGCTTCTCAGAGGCATTCACATCCCCGAGGCTGCCTCTGAGGTCTCTCAGGACAGGGGTTTAAAAAAAAAATAGACTGATTTATTTATTTTATTTTATTTTTATTTATTTATATATATTTTTTGTATTTTTCTGAAGCTGGAAACGGGGAGAGACAGACAGTCAGACAGACTCCCGCATGCGCCCGACGGGGATCCACCCGGCACGCCCACCAGGGGGCGATGCTGTGCCCCTCCGGGGCGTCGCTCTGCTGCGACCAGAGCCACTCTAGCGCCTGGGGCAGAGGCCAAGGAGCCATCCCCAGCGCCCGGGCCATCTTTGCTCCAATGGAGCCTTGGCTGCGGGAGGGGAAGAGAGAGACAGAGAGGAAGGAGCGGGGGTGGGGGGGGGTGGGGGGGTGGAGAAGCAAATGGGCGCTTCTCCTATGTGCCCTGGCCGGGAATCGAACCCGGGTCCCCCGCACGCCAGGCCGACGCTCTACCGCTGAGCCAACCGGCCAGGGCCTATTTATTTTTTATTTATATATTTTTTGGTGACAGAGACAGAGAGAGGGACAGATAGAGACAGACAGCCTGGAAGGTAGGAAGATGAGAAGCATTAATTCTTTCTTATGGCACCTTAATTGTTCATTGATTGATTTCTCGTATGTGCGTTGACCAGGGAGCTACAGCACAGTGAGTGACCCCTTCCTCAAGCCAACAACCTTGGGCTCAAGCTGGTGAGCCTTACTCAAACCAGATGAGTCTGCATTCAAGCTGAGGACCTCGGGGTTTTCAGGGATTTGAACCTGGGTCCTCCATGTCCCAGTTTGAAACACTATCCACTGTGCCACTGCCTGGTCAGGCAAAAAAAAAAAAAAAAAGGAAAAAGACTGATTTAAAAAAAAATATTAGATTATTAAACATATTTACCAAGAAACATGACAATAAGTTATGGATGTTTGTGGCTTTAAAAAAAAAAATTATTGAGGGAGAGCTGTTTTCAAAGGTGTCAGATTTGGGAGGAATGGATGTGGAATTGTTAAGTTGCTAGAATTGCCCAGAAAGTAGCATCAC
The DNA here is from genome assembly GCF_036850995.1 of Saccopteryx leptura. Classification (NCBI taxonomy): domain Eukaryota; kingdom Metazoa; phylum Chordata; class Mammalia; order Chiroptera; family Emballonuridae; genus Saccopteryx; species Saccopteryx leptura. Next base: position 6,873,745 of record NC_089510.1, on the reverse strand, counting down.
ACTAAGAAACATGCCTAAAAATATATTAATTTATTATTTTTTTAAAAAGCTTGATTAGGGAGTCAGTTTTTATTTTCTAATTTATTTTTTATTAAGTGAGAGACGGGGAGGCAGAGACAGACTGCTGCATGCGCCCTGACCGGGATCCACGTGGCAATTCTCCTACCAGGTGATGATCGGCCCATCTGGGGCTGCTGTTTTGTTGATTGGCAACTGAGCTATTACAGCTCCTGAGGCGAGGCCATGGAGTCACCCTCAGTGACCGGGGCCAGCTTGCTCTAACCATTTGAGCCATGGCTGCAGGAAGGAAAGAAGGAGAGAGAGAGAGAAAGAGGAGAGAGAGAGAAGGGGGAGGGGTGAAGAAGCAGATGGTCGCTTCTCCTGTGTGCCCTGATTGGGAATCAAACCCAGGACGTCCACATGCTGGGCTGACGCTCTACCACGGAACCAACTAGCCAGGGAAATTTTAATTTTCTTTACCTTAGAATTTTCAAAGTAGGCCTTCGGAAAAAGTGTATTATGAAAGGATTCAGAGTTAAGGTTCAGAACAGACGTCAGTTTAAACTAGTGTGTGTTTGTGTGGAAGGTAACGAATAACACACAACTGAGTGAGAAATTTGATTCGTTTGTGTTTATATATGGTTCCCTGTGGCAATGTGATCGTTAGGTCTCTGTCAAGGACTTCCGTGTCTATACCTTAATCATGTAAGCCAAAGTCAGTATAATTTCACTCGAGCCTGCTGTAAAGAGAAAACAATTAACATGATATGTTTTTTAAAGATAATGTGTCACAGCATAATTTTGAAATGGACCACTAGGACTGTTTGTGAAATGATGTTAGCTAACTCTATAGTACATTGCATTGTAGTAAGGAAAATGTCCGTGTGTCCATCTGAGGTCATTTGGTAGGGTGAGCAGAGGGTGCTTGCCAGTCTGGATTTATCTCTGTAGGAAAAATCACACGTGGCCTTCACTGAGACAGAACTTTGGGATTTAACCTGTCCTGTGAAAATCATCTGCACTGAGTGATGCTTCATAGTTATTTTTCTTTTTAATTATGTTGTTTGCCTTTGGGGAGTCGATGGAGAGGCACTGTGTGTGTGTGTGTGTGTGTGTGTGGCTGAGTTAAAATCGTTTCATTAAATGATAATGTATTTAATACTCCAGTGAACAAGAGCCAGTGTATTAGCCTGGCTTCAGCACTAGACGCTGACACGGATTACGTTCAGAAATGGCGTTGGGGGCCCGTAGAGCTAACACCATATGTGGGCCCAGGTGAGAAACAGGTTTCGTTCCTTTGCTCTAAGGAAATAGCCATTCTGCCCGTAAATGACTCTGGTTTTAAACAAAGAAGTTATTTTAGATGCAAGCACTTGGTGTACCTTGGCCCAGTGAAAGATCTGGACATCTATGGGGACATTAGGGACATAGCATGTCCACCAGACTCAACAACAGAATAGAAACCGACTTACATAAAATGTCATATAATACGCCTCTAAGTTCCTTTAGCACCCGACTCAGCAATGAGCTAGCATCGCAATGGGGAGGAATGACTGATTTTAAAGTGTTTTGCCAATGTGCAGGGGATTTTTGCTGTTTCTTTGGAAAGAGGACTCTGATGATCCGGTCAAGATGTCTCTTGAAGAACTAATTTGTTTTTAGCTGATGGAAGAGATTTAAAGTTGTGCCGTTTGCTCCAGATTAGATAAGAGTATGTACTTCAGAAGTATGTCACGGAGTGAGGGCAAGGAGCACAGACAGGCTCAGCTCAGCCCAGAGTTCCTCGTGACCTCCCTCATTCCTGTCTTCAGGGGTCACCCCCTTATGTGGCGTCGCCTCTTTGCCAGCACTTTCGAAAGCAAGCGGCACTCGTTTTAATAAAAACCTTTCAACATTTGGACCTAGACATGCTTCCCGCCTTCACGACACACAGACCGCCTGCAGTCATGAGCCACATGGAACTCTCTGGAGGCTGGGGACGTGATGACACCTCACGGTCTCCATTTCTGTCTGCTAGTTGATAAAATGGTGAGAAGCTCAACAGTGAGTTCCCCAGATGGTATGACAGAGAAGCTTAAAGAAGTTCCTTTCCTTTTTTAATTTTTTTTTTATTTGAGAGAGGCAGGAAGAGAGAGACAGGAACATCCAGCTGCTCCTGTATGTGTCCTGACCGGGGAATCAAACCAGCAACCTCCGTGCTCTGGGATGACGCTCCAACCCATTGTGCTATCCAGCCGGGGCTTAATTTTATTGATTTATATTTTAAAATTTTTAAATTTTTATTGATTTTTAGAGAGACAAGAGAGGAAGAGAGAGAGCAGTGGAAGGGAAGTCGTTACCATCCCACTCAGCTGTGCACCTCTATGTTCACTGCGGCGTTATTTACGACGGCCAAGGTTTGGAAGCTGCCCGAGTCTCCATCGTTGATAAGAAAGCTGAAGGACATTTACACAGTGGAAAACTACTTGGCTGTAAAAAAGAAAGAAACAGGATTATTATTTTGAAAGCTAAGAGTTCAAAGGAGCCAGCAGGTGCTAAGTTCAAAGAGTTCACATAAAACACCGTCCGGACCGTTCAGTTCCGTCAGGCCTCCAAAGGGGAAAAGTTTTCTTTAGCTTCTTGCTGGAAAGCTTTCTATTTAAGATTGAGATTTTAAATTCTCTCCATAACCATGCAGGCTTTTTAAACCTTGCCTGCATTTTCATCGGCTCCAGTGTGCCCTGTCCACGTGGGTGGAGCATTGCCGTCGCCACGCCTTGCCACGTTGGTCAAGACTAAGGGACAGGTCTTCGTGTTCTCCCTCTTACGGGGCTCCTCGGGGTGTCAACCTTGGCGACCGTCGGCCCACGAAGGTGGCACCTGCTCACATTGGGTTCTACCCCCGACAGGGTTACTCCTGGGAGTTTGTAGTTAGGTGAGCCCGGCGCTCAACATGAACACACGAGACACCTGCTCGCATGGCCAGTGAGTGGATGTGTAGGGCGTGAGCAAAACGAAATGTTAATGAGATTTTTTTTTTTTTCTTTTTTAGTGAGAGGAGGGGAGGCAGAGACAGACATCCACATGTGCCTGACAGGGGGAAATGCTCTGCCAATATGGGGCCCTTGCAATGTTGCAAACCAGAGCCATTTTTTAGCACCTGAGGTGGAAGCCATGAAGCCATTCTCAGTGCCCAGGCCATCTTTGCTCCAATGGAGCCTTGGCTGCGGGAGGGGAAGAGAGAGACAGAGAGGAAGGAGAGGGGGAGGGGTGGAGAAACAGATGGGCGCTTCTCCTGTGTGCCCTGACCAGGAATTGAACTCAGGACATCCACATGCTGGGCCAAATGAGATGTGTTGTGACCACGCTGCTGGGCTTACCGTCCCTCCAAGAAAGAGGAACGTGACCCTGCACTTAAGAGCCCATTTTGCCTGCGGAGAATGGAAGGGCTTCGTAGATACAACAGGATCATTTGATGTCATTTTTCTCACCCAGTTCACGCCGGGCAAACCCGCAATCCTTCTTTGTTAATATTCCCTGTTCGCCCATCGAGTGAGTCACAGCTGGTGTGTGTGCGGCACTCAGACGAGGCACCGGATGGAGAGGGCCTGCTCCTGCCCCCGCTGGATGCAGACTAACCAGTGAGCCAGGACGAGGGGAGGAACAGGGGGCCTTCTGTCCTGCCGTGCAGGAAGCCCGACATCAGGTGGGGGTATCAATGACTTTGTGCACCGGGTGCTCACGAGAGGAGACAGTCCGGTTTGGGCTGGGCTGCTCAGAGGAGGCTTAACGGGGGCCATGGGCCGCACTTCAAGGGCTGAGAGTGAGGTCGTGGAATACAGCGTAATGGGTGGTGGTCTCCGGCATGGAGAAGGTGGGAACAGAGAGAGAGCGATGGCTAGATGGATGGCTCGCTGGCCAGAGGGGTGCAGGGAGGGACGGGGGAGGTGAGGGCGAAGGGGCCTGTGCCTTGGCTTGTGGGGAAATGCTAGGCCATCTTTGTACAGGGAGAGAGAGGCATCACGAAAGCCATGCTCCGGGAAGATTAATCCGGAAGCTTAGAGTAAAGCGATTAGACCACAGGAGCTGCGGGGCTGGAAAGCCAGTTAGGAGGCTCTTGAGTAACCCAGGCTGAAGGGATGGAGCCCGGACGCAGGTGAGAGGCGGGGGGAGCACAGAGGGCGGGTGTAGAAAATCATCCTTTAGAGAAGACCCCCAATGTCTACGGCCACACCACCCTGAACGCGCCCGATCTCCTCTGCTCTCGGAAGCTAAGCAGGGTCGGGCCTGGTTAGCACTTGGATAGGAAAAGATCCCCAGTGATGGCTGGATTGAGGAAAGAGAGGGACGCGTAGAAGATACTGCGTTTTCACTGCCGTTTCCAACCTGGAAGGGACTAACTAGCTGAGAGACTGTGCCCTGCCTGCCCCTCACCCACCGTGCCCACCCTTCTCCAGGCGCACGGATCGGGTCCTGGCCGGTCCTGGAACAAGAAGCATGATCCCACCTCTAGACCTCACACCTGCCAGTCCCTCTGTCCTAATCGTCCTTGCTCTCTGTGTGCCTGGCTGTGGTTTCATCTTCATCCCTACCTGTCCCTCTCCACTTAGTAAACATTGGGACTTTCTTTCTCCTCCTTCCCTCCTTCTCCTCTCCTCTCCCCCTCCCTCCCTCCCTCCCTCCTTCCCTCCTCCCCTCTCCCCCTCCCTCCCCTCTTCCCTCTTCCCCTCCTTCCCTCCCCCTTCCCCTCTCCCTCTCCCCTCCCTCCCCTTCCCCTCAACCTCTGCCCTCCCTCCCTCCTTCCCTCCTCCCCTCTCCCCCTCCCTCCCCTCTTCCCTCTTCCCCTCCTTCCCTCCCCCTTCCCCTCTCCCTCTCCCCTCCCTCCCCTTCCCCTCAACCTCTGCCCTCCCTCCCTCCTTCCCTCCTCCCCTCTCTCCCTCCATTCCCCCTCCCCCTTCCCCCATCTTCCTCCCTCCATCCCTCCTCCATTCCCTTCCCTTCCCTTCCCTCCCCTCCCCTCCCTCCCTCCCTCTCTCTCTTTCTTTCTTTTCTTTCCTTTTTTCTTTCTTTCCTTCTCCCTCTTTCTTTCTTTCTTTCTTTCTTTCTTTCTTTCTTTCTTTCCTTTCTTTCTTCCTATTTCTTTCTCTCTTTCTTTCTTTCCCTTTCTTCCTTTCCAAATGAGAGGAGAGGAGATAGACAGACTTCCACATGAGCCACGAATGGGATCCACCCAGCAACCCCCATCTGGGGCCGATGTCTGTCCATCTGGGCCCATGCTCCCAACTGAGCTATTTTTAGTGTCTGAGGTGGAGGCTCCACAGAGCCATCTTCAGCACCTGGGGCCAATGTACTTCAACCAATTGAGCAGTGGCTGGGGGAGGGGAGAAAGGGAAGGGGGAAGGAGAGGAGAAGCAGATGGTCACTTCTCCTGTGTGCCCTGACTGGGAGTCAAACCTGGAACATCCACAGCCTGGACTGATGCTCGACCCTTGAGCCAACATTGAGATTTTCGACAAGCACACAGGTTGAAATGAGAATATTGCCTTCCTGGAAGTTCTTGCAGGCGCTCAGAGGTGGAGGGATGAAGTTGTAGCGACTGTTAAAGTGTACCCGCATTTGAGTCGCCTTCCCTCACTAGCCCACTCCTCCCCCTCCACCCCCGTACCCTGCCGCAACTGACAGTGTGTCAGTATTTAGCCATTAGTTTGGTTATTATTTGTTTCCTTACAAGAAGGTAAAAGAATATAGACAGTAGTGATCTTATTTAGTACCTGGCACACAGTAGGTTTCCAATAAGTGTATGCTAATTAAATGAACGAAACAAGAAAGTTCAAAAAGGAGCTAATGTGGGGAGTGGGGGAGGAGGAAGATGATGAGCTACTTTAACGGTGGATCGTCCTAGAAGAGAACGCATGGCGGATGGTGGCGGGCGGGAGTTTAAGGCAGGAGAGACAGCTGGGCGCCCCCTCTTTTTTTTTTTTCTGGGAGAGAGAAGGGAAAACAGCTTTGGAACAGGGGACGTAGCTGGCACCTGTGAGGCCTCCGTGAGGACAGCTCAGGAACCACATTCTCTTCCTCAGGCTGCCGGTCCCGTGCATATCTGATACTTTCTAGAAACTCCAAACCTGTTTGTTTGCATGATCTGCTACACACATTTTGAAATATACTGGATGCAGCCCAGAGTAAGCCCGCAGGGAGACCCAACACAGAGACCCAGCACACCTGGAACTCATTTGTTTCCACGGTTGCACTTCCCACTTTTGCCTGGAGCGTGTCAGGATCACCTGCCAGGCTGACTGATGACTTAATGGAGGGAGGGAGCTCTTGCCCACTCATTTTGGTTCTCCAACTAATCCCTGTAAGAAAACACATTTCCAAAGGCAGTTCAGTCCTTTCCGATAGGAACCACCGTCTGACATCGCTACTGACTGTATTGAAATGAATGGATACATTATAAAGCACTTTATCTTTATTGCCACAGCCGGAAGTGATCCACAGAGAGTAGACTCGCCAGCTGTGTATCCGAGGTACATCATCCCATCGCTAGGCTCTTACGGAGCCATCGGTCCTCCGGACAGTCCCCTGCTTGACAAACCAAGCATCCAAGTGCCACCTTCAGGTCAGGTCACCCCAGCCCGAATGCTGTAGATGTTGCCAGAAGCCTGGGGTGTCCCGGGCAGTTCTTAGAATGTATCATCTCTCTGATAAACCTGAGGCTGCAGCTTCTGATCAGAGGGTCCCTCTAGGATGACACTGACCTCCGTTTCCTGGGACGGTCTGTACACATACTTGACAGGCAGTAAAGCTAATGTTAATTCACTAGCCATGTTCGTGTGTAGGGCAGGGGCCGGCCACCATTCAGCAGTGGGGTGGTCAGGAGCTTAGTGCTGCTCTGGCCGTTGTGTGTGGGCTGGCCATGACCCAGTTTTCCTGGGTATCTTTAAATATCCCGTCGTCTACTGCCCTGGCCAGATAGCTCAGTTGGAGCACCGTCCTGAAGCAAGGAGGTTGTGGGTTCGATCCCTGGTCAGGGCACATACAGGAACAGGTTGATGTTCCTGTCTCTCTCTTTCTCCCTTCCTCTCTTGCTAAAAAAAAAAAAAAAAAAAAAAAAAAAAAATAAATAAATAAATAAATAAAATATATTATCTCATCTACCAACTAGAGATTAGTTGTGCGGATGTGGCTACACTGTAACTGAGGCAGGGCAGAGGGTGGTACATGCGGGTGGGCGTTCTCCGCAGGAGGAAGACCCAGGAGACCAGGTGGTAGGAGGTGAGGTGAGGAGGGGGCTGCTCAGGATACAATGACCCCACCTCTGTGTCTCTGTGGGAGACGCTAAGTACAATCTCTGAAACAATTCCCGGAAGGCTTTTGCCACCGTATTCCAGGTTGCAGATGTCTCCTTTCAAGCTAAGTTTCTTTGATTGGACTACGGAGGTGTGCATTTGAGAAGGCTACAGGTGTGGAGATGTTGTTGTTCTTATTTTAATGGTAGCAATAGTTGCCACTTGTCAAAAGCTTACTATGTGCTAAACTATTTGTGTCATACGTCTTAGGTTAATTAACTTTTACAATAACATCGGGGGTTGATATTCTTACCTTCATTATAGGGATGACGCTTCTTGGACAAGTTCTCATAGCAGGAGAGTCTGCGCTGACCCTGGGCTTGTCTGGCTCCACGTTTCTGCGACAGAATCCCTGATAAATAGCGTCATCTCTACTCATGAGAAGAGGATCCATGTCATCATTCTCTATTTTTATGCTGTTGAAGCCAGTTCTAAGTGTGTCAGCACCAAGCACGGTGGCACCAAGCATGACAGAGCTCCGCGGGACAGGAGTGAGCACGACGGAACCCGCAGGACGGCAGCGAGTGGGACAGCACCCAGCGGGACGAAACCCAACGAGCCAGCACACCGAGCACGAGGGAACCCAGGGGGGTGGGGGTGGTGGGGGCGGCAGAGGGCACGAGGGAACCCGGGGGTGGGGGGGTGGGGGCGGCAGTGAGCACGAGGGAACCCGGGGGTGGGGGGGTGGGGGTGGCAGTGAGCACGAGGGAACCCAGGGGGGGAGGGGTGGGGGCGGCAGAGGGCACGAGGGAACCCGGGGGTGGGGGGGGTGGGGGGTGGCAGTGAGCACGAGGGAACCCAGGGGGGTGGGGGTGGGGGCGGCAGAGGGCACGAGGGAACCCAGGGGGGTGGGGGCGGCAGAGGGCACGAGGGAACCCGGGGGTGGGGTGGTGGGGGCGGCAGAGGGCACAAGGGAACCCGGGGGTGGGGGGGGGTGGGGGCGCCAGCAGACCGAGCACGAGGGAACCCGGGGGGGTGGGGGCGGCAGAGGGCCCGAGGGAGCCCGGGGGGGGGGGGCAGAGGGCACGAGGGACCCCAGGGGGTGGGGGCGGCAGAGGGCCCGAGGGAGCCTGGGGGGGGGTGGCAGAGGGCACGAGGGAACGGGGGGGGGGGGGAGC